>NC_054535.1:72831467-73477717 GCF_017654505.1 Polyodon spathula
GGAGAAGCAATACTGAAAATGTATGGGAGACAACACTGTTTGGCAGATTATATGTCAGTCTGAATAATAAGCGTTTTTAACCCTGTTGATATTGTACCTGAACAAAATGTATGGTACTGAAACTGAGTGCTTGTTTTATTGGCATTCTCTATTGGTTTTTTTTTTGTTTTTTTTTTTAATTATAAGAAGAAACCCTCTACCCTATGAGGTGCCATGTGTAAAAAATAAATAAATAAAAGTGTTAATATTTTAACACGTCTTTTTTTCCAGATTTAGCTTAGCTCTTGTATTTTTCCCAGATTTAACTTAAATCTTAAGATTTACAAGATCTACAAGATTTAATATTTAGCTAAATTTATAACTAAATTTTAAATCTCTTATCAAAATTTAACATTTAGCTAAAAATGTAATACTAGAACTACCGGAGCGGTCTTTTTGATGCATCACGTTGTTTAAATGCATTTTTCTCCACTGATTTGGCAGCTAGGCACCTGTGCTTTTTTACCGCTGGGCGCATATTTTATTTGTTATGGAATTCCAGATTGTTTTTCTTCCTACAGGTGATAGAGTTTGGTCCAAATTAAACGGAACAGTGTTTTACTACCTCCTCAATCAAAACGTCTTTTTCATTTGACCTGAACTTTGGTTTTCTAGATATAGTTTTAGTTGTTTTTGGGTCACTGTCAGACTCGTTCGTCTCCATCATGAACAGGTTTTCGGGAGCGTTTCCTTTAACTGAGGCATGTGGGCTCTTTAAATAGAGCCGCTTCCATGTTAATTAGCCGTGGATTGGGCGTTCCCATGTGGTGAAAGACGATTCCCGCAACACTGTTCGCATAGGCGTTAATTTACTATTTCAATTAATGAATCACGAGTAAAGAGATTTGCGAAGTGATACCGCAAACCTCGATAATGAACTCTTTTAAATAAACAATAACATCAAAACATCTGATTTACAATGAAAGTATGAGAAAATACAAGAGAGGAAATCGGAATTAAAGGCAAGCACTATGTTTGGTATGTTAAAATAACCATGCTGTTTTGACTGCATTTATCACAGAACAGTTTCGTAGCGTGCAATATGCATTTTAATAGAATGTAAAAAAGACAGCTGCAGTAGTTTTAGGTATGTATGTACACCCGATAGTTCTAGTGTTAACTAAATCTTAAATCTCTTATCAAGATTTAACATTTAGCTAAATATATTTAACTGGCCAGCTAAATTAAAAAAAAACAAAAAAAAACAAAAAAAAAAAAAAAAAAAAAAACAAAAAAAAAAACAAAAACAAAAAAAAACCATGATGTAATATTGTCAAAACACCTTTGAAGGTCTGACAATATTTGTTCACTGATTTCTAACTCTAAGGTATGGTTTTGTCTGCAATAACATTATACCCTAAACTTCAAAACTTTTTTTTTGGTTTAGCTGGACGGTGGTAATAATAATAGTTTGCACAGAACAGTTTGCTACAGTGTGCGCGAGACAGACCTCACGTACAGGTCATCATGTATGCAGAACAGATTTGCTACATTGTGCGCAAGAAGACAACTCAGCGACAATGCTGTGAGTGACTTGTGTTATTCAAACGACCCAGGTATGTGGCCAGAGATAATAACCGATTTTAAGCGCCAAAATATCATTAAATATTGTCTAAAAAGCATAGCTCTTTAGCAACACTTTATTAGAATATTCATAATCTTTATTAGTCTGTCACCGTCACCTAGTACAGCCATTTTCAAAAATAATCTTTAGACCAACCAACAGTATAGCAGCATTGTATTCTTAACAAAAACTGTACCCAGCTGCAGCTACTTAACTTGAATTTTCGAGTGTTTTCTGGTTAACTCTTGAGAGATTTATTGAGGCTTAAAACAAACTCACATGAACCTACATGCTAAGATTAACAACATAGAACACTGATATCAGTGCTATCAGGAATTGTGTATTTGTTTGTTAGAATAACTAGGTAATTGCTATAACAGCAGACATTTAGGCTTCTGATGTAGATCTGCAGAATAAAACCATTCATTTTAGTTTTTGCCTATTTTACACACAATGTTATTATAAATCACTGTGGGGAAATTTTACATATGGTGTATGAGGGTCTGTATATTTTAATTGTGAGTCTACATATATGACCAAAAGTTTTGCATCCCCTGATAGAATTGACACGTTTTACATCATGAAGTCAAATTAAAGCCGCTGAATAATGGTAACATTGAATTACATATCACTTTGTAGTTTTCCAAATACTTTATGAAAACTGTAATTGCGATATAATTTTGTAGTTTCTTTGATTACATGATGTTAAATAAAATCTCAATTATGTTAATATAGTTATTTATAGTTTTAACTGTGTGAATTGTAATAATGCAAAACATTTGGCCATCGCTGTATACAATGGAACATATGACGACTGTTTACAGTATTTATAAAACATTACGGAAGGTGTGATTCAAATAAGTTCAGCTTGGTTAAAATACAGTAACCCTATGTCTTCTTCAGTTGAGGTTTTCTCAACATGGAAAACAAACTAGAAGGGTGTTTACAGGGCACATGCTGTCAGTGTGTGTTCGCTGGATTGAGAGTGGAGCCCTTTCAAAGGACTTGTCCCGGGCCCCAAAATTCCAACCTGCGGCTCTGATAGGCCTGTATTATTTTTCAGAATGACTGACAAAGGGTTTATCTGCTTTCAAAACCTCCACTTTTATTTATTATTTATTTATTGCATTTATATAGCGTTTTTTATACAGAAGTATTGCACTGTATAGTACACAGCAGAAAAAAAAAAAAAGAATAATAATACATTTTGGCCATAGTCAGACCATTTAAATAACAGTATACATATCATAATACAACAGCAGCAATATTAAAGTTACATTAAAACCTACTAAGATAAGAAAGCCATTTTATAAAAGTGCATTTTTAGTGTTGACTTGAAAACTATAACGGTCCCAGCTTCCCTGACAAATGAAGGCAGAGCATTCCATAATTTCGGCGCTCTACAAGAAATAGCCCTATAGCCCGTGGAAGCGACAGCGAGTGGGAGAAGTACAGGCGTGGAAAAGTACAGAGCAGTTTCGAAGCAGAAAGGAGAAATTGCATCTTGAATTGCTTTAATCAGAAAACAGAGGACATTGGGGAAACACAGCAGCAGCTCAAAGTCAAACAGCCGCATGTGTTTTTCTGATAACAAACAAGCTGAAACTCGGAGCAGCTGATTCAAATTCAGCGCCGTTTTGAGACACGGGCGAGGGGAGGAGCCGACAGCACAGCAGAACAACGCAGTTAAACGAGGCAGTCTTCCCAGCGACAGCGAGTGGAAGCGACAGCGAGTGGGAGAAGTACAGGCGTGGAAAAGTACAGAGCAGTTTCGAAGCAGGTTGAAAGCAGGTTGACAGTTGCAGAAGAAACTAAACTTAAAAAAAAAAAACCTCAACATGGTCTTCAAGCCTGTAATCTGTGACACCTGCTTGATGTGGGAAATCCGAGAAAACCCAGCGGAGCTAAACCAAGTGTGCGTAAAGTGCCGCGCGATCCAGGATTTGCATAAACTAGTAAGTATGCTAGAAATGGAGCTGGAGGAAGTGAGACAGCAACAGGATCTTGAGGAACTGGCACACCCACAATTCATGGAAGTCTGCATCACCCCTAACAGACTGAAAGCCACCAGGGAGATAGAAGGTCAGAACAGCTGGGTTCAGGTAGGCAGAAGCAGGGAAAAAAAGAAACTTCGTCAAACACAACCACCAGAAATCAAAACAACCAACAGATTTGAGTCACTTCAGAATTGTGATGAGCAGAACCAACAACAAGAGAATGAAAGGAACAACATCCAGGACCCCATTGACAGTGGTGACCAGACAGCAAAAAGAAGGGAGGTCATGATTGTTGGGGACTCCATATTGAGAAACACAGCAAGTTCAGTTCGCAGTTTGGACCCCCTTACTACAACAGTGTGCTGCCTTCCGGGAGCCTCGGTCAAGCACATCACTGAAAACGTGGACAGGCTCCTAGAACGAACAGGAGACGACCCGGTAGTAGTCGTCCACATCGGTACAAACAACATTGGAAGAGACAGACCAAAATCCCTGCAAAATAAATTCAGAGAGCTAGGAAGGAAATTAAAAGAGAAAACCAAAACTGTGGTATTTTCTGGTATACTACCCGCACCTTGCAAAGGACCATATGGACAGCTGGAAATAATTAATCAAAACGCATGGCTGAAGACGTGGTGCACACGGGAAGGCTTCACCTATCTTGATCATTGGACCACATTCTACAACGAGGACTATCTGTATAGACGGGATGGACTGCATTTAAATAACAAGGGAACTAGTCTACTCGGAGAAAAGATCCTCGAGCAGGTTCGGAAGCATTTAAACTAGAAAGGAAGGGGGGAGAAATCAACAAAAAAACAGAAGGGAGACCGCATCAAAACAAGAACAACAACTCAGGTAAGACAACCATTAAATGTATTTATCTAAATGCTAGAAGTATCAGAAACAAAATTCTAGAACTTGAAGCTACTGCACTAACAGGTAACTATGATGTGATAGGTGTTACAGAAACGTGGTTATCTGAGAGTGATGGGGACGAATATAATATTTGTGGGTATACACTGTATAGGAAAGACAGGCAGGACAGAAGAGGAGGAGGGGTAGCGCTATACATAAGAAACAGTCTTGAAGCCCAGGTGTTAAACCTGGACAAAGAAAATAAAACCGAATCAATATGGGTCAGAATAACAGACAAAAATTCAAAAGGCATAATAATAGGAGCATGCTATAGACCGCCAGATTCAGACGGTGAGCACAATAATCTGTTATACAATGACATTAGAAATGTGTGTAGCAAAGGAGAAGCCATACTAATGGGGGATTTCAACTTCCCCCAAATAAAATGGGAAAACCCGGTGGGTAGCGCGAAGGATGAAATAGAAATGGTGGAAATGACAAATGACTGCTTCCTAACACAATTTGTGAAGGCACCCACTAGAGGGGAGGCATGCCTTGATTTAGTCTTTTCAAATAACGAAGATAGAATAACTAAAACAGAGGTCAGAGAACCACTGGCAAACTCAGACCACAACATGGTCTCATTTGAAGTGTTTTTTAAATCCCCAAAAGTAAAGACTAAAGTTAAGGTTTACAATTTTAGAAAAGCAAACTATGAAGGCATGAAACAGAGACTAACAGAAGTAGATTGGAGTAAAATAGAGAAAACACCCACAGAAGAAGGATGGTTGTTCTTCAAAAATGTAGTACTAGAGGCGCAAAACAATTACATCCCTAAAGTAGACAAATCTAAATGTAAAACTAAATTGCCAAAATGGTTTAATAGATCAATTAAAAAAAAATATTCAGCGAAAAAAGGCACTTTACAGAGCATTAAAAAAGGACCAAAAAGAAAGTACGCAGAAAGAGTACACGGAACTGCAAACGCAAGTCAAAAAGGAAGTTAGAAAGGCCAAGAGAGAAATAGAAATGAACATTGCTAAGGGAGCTAAAACCAATTCCAAAATGTTTTTCCAATATTACAACAGCAAGAGAACATTCAAAGAGGAGATTAAATGTTTAAGAGATACAAATGGCAAAATCGTAGAGGAAGAAAAAAAAATAGCAAATATGTTAAATGATTACTTTTCACAAGTTTTTACAAAGGAAGATACTGACAACATGCCCCACATGTCATCCAGTTCCTATCCAGTTTTAAATAACTTTAGCATAACTGAGGCAGAAGTGTTAAAGGGACTAGGAGCTCTTAAAATAAACAAATCCCCTGGGCCGGATGAGATCCTCCCAGTAGTACTCAAAGAAATGAAAGAAGTAATTTACAAACCGCTAACCAAGATCATGCAGCAGTCTCTTGACACAGGGGTGGTACCGACAGACTGGAAAATTGCAAACGTAATACCGATCCACAAAAAGGGAAACAAAACTGAACCAGGTAACTACAGACCAGTAAGCCTGACTTCTATTATATGCAAACTTATGGAAACTATAATAAGATCCAAAATGGAAAATTACCTATATGGTGACAGG
This sequence comes from Polyodon spathula, assembly GCF_017654505.1. Classification (NCBI taxonomy): domain Eukaryota; kingdom Metazoa; phylum Chordata; class Actinopteri; order Acipenseriformes; family Polyodontidae; genus Polyodon; species Polyodon spathula. Next base: position 72,837,513 of record NC_054535.1, read on the forward strand.
GTACTGGGAGACAGTCAACATGGTTTTAGGAAAGGGAGATCGTGCCTAACTAACTAATTTTTTTGAGGATGCAACATCGATAATGGATAATTGCAAAGCATATGACATGGTTTATTTAGATTTCCAGAAAGCTTTTGACAAAGTCCCGCACAAAAGATTAATTCTCAAACTGAACGCAGTTGGGATTCAAGGAAACACATGTACATGGATTAGGGAGTGGTTAACATGTAGAAAACAGAAAGTACTGATTAGAGGAAAAACCTCAGAATGGAGTGTGGTAACCAGCGGTGTACCACAGGGATCAGTATTAGGTCCTCTGCTATTCCTAATCTACATTAATGATTTAGATTCTGGTATAGTAAGCAAACTTGTTAAATTTGCAGACGACACAAAAGTAGGAGGAGTGGCAAACACTGTTGCAGCAGCAAAGGTCATTCAAAATGATCTAGACAAGATTCAGAACTGGGCAGACACATGGCAAATGACATTTAATAGAGAAAAGTGTAAGGTACTGCACGCAGGAAATAAAAATGTACATTATAAATATCATATGGGAGATATTGAAATTGGAGAAGGAATCTATGAAAAAGACCTAGGAGTTTTTGTTGACTCAGAAATGTCTTCATCTAGGCAATGTGGGGAAGCTATAAAAAAGGCTAACAAGATGCTCGGATACATTGTGAAAAGTGTTGAATTTAAATCAAGGGAAGTAATGTTAAAACTGTACAATGCACTTGTAAGACCTCATCTTGAATATTGTGTGCAGTTCTGGTCACCTCGCTATAAAAAAGATATTGCTGCTCTAGAAAGAGTGCAAAGAAGAGCGACCAGAATTATTCCGGGCTTAAAAGGCATGTCATATGCAGACAGGCTAAAAGAATTGAATCTGTTCAGTCTTGAACAAAGAAGACTACGTGGCGACCTAATTCAAGCATTCAAAATTCTAAAAGGTATTGACAGTGTCGACCCAAGGGACTTTTTCAGCCTGAAAAAAGAAACAAGGACCAGGGGTCACAAATGGAGTTTAGAAAAAGGGGCATTCAGAACAGAAAATAGGAGACACTTTTTTACACAGAGAATTGTGAGGGTCTGGAATCAACTCCCCAGTAATGTTGTTGAAGCTGACACCCTGGGATCCTTCAAGAAGCTGCTTGATGAGATTTTGGGATCAATAAGCTACTAACAACCAAACGAGCAAGATGGGCCGAATGGCCTCCTCTCGTTTGTAAACTTTCTTATGTTCTTATGTTCTTATGTTCTTATCTCCCGTGTTGCTTTTGTTGATCGTCGGAATAACCACCAGCTGTCTGGAAGATACAGGAACAGTAACTCCAGCAAATAACTAGGTGCTAATCCATTCAGGGCCTTGTACAGTAAGTTATCAGCAAAATCTTAAAATCAATTCTATACATACATTGGTGCGTGAGCAGTGAGACACTAACATGCAGAACAGAGACACTAATCTGCATGCAAGTTAATACATTTCCCAATATCCTTTACACTCGGCTGTTCGAACTAGGGTAATTTGTTTAATTCAAATTTTTCTACCCTGAAGGGGGCGCCAAAATAATTTGCACAAACAGGAAATTTCTGTAAAGTGAATTCGTATTATCATAAATAGTTTACAATAAGTGACTCACAGCAGAACCACAGTGGACTACACTGATTATTTCAGAGAAACAGTTAAATAAATAAATAACTTTATAGTATAACAGTGCCCTCCTCTGTAATAATGGTACTCCTTTGTTCAAATTTTGCCCTTGTTCACCAGTCTCAGGCTTTATTGACTTGGAAGACAGTATACTATTTACTGTACAAATTATGCAGCACAGAAATAGGACAGCACTGAAGTCTTTAGGTGTGTCCAGAGTGCAGTATATCATTGTGATCACTGATGATATATAGGCACCCACCCCCACCCTGTGTGGCAGACCTGTAATGCAACACTACTCATGCCCTTCACCCCTAGATAATTCTAATAGCCACTCACAGGTCTTGCATCCTCAAAAGTATCCTGTCCCACCTGGACCACACGCTCTCATTCTGTTTGTCTGAAATAATCATTGAAGTTTCTGATTCAATAAGCAGTGTTGTTAGTCATTCTACACAGTACCTGTACAGTAAAAAATAATGAGGCTATCAAGAACAAGAAGAGTATTTCTAACGTAGGAACAATAAAGAAATAAGTTAGATCTTGCAATTTCTCTTTAACCATAAATTAACCTTGAACTACATCTTATAATATAGTTATTGTGATGTGCTGTGATGTATTTATTCCTGTGAACACAATATATTCAAACTAATAACTAAAAACATTTTAGTGAAATCATGTTATTTTTACCATCTTTTATACTATCTTTTCAGCAGTAATATTTTGTTGCCAACAAAATCAATTTTATCAGCCCTCCTGTCAATAGTTTTATTACTTGACATTTGTTGGATGAGTTTGGTTTAAACCTCTCATCAAAGTTTTTTCTTGTTTAAACTAGCTGCAACTTTTAGACTAAACTGTTTCCTAGGTGACTACATGAAAGCAAAGCCTCTCTCTTTCCAACAGATTATGTCTGTTCTGTTAGACTTAAAGTTCTGGAAACAAAAGCTATTGGTCTTTCCAAACCTTCCTGCACCTGGGACAGGATAGTTCCTACTGCTGCGGCTGATGTGTCACAGATAACACTGTTGAGGGTAAACGGGGCTAAAAAACAGGTGCTGCGGTGAGCTGCATCTTAAGTCCGTGTACTGCTACTTGACAAGCCAGAGTCCAGTCCCATGGGGCATCCTTCTTAAGTAGCTACTGCAGCTGTGATATGGTGGCCGAGTACCGTGACAAAAAACAGAGGTAATATGCTGCCATTCCCAGGAAGGAGGCAAGTTGAGAAGCAGTTTGAGGCTCATGCATGCCATGCATTTCCTCCACATTGGACTGATCCCTTGGACTGAGAGTTTGAAACCCATATACTCTATTTCAGATACCCCGAAAAGACATTTATCACCATGTTGCATTAAGTGGTGCTGGGTGAGCTGCTGGAACACTTGGAGCAGTCGGGCATCGTAAACTGACTTCTTGTGGCCATGCACAACAATGTCATCCAGCTACAAGGACACCCCTGGAAAGCCAGCAAAGATGGGTGACATCATTTTTTGGAAACAGCTACACCCGAATTCCATTCAACCTAAATGCTGTGAGGTCTGGATGAAGGGGAACCTTGAGGTAGCCTTGGTCCAAGTCCAGCAGAGCTATAGAAGTGTGTGGTGAGTTCTTCAGCTGTCAGTACCAGGTACTTGTCGGGAATGATGACCCTGTTCAGAGCTCTCAGATCAACAGAAAGGTGAAGTCTCACGTTTTTTTTCTGTGCTATTACTAGGTTGGAAATCCAGGGCGGTGTGTTGATGGGCTCTATGATGCCATTGTCTAGCAAGAGTTGCAGTTCTGTAGACACCTCAGGGAGCGTGCATACAGTGTAACAGTTGTATAACAGGGGTTTCAGAGGAATCAACTTTAGGTTCATGAATGAATCGGTAAGAAGACCCAACACCATTGAAAAGCAAAGGCAACTTTTGCTGCCAGGAGGAGGCTTGAAATATTTCTGTGCCACTGTAGTCATTCAGGGAGAAACCAAGGCCGGTAAATAACCCAAGACCCATCAGATTGGTCCCATGTTTTGTGACTTAGAATGTGAAAGCCGGGAGAAACCGGGCACCATACCGAACCGGCAGCTGCAGAGTGCCCATCACATTGTTTTTGAATGTCTAACTACTGAAGGCGATCAAAGTGTGCTCCAGGGGCTGGGTGGGGAAGAACTCAAAAGGGAGACCTTGGCCCCAGTATCCAAGAGCAGGGTTTGCATGTGTCATTTAGACTGTGTGAATTGTAGCTGGTGTGGAGCGCTGTCCTTGGGACTGGGAAGATGTTTGTGATGTGGCAGAGTAACACCACCCAGTGGGGTAGTCAGAGGCTCTCTATTTGTGCCTGGTGGAACCACAGTTCCCACAACGGGGCCTGGAACAAACAGGGACCTGCTGAACTTTCTGTATGACAGAGTCTGAGTCCGTGGCTATGATTTGTCTGCACTGCAGTGTTTGTAGCTGTGGCTAATGAGGAAGCTTCTGTGAGCTGCTGCGCACCTTTAAGAGTTACTTCTACTTGGCTACCTATACCAACTGCTTTATTCAGTGTTAAATCATCAGGTTCCAGCAGTAATCTCTCTCTCTCTCGTGCACTAGATGTCTTCTCAATAAGCTGGTCTCTTGTCATTTCATCATGCAGTGCTGCAAATGTACAGGATTGCTAACTCCCTCAGGGCAGAAATATACAGTGACAGACTCAATAGGTTGTTGCATCCATTGTCTAAACGGGAACCGATGGAGGAGGACACTCAGAGTGGCTCCAAAGTGAACAGCGAGAAGGCCGATTGTATCAGTGGAGTGGAGCCCAGTGTTAAAAAAAAATTATGTTGGTCTTTCATGCCTAAACAATACAGCAGTATAACACGTCCGCACGGATCGGCCACATCTTCCCAACCCATAGCTTACAGGTATTTGTTACAAGATTCTAACCATTGGTTCCTCAGGAAGGGTGTTTTGCCTGGCAGTGTCAAAAACCACGGTGTTGGCAAAAATGAAGACTGCCATCCTTGTCGCCAATTGTTGTATATGAATAAGGGCACAAACAACTGCTTTTCAAACTTTAAATGAGCTACTTGTTTAATCCAGCCATCTTACCTTTTAAAAGAAATACATTGAATTAAAATAAAATGAATTAACTTGCAGTACTGCCGTGAAAGGAAAGCACAGAAGATGTTTTTTTTCTTTATTATGAGATATGGTCAAATATTAGGTATACCTTCCAGTTGCCCTTTTGCCAAGGTCTCTAGAAGTACCTTCAGCCAGTTTTTCAAGAATTATTTTTCATGAATCAGTTTTTGATACTGCACAAGATTAATCAGTCAATTATTTTTTAATCAATCACAGCCCACAGGTGTAATTAATATTATTATTATTCCTTGTAATTTTATCTAACATAATTGACCTTTCTGTGCACTATTTTATACTAAACGCTTGCCATTGTAGTGAGGACTACAATTTCCAATGCACCATTGCTAATTTCAAAGTTCGAAACACTAAAATAATTTAAAAAATACATAGTATTGTGCCTTTAGTACATGTTATAAACTGGAGCATAATACTGGTATGCTCTGTCAGAAAACTTCTATACAAACTTTCTACAGAGTTGAAGTATGAACATAGGGCTAGACCTGTAACTGTCTGCGGGGTGAGTTAAGAACCTGTTTATAGATAATTAAGACATGATGTTATAGACAACAAGTTTTATAATATACTGCACAAAAGCAATTTCCTGTGTAGGTGGTATGCCAGAAGTGTTCCCAAGAGTTATTATTCTTTGACTACATAAGTAACTCACTGAAAGCATAACAATTATTCCTCACATTTAGCAAACCTAATGGAGTCCCCAATGACCCTGAGCATACTTTAAAACAGATTACAGTGGAAACAGGATAGTCTGCTTAAGTGCTGCATAGACATTATTTAGATTTCAATGACAAAATATTAAACGGTAGAATACTTCTTCCATAATAACTATCTCTATAAAAGAGAGATTCCTTTTATTATCTGGGTAATTATAGATGCAAGTACTTTAATGCATTCCATAACTACACTTGTTGGCATCATACAATAAATTAGTTTCTTGTGGAATTTTGAAATGCAGTCTCTAACATTGTCAAATGTGGTTATTCAAACGTGTTCAATATAGAATCCCATTAAGGGCTGTCTTGTATTATTATCTGCTTATATCAACACAGCTGCTGCCAGTTTATTTAAATTTAATTGTAAGATGTCCTCAAATTGATAACACACATTTTAAAGCATAATATTTTATGATTTCTGTGCTCAACAAGAATTCTGTATTTTTACCTGTTGTTTCTGCTGAAATATGTAACATCATATTTGACAAGTAAACCACAGATATAATAGCGTATATAGTTACTTCACAATAATATTTCCTAAAATATTATTATATATTTAATAATATTTCCTTCCTAGCTGGAGGGGTGTTGTTTAGAGAAAAGAGCCATTTTTTCTTGTGAATTTGTGTTGATTAGAGAATTTTTTTTATCCTCTTTGCCCAGGCCTGCTGCTATTTAATTAACCTCAACTCAACCAGGCATTACCCAGAAGCAGGGCAGCTAACCCATGTGCCTCTAGTTGCAGATGTTATTTATTTACAAAACTTTAAAAGGCCTACAATTCAAAAAGGAATGTGACAAACATTCTGAAATTTACAAATACAATTATCAGATTTAAGGCATCACTTTGGATAATGCAGAAGATCTATTAACAAGCTAACAATAAACATTACCATCATAAATTGTATTAATATGGAGTTTGAGGAAGGAAGTGGTGAACTGAACAGAATGACACATTCTAATCCGAAAAGTTTACTGTAAAAAAAGTTATTGTAAATATCAACAGGGAAGCCATTTTAATGCATGTTCTTCATGTAAGACTTTGCAATATATCCAGCAAAACCTCTAATATCTTAACTAATAGGGACACATTTTTTTTGTTGCAAAAAAGATCAAGAAACCTATGCAAATAATTACAGTACGACCCTCGTACCACAGTATGTACAAGGCCTGTGCCGAATGAGTACAAAAAAATATACGTAACTATTATGTCAATTTTTCCGGCGATGAGTAATTTTGCAATTACCTTATACAGAGAAAAAAAAAATACAGTAGTCCCTCGCTAAACCAGACATGTAGGGAAACACATAGGTGATCTGGTTTAAAAAATATATAAATACACCGCACACACATACATTTACAGTGCTCAGTACAGTATTCAGTACAATGGTAAAATCAAATTAATGCAGAGCGCACTTTCTTTTTACCAGTAACACAAAAGAAATCATGCATTGCACACATAGATTATTTTAAATTGAAACTAAATGATTTCATTTTACTGTAGCCAACTCAGTACACAATTAACACAATAGATCAAGGTGCTACAGTGCCACATTAGGATACTAAACAGTGTATGTGTGGCTGCAAGTAAAACTCACAGCCTGTCTGCTCCTTTTGTTTTCTGTTGGTATGGGTCAGACTTTCTTTGCAACAACAATTAAAGACGACACATTCATAATTTTAATTGTAGTCCACATCTTGCGTTTCAGACCACTGGAGTCCATCAGCATTTCTGAAAGCTTCTCACCCTTTTCCAACCAATCATTCACAGTTAGTTTAAACTCTGTAAAGTACATGTTTATATGCCCTCTTTTAATCATGTACGTCATTTTAGTGATTTAGTAGGGTCCTTGTATCTGTTTATTTCTGTCCTGTTGGTAAAACAGCCATTTCTTTCAGTATGTCTCTTTGGATCATGCAATCATTGGACCACATTCTACAACAAGGACTATCTGTATAGACGGGACGGACTGCACTTAAATATAAAGGGAACCAATCTACTTGGAGAAAAGATCCTTGAGCAGGTTCAGAAGCATTTAAAAACCTGAAAGGAAGGGGGGAGAAATCAACAAAAAAACAGAAAGGAGACCGCATCAAAACAAGGACAACAACTCAGGTAAGACAACCATTAAATGTATTTATCTAAATGCTAGAAGTATCAGAAACAAAATTTTTTACAACTTTAAGCTACTGCACTAACAAGTAACTGTGATGTGATAGGTGTTACAGAAACTTGGTTGTCTGACAGTGATGGGGAGGAATATAATATTTGTGGGTATACACTGTATAGGAAAGACAGGCAGGACAGAAGAGGAGGAGGGGTAGCACTATACACAAGAAACAGTCTTGAAGCCCAGGTGTTAAAGCTGGACAAAGAAAATAAAGCCAAATCAATATGGGTCAGAATAACGGACAAAAATTCAAAGGGCATAATAATAGGAGCATGCTGTAGACCGCCAGATTCAGACGAGCAAAATAATCTGTTATGACATTAGAAATGCGTGTAGCAAAGGAGAAGCCATACTAATGGGGGATTTCAACTTCCCCCATATAAAATGGGAAAACCTGGTGGGTAGCACGACGGACGAAATTGAAATGGTGGAAATGACAAATGACTGCTTCCTAACACAATTTGTCAAGGCACTGACTAGAGTGGAGGCATGCCTTGATTTAGTCTTTTCAAATAACAAAGACAGAATAACTAAAACAGAGGTCAGAGAACCACTGGCAAACTCAGACCACAACATGGTCTCATTTGAAGTGCTTTTTAAAACCCCAAAAGTAATGACTAAAGCTAAGGTTTACAATTTTAGAAAAGCAAACTATGACGGTATGAAATAGAGACTAACAGAAGTAGATTGGAGTAAAATAGAGAAAACATCCACAGAAAAAGGATGACTGTTCTATAAAAATGTAGTACTACAGGCGCAAAACAATTACATCCCTAAAGCAGACAAATCTAAATGTAAAACTAAATTGCCAAAATGGTTTAATAGATCAAGTAAAAAAAATATTCAGTGAAAAAAGTCACTTTACAGAGCGTTAAAAAGGGACCAAAAACAAAGTACACAGAAAGAGTACAAAGAACTGCGCAAGTCAAATAGGAAGTTAGAAAGGCCAAGAGAGAAATATAAATGAACATTGCTAAGGGGGCTAAAACCAATTCCAAAATGTTTTTCCAATATTACAACAGCAAGAGAACATTCAAAGAGGAGATTAAATGTTTAAGAGATACAAATGGCAAAATCGTAGATGAAGAAAAAAAAAATAGCAAATATATTAAATGATTACTTTTCACAAGTTTTTACAAAGGAGGATACGGACAACATGCCCCACATGTCATCCAGTTCCTATCCAGTTTTAAATAACTTTAGCATAACCGAGGCAGAAGTGTTAAAGGGACTAGGAGCTCTTAAAATAAACAAATCCCCTGGGCCGGATGAGATCCTCCCAATAGTACTCAAAGAAATGAAAAAAGTTATTTACAAACCGCTAACCAAGATCATGCAACAGTCTCTTGACACAGGGGTGGTACCGACAGACTGGAAAATTGCAAACGTAATACCGATCCACAAAAAGGGAAACAAAACTGAACCAGGTAACTACAGACCAGTAAGCCTGACTTCTATTATATGCAAACTTATGGAAACTATAATAAGATCCAAAATGGAAAATTACCTATATGGTAACAGTATCCTGGGAGACAGTCAACATGGTTTTAGAAAAGGGAGATCGTGTCTAACTAACCTGCTTGATTTTTTTGAGGATGCAACATCGATAATGGATAATTGCAAAGCATATGACATGGTTTATTTAGATTTCCAGAAAGCTTTTGACAAAGTCCCACATAAAAGATTAATTCTCAAACTGAATGCAGTAGGGATTCAAGGAAACACATGTACATGGATTAGGGAGTGGTTAACATGTAGAAAACAGAAAGTACTGATTAGAGGAGAAACCTCAGAATGGAGTGTGGTAACCAGTGGAGTACCACAGGGATCAATATCAGGTCCTCTGCTATTCCTAATCTACATTAATGATTTAGATTCTGGTATAGTAAGCAAACGTGTTAAATTCGCAGAAGACACAAACATAGGAGTATTATAAGCACTGATGCAGCAGCAAAGGTCATTCAAAATGATCTAGACAAGAACAAGAACAGGGCAGACACATGGCAAATGACATTTAATAGAGAAAAGTGTAAGGTACTGCACGCAGGACATAAAAATGTACATTATAAATATCATATGGGAGATATTGAAATTGGAGAAGGAATCTATGAAAAAGACCTAGGAGTTTTTGTTGACTCAGAAATGTCTTCATCTAGACAATGTGAATTTAAATCAAGGGAAGTAATGTGTTCAGTTCTGGTCACCTCGCTACAAAAAGGATATTGCTGTTAAAGAAAGAGTGCAAAGAAGAGCAACCAGAATTATTCCTGAATTAAATAGGCATGTCATTTGCAGACAGGCTAACAGAATTGAATCTATTCAGTTTTGAACAAAGAAGACTACGCAGCGACCTAATTCAAGCATTCAAAATTCTAAAAGGTATTGACAATGTCGACCCAAGGAACTTTTTCGACCTGAAAAAAGAAACAAGGACCAGGGGTCACAAATGGAGATTAGACAAAGGGGCATTCAGAATAGAAAATAGGAGGCACTTTTTTACACAGAGAATCGTGAGGATCTGGAATCAACTCCCCACTGGAATGTTGTTGAAGCTGACACCCTGGGATCCTTCAAGAAGCTGCTTGATGACATTCTGGGATCAATAATCTACTAACAACAAAACGAGCAAGATGGGCCAAATGGCCTCCTCTCATTTGTAAACTTTCTTATGTTCTTAATTCACAGTGATCTTGCATCAGACTTAATTGTATATTATTGGGGACATACATTGTGTCTGGTATATCAGAAATGTATCTGCGTCTGTAATAGTGAGGGACTGCTGTATGTAAACACAATGCATTGAATCACATTCTGGCTCCAACAGGACCCTGATGACTGACAATCTCAAGTCTACAGATAGATAACCAATTTGGGAGGAAAGGAGGAGGGACCAGCCTCACAGCAGTCTTTGAGCGACATATCCTCCATTAGGGGCCATTTAAAATATCATAATTTTCTGAAAGTGTACAAGGAATTCGCTGCCTATCTCATATTTAGACGCTTTCAGCTAAAAGGGTGTTTAAATAGGTTTTTGAATGCTGGTTGATGTTTCGTTGAAAGAACTTTTAGCCAGATGCGCTGAACTCCATACACGGGTAACTCTTTAGCCACATCTAAAATTATAACGCCTGGTAAACACCCTTTATGAATATGGTTCATTGTTTTTCTCCCTGCCTTGATCATTACTTTGGTTGGGTGTGCTTCACTCTTTCTCTCTCTCTCTCTCTCTCTCTCTCTCTCTCTCTCTCTCTCATATAGAAATAGTGGGGGGGTTAGAGGCCCTTCTTCTGTGGTGTCAGGTCTCAAAGCACCCCCAGAGACTTATGTATTATTTAGTGGTGCATTATACACCACAACGACTAACCTTTATTTAGTCCATGGTGATTTTCATTGAATAGAGTGAAAAGGTTGATGAAGAGGCTGAGGTTGCTGACCAATTGTGGTGTCAACATTTGGAACTGACGTGCAGTTTCCAAGAAGTGCCTCGGGTAAGAATAAAGCAAAGTAAAATCTCAATGTTGTACTGTTGATTTTATGAATAAACTTTTGTTTTATGGCATGCAACAGGTAAAACATGCATTCTAATTGGTTGAAAGATCCTCAGCAGTCAAATGTGCCTAAATAAATTATGTTTTGTGTATTTATATGTAACAGATAAAATATTTAATTTTCTGAGGATTTATATGGGTTGCTGAAGTGTTCACTTTTCTATGGTCTGCATGCAGACAATTATATAGTTCCTAATCCTAGGTTATATTCACATATGAACATGCTGACATTTGAAGATGTGCTCTGGGTAGGCTCTCAGTAACTTCAAAGAAGAAATAGCCTTTAAAACTACTAATTAGCCTTTACTTTGAAAGTAACGTGTTTGTCATTATCAAAGGTTGATGGGAGCTCCTTATACCAGATTGCAGGTAGTCGATGTTTACATGTCTTTACCCTGTCCTCTCCACCAGGCCTTTTATAATGAGTAGTTAAATATATTGAAATACTTTAAATAATTGTACATGTGTGTAACAGAGGAGACCTGTACTGACTGTCTGGCACATGTAAGGTACTGCAGGTAGGGGGCAGCAGTCTCATAGAGCCGTCTGTCTGGCATGGCGGTCATACGGAGAAGTGGGAACAGGTTGTGTGTGGCTTTCCTTCTTTCCGAGTGGCTGAGAGGCGGGCCTTCGGGGATTGCTGGCCCTATAAAGATTATGTTCTGTGTTCCCTCAGGCTGCCCCTTTAGACAAATACCAGCCAGCGGGAGCGCTACGAATGGAACAAGCGTGGCCAGTGAAAATCACAACATAACATGAAAAAGAAAGAAAAGATCATTTTTGCAGCAGGGAAAAGCCTTATTGTATAGGGTATTGAGGGAACGCATGAGTGTTGTGGCTGTGGCTCGGGCTGTGTGAGTAGCGATGGTCGGGGTACACGCTGCCGGGTGCAGCACCTTTGTTTAGTAGTTTTATTACTGTGTTTTATTTTCCCTTTGTGCAGGGCAATCGCCCTGCCACAGTGTGAGATAAAACTCATCAGGGAGCCATGGATAATTGAAGTTGCGGATAAATTAGGTTTTACTGTGTTTACTTCTTTTCAAATACTATTTGATTTCTGCAAAAGTTATTTAAATGTTTTTTTTAAATAATATTTACTTTATACAAATTATATTTCATTATTTCCAATTATTCTTTAAATTGCGTGGTGATATTTAATTATTTAAACTATTTGAGTGATTTGGTATTTTCTTTGTTCCAGGTCTGCTCTCCACTATACTCTATCCTTCTCTCTCTGCCCATGCCTACTACTCTACAGTGCAAATCAGATGGATGAATCCATGCTGTGCTCCTAAGAATCTAGCTGGTCTCCTGGTGGTCACAAGACTCAAGTATGAACCATTCAAAGTATAGATTTTGATATAATATGCATTTCACTACAAGTGAACACTACAATGTGTAGACCCTTGTTTGTTTATTTACCAAATAGTGTCACTGGAACCAGATTCCGTTTCCAGGAAAGACTTCGGAAGGTCAGTGACAATTCATTGGCAAATAACCACGATACAACAATAACAGTAATAATAATAATAATACGATGTGTTATTTCTGATTATGATCATGGGTGTTAGAAGCTGTGGAGTTATATTATCAAACAGGAGAGCAGGCACAATACAAAGAACAATTTAATGTATTGGTATCATACCATCTTAACCATCTTGGCCTCAGTTTAATGGTTTTGTAATCGAATCTTATTTCACATTAACTTTCTATTTTACAACAGCTTCTATTTTCTTTATTTCCTTGTTCTAGACAAGCAATTTGCTCAACACATATAAATTAAATATGTGGGTTAGGACCCACGAGTTCTACCAGCAACAGTTACCTCAGATAAGCTGAAAAACAATAATCCTTCTGCTGTTCCCAATCTGTATATGTTATGCTAGGGAACCAACTATACTATAAAAATTAAATATTTATAGTGCTACTGCGTACATTAGTTCAAAGTTCCCAGCAGCATTAGTTTGGAATATAAAATAGTTTCCCCTAGTTACTGGGCAGTCTTCCCAGCGACAGCGAGTGGAAGCGACAGCGAGTGGGAGAAGTACAGCGTGGAAAAGTACAGAGCAGTTTTGAAGCAGAAAGGAGAAATTGCATCTTGAATTGCTTTAATCAGAAAATTGTTTTAATTGGGGAAACACAGCACATTGGGGAAACACAGCCGCGTGTGTTTTTCTGATAACAAACAAGCTGAAACTCGGAGCAGCTGATTCAAATTCAGCGTCGTTTTGAGACACGGGCGAGGGGAGGAGCCGACAGCACAGCAGAACAACGCAGTTAAACGAGGCAGTCTTCCCAGCGACAGCGAGTGGGAGAAGTACAGCGTGGAAAAGTACAGAGCAGTTTCGAAGCAGTTTGAAAGCAGGTTGACGGCTGCAGAAGAAACTAAACTTCAAAAAAAAAAAAAACCCTCAACATGGTCTTCAAGCCAGTAATATGTGACACCTGCTTGATGTGGGAAATCCGAGAAAACCCAGCGGAGCTAAACCAAGTGTGCGTAAAGTGCCGCGCGATCCAGGATTTGCATAAACTAGTAAGCATGCTAGAAATGGAGCTGGAAGAAGTGAGACAGCAACAGGATCTTGAGGAACTGGCACACCCACAATTCATGGAAGTCTGCATCACCCCTAACAGACTGAAAGCCACCAGGGAGATAGAAGGTCAGAACAGCTGGGTTCAGGTAGGCAGAAGCAGGGAAAAAAAGAAACTTCGTCAAACACCACCAGAAATCAAAACAACCAACAGATTTGAGTCACTTCAGAATTTTGATGAGCAGAACCAACAACAAGAGAATGAAAGGAACAACATCCAGGACCCTATTGACAGTGGTGACAAGACAGTAAAAAGAAGGGAGGTCATGATTGTTGGGGACTCCATATTGAGAAACACAGCAAGTTCAGTTCGCAGTTTGGACCCCCTTACTACAACAGTGTGCTGCCTTCCGGGAGCCTCGGTCAAGCACATCACTGAAAACGTGGACAGGCTCCTAGAACGAACAGGAGACGACCCGGTAGTAGTCGTCCACATCGGTACAAACAACAAAAAGAAAGTACACAGAAAGAGTACACAGAACTGCAAATGCAAGTCAAAAAGGAAGTTAGAAAGGCCAAGAGAGAAATAGAAATGAACATTGCTAAGGGAGCTAAAACCAATTCCAAAATGTTTTTTCCAATATTACAACAGCAAGAGAACATTCAAAGAGGAGATTAAATGTTTAAGAGATACAAATGGCAAAATCATAGATGAAGAAAAAAAAATAGCAAATATGTTAAATGATTACTTTTCACAAGTTTTTACAAAGGAAGATACTGACAACATGCCCCACATGTCATCCAGTTACTATCCAGTTTTAAATAACTTTAGCATAACTGAGGCAGAAGTGTTAAAGGGACTAGGAGCTCTTAAAATAAACAAATCCCCTGGGCCGGATGAGATCCTCCCAGTAGTACTCAAAGAAATGAAAGAAGTAATTTACAAACCGCTAACCAAGATCATGCAGCAGTCTCTTGACACAGGGGTGGTACCGACAGACTGGAAAATTGCAAACGTAATACCGATCCACAAAAAGGGAAACAAAACTGAACCAGGTAACTACAGACCAGTAAGCCTGACTTCTATTATATGCAAACTTATGGAAACTATAATAAGATCCAAAATGGAAAATTACCTATATGGTAACAGGGTACTGGGAGACAGTCAACATGGTTTTAGGAAAGGGAGATCGTGCCTAACTAACTTGCTTGATTTTTTTGAGGATGCAACATTGATAATGGATAATTGCAAAGCATATGACATGGTTTATTTAGATTTCCAGAAAGCTTTTGACAAAGTCCCGCACAAAAGATTAATTCTCAAACTGAACGCAGTTGGGATTCAAGGAAACACATGTACATGGGATTAGGGAGTGGTTAACACGTAGAAAACAGAAAGTACTGATTAGAGGAAAAACCTCAGAATGGAGTGTGGAAACCAGTGGTGTACCAAGCAGAGAGCTTGTGGTGTACCGCTTGCTCGAAGGTTTTGGAGAGGAACAAAAGTAGGAGGAGGAGGGAGTCAGGATGGTAGTTCTGGAGGGATGCAGGATCCAGGGAGGGTTTTTTTAAGATGAAGGGTGATGCAGGTTGACTTGAAGTCTTCATCTAGACAATGTGGGGAAGCTATAAAAAAAGGCTAACAAGATAGATACAAAGAGTTGAATTTGATCAAGAGAAGTAATGTTAAAACTGTACAAGCACTTGTAAGACCTCAGTTGAATATTGTGGCAGTTCTGGTCAGCCTGGAAGCTGCTCTGAGTGCAAAGAAGGGAGGGGCTTAAAAGGCATGAGCACATGTGGTCTTGAACAAAGGACTACGCGGCGACCTGATTGATTCTAAAAGGTATTGACAGGAAGCAAGAGATTTTTTTCAGAAAAAAGAAACAAGAGGGTCACAAATGGCGAGAAGGAGGAGAAGGAGGGTAGGATAGTAGATGGTTGCAGAGGGTGATGGGGAGGGAGTGAGCAGAGGACAGGGTAGGGGCTTACCGAGAGAGCAAACAGTTGAAAGAATCAATACAAGAATACTAATATAATAAATAAATAAGAACTCCTCTCCGGGATATAGGTCCCGCCTTAAATTGACAATGTTTGATAGTCTCAATGTTTCATAACGTAATTTTTTATAGTGTAATGTTCAAGAAAGTTTAATTTTATTAGTGTAATTCTTTAGTACTCTATGTCTATTCTTGTCATACTTTCATGTTATTCTATTTTAATTCTCGTTTTTATTTTCTCATGTCATTTAATATGCATGCTCGCTCAAACTGAATTCGTCATTTTAAATATCATGGTATAAACGACTATCTCATTTCAGGTCATTCATGCTATTTTATCTACTCTTCTTAGGGGAGATTATTCTCCGTTTATGGTTTTCCTGTGCTACTCATGTCACTGGATATTCTCTCTTTAGTTTATGTTTCTGTTTGCCACAAAATCAATCCTCGTCATCAACTTATTCCTGTTCCATAATACCTCGTCAAGGCACGTCCCATGTTCGACGTACGTTCTTGACCATGCTAAACCCACGTATATCATGTCGACATCAGCTCTCCAACTCCAAATGTCTATGCTCGACTTGGCCACACAGACCCATTGATTCGCAGGGAGGATGGCCAGGAGGGAGTTGTAGTAGTTGAGGCAGGACAGTACCAGGGCCTGAACTAAGAGCTGCGTGGAGTAGTTGGTGAGGAAGGGGCAGCTTCCTTCTGGACAGGAGCATGCCAGAGTTGAGATATGCTGAAAGTAGGAGAGGGAGGGAGTCAAGGTTGACACCAAGGTGGGGAAGGAGGCGAGGTAGTGAAGAGTTTGCGGATGTCTGCTGTTTTGGAGGAGAAGGCGGCAAAGTCATTAGTCGAGATGGAGGAGTGTGGAAGAGCGGGATACGGTGAAGGAGGGGGAGAAGGTAGAGAAAAGTTTACGGAGATTATTAGCGGAAGACTGAATGCTAGAGTGGAATTAGGAGCGTTTGGCAGAGGTGAGTGTAGAAGAGAAGGAAGCGAGGAGCGAGCAAGAGATCCAAGGCAGCAGGGAGATTGGTTTTCTTCCAATTCTTTTCAGCAGTGCACAGTATGGTACGAGCCGAGCGGAGCACAGAGGAGAGCCAGGGCTGGGGCGGGGAGAGGTGGGCAGGTCGAGGGGTGAAATGGCAAAGGGAGTTGAGGCAGGAGGTGAGGGACGAGAAGAAGGGAGTCAATAGTGGGGAGGTACGAGAGAGCAGCACAGGAGAAGACAGGGGAGAGGGAACAGAGGTTTCGACAGAGGTGACAGAAGGGGTCGGCGGAGCAGGAAGTGATAGAAGCAACAGAGAGAATGAGATAAAGTAGTGGTCAGAGTTGTCAAGAGGAGTGACCGAGAGGGAGGGGGGCAAGCAGTCCCCAGTGAAGACGAGGTCCAATTGATGGATGTCTGAGCGAGTGGGGTGGGGGTGAGGAGAGACAGAAGGCTAGGAAGTGAAGAAGGGAAATAAATCCAGCAGTTATGTTTGGAGAGTTGGATGTTGAAGTCACGTAGTAGAACAACAGGGGTGGAGGGAGAGGGGAGGGAGGAGAGGAGGAAGTCAAGATCATCGAGGAGGCGACAAGGGGAGGTGATTTCAAAAGTGTGAAACTCAAAAGTTCTAACAGAGAGAGAGGAAATAGCAGGGGGTGAACGAAAAGAGCAGAGAGGGAGAGAGCAAAAATCCTGTTCCACTACCTCATCCAGAGGAGGAGGAGAGTGGGTGAGGAAGTAGAGAGAGGAAAGGGCGGCTGGAGTGGTAGTGTTATCAGGGGAGATCCAGGATTCAGTGAGAGCTAGGAAGTCAAGAGAGAGGTGGGAGGCAAAGGAAGAGATGGAGTCAGCTTTGTTGGAAGCCAAGTGACAATTCCAGCGGCCGCCAGAGAGAGTGGGGGGGGGGGGGGGGGGGTTGAGCAGCGGAAAGAGGAAGGCAGAGATATGAGGTTTGAGGATGTAGATTTGCAGTGGTAGGGAGGAGACAGAGGAGAGGAACAAGAGGAGAGGATTACAGGAATATTAAAGATAGTCATGGTAGGGAGCACAAGAGGAAAGGAAGTAGAAATAGATACGGTAGAGGGTGGTGCCGAGAGGGAGATGAAAGATGGAGTTGGAGCTGTCAGATCGATGCTTGGATAGAGGTTTATGCAGCCGGTGGCCTGGCCTCATGTGGACTGCCACGGTGTAGACTACCTCCCCTTTAGTGATGAGGTCCTCCAGTGAGCTGGCGCTGAGTGCTGGAACACTAGCTTAGCGTCACTGCTTATATAATGCCCAGCAGGATGAGAGTTGGGTGCTGTAGGCAATAGGTTGCAAAGTACCCTAAATCCAGTCAGCTGTGCCCTGTGTCAGTTGCTAGATTGACTGGCAATCATTCTCTTTACAAATTAAACACTATGTACAGTGGCTTGCGAAAGTATTGACCCCCCTTGGCATTTTTCCTATTTTGTTGCCTTACAACCTGGAATTAAAATTGATTTTTTAGGGGTTTGTATCATTTGATTTACACAACATGCCTACCACTTTGAAGATGCAAAATATTTTTTATTGTGAAACAAACAAGAAATAAGACAAAAAAACAGAAAACTTGAGCGTGCATAAGTATTCACCCCCCCCCAAAATCAATACTTTGTAGAGCCACCTTTTGCAGCAATTACAGCTGCAAGTCTCTTGCGGTATGTATCTATAAGCTTGGCACATCTAGCCACTGGGATTTCTGTCCATTTTTCAAGGCAAAACTGCTCCAGCTCCTTCAAGTTTGATGGGTTCCACTGGTGTACAGCAATCTTTAAGTCATACCACAGATTCTCAATTGGATTGAGGTCTGGGCTTTGACTAGGCCATTCCAATACTTTTAAATGTTTCCCCTTAAACCACTCGAGTGTTGCTTTAGCAGTATGCTTAGGGTCATTGTCCTGCTGGAAGGTGAACCTCCGTCCCAGTCTCAAATCTCTGGAAGACTAAAACAGGTTTCCCTCAAGAATTTCCCTGTATTTAGCGCCATCCATCATTCCTTCAATTCTGACCAGTTTCCCAGTCCCTGCCTATGAAAAACATCCCCACAGCATGATGCTGCCACCACCATGCTTCACTGTGGGGATGGTGTTCTTGGGGTGATGAGAGGTGTTGGGTTTGCGCCACATAGTGTTTTCCTTGATGGCCAAAAAGCTCAATTTTAGTCTCATCTGACCAGAGTACCTTCTTCCATATGTTTGGGGAGTCCCCCACATGCCTTTTGGCAAACACCAAATGTGTTTGCTTATTTTTTTCTTTAAGCAATGGCTTTTTTCTGGCCACTCTTCCGTAAAGCCCAGCTCTGTGGAATGTATGGCTTAAAGTGGTCCTATGGACAGATACTCCAATCTCCACTGTGGAGCTTTGCAGCTCCTTCAGGGTTATCTTTGGTCTCTTTGTTGCCTCTCTGATTAATGCCCTCCTTGCCTGGTCCGTGAGTTTTGGTGGGCAGCCCTCTCTTGCCAGGTTTGTTGTGGTGCCATATTCTTTCCATTTTTTAATAATGGCTTTAATGGTGCTCCGTGGGATGTTCAAAGTTTCTGATATTTTTTTATAACCCAACCCTGATCTGCACTTCTCCACAGCTTTGTCCCTGACCTGTTTGGAGAGCTCCTTGGTCTTCATGGTGCTGCTTGCTTGGTGGTACCCCTTGCTTAGTGGTGTTGCAGACTCTGGGGCCTTTCAGAACAGGTGTATATATATTGAGATCATGTGACAGATCATGTGACACTTAGATTGCACACAGGTGGACTTTATTTAACTAATTATGTGACTTCTGAAGGTAATTGGTTGCACCAGATCTTATTTAGAGGCTTAATAGCAAAGGGGGTGAATGCATATGCACGCACCACTTTTCCGTTATTTATTTTTTTGAATTTTTTGAAACAAGTTATTTTCTTCATTTCACTTCACCAATTTGGACTATTTTGTGTATGTCCATTACATGAAATCCAAATAAAAATCTGTTTTAATTCCAGGTTGTAAGGCAACAAAACAGGAAAAATGCCAAGGGGGGCGGGGGGTCAATACTTTCGCAAGCCACTGTACTTACAGAGCAATTGGTCTGTGGGCTCCTAGCTTTCCCGCAGTGTTTATACTGCAGTTGCTAGGATATAAATAGGTCTTAGCCTCAAACAAGCACAATACAGTTTGCTGTTCCAGCTGCTTGCTTTTGTAAATACAACAAAAATGAAAAATGAGAGGCAACTTCATGAGCTCAAATTAATTTCCTCTCTTGAATTAACAAAACCACTACATTAAATGAACAGTGTCTTGCTTAGTACAGCACTTGCATTTCATGTTTGGTCTTGCACTGTATACAATTAATTTCCAGCTTCCAGAAACAATGAACAGAATGTTAAGGTAACCAATAGGCTACGTCAAAGTAACATTTATGGAACCATACAAGGGTTTTAAATGCATTGTTTTTATTTATGCAGTTCTTAAACACTAGCAATAGCCCCACCTGGCTCTTCTTGTTATTACTGTCATCATGTTTTTTGCTTCTACCCCTACAGGACGTGTGCATTTAGAACCCACTCCCTTTATGTCAACAAGCTTGTCAATCCCTTACCAAGCAGTACAGATTATAGTTTGCATTGTTTGTTTCATTTTTTTTAGACTCCAGCCCATAGAACTCTCAGACGCTCAAGTTCTCCTTCTGTTCTCCACCTGCCCTTGACTGGTACTGCTTCTCTCTCAAACTCAGTTCGGGCCCTTATGGAGCGAGCCTCCGACTTCCTCCAGGTTCCCTGGAAGGCAGCACCTGAACAGCGCTGCTTTGTTTTCAGAATGGTGCAGGCTTCAACCCCAAAGCAGTCCCCGGTGTTCCCACATTTTCTGGAGCAGGTACAGTCTTCTTGGCACCGAGTGTCTCCAAACCAGCAGCCCCGCTTGCTTCCTTGGAAGATGTGTCCCAGATACAGTCAAGTCGGCCTTGCTGGACGAGCCTATCTCCCCTGGCCATACCTTCGGGCCAGCAGTGAAGGAGATCCTGCAACGCTCCCACCGAGAGCAGGAGGTGTCTCGATAGGTGGCAGCGATGCTCCCCTCCCATGCTCCGGAGTGGGAGAGGATGAGAAGCTGGCGTCCGCCCGTGACACAGACGGCGACACGGATGGTTCTGATCCCCACTGCACTGTGTGGCGACCTGAGGCATTGCCTTCAGGCTTCCGCAGCAGCTAATATCCAGGGCCGCCCACAAGGATGGGGAAACACCAGATGTGGGGCCCCAGCCCAACAGCGCCTCTAACCCACCGGTTCTCACCACACCAGCTGCAATACTAGCACAATTGCACCTCAGACTCTTGAATGCTCTCCACCGTACACACCGGTTACGCGGTGCAGTTACATGCGGGCCCTCCTCGCTTTCAAGGGATCACGGTTACATCCATGAGCAACCCTCTCCAGGTCTTGGCCCTCAGTAAAAACATTACTTCTCAAACAAGCCATTCAAATTGTAGAACCCACCTCTCAAGAGGAGGGGTTCTACTGAAGTACTTTCTAGTGCCAAAAAAGGATGGTGGCCCCATCCTAGACCTGAGACACCTCAACGGATTCTTGAGGAAAAGGAAGATCCAAATGGTCAGACGTTTACCATTGTGGACTTAAAGGACGCATATTTTCATATCCCTATTCATCCAGCCATAGGAAACATCTCCACTTCACTTTTCAGGGAAGCGTCTTTGAGTTTTCCGTGCAACCATTTAGGTCTCTGGCTGGATTCCATTACAGTGTGAGCTACCGGTTAGATGACAGAGTAGCCACCATTCACAATTGGTGTCGTGCCAGAAATTACTCGGTCTGATGGCCGCAGCTTCATCAACTATCCAGCTGGGGTTACTCCATATGCACCCAATTCAAGAGTGATTCCGGCTACATCCCAAATGTGACAGACACTGTCGGGTGACCGTGTCTCGCGTATGCTAGGAAGCCCTGTGCTGGTGGAGGCATGAGGATGGGAAAGATCCACAGCCATCAGGTAGTGAAGACAGACGCATTCAACTCGGGTTGGGGTGCGGTCCGGACAGGCAGAGGAGTCCGCGGGTCCTGGTCAGGTCGCTGGACATCCCTACACATATATACCCTGGAAATGTGAGTGGTTCACCTCGCTTTCCAGCATTTCCTTCCAGTGCTCCAAAGGAGACATATACTTGTCCACACAGGCAGCATGTCAATGGTAGCATATGTAAATCACCAGGGCATACTTCAGAAGGTGATCTCCGCACAGTGATTCCTTCGGTAGGAGTGACCAAGGACATCACTCCCTAGAGGGGCCAATCAACAGCTCTGAGATAAAATGGGCAGTAAATACTTGACCTGTGGCAGGCATATCCCCAAAGTATGGTTGTTGGTCGTCTTCTCTTTCAGGGAACCGGGGTTTCATCCGTAACCTAATGTTATGGTAAGTTGAATAGAGTACAAATAGGTAGAGGTGCACAGACATTTTAGTGTTCAATCTGCTAAAAGGCTTGATTTTTTACCTTAGAAATGTGATACCATTTGCCAACAGTTTCCTTTTGATCTCAATGATTGGATATGGGGATTCAAGCTCATGTTAATGATATGTAAATAAAAAAAGTATTAATTGACCCACCAAACAAGTCAGTTATTATCTACGCTGCGTAAGGAAGCACAAAAAAGACTGAAAAAGCTAGAACAATTGGTTTAGATACTTTTGTTATCTATAGGTCGGAAATTCACACATGGAGATGAGAATGTAAAAGCAGCATATGCACACGTGCAAGAAATAAAGTAAAACTACTCCCTTTTTTGTCAACATCATCTGATGGATAGTCGGAATTTCAGCCTAAATATCTTCATAAACAGCACATTTATCCAGACGTAATGTCTTTTTTTAAAAATGTCAGTGCTAGAAAGTGACAAAAGTGCATTCCAAAGAAAATTAAAATAAACACACATGTTGGTAACAGAAGATGGCTGATAGGCTGTACGACTGGACATATTGTTTTTACTTTTTTATATATTTGACTCATTTTTACCCGATTGGACAACTAACTAAACAAAAGGCCCTTTTTCCCCTTGTCTCTCTTAGAACAAACTGGTTACCATAACAACAAAAGAAGCACTTGTTCAAGTCTGTTCCCATAAGTACTACAATTCTGATATATGATTAATTCTGAAAAAGTGAATATTTCTGTGTTCCAAAACTATAACAATGCTCTAAGTCAATTGCCTGTTCAGGGCTCTACATTTAGATTTTCTACTACTGGCCCCTTGGGCCACTGAGGTAATGTTTTTACTGGCCTGGATACAAATTTAACTGGCCCAATAATAAGTAAAAAACTGGGCGCACTGTCTTATTCACCGCTGAAAATGTATTGGTGAGCCGGAAGTACATTAACCGGAGACTGGATTAAAACAACAGTTTGGTGACATTAAATATGGCAACTAGTACTAGAATTGTTCAAATGTTCTGTCAGCCAGAGTGTCCTCGGCTCAAGCGCACCCCTATAGTCTGGCCGGGCGCCTGCGGGCTTGCCTGTAAGCTGCATTGGTCCTTTGACACTGTAGCTCTGAGGTGGCTGCATGGCGGGCCTGCAGAGTGAAAAGAAGCTGACGGCACACGTTTTGGAGGACTGCGTGTGTGTCTTCACCACTCCCGAGTCAGCGCGGGGGTGGTAGTGATGAGCCGAGCCTAGAAATAATTTGGCTATTCCAAATTGGGAGAAAAAATGATAAAAACAACTTGCGACCATTAAATAAAATTAATTAATTCACTTTTTAAAAAAATCGCATCAACTTACTTTTTCTCTTTATAATTTGAATACTTAATTTAAAGGTTGAAAAGTTCCTAAATGAATGGGATTTGGTAGGACTTTTATTACTTTGCAATTAACAGTATTCTTGTCCACTACATTTTTAACTGCCCACAGTCCACATTGACAGATTCCATGGGGGCGTCTATGTTGTCTATACCCTGTTTACGGTGCATCTCATTGTTTTTTTCTCGGTGAGTGTGGTGGCTGACTTTAACAACAGTTCTGTGAGCACATAGGCTCACCGGTGGAGCAACCGGTGAATAAAACAGCACGCCCACTGCAGTGGCACTGCAACAATTTTTAAAGTGGGGGTGCTGCAAGCCATTGAACAAAACTGTAACTCCTGTATATGAAGAAAGCCAACAAAGCCAGGGGGTGCTACCGCACACCCAGCACCCCTAGTTCCAGCACCCTTGGCCCACTGTATCACCCTGCTCAGCAAGTTAATAGCAGAGTAATGTATTAGGTTGTGTGTTAGCGCCATTCAAAAATAAAATAAGCAATTTTATGGATTATTTGTTTAACCATTCTGATTATGTGTATACCATATGTTTAAATGGTAATAGCTGATCAAATTTATTTATTTATTTATTTAAATCTGGCTTTTTGTACATTTAACATGCTTTGACAAGATGACGATATAAAAATAAAATTAGTTATCATCTGCAATAAATTCACCCAATGTTTAATTTTTAAACTATTATTGTGTTTTTATATACTGTTATTTTTGACTTCAGAGTTGCTATGGGGTCAGTAAATTAAAGAAGGAAAAAAAAAACTCCCCGTTTATTTTCACTGTGGAAATCTGATAATCTTAAACTACAAGGACAGTGAGAGAAACTGAAGCTCTGGTAGAAACTTTGGTCAGACACCAAAATCTTGCCGAACTTGACAAAATAGTAAAACATATTCAGTATTTTCTCAAATTACTTTGTTTAATGCCGACATTAGGAGAACCGTGCAGAATTGGGTAAACTGCATTTCCCACTGTAGGCATTCAAGAAATGTATTCATTAAATCAGCGAAGTGCTCCCCAGTGCTGTCTTCCACAGCAACGTGTAAGAATCTAAAACATGATAAAAACCGGAGCAATTAATCAATAGCTGCAATCTTTCAATATGGCTTGCAGGATATTGTAAACATCCGTTTCACACACCATATAAAAGGAGCCGAGTGCACTTGCAAACTGCATTATGAACACAAACAGACTCCGAAAGGGGGAAGAAGAAAAAAACTTTAGCTCGCAGGCATATTCTTTCATGATGATTTTAAATTTCTGTATGTTTAATAATGTGTACGGTAACCAAAGAGAGCCCACGTCTCAAATAAAAAGTGGCCAAGCAAAGCCTTTCAATATATACTATCTTTCAATATATGCTATTGTAGTTAATTCAGCCATTTAACATGCACATATTAGCGGGCTTGTCAGAAAAATGAAAACACTGTATTCAGGATTTGAAAATGTTCGTGTACAAATGAGACTCGGTTTTTTTTAACAAGCAAACTCGTAACCGAGCTGTTAGCAATGCTAAAAGGTTAATGGATATATACTAATCACAATAGCAAACACTATTCAAACAATAATCATAATACAAAGTAATCGTTGTCAGACCGTTGTCGTTTGTAGCCTCTCCCAAGTCAGCACCAATCTTAGTGCTGATACAAACGAGTCCTGTAAATATTGTGAATGGCATTTCTGACCTGAACACATTGTATCCCAAATCCGTTGTCCAGCTTCCACGTGCTGTACCTGGATATCCATCGGTGCATTTTTGTCTCTCGCTGCAGTCACAGCAACAGACAAACACCGGCTATCTTGTGGACTGTTACTGTGAGACTGGATAGGAGGGCAAGTAGATGTTGAATTCCGAACAAAAAAGCTGCTGTTTTATCTGCAAGTCTGGGTAGCTGACATTTGCTTCACTGTCATCATGAAGCCAGATTAAGTCTTTCTTCCACTGCACTCTCTTTTCGTCTTTTTTTCAGAATTTGTTTCTTTATCATTATTGATTTAAACACTTTACTTTTGGCTTATTGGTGCAGTTTGTTGCTTAGTTGTAAAAAATAAAACACACAAAAAAATGCCATATCGAGGTAACAAGTATTACCAACTGCACTACAGTACATAGTCTCAGATGCTGACTGTACAACAAATACGACGTGCGGGAAAGTTTGGACGAGTTCAATTATGCCGTTATCACTGGTGGTGGGGTATGTTTTTAAAAATGGGTTTGTAAAAATTTTTTTCCAGCTTTTTGACATACTGACCCTTTTTCCTGTGTTCATAAAATATAAGCCATGTGGACTAGACTATATACATTATGCAGTTAAAAAATGTTACCGGCCTAGTTGGGCCTGTGTTCCTTCATAACTACCGACCAAACTGCGCTCTCTATCGGCCCCAGGCCGCCATTAATGTCGAACCCTGCTGTTAGAAGCTTTGATTTCTGTATCATTAGTTTTTTTAGGTGATATAATCATGAAGCAAACATAAGCTAACAGTATATGACTGGTTATTGAGGACTGAGATAACAATGCAGGCCCATGGGAGAAGGAAATTGTTTGTATTGAAAAAAAAAAAAAAAACAGGGATGTGCGCAATAGATGGTTGGAGAAGTCATTTTAAATTGGTAGACCTGGTCAGAGGGGAAGGCGCATGCTTACTTATTACTTTTTCAGTCAACTTCTTCCCAGGGCTCAATGCCCAGAAAAACAGCATACGCTGATATTATTTCCGCTTTGCTGTCTATTTATTTGGAACAAGACTCATGAATATAGAGCTCGAGTTACAGGCACAATAAATGTAAAATCATTAGAAAGCAGTGTAACAGAGAACATATGTTCTCTCGATTCCAGATGGCATATCTTCCATTTTCGAAGGCATCTGAATTAGTGTCACGGGGGGAAAGCAAAGGCGGTGGCATTTGTCAGTAACAGTGCATGGCAGAATAAAACATGTGAGATTATTTCATGGTATCTCAAAGATTATTGTGTGTGAAGAGTATGACACTAAATACCGGCAAGGTAATGAAAGGAAAATACAATTTACGAGATGCAGTTATTAGCTGCAATATACAACTGATTAACAAGCCAGCACATGTGAATAAATAAAAAAAAAAAATCAATTATGACCTTTTTAAATTGCTTTTTTTTAAACTATGTTTTCGTTGTTTTTCTTTTTGTAAACTTGAGTGGTATTCAGGGGGCATGAACGAGGGAGCCTTCCCCTAGTTTCCTCCTACCAATAACATCTGCAAATCCCCTATTTAAACCCCTACAGTCTAGCGGAAAGAAACGCTTCTTGCCTACGTAAACAGAAACGGCTCCTTCAAAAGCTGTTTGCTGAGGGTAATCAGAAATTCTGTGGTTTAGTAGTGAGCAAATTGGTATTGCTTGTCAGAATTTTTACAGGAAAAGTCAGTTTCTGCTGTTTGTCTGATGCTTGTTTGTCTGTGCTCAACAGCAGTGCTGTGTGTTTACATTATCAGTCTGCAGAAGTGCTGTGTGTTTACATTATCGTCATGTCTCCATTGCTTCCACAACCTTGAGTGGGCTTCAATAATGGCAGCCGTAGGGATACACCAATTGAATCATGGGATTAATTGTCCTATCCTTGCTTTCACCATGCCAGCCGGCTCTGCAGCTCCCAATTTTCACAGCTGACAATATTTCATGTTTATGTCATCTCGTTTCAGATTAATTCTGCTCCCCGCTTCCAGAGCCTTCTCCTTTTACACCCTTGTCCCTCAGTGGTAGAACAACCTACCCACAGTTATCAGGACTGCTCAGTCCCTGATCACCTCAAGACACACCTGTTCAGACAGCATCTGTAAACCTCACAACTCTCGACTATACTGGACTACATGACACCCAATTGTAGCCATACTTGCATCAGCTTATACTTGTACTGGACTACTCCATACCTTGCCGTATTCTACTACTGCTCTTAATTATAACTACTTCCTGTACCTTGTATTTGACTTTATTCTTATAGATATCCGTACTCACATTTTTTAAAATTGCTCTTATTTGAAAACAGCAAATATTTTTACCATAAGTTTAAAACCATGTGTTCTGTTGAGTCTTATTGGCTGGCTCCCCTTAAAAACAGTGTCGTCAGTGAATTCACTGGTTCCCAGATTATATGTGGTTGTATCATATGCTGTAGCTAGAAAACAGTCCTCAGAGACAGTGAAAACCAGAGAGGCATTGCATTGATTCATTTTTACACTTTTGCTTCATATACAGTAGTAGAGCAGATGTGCAGTTTTGTATCTGTGCAGAGGAAACATAATTGGACATTTTAAATGGGGTTAAAACCGGGGATAAAATTTAGAAAAATTATAATGTGATCGACATCAGTTTAGCCCAATGACTTAGTAAAGATTTTATAGGCATTTAAAATGGGTCAGTTAGGAAGAGAAACTCAAGGCAATGTCTAATCAGTGGTCAACTTCTTTGAGATGCTCATGGTCCATTTGGAGAGGAAACTGGAGGCTTATAAGAATAAGCCAGTGCTCTAAACAGCATCCAGATATACTAGAAAAGCATTGATTAAGCTTCTCATTAAACATGAAACTTCTCTGCATTATCACTGCTTGGATCAGATGGTAGATACAGGTTTCCCGTGGAGAAATCAAGTTGCTTTTGTGAGAGAATAAGTGGACTTTTCAAGCCTTGTAGAGTCTGTGAAACCTACTCTTTTGATTTGAGAAAAAAAAAAACGAATTCATTGATTTGTACAGAAAAGTAACATGTTTTTGTTTAAGTTGCAGGTTTGGCTAATCGTGTTTTCTTTGTCTTATCCTTCATGTGTTTCTTAATCCATTACATTTTGTGATCCCACTCAGCCAGCTTCAGTTCTGATTTTTTTTTTTCTAAGCCTCTGCTTTGTTTGGGGTTTTTACTGGCTACCATATTTAAAGTATGTTTTAGTCTCATCTGCTTGCCATTAAACATAAAAATATTATACGCTTAAATTCATAATGTCATCATCTGTTATTTCAGCCTATTTAAATTAGTTTAGTCAAACATGTGTGAAAGACCACATGTCCATAGGGACCATGTTTATATATTATAGTGGGTCAGGTGGTACACCCCTTACAATGTCAACAGATAAATAAGTAGGTTGGTTTGTCTATGCTACCATAGAGCACCAGGTCTCTGGATGTATCACATAGGCTTGTGTGATCAATTGCAGGTGTACATGGACGACTGCTGTTTTTTTCCCTATAGGGCTGGCTTTCTTATTAGGGTTGCAGTGGATCTGTCACAAGGGATGCATGATTAGGGTTGTTTGTCAGAGCAAACTGGTTTGGTACAGATCCAACCACTCAAGACAATACTGTAATCAAAATAACATTCCCATGATAAATATCTGGATCTCTCTTTGTCCACATCTGTGTAAACTGGACAGTAATAAAACTTATCTTTGAAAATCTGTCATAAAACCAAAAAGAGATCATAAAAACAGTGTAGAACACAGAAGAAACACATATTGACCAATACTTTTTCATGTGCATAAACTGAAAATAGTTGGAATAGAAACCTGGAAATTTAAGCACATTATTAAATAAAGGGCTGTATTCTGATCACAGAGCAAATGCGAGTGCAAACATGAATGGCTCTTGCCCCTGATTCTGTGGCGCATAAATGGAGCGAATACACTGCGCTGAAATGGTATTCTGAAGACATGTCTCGAGCCTTTATAGAGCGCCTGCCCCATCGCCATGGGTCAGCATAAATTTCGGGGCGTGGTGTCATTAACATATTCGCTGAAGCAATTCTGATGACAGCACAATGGGGTCCAAAATAGACAATTGAGCACTGCGTTAAGACCTGCTGAAACCAGGTTTATTTAGCAGCAACTTTAACAAATGAACACACTATAAAAAGCAAAATAGTCCTAAGTAGCAACTGCATGCATTTGGACTGACACAGAAGAGGAAATCAAAGAAAGAAAAGTAAAAAAAAAAAAAAAAAACTAAACAAACGTGAAGCGTGGTTTACGTATTCTCTTGCTGTTCTGACTTAGGCTGTTTTTTCTTGCTTTATGCTACTGCCGCTCCACATGATCGCCACTTCTACATTCAAAATGGGAACACTGCGGTGACACAAGCACATTCTGTCTCTTAAAAGGATTGTTGCCTGGCCCTGATTGGATAGCTACTCAGCATTGATTGGGTGCTGTCAGTGCGTTACTAAACACGCTTGCTCTGGGTTTTTAATTTCAACAGAATCACGCTTTTGGAGAAGCCACTCCCTGTGGGCCAGAGGTGATTGACTTTAACCACTGCATTTGCGATTGCACTAATTTCATCAGAAAGCTTTGCCCCTTTGCAAACTGTAACAGAAGAAACTGTTACCACAGCTTTAAGAAAAGACAACACTGGGGTACAATTGGTCAGACAGAGTATGTCAATTTGTCTTCACTTCTGAGTAGTGGAGTGTAAAATTTCTATGCCTCTGCTTACCACCCACAGTCCAACTTAAATTAGACATTTGAAATGGCGATTGATTTTTTTTGTGAGGGATAAACATCCCCACTGGGAATAGAAACTCAGGTTTGAATTCAGGTTTGCCATTAAGCCCTGCTGAGTTCAACTTATATAAGATATATATATATATATATATATATATATATATATATATATATATATATATATATATATATATATATATACAGTGCCTTGCAAAAGTATTCAGACCCCTGACCAATTCTCTCATATTACCGAATTACAAATGGTACATTGAAATTTCGTTCTGTTCGATATTTTATTTTAAAACACTGAAACTCAGAATCAATTATTGTAAGGTGACATTGGTTTTATGTTGGGAAATATTTTTTAAGAAAAATAAAAAACTGAAATATCTTGCTTGGATAAGTATTCAACCCCTGTGCTGTGGTAGCTCCCAGTTTGCGCCGATGAAAGAAATTGCCCTAACAAGGACACAGTTACCTTACCATTGGCCTCAACCCCACTGTTGAAGGATCAATGGTAAGGCTGTGACTCTGAAGGAAAACTAAGACCAAAGATCATTCTACAGAAGTTAGAGATAAAGTAATATAAATGCATAGATTAGGGAAAGGATACAAAATAATATCCAAGTGTTTGGATATCCCAGAGAATACAGTTGGATCAATAATCAGGAAGTCGAAGCTGCATCATACCACCCAGGCACTGCCAAGAAAAGACCGTCCTTCAAAACTCAGTGCTCAAACAAGAAGGAGACTTGTGAGAGAAGCCACAGAGAGGCCAACAATCACTTTGAAGGAGCTACAGAGTTCAGTGGATGGAAGTGGAGTAATGGTGCACCAGTCAACCATATCAAGAGCTCTGCATAACACTGGCCTATATGGGAGGGTGGCAAAAAAGAAGCCGTTACTCAAAAAGTACCATCTGAAAGCGCGTCTAGAGTTTGCCAGAAAGCATGAGAGTGACCCAGCTGCGATGTGGGAAAAGGTTTTGTGGTCAGATGAGACCAAAATAGAGCTTTTTGGCCAAAACTCAAAGCGCTATGTGTGGCGCTAACACTGCTCATGCCTCAAGACACACCATCCCTACAGTGAGGAATGGTGGTGGCAGCATCATGCTGTGGGGATGCTTCTCATCAGGAGGGACTGGGCATCTTGTTACAATTGAAGGAAGAATGGATGGAGCAAAATACAGGAAAATACTGCAAGAAAATATGCTTCAGTCCGCTAAAAAACTGAAGCTTGGGAGGAAATTCACCTTTCAGCAGGACAATGATCCCAAGCACAAGGCCAAAGCAACATTGGAGTGGCTCAAGAACAAAAAGGTGAATGTCCTACAATGGCCCAGTCAAAGTCCTGATCTCAATCCCATTGAGAATATATAGCACTATTTGAAAATTGCGGTCCACAAGCGTCGTCCAACCAACCTGAACAACCTGGAGCAAATCTGCTAAGAAGAATGGGCCAAAATCACTCTGACACTGTGTGCAAAGCTGGTACATACTTACCCCAAAAGACTTAAAGCTGTTATTGCAGCGAAAGGTGGCTCTACCAAATATTAATGTGTGGAGATTTAATACTTATGCAAGCAAGATATTTCAATTTTTTATTTTTCTTAAAAATATTTTCCAACATAAAACCAATGTCACCTTACAATAATTGATTCTGAGTTTCAGTGTTTAAAAATAAAATATCAAACAGAACGAAATTTCAATGTACCATTTGTAATTCGGTAATATGAGAGAATTGGTCAGGGGTCTGAATACTTTTGCAAGGAACTGTGTGTGTGTGTGTGTATATATATATATATATATATATATATATATATATATATATATATATATATATATATATATATAGTTTCTACATGGGCAGGGGCTGGAATTCAATTATTTGATTTGAAAAGGTTAGTGTGGAATAAAATTATACATCATTAATACAACTCCACTTTCTTAAGGAATGGAGCATCTTTATTTTAACCCTATATTGACAAAGTCTGTTTTCAAGCAACATCTTATTTATTCTTCTTCTGTAATATACCTCAAATATTGGCTTCTAATTACGCCATAACTTATAAGTCAGGAATAAAATTGTGTGACATGTTAAAGCAGACTGAGAGTTGATTTTTCAACTAGTTACAGGTCACCAATTGTGAAG
The DNA here is from genome assembly GCF_017654505.1 of Polyodon spathula. Lineage (NCBI taxonomy): Eukaryota > Metazoa > Chordata > Actinopteri > Acipenseriformes > Polyodontidae > Polyodon > Polyodon spathula. The sequence goes on from NC_054535.1 coordinate 72,869,675, forward strand.
CAACTGTGTTTGTTCCTGGATTGTTCAATTTATCTAAATAACAGTAGATCCAAATATATTTTCTTCATACTCCCCCCCCCCCCCCCCCCCCCCCGGGGCTGATGTATTGACCCACTTAAAGACAGAACTTCACAGGACAGGAGCAATAGCTGTGTGAGATGGATGACAGAGAAGCCTCTCCAGCTTAGAGAGAACAAAGCAATACTGTGCTTGTGAATGAGAGAGATAAAAGACCAGGGTCTCCCCTTGGCTCAGTGATAGCTGCTCTTGCAGAGTGAGATGGAAACAGAAAGGAAGGGAGAGAAAGGAGATGAAGAAAAAGCCAGGGTTCTCCCGCCGGCTCACTGAGAACAGCCCTCGCTGAGGTGAGGCCTACACTGCTGTACCTCCAAGGCTGGGAAGAAAGGGTGTGTACTGGGGATTAAATAGAGAGGTTGACAGGGAGTAGAACTATAGCCAAAGGTTACAATTCATACAATAAACAAGTGGAATAAGGTCAGCCAAAATGCAGGTTTAGAATTTTTCTGAGTAACACTGGATTGCTCCTGAGAATACCCAGATGACTGCAGCTAATGAAGTTATGATACTCTTCCTTCAATGTTGTGAGTTTAATAAAGTTTGCAAGCATGTAAATACTTTTAAGCTACCGAAAAGCTCAAAATGAAATACTGCATGCAGGCAGTTTTTAAACACCAATTGTTAAATTTACACTTCAGGAAGGATGGTACAGTTTTTTTTTTTTTTTATTCCATCGGAAATGATCGGAAATGATCGGAATTGTGAGGAGAAAATACTGTATGAATCTAGTTTATTATTTTTAAGTATCTAACAGTAGTCGTAATTATTAGACACACAAAAATTATTATATTGTGTATTTTACATAAAGCATATCATTTGTTTTGGATTTTCTAATTAAAGTAAGACAGGAGTCCTAATGAATACTTTTTATTTTTAAACCATCTTACTTTAAGCACAGTAATTAAGAACATAAGAAAGTTTACAAACGAGAGGAGGCCATTCGGCCCATCTTGCTCGTTTGGTTGTTAGTAGCTTATTGATCCCAAAATCTCATCAAGCAGCTTCTTGAAGGATCCCAGGGTGTCAGCTTCAACAACATTACTGGGGAGTTGATTCCAGACCCTCACAATTCTCTGTGTAAAAAAGTGTCTCCTATTTTCTGTTCTGAATGCCCCTTTTTCTAAACTCCATTTGTGACCCCTGGTCCTTGTTTCTTTTTTCAGGCTGAAAAAGTCCCTTGGGTCGACACTGTCAATACCTTTTAGAATTTTGAATGCTTGAATTAGGTCGCCACGTAGTCTTCTTTGTTCAAGACTGAACAGATTCAATTCTTTTAGCCTGTCTGCATATGACATGCCTTTTAAGCCCGGAATAATTCTGGTCGCTCTTCTTTGCACTCTTTCTAGAGCAGCAATATCTTTTTTATAGCGAGGTGACCAGAACTGCACACAATATTCAAGATGAGGTCTTACAAGTGCATTGTACAGTTTTAACATTACTTCCCTTGATTTAAATTCAACACTTTTCACAATGTATCCGAGCATCTTGTTAGCCTTTTTTATAGCTTCCCCACATTGCCTAGATGAAGACATTTCTGAGTCAACAAAAACTCCTAGGTCTTTTTCATAGATTCCTTCTCCAATTTCAATATCTCCCATATGATATTTATAATGTACATTTTTATTTCCTGCGTGCAGTACCTTACACTTTTCTCTATTAAATGTCATTTGCCATGTATCTGCCCAGTTCTGAATCTTGTCTAGATCATTTTGAATGACCTTTGCTGCTGCAACAGTGTTTGCCACTCCTCCTACTTTTGTGTCATCTGCAAATTTAACAAGTTTGCTTACTATACCAGAATCTAAATCATTAATGTAGATTAGGAATAGCAGAGGACCTAATACTGATCCCTGTGGTACACCGCTGGTTACCACACTCCATTCTGAGGTTTTTCCTCTAATCAGTACTTTCTGTTTTCTACATGTTAACCACTCCCTAATCCATGTACATGTGTTTCCTTGAATCCCAACTGCGTTCAGTTTGAGAATTAATCTTTTGTGCGGGACTTTGTCAAAAGCTTTCTGGAAATCTAAATAAACCATGTCATATGCTTTGCAATTATCCATTATCGATGTTGCATCCTCAAAAAAATCAAGCAAGTTAGTTAGGCACGATCTCCCTTTCCTAAAACCATGTTGACTGTCTCCCAGTATCCTGTTACCATATAGGTAATTTTCCATTTTGGATCTTATTATAGTTTCCATAAGTTTGCATATAATAGAAGTCAGGCTTACTGGTCTGTAGTTACCTGGTTCAGTTTTGTTTCCCTTTTTGTGGATCGGTATTACGTTTGCAATTTTCCAGTCTGTCGGTACCACCCCTGTGTCAAGAGACTGCTGCATGATCTTGGTTAGCGGTTTGTAAATTACTTCTTTCATTTCTTTGAGTACTACTGGGAGGATCTCATCCGGCCCAGGGGATTTGTTTATTTTAAGAGCTCCTAGTCCCTTTAACACTTCTGCCTCAGTTATGCTAAAGTTATTTAAAACTGGATAGGAACTGGATGACATGTGGGGCATGTTGTCAGTATCTTCCTTTGTAAAAACTTGTGAAAAGTAAATCATTTAATATATTTGCTATTTTTTTTTCTTCCTCTACGATTTTGCCATTTGTATCTCTTAAACATTTAATCTCCTCTTTGAATGTTCTCTTGCTGTTGTAATATTGGAAAAACATTTTGGAATTGGTTTTAGCTCCCTTAGCAATGTTCATTTCTATTTCTCTCTTGGCCTTTCTAACTTCCTTTTTGACTTGCGTTTGCAGTTCCATGTACTCTTTCTGCGTACTTTCTTTTCGGTCCTTTTTTAATGCTCTGTAAAGTGCCTTTTTTCGCTGAATATTTTTTTTAATTGATCTATTAAACCATTTTGGCAATTTAGTTTTACATTTAGATTTGTCTACTTTAGGGATGTAATTGTTTTGCGCCTCTAGTACTACATTTTTGAAGAACAACCATCCTTCTTCTGTGGGTGTTTTCTCTATTTTACTCCAATCTACTTCTGTTAGTCTCTGTTTCATGCCTTCATAGTTTGCTTTTCTAAAATTGTAAACCTTAGCTTTAGTCATTACTTTTGGGGATTTAAAAAACACTTCAAATGAGACCATGTTATGGTCTGAGTTTGCCAGTGGTTCTCTGACCTCTGTTTTAGTTATTCTATCTTCGTTATTTGAAAAGACTAAATCAAGGCATGCCTCCCCTCTAGTGGGTGCCTTCACAAATTGTGTTAGGAAGCAGTCATTTGTCATTTCCACCATTTCTATTTCATCCTTCGCGCTACCCACCGGGTTTTCCCATTTTATTTGGGGGAAGTTGAAATCCCCCATTAGTATGGCTTCTCCTTTGCTACACACATTTCTAATGTCATTGTATAACAGATTATTGTGCTCACCGTCTGAATCTGGCGGTCTATAGCATGCTCCTATTATTATGCCTTTTGAATTTTTGTCTGTTATTCTGACCCATATTGATTCGGTTTTATTTTCTTTGTCCAGGTTTAACACCTGGGCTTCAAGACTGTTTCTTATGTATAGCGCTACCCCTCCTCCTCTTCTGTCCTGCCTGTCTTTCCTATACAGTGTATACCCACAAATATTATATTCGTCCCCATCACTCTCAGATAACCACGTTTCTGTAACACCTATCACATCATAGTTACCTGTTAGTGCAGTAGCTTCAAGTTCTAGAATTTTGTTTCTGATACTTCTAGCATTTAGATAAATACATTTAATGGTTGTCTTACCTGAGTTGTTGTTCTTGTTTTGATGCGGTCTCCCTTCTGTTTTTTTTTGTTGATTTCTCCCCCCTTCCTTTCTAGTTTAAATGCTTCCGAACCTGCTCGAGGATCTTTTCTCCGAGTAGACTAGTTCTTAAAAATCTTGCTGTTCCCAGCCTGGCATAAGGGACAGTTCAGCAATTGTATTTGATTTAATAATCCTTTCTGTTTTCAGCTGTTTGGGTAAATTGAAGACATATTTTTAATGTTATTCTCATAAACATAACCAAAAAAATGGAGGTGTTCTAAAACTTTTGACCGGTGGTGTGTGTGTGTGTGTGTGTGTGTGTGTGTGTGTGTGTGTGTGTGTGTGTGTGTGTGTGTGTGTGTGTGTGTGTGTGTGTGTGTGTGTGTGTGTGTGTATACACTGAGAGCTCAAATATTTCACTAGATAAGTTCCTATTTTCCTATTTAAGTTTTATACAACTCAATTTGGATCTGTTACTTTCTTATTCTCACACACTGTACAGTACTTCCACCCATTTCAGACTGAACTAAACAGCTTTGCAGAGGAATTTCAGTTTACGTTTTCTCTCTAGAACATTTGAAAACAACATGAAAGATGAGATAAATAATTACTTGGAAAACTAAAAAAAAAAAAAAAAAAAACTCAATTAACGCAGCTTGCTGTTATATACTAGTCATTGCATCAAATGTTTTTTTTTTTTTTTCCCATTTGTTTTTATTTAACAAGAGAAAGCTTTACCAGAAATACTGGAGTATATCTAAAAAAAAATTACTCCACTCTGATATTTTTAAAAGTAAAAGAAAACTATTGATGTGCTGAATGGCTTCCTCTCATTTGTACTCAAGAAAGATATGAATACATCTCCCAACTTTAACTAACGGTTTTCTGTGAATTCCACCATTCCATTATTTTAGACTCAGCAATAACCTTTCTTTGTACCTGACAAACTGAGTCACTTTAATGGCATCAAAATGGCTTTCAATTTAAATTTAAATGCTTTGCTACCAGATGTTTGCTGGAACTATGGAATTGTTTTTGTATTTCAAAACAGTGATTAAACCTCTCATCTATGTGACAGCTCTGTCCAATGCGTTTTACACTACAATCAAACTTATCAGTGCGTATTGAATTTATGTTGCCTTGTCTTTGACTTTCTGAATGAGTTACAAGAACTTACCCAAAAAATATTTTCTAAAAACGCATGGTACTGCAGTTGCTGCAGGTTATTAAAAAAAAAAAAAAAAAGTAGGACTGTACGTATATTATTTGGTCGTTATTTTTCTGTTAGTAATAGAACAGATTTTTCACCATTAATATCATTAAATAGGTTAATTTATACATGTGTTGACCCTAAATGAACACAAAATGTTCTGATAATATAAGTGGAACAGTTCATGATTGTGTTCAGAAAACTGTTGACTATTTGAAAAATTCAGCACACTTGGGAGGGTTCACTGACCATGATGAGCACTATTACTGGACTACCCAATGTTAACTTGGTAAGGTAGGTCAATATTTGTGCTAATCAGGGTCCAAGAAACCAGTACTTTACATCACAAATTGAACTGAGTTGATATCACTATGTAACACAATTTTTGTTCCTGGGTAGTAAGTGTTATTTCCTAACTGCTTATGCCTCAAAAGTATAGAAAATGGCTATTATTCTCCACAAACTTTGCTTTTGTGACCAGGACAGTGATATTTCAAAATATCACTTTTTCCAATGGGAAAACGAGCAAATGTGTGTCTTTTCGTTCACATAAAGTCAGAAAAAAACAACATATGACTCCAAATTAACATGTATTTATACTAAAGTAATATAAAAATGACTACAAAAGATTTAGAAGTGAGTAGTTTTTCGGGATTTACGATTATACTGTAAATCACTTTCACGAATCAGCCCCCAAATGTAGTCTCCCATCATGTTCTCGTTATACTGTCCTTGGTAGCGGCGTTCAAAGTCCAGTATATCCTGGTGGAAGCTCGCCTTGCTCCTCCGAGTACGCTCCCATGTTCTCCTTGAATTTATCAAGATGAGCATCAAGGATATGGACTTTGAGGGACATCCTACAGCCCATTGTGCCGTAGTTCTTTGCCAGAGTCTCAACCAGCTCCACATAGTTTTCGGCCTTGTGATTGCCCAGGAAGCCCCGAACCACTGCGACAAAGCTGTTCCAAGCCGCTTTCTTCTTACTAGTGAGCTTCTTGGGGAATTCGTTGCACTCCAGGATCTTCTTTACCTGTGGTCCGACGAAGACACCGGCTTTGACCTTTGCCTCAGACAGCTTGGGGAAGAAGTCTTGAAGGTACTTGAAGGCTGCCGACTCCTTATCTAGAGCTCTGACAAATTGTTTCATAAGGCCCAATTTGATGTGCAGTGGTGGCATCAGCACCTTCCGGGGGTCCACCAGTGGCTCCCACTTGACGTTGTTCCTCTCCACAGAGAACTTGGTCCGCTGCGACCAGTCCCGCCTGTGGTAGTGTGCCTTGGTGTCCCTGCTGTCCAAAAGGCAAAGATAGCAGGGAAACTTGGTAAAACCGCCTTGGAGACCCATCAGGAATGCCACCATTGCAGCCTCTTGATGCCATCTCAGAAAAATGCAGACATGTATCCACTTAGGCAGCTAACTAAACTGAACTGGTGGGCTTAAGGCCCCTGTATTTATACTACTATTTATATTACTGGAAAGTTCTAGAAAGTTCTGGAAATTACTCCAAGTTTTCTCAGCACTGAATCTATCTGGAATGTTCTGGAAAATAGGTACATTTCAAAATATCACTGTCCTGGTCATAAAAGCAAAGTTTGTGGGGAATAATAGCCATTTTCTATACTTTTGAGGCATAAGCAATTAGGAAATAACACTTACTACCCAGAAACCAAAAAAGGAAAAAAAAAAAATTGTTATGGTATATTCATTAAAAACGCTATTGCCTGGAGTTCAGTCTGTGTTGCCCTGACTGACCTTATTATGGAATCACAGATGGTTTTGATCATGTTTATTCTTCTGAATGTATTATGTGTGTGTGTGACAGAAATACAATGAATCTTGGTTGTAAATCTCCCTCCAAACCTGTGAGGGCGCTAAGCAGCGAGGGCAGGCCTGACAGTTCTTTCCCCAGGTTGGGAAGTTGGTCAGTCTGGAAGAAGATGAGCCTCTGTTACAAGAACGTATTGACCAGGAAGGGAAACGATGTAGCAGCCGCAGATTGTAAAGGGGTCATGCGTGACAGCATATAAGGGGGACAGAGAATTGTAATCGCTTCCTTCCAGGAAGCAATGTATTTGATAACTGAAATTATGAGCGTTGTGTTTTGGTTGTTTGTAATTGTCTTGTCTTGTACGTTACCAGACAGTTATCATAGTTCCGGAGCTGTCACCAAGGGCCATCTCTAAACCGGACAACACTGCACCTTTGTCACAAATATAAACCTGTATCACCCACCACAAGCACTACTGCACACACCCAGGACTGGTGACTGTGTTGGTATTATTGTGGGATGGATATTTGTTTATTATTTGGGACTGTGTTCTTGTTATATGCCCCGTGCTGTACAAATTGGTGTGTACTGCCGGGGAACTATTGTTTGGTCACCAGACTTGGAATTAAAATAAAACATTTCTAAAAACTGGATTACAATTATCTCTGTCTGCTTCTTTCACGCACTGCATCACCCCTGCACCTGTCTACAATTAACCACTTTGCCGCAGTGTGCTATAAAAATAAAAAATAAAAGACCTGTTCCAAATACCAAAGGCCAGTTTTGTGCACAGCCGTATTATGAGTTCTTGAAGGATTTACCTGTTGAGCCAAACTAGTGCCTGGTATAAATTGTTTTCATATTTTAACACCAGCAAGGAACAGTTATGTTTGCAAAGAAACTTCATATTTATATATATATATTTTGTTAGTGGCTGATATTTCAAGACTGCTATTAAATTAAGAATTGCAAGCTTTGGAAGTCAGATTGCCCATCATTTTTAAATGCCTGTTGTATTATTTGAATTTGAATGCAATATTAACCCTATACAATTGTCACAGGTGGTTCTGGCACGTCCCTTTTGTGCTATAAGTCATTAAATCCTTTTGCATGGAAGGCCTCTGTTGCAAGGGTGTCCGGTTCTTTGATGGACCCAGATTTAGTTAAAATGTGTTTGCCCACTGATGATGTGCAAGATAAAACCAAGTGATAAAATGAAAAACTGTTAATTTTGGCCTACACTTGTATTCTGGATGGAGGGGGTACCTCTGAAAATTACCCTCTGTGAACAACATGAAATGTATCAAGAAAATAATTATAGATCCAGAACCACTGTTTCTATTAGAGAACTGATTCTAAAGAGAAAGGTCGAAAGCAATCCTTTTGTAAAATGTGGATGTGATAAGTGCCAGGGTAGATTATCAATGACAAAGTCAAAACCTTGCCCGGTCTGTAGTCACTTGGTCAGGCACTGTCGATTTCTATTTGAATGTAGCGGTCCTGAAGGAATATCATTTTCACACTTAAATGTGGACCCAGATAGTGTGAAAAGATTGAATGTGTGAGCTGCGAAAGTGATCATCCAGTAAAGTGGGCTCATGTAGGTGTGCTAGAATGTGAGGAGGATGTTCCTGCCAAACGTGTTCAAGTGTCTTGCAGGTATCAAGTAAAGACCCTGGTCGCCCACACCTGTGATGTAAAATGCTGGATGCACAGGCCTGTTGTGGTGTTCACAGAGCCACTTCGAGCTGAGCCAGGAGGAGAATTCAAATCTTGCTGGGAACAAGCTGACTTATTAGCTATGGATTGGATGATAAAATGAAATACATTGCTTATAGTAATGTTGTAGGATTCTATATTTCGTATCCTTTTGAATAAGTCTGTGTAAGGTCTGAAATAAAGAGCTCCTGGTATCAACTCCTGCCGAATGTTCCAAACCTCCCTTATCAGCCAAAAACTTTTTTTTTTTTTTTTTTTTAATTAGACTCAGTGCTTCAAACTTTTTATTCCAGTGAGAACAGAATGGCAACATCTATGGAGCACAGTGAATATGCCAGGAACAATTGAACTAGAATAGGTTTGTGGTTCTACTATAGTAAGAAAAAATGAAAGTATTTAAATGGAAGACTGAGATTTTAAAATAAGAAACATTATAACTTTGCTAACTTTACTTTACCCTCCTTAAGAACAGCACAGTCAAAATCATGCACGTTTATTTGAAAGAGCATTAGATGTTTACAATCATGTATACTACATCATATACAAAGTAATAATACATGCAGAAAAAAAAGCCTGTATAGATGTTGTGTTATGGTTTTTCATTTAAATTTTTTTAAAAATAAACTAATTAAAAGGCATTCAGAGGACTCTAGGAGGACATCATTGATTAAAAACAAAAACCAATACGCACGAATGAAATAAACTCTCTGAAGAGAAATAACATGTTTGAATTAAGTAAACAGAATATTTGAACTAACAAGTGTTTTTGTCTGTTTGGGGCTTTAGTGTAATAAAAATAGTAATAACAACAAACATCTTAAAAATGCTGCTATATTTCTCAGTGTTAAGAAGCCTATAGTTTAATGGATTCACAGTCATGTATCTTATTTGGACTAAGTAGTAGACTTGATCTACAAGTAGTCCTTGAGTTAAAACCAGATATTCTAGAAAGATTTAAATAGTACAATTATTAAAGTATTAGGTTTACAAAAGCAAGACAATAAAATGTAAAATAACTTTAGTACACAGTGGACCTACTGAAGGAAAACAACTCATTTTGTGACCTCTTCTTTACCTGCTTGTAGCAGAGCGGCGATGGGCATGGAAAGTGCTTTTTGACAGCTGAAGCGAGACTTGCTGTAATCAGTAGTTTTGAATCCAAGGCCTTTCTATAATGAGCAAAATTAACTCCCGAAATACCTTTTGGTACCAGAATAAGGGAGTATATGGGGTAATGACCGTTCTTGTCATTATAGTATAGAAATTAATGAAAACTTGGCAGCTGAAGTGAGCATTTCTGCACCTATACAAAGAAAATCACTGTAATACAGTATTTGACAATTTACAAAACAGCATTTAAAAACAGTTCTTAACATGCTTTTTCAGACAATGCCAAAGTAATTAAAGAGGGTTTTTTTTGCACTGTAAGTTTTGCCAACCCAAGAGAGAAACAACAAGTGAGCACTCAAACTACAAACTGTCGAAAAAAATATTTTAATGGTACAGCAATTATATTAATCCCTTTGGGGCAGGGCAAAAGCTCTTAACACTAGAAGGACCAGAGATATACTACCTAGAAGCCATGCAGCAGTCTTTCTGATGGCTGTATTTAAAAAGTATAATGAAAGGAGAAATGGTCATTTTTTACATAAACATCTACATGTACTGGTTGGGAATTTAGTAGTGAAGGCTAATGGCCAGCCTACAAGCGTGTTGTTCTTTCATTTAAACCTTTTATTTGGGCCCTCGTGCCGTGTTTTGTTTGTTCCAGTTTGTTTTGGTTAATAGAGTGTGCAACCGCACTGCAGGTAACCAGCCTGGGCTGTGACGGTAAGTCACATGCTTGTTTTCTTTTATTTGACATGATTAAACTGGGCACTTATGTGAAGTAACAGCATGGAAAAAGTGAAACTGAATTCCCAAATACACTGTCTTTTTTTTTTAGCTGCAATTGAATCTGTTCTGTCTTGCTAAGAGCTGAATTTACTGTTTTAGACCCATAACAAATTATGCATTGATCAGTTTCCATCAGTACCATTCAATTGGTAGCAGCATGTGTAAATGAAACATCTACCATTTTTCTAACATTTTTATAGCTTGATGGCTTTGGACATATGGTAAATTAATTTAATTCAACCTGTCTTTTAAATGTTTTGTGGATTTCCAAGAGTATAAACTTTTTACTGTCGCCACACTATAATATTTCAGTTCTTATGTAGAACTGTAATCGAGACTGACCGGCACTAAATCAGAAAGGCAGTAAATTCAATGAAAACTGCAGACTCCCTTCTATCGTTTGGCAGACAATTGCATTTTCAACAAAGCCGCTTTGACAATGTGTACATAGTACAATTATGTCAGCTACTGTATAGCACATGGTTTCAATCAAGACTTATGCTTTAAAAAAACAATAAAACCACATTTTAAAACTATCAAACAAAATATGACCACATACGCTATCCCACGATGTAGTACTTCAAGTGGAGATAAAATGTGTATTAGTGTGTGAGCATGGGGAGTGCACAAACTGGTTCAAGTGCTGGGATTCACATTTCACTCGCAGTGCTGCGTGTGTTTCTTCCGGGTCTGACGTCACCGCTCAGGCCAGCTTGCCACACGTGTTGTCAGAACGTGGGACAAGATCACTTCCACAGACGCAGGCCAGGAATGGTACTACAGGTGAATATTTTTTTAAGAACATTTTTTTTGTTTTGTGTGTGTATTTTTGTCGAGCAAGAAATGAGAAAATGGAGAGAAGGGGAAAACAGAGGAACAGAGGAAGTAGGGAAGTGAACCCTATTATCAGGCTGTGGGACCCCTTCCAGTGGGTACAGAGGGAGTACGCCACTGCGGAGCTGGAGGATGAGGAGTGGTTTGCCTACTGCTTTTGGTATGGGCATGAGGAGGAAAGCTGCCCGGAGCTACCATTTCCATGATCGCCAGACTCAAGCTGGGAATCAGTTTGAACATGTGATTCCATCAGATAATTGTAGTGTGGATGACCCCATGTTTTATCATCTCTGGACCACAATCTGACCAAAACAACCAAGGAAGATTAAAAGATCAGCTGATTTTGTTGTGGTATCTAAAAAAAAAGTGAGAAAACAAAGATATTTCATACTTAAATTATGTTGGAAATGAGCTTAAAGTTGGTCAAAAACAGTTTGATTTGCAGTTGTAACCGATGGAACCAATAAAGCACCCCGGATACAAAAATAATAAATAAATACTGGAAAACACAGAAAGAAACACTGGAAATGGTTCCTCAATTCACATTGACTTTACCCTTTCCCATTAAAAAAAAACTACTCCAAAAAAACAAAAACAAATTACTGATCCCAGTGCAGCTGGGCAGTGTCCCTCCTTCCTGACTTCTATCTATTATTGATTTGTTCTGAATAGTTTAAACCCTCCCCAACTACTGAGTGGCAGCAAATTCCAAACTTTCTATTGGAGACCACTTGTGAGATTTAAAACGAGATTACAATTACGAATGGAGTCTTGTTCACGGGATTTATAACTGTATTGCAGTTAAGATGCAGATGATTTATAACAGAATTGTGGTGAAATATAAAAATGCCTACACACAAAAATCCCAGAAGAATATACCCATGCCCATAAATATTTTGCGGAAGACAGCAAATGAAAGAAAGTACAACTATTATAGGTGTTGTCCTTATAATTTTGAAATCATATACCTGCCCATGATTAGAATTGGTAACATTTTCAATGCTCGCCTTATCAGAGTCCATCTTCCATTTCTGATTTTTTATCTTCACTTTAAAAAGTATAAAGGTAAAATGCATTTTTTTTTTACCTGCACCTTTTAGCTTGCTTTGCTTGACAGTGAAAGAGACTTTCCACATTCCACCTCATCTTAACCATGCTGTACTTTCTATCCATACAGAAACTATGGGGACAGGTAAATGACACATACCATGTCATACAAGTTCCATTTCTATAGGATCCTTCATAAACAAACATCACAAGGAGCTTTGCAAAAAATATAACAAAAGAATCTGAAATACATGTCAGCAAAAAGTCAAGTTAAAGGATATGCTTTAAGCTTAGATTTAAAAATAAATATTTACTCAGCATTCTGAATAGAACCTGGGAGTAAGTTCTAAAGTAAAGGAGCTTGAATGCCCTCGCGACATAAGCTTTTATTTGTTTTCTTACCAAGAGGCCATTATTGGTGGCTCTCAAAGTGTGGTCCGGTGTGTAAGAATAAGTAACTCACGCAAATAAGTGTAAGTGAGGAACAATGTTTAAAAAATTCATACAATGCCAATGTCAGCCATTGTCAGCCATTGTAGTGACCGGAAATGTGGCAAGTACACCCGGTATTTGTAAATATTCTAACTGCAGCATTTTGAACCTGCAACCTATTCAGTGAGGCATATGGGAGGCCCCCAAACAAGGAATTACAATAATCAACACTCAAGGTTACACAAGCGGGAATCAGTGTCTCAGTGTCAGCTTGGGACAGCATGGGTTTCAGCTTAGCCATATTTCTCATTTGGCAAAAATAAATAAATAATCTTAGGCTACGTACACACACAGGATAAATGTGGTTGTTAGTTCACCTTTTGCTCTTAATATGGTTTGTATACACACACAGTTCAGTTACAAAGGGCAGCGACAACCGCACTAGTTAATCCTTTTTAGAGCAAGTATCGAGTGCAGTTATTAATTCAGGTTGGTTAGTTAATGCACACTAACTGTGTGCGTGTAATACGGTCGCACCAACTCAACTGCAGTTGGTGCTCAGTGCATTTCTGCGCAACTAATAATGTCATTGTTTATCAGACATTTCTGTGTGATAAACATGGGGCATATATATATATATATATATATATATATATATATATATATATATATATATATATATATATATATATATATATATATGAAAAAGTCGAGACTCTGTTGCAAGAACGTATCGACCTGAAAGGGAAACAATGCAGCAGCCACAGGTTGTAAAGGCAGCTGCATTTGTTTACCAAGGGGTCATGTGAGACAGCATGTAAGGGGGGCGGAGAATTGTAATCTGTTCCTTCGCTTGGTTTGTGAACTTCAATCTGAAGGACCGTGAGAAACGCAGTAACCACTGCTGAAATAAACCTGTGTTTTAAGAATGTCTGTGAGTGTTTTGTTTGTTTGTGTCCGTTAGTAATCGTCTGTGTTTATAAATCGTTAGACGGCTAACACGTTCCGGAGCTGTCACCAGAGGCCAGCACAAACCCGGGACAGAACTTCACTTGTACCACTGTAAACTGTATTGTACCACAATCACTAATTCACGCACTAAACGGACTTGTGTATGTGTTTTGTGTTTAATGTGGGGATACAATAACGGGACTATTATTTCGGGACCAGCCCAGGGATTATAAATGTAAGTAACGCACGCCGCTGTATTACTTACCAACATTATTATTTACTATTTGTTTCACCGGCCGGCACTGGACATAAAAATAAATAAAACAAACTTTTTCACTTGGATTACAATTGTCTGTCTGTTCTTTAATCACCTGCACCTGCACACTATCAATCACTTTGCCACAGTGCCTGATGAGCCAAGTTGATTTTGTAATATTGATGAATTGTAAATTCATAACAAGGGTAAATAGGGCATACATATAATATACTTTTTAAATTTACACAGTGTGATCACAACTCATTTTTCTATCACACCAGACATCTCACTTGTGTGTTTTGGCACTCCAGGAAATGTCTCAGTAAATGACAAAGAATCATACTCAAACTGCAGTGTGTGTGTAGTAGCCTTAGTGATTGAATAACTACCAAATCCCTGCCCTTTGAGATAGGAACCAAAATACGATCCTAATTTTCCAAAATGACTTATTCAAACAATAAAAGCCTTTTTACTTTAAAAGCTCCACTGGGCTACAAAAGAATAAACCAAGCACACATACATTGGTTTATATTTATGTATGAAAAACACCATTGTCAGCTTCTTATCAATGTTAGCATCAAGTATTACAATCCCCACAGGTATAAATATTGCACAGATAGTGGGGAAAAGTGGACATTTCACAAATCACAAAGTTTCCCTAAGACTTATTTTACTGCTGCATTTGCAGTTTGTTTGTTTTTTTACTAGAATGAACATTTTTCAATTGAAAATCATCATTTGGCAGTTCAGCTTTTGCCTTTCCATTTAATTCAATGCACAAAAACAAGAATTTTGCATTAATCTAAAGTAATTTTGTCACTGAAATTCATTTTGTAAAACATTTAGTTAAATGGCCAAAATCTTTCTGTTTAATGCAGGTTGTTTTGTCTAAACAAAGGTTTAGTCTATATGACTACTGTAATGGATCTCCTCCTGGCAGCTAATGAGTTAATAGGGCTGACGTCAACATGTTTTATGGTTTGCTCTTCACATCTAGCCCTGGCCTTTCCATTCAATTCAATGGACTGACACGACAGTTCTTTGCAGGTGCCCTATATGGGTAAGATGTCTGCCCCTGTGGTTGTAACAGGTAATGTAATTTCTATCTTATTTGCAGTATAATAAGCTAATGAATTGTAAGACACGTTATACTCTAACATTGCTCTGGATCGAGGGAGGCTGTTGTTTTTGTTAAGTGTTGTTTTCCTTGCAGAGGAGGATTAGGAGCCACAGAGCCAGCACCCCACCTTGAGCACTACCTTCACCACTGCACAGCACAGACACTCACCATGTGCTGCACCTGAAAGCACAGTTTTGTGCACAGAGGATCGTGGTTACTGGAGTGTGGGACTTTTGTGATTGGGAGCAGAATTGTTCTACCGTGTGTATCTGAAACTAGCATTTGTAATGAAGGACAAATATTTTTACAAAAACCTGCCTACTTCTTCCCGGAATAAACCATAATAAAAAAATTAAGAAAGCATGGCTCCAGGACTGAATTTATCACTGGTGTGCACTAAGTTCTGTGCAGCCAGGGGCGCTGGAACTAGGGGTGCTGGTGGTGTGACAGGACCCCTGGCTTTGCATGGCTTCTATCATATACAGGGGTTACAGTGTTCTTCAATGGCTTTCAACACCCCCACTATAAAAATTGTTCCATCGTCTCTGTGTGCAGCTGGATGTCTTTGAGATTGGTGCAGTTTGTATCATTTACAGTGTCTTTGACAATCTCACACAATAATCCACAGTGGAAATGGTGGTGTGATTTGGCAATAGAAACGCTAGTTTTAAGTGGTCATTAAGTAGCTGTCTAAAACCCTATATATTAAAATGATTTCTCTGCAAAATGTAATTAAAAACAGCCACATTTTGCGGAAAAAACGCCCAGTTGGCAGCACTGCAATTTTCATCCAACGGGCTAGACGGAAGGCTCTCGTGGGCCACCAATTGAAGAATGCTGCCCAGTACCATTTTTGGGAATATTATTTAAAAAATACTGTTAAATGAAGAATCTTCGTTTTGCACTACAAAACAGTTTCCTTTTTATAATAACAATTTTTATATAGTGCCTTTCATAGTGGACCACCATCACAAAGCACTTTACAAGTTATGAGACTAGAGTGTGTGAATTATGCATCAGCTGTAGAGTCACTTACAAGAACATCTCACCTGAAAGACAGAGCATAAGGAGGTTAAGTGACTTGCTTGGGGTCACTCAATAAGTCAGTGGCTGAGGTTGGATTTGAATCAAGTACCTTCTAGTTACAAGCTTGTTTCTTTAACCACTGGACCATACAGCCTTCTTAATCTAATACTCACCTCTTGAACATAATATAAAAATTATTGTTAAAAGAGTGCTAACTACTGGTAGATGTATAAAGGACATAAAACATTAGGTAGGGTTAAATGCGATATATGTGTCAAATGATTTATGACACATTAAGTTCTTTTTTTTTCAAAGCAGTTGCTTTAGTATTTTAAAAATGTTACCGAATATAAATATAAAACATTTTACAGTTATTTGTATGCAATGTTTTATTCCTATTCTATACATAAAAACACAGCCATCTAGGATTTTTTGGTTACATTATTATTATTATTATTATTATTATTATTATTATTATTATTATTATTATTATTATTATTATATCTGATTTTAACTAAATTGTAGACTTTAATCAGTAATAATAGTTATATTTTTATATTTAATATTCTTTTGATATAATGAATATAGGATGCAATTTCTGTAGGCTTACTACAGCTTTAAAGGCCAAGCATCATAGTTTAAATTTCATAGTACTGTCCATGCATTTGTTTTCAATTATAAACACTTTTATCTTACCTGATACATTTTGTGCATTTTCATGCTGTGTTTTGACATTCTCTCATTTTTCCATTTCAGAGAGATCCACTCCTTATTGCTTTTTCAAATTGAATTCCAGGCATCAAAGTACCTATTTGAAAGAAATCAAACATTAATATGAGCAGAAACATAATTTGACACATTAATCTAACCTAATCTACCTCTTATTTAATGTTCTTTTTACATCTTCCAGTAAGTGTTTAAATGAACAGGATATTAACCAACACTTTCATAAACGGACACATCTGCGAGTAACTGTATACATTTACTGGTTGACACAGTTATTTTTTTTTATCAATTTACCAAATAACATTATGTTGAATGACAAGTTAAAATACATACCCTACACCTTGTGCATTACTTCTGCTGATTTATTGAATATTTCATTTAGAAGGCGTGTGGGCACATTGTGAAAAAAAAAAAAAATCATGCAATGAATAATACATGTGGGGATATATGCAAGCAGAATGGTAAAAAAAAAAAAAAAGTAGATGCAGTTAAGAGTAAAGATTCCTATTGATGACAGATTGAAGCATGTTTTTATTATTTGAAAAATAACAAAAACATGAATTCACAACCTAAATAAATAGACTGTTTCTACCAACAATGGCTGTCTATAAATGCATATAAAATAAATTTAAACAGCTCAATAAAATACCCTTTCAATGCATTCGATTCATTTATACAGCTTTTATTTTGTAAAGATTACAATTTTATTTTTTTTATATCTGAAGTTAATTGGAAAAAGGGACATGCCCCAACCGTGAAGTGTGTAGAGTAGGCATTGAATACTCTACAGTTCCAGCGTAGGAACCCGGATTTGAGATTTTATTTGGAAAGGTCAAAGGAAATGTTGCTTATGTAGGCAATGGGGCTTTAAAAGCTTGTGTAAGTAGTGTAAATATCTGTGCTATTGTCACAAGTGACCAAATCGAGCACTGCACTGTTTCACTTTTCATTGATTGATGATTTGCACTGTTTGTTATAATTTTGCTGTGATTATTTGGTTGTTTCTATGGTATATTACTTACTATGTTTAGTTTTTGCTTTCTGTCCTTATTTATTTGTTGTATGTATTATTAGCACACTGGTTACCAAATGGTAGAAGTTATTGACATTAATTGCTTCACCTGTTACCCATTACCTCATTTAATTACTAACTGCCCTATAAAAGGTGTGCTGTCGGCACAGTGCAGACAGAGAGCAGGGCAGGTTGTATTGCTGGAGAACCCAGACCAGGAAGTGGAGGAGAGGAATTGCTGGAGGAACAGACGGCAGGAAGAAGCTGACATAGTTGGACAGAGGTAAGGGGAAGTTACAACCAAGCAGTTTTACTTTTGTTTGACTGGTGAACTCTGTCTAGGTTGCAGATAAGTGCACAGGGCTAGAATAATTGTTTGGTGTGTGATTGGAAGCCATTTCATTAGATGGTACAACACATATTGACTTTACTACTATATAAGAGTTATGGAGTGTGTCAAATAGCATTATACTGATTGTACATAATTATGGTGGTGGTCTGTATATAAGACCACCTGCTGGAGTATTGTTATGGTTTAACCCATTAAAACATTTTTACCTTGACGTTACTACCTGATGGTGCTTTCTTTGGTGTGTGTGTTGTTTTTTTTTTTTTTTTTTTTTTTTTTGGGGGGGGGGGGGCTGGGGTTTTGGGCTGACCCCCAGTTGGACAGTGACCAGCAGGACAGCATTTGGGATGGGGAGAGGCTGATGAGGACAAGGGCCATTTTTTGACAAGTTGGGGAAACAAAGAATATGAGATTATCTCTGGGACCCTGCCTATTTGCACAATTGAACTTGTTTTTAGATAGTGTTAACCTAAGCCAAATTTAGTAAGTGGCTATTTCAGATATCCTATTGGTTTTAGTTGGGATTTTATTGTATAAATTGTTTTGATTGTGGACATTCATTGCAATAAAAATGGAAGCTTCCTTACCTGTGTTGTGGTCCTTGGGTGATTATCTGAGAGTCAGACTGGTGTCACAGAATGCCAAAAGAACCTGTAGAGTGGAAAATGAGAGGGTTAACTTGTACATTTAAGTGTTTGGCTTATTGCCACATGGTCAATTCTTCACCAGTTTGGTGTGTTAATGCACATGACGCTATCAGTGAACACACTTTAATTATTAATTTTACATTCCCTTCATTTAGCAAATTGGGTTATGTTTGTGTTAAGATGCACTGTAGGGTAAGAGCAAATATGATTCACATTCAATCAAACCTAAAACTATTTTAGTGGACTCTTTAGACAGATTTCTTTCCATGGGTGGGAGTTTTCTTTAGCATAGCTGAGCTCTGAAAATTGCAACATTTTAAAATAAAAACCATGCATTGAGTCACTGGTGCCCAATATGACTCAATCTGAGTGGCATTGCACAGATAGTGACTGTGCCCCTCCACCACTATGACCACTAAAAGCTGTTGTGTGATGACGGGGGGAAAAAAAGGTAATCCCTCTTCAAAGAAGTGACATTTAAATGTTAACAGATTAGTTTTAACAGTTCTGACTACAATATTTGAACATTATCCATGCTTGGGTTTTGTAAGATCCCACAATTTACTGTTTCAAAAAGAGAATTCAATTCGCCATCCTCCTTGTTTATGCAATGAACAATTTTATAGCATCTTATCACTGCTCCCCAGTTGTGTATCCTATTTCTCAAAGTACTGGAATGTTAATTAAAATACAGATTTTTCTAAAACAAATTAACCCAACTTTATTTGTACACTGAACTTGAGTAACATTCAATAGGCAATGCGTGTGACTTCCAGTTACTCCTCAGTACTGCCAGACTGGTGTTACTTCTAGTCAAATTTAACTTAATATTTTTTGTGGTTTGATTATTGTTTTTTTGATTTATTCCTTTCCATATGTAATCTCCAGCACAGAACTTCAGGGCATTGTGGTGACTGTCCAACCATTCAATGGTAAAAAAGAAAGCTTTGTCAAGGGTGTTTTAAATCGCAACATTGAATATACACAATGATAAATCAGTTCTAGATAATTGTGCTGTAACATTGAAATATATAAACAATAAGACCCCCCACACTGGGCATTATATGACCGGTTGTAATGTCTCTACTTTGTCTCTGGCCCCATTACCCAAAATATTGTATAATGCCTGGTAATATCCTCTGTTTGATCTTATTGTGCTTTTTTATATATGTAATGCATATATATTTCTGTTTTACATATGATAGGGGCATCTTCAACATTGGAAGTCATTCAGTAGATTGTGTACATATACAGTTTTGCCATTGGGATTTATCGCATCAAACTGTTAGTCGCTTAAGTTAGCAAAAGAAAATGTCAGAACCCTTTTTGAATATGGCTTCCACACAAAACGCTGCCTTGTTTTCTGATAAGGAAAGGATTTTGCCATGTTATAAATTGTTTTTTTTCATAATCTTTAATCCATTTCTTGTTGGTTTCAGAGCAAGGGAGTTTAAAGCACAAGCTCAGTATGCTTTGAATTCAACATTTCTATACATTTAAAAGATGGTAAGCCTCTATTTTATCCCTAGACCCCTGACACTAATGCTGTCTGTAGTGTGTGGATTACATAAAACTATTTCACGAAAAGCCTGTAAACTACAAACTAACTTGCAACCACTCAGAGCTCAAAACTTATACAGGATTTATAACAGCCATGAGTGTATTTGTTTCTTGTCTCTTAAATAATTAACAGCAATGATGAGTACTAACATCTATGCGTTCTTAAAATGAGGCATTTTTACTTGGACAGTCTATAGTTCTTGGCCAAGACCAACTTGTTTTTACCTATAAGAAAGCATTTTGACAATGTTTTACTTTAGGTGGCCATTGGACAAGCAGACTCTGTGCTATGAATGTGTGAGGGACTGACACAAACTTTGTACTGTTACTTTCAGGAGAGATTCCACAAAACCAAGGATTGAATTGACTTTAAATCCTTGCATATGGGAAAAGAACTTTTTGTCTCTTTGAACTTCAACTCCTAAATCGCAATGTGTGCATTTTAAATGTCGAGCAGACTTTCACATTTGTGTAATCAAGCATTGCATTTAGTTCCTAAAATTGATCTGGAGTTTTAAGTACTAGTGACCTTCATGGAGATATATAAATAATATGCGGTTATAAGGAATTTACTGGAATGTCAAATACTAATATTCTTGTCTCAATGTGTGGTTTCATAACCAAGATTTTTTTTCTCTCACCATGATCTGTCGGAGATTGAATCATATAGGAAATTTCCTTAACTTGACCCTAATGAAATACATGAATGTTTGACACTACAGGATTAATTATTTTAAGCCACTGAACTTTAAGTAGAGAATGTATTGGGGTTTTTTTTTTTTTTTTTGAGCTACACAGGAAGCCTTCCTTGGTAATGCAGGGCAGTCCATGAAATGATAGCTTCAATATCAAACTGATTTTTAATGTACCAGCAATAGAGGGGGGCAAGGCATTTCACAAAGAAAAACTGCTAAACATTTTTCAATTCTATTAATATTTTTAAAGACAGAGGTTAATGTTACAATACCCTTCTGTACAACAGACAAATGAGCAAAGGTAATACCGTGGTACATAATTATTTTCTTAGACTGGTGAACCGTCATTACTGTGTCGACAATACATGAGCTGTTATGCATTAGATTAAGTATAAGCTAAGTAAATGCTATGTTTCATTAAGACGAACAAATAACCAACAAAAGTCACCTATAATAGTGTTCTCTGTTTTAATCTTAATTGGTGTAGATAAGGAACGAGAGGGTAGATTAAATCTAAAACTGAAATTGTGTCCCTCTCCAGTTTGTGTATTCTCTTGCGCATAGGGGTGAAATTCTGCTGGTACTCTGTATCGGGACTTATTTCATCTGATTTTCATCCAATGAGCATTCTTTTCATTTGCACTAGTGCAATGTTTCACAAACGTGCTTTCATTCAGCACAGTTCATGCTACTTGCATTTTGCTTCCTAATACTGCTTCTCTGTCTCTTAGCTGCTATTGGCCACCATTTTAAAGCCAATATAATCCCTGTATGTTGATTTGCCAAACTTTCATTCTGATTAGACTTCATTTTGGCATGCGCCCAAATATCTGCTTATTTCGCTCCGTGTCAGGTTAATCAACATGAGCTTTAGCAGTGAGATTTGAAAACGGCGGCATGGAGTAATTACTATTAAGTTCGGCGAAACTATCTGAATATTCGAACGACCATTGCTGCACATGAATTTGAAGGCAAAAATTCACTTTAGTGTCTGCCATAAAGTACACAGTTGATAAATGTTGGAAATATTGATCACAATGTGCTTTTTTGCACCAATTTATAAAATGGAAAGTGATGTGTGGGACAGTAGGGATTAACATAAAAAAACAAGATCAACAAAGTGAAGTGCTGCTTCAGATTTGGCAAGCAAGTCGGAATCAAGTGTGCTTTTATGCTTTCCAAACACTGGCCCAACTTTGTAAGGTAAATGTTAAGCAACGTGATCGAAGTTTTGTTGTGATCCTTGTGGGTACTATTGTAGGCAGTTAATATTTTCTCAAGAGCAATAAATTAAAGGACCTACAAGAACTGTCGGGGATAAAGAGATACCTTCGATAGTCAAGATCTTGGTGGGACCTCCAATAAAAGCTGTGGGTACTATTGTAATGTACAAACCTGTTTAATATCTGTCTGACAACGATGGCGGATTTACATGCTGCAACAAGCCGAAAATAGACCACATTCCAGACTGTTCAACGTGAGCAAATGATTCAATACTGGGAATCTCTTCTTAGAAAGATGGTATTTATTAAGCATGCAATAAAATAAGTTTGAAAATAATGTTACACAATTAAAAGCATTACAATGAAAACTAAGGTTTAAAACACTTTGCCAAAGAAATACTAGTACATACTGACACAAGGGGTCACAATACCTGAATAGATATTTTAAGAGTATTGTTACCTAGCCTGAAAAGTAGTCTTTTTCAGCGCTCCCAACCTTGATGGATAAATACTTGGAGCTGAGGGTGCCAGGTGCAGTCTTTAGTTTTCTTGGAGTTTTCTTAGGTCTGAGGCAGCCATCAAAAGTCCAGGGCAGCAGTCGCAGTTCTGGGGCAGCTAGGAGCTGGGCTAAAGCAGGGGTTTTATACTTTTCAAACAGAGAATATTTGAATTTCCCGCTGCTTGCTCAGATTGGCTATTTTGTAGCGTATGGGCTTGCAATCTTGATTGATTGCTCCCCCTTCGTCTGATTCTCATAATCTGGAAAAGGGAAACTTTAAAACATGCATAACTTTTGCTAAATCAGATTTTATTCTGAATTAGTTATTTTTACAATAAAATTACATTTCTTTAGACACCAAACATGTCTGGTTGCGACTTTGGTTATGGTTTGGTTTTGGTTATGGTTTGGCACTGCAAACAGTATAATTCATAGGGATTATTACCTGGGTTATTCTATACTTGTTAGGCAATTTAAGAATTAAATGCTTGCATATCGTACTCATAGTGGTATTAAATCAATATGATGTGCAATTTCTTAAATCTTTAAGCTATTTTTCTCTTTCAGACTCCTATGCTAAACCACATCTCACTAGACTGGTTTGATTAGCCTTTTGTTTCCTGAGTGGCTGGTGCATTCAAGGTGTTAGGTTGATCGTTATTTCTAGTCAGCTAGATAAATTAGATTAAGGTTTATTCAATGTAGATTCCTGGTAATATAACATCATATTGCAATATATTTGTGATGACGATGTCTATAGAACCTACATCTTGGTATTTTGTTATGAGAACTGTAAATGTACAATGCCCCCTCTTTCTACCGTAAGTTAAATTTGAGTTTGCACTTGTGTAGAGGCATAAGCAAATCACAGTAATGATATTAATTTGTGAAAGTGTGTAATTTGTCACTTTGTTATTGTGTAGGAACCACAATGCCAGGGAATTAAAAAAAATAAATAAAAAAACCTGATATCTACTTTTTATACTGTTTCTGCCTGAATAGATCATGGAATAATTCATCTACACAAACACAACAGGAAGGCACACCGAATATTGTAGGTTAAGCAATCCGTGAAAAAAAGAAAATAAATAAAATAGCAAGGATATATGTTCTAATCCAAGGCTACCAATGCAGCATTGCCAGGTCCTGTAATTGGTGAGCACCCTGGGATGGAAAGTATGGGGATGATTTCAGAGAATACAATGGAGATTGAAAAAGCCAAATCCTTTTTTTTTAGTGCCTGGTACATTTTAAATATGCGAGTTGCAGCTTGAAAGTCTTTATATACCCGAGGGGAAATTATCTACAAGTTAAACCACTTTGAGTACACGCAGGCTGAAACCATTTGACTAATTTTGTGACATTTCAAACAAATAATTTGTACCTGAGCTGATTTAGGGCTGCAGTAGCAAAGGGGTTGAATACTTACGCAACTGAGATCTGTTTTTCTCTCTGAATCTTATTTATATTCTATATGCATTTTAACTATCAATGTGGAGTAGTTTGTTTATTCTACATAGTCTAAGTTGAGAGCGTTGTGGAGTAAACTCAGGTGCCCACAAAATGTAAGAACTTTGCAGGGGGGTGAATACTTCTGCAAACCATTGTGTGTGTGTGTGTGTGTATATTATTGTGTGTGTGTGTGTGTGTGTGTGTGTGTATATATATATATATATATATATATATATATATATATATATATATATATATATATATATATATATATATATATATATATATATATATATATATATATATATATATATATATATATATATATATATATATATATATAATATATATATATATATATATAGTGGACAAAAAATGGAAACACCACTGTAAAGACACTTAATAGGGCTTTTGGCCACAACATGCAGCCAGTATGGCCTGTATGTGCAGTGGCATAGTCTACCAGCCTCTGGAATTCTGCAAGAGGGATGTGGCACCATTCTTTCACAAGTGTCAACTAACTCACGCCTGGTTCATGGAGGTAGAAAATGCTGTCTCAGGTGTTTCAGAATATCCCATTCGCTCAGTACGATTAAGTAGCGATTAGCATTGACCTTGCCTTCTAAACATGCTAGGAAAACATGCTCCACAACATTACAGAACCACAAGAACCCTTCACTGTTGGAACCAAGCACTTGGGGCTGTAGAGTTCTTTAGGTTGGTGCCACACATGCACTCAATTTGTCTAGAGAATGGTAAAGGATGATTCATCTGACCACGTTGCATTTCTCCATTGATCGGTAGTCCATTGCCTGTACTCTTTGCACCACTGGACTTGCAAACGTGCAATTCCAGGTGTGATGAGCGGTTTGTGCCCCAGGTCGAAATTTGCAGTCAACGGATCTGCAGTTGCTTGTTTTGCTTTGCACTTGGAATTAATGCATGGATATCACGATCCTGGAGTATGCACTTTCGCCCACTGTTGCCCTTTCCTGACGATGTCTTTCCCTCTGAGTTTCAGGCTGACATTATCTTAGACTTTGCTCGTGAAACAAGTAAGCTGAGCTTTCTTGGTCACTGAAGCTCCTGCCAAAACGTGCCCCAACAATCTCCCACTGAGGTCTCCTCTTGCAGCCATGCTAGCCATAATTATAGTCAAACAGGCCTGTCCAGCATTTTTATACATGACCCTAAGCATGCTGGGATGTTAGTTGCTTAATAAACGCATGAGCCACACCTGTGTGGAAGCCCTTGCTTTCAATATACTTGGTGTCCCTCATTTACCCAGGTTTTTTTTTTTTTTCTTTTGTCTACCTGTGTAGCCAGGTTTTGATTTGTTTGGCAAGGGCGAGCGAGGTGCTGTCTATCCTGGAGCAAGCACGTCTCCGCATATGTGTATAAATACCACAAGGATAGGATATATGCACAGGATATGGCATAACTCTAAAGTAAAACAAACCCAGTGCAGTCACATACAAAGGGTGCTCAACTCCATAACAAGCGCACGGCTATAGTGAAATGTATCCTGAAACTGCTGTTGCAGTTAAATTGTAGAATATACTGGATCACACAATCTAAGTATCAAAAATAATCATTTTATAACAGCGGTAGAAGGAGAAAAGACA
Source organism: Polyodon spathula (assembly GCF_017654505.1). Taxonomy (NCBI): domain Eukaryota; kingdom Metazoa; phylum Chordata; class Actinopteri; order Acipenseriformes; family Polyodontidae; genus Polyodon; species Polyodon spathula. The sequence continues at coordinate 72,895,542 of NC_054535.1, forward strand.
AAGATTCTAGAACTGGATGACTGTTCACAACATTTTACATGGCAAATACATATTTTATATATTGCTGGTCTATTGTCAACATACATTGCTCATACATATTCAATACATGAATACATGTACTAGTATGCTAGTTCAGATTGAATTTCTAGGGTAATATGTGCTTGAAACTAAAATCCATTAACAAATTAATAAACTAGTATTTGGCTCTTAGTTGACTTGATTTTTTTTTTTTTATTTAATAATTTTCTAATTACCATCTATTGAATAATCTTGGTGGTTTATGAATATCCATATTTAAGTAAATCATTGCTGAATTTCTATAATAAGCTTTACACATGCAACCGCTCCCGATGTGTTGCGCTGGACTCCATTCACCAACTATATGAACCCTAACTTGAAGTTAGAATAAAGCCAATAAAAAATAGAACAGAATTCTGACTAAACCATTTTAGCCTTCTGTCTTACCACTTCAATTTTACTAAAATCCTTGACATCTAGAAATAAAGAATCCTTCAATGTTTACATCGCCAAACAAGTGTTGGTTCCCTACACTTTTTATAAAATTATTCAAGGCAACAGATTAAGGACAAGCATTAAGTAAATGAAAAGCAATTTCACAACTACACAACTTCTAGTAATTTAGCAAATACTCTTTTGGGGGGGGGGGGGGGGGACCTATTTATTTAACACAAGTATTGGCACCCTTGCTGTAATACTTTGTGCGCTCCCTTTGCTTTTATTATGTTTTCAGGCTTTTCTGTTTATTATCCAGTATGTTTCATCTTGTTAGTGAAATCTGAGCCTATTCTGTCTTGCATATTTCCTTCAGCTCGGACAGATTGGCTACATAATGCTTGGCAACAGATTTTTTTCAGATGTCCAAAGCATTTCTATTGGATTGAGATCTGGTGATTCTGAACGTCATTCCAGAACTTATCTTTGTTTTCTTCAAGAATTGACAGCCGTATGCTTTTGGTCAGTGTCGTGCTGGAAGCCAATCAGCCTTGTAGTAGATGGTATTATCGTACTTTGTAGAACGTTTTGATACATGGCTGCATGAATTCAACATGACATATCTCCAGTCCCCGAACTGCAAAAATGCCCTAATATCATGATTGAACCACCTCCATGTTTAAACTGTAAGTACAAAGCTTTTTCATTGAAGGCTTTACCTTTTTGATTTGATTTTTTTTAAATCAAAGCACTGTGGTCCATTTTTTATTTTAGTTATCTGTGTGACATGCTGTGGGGATTGGGTTGTTAACATCGATTCCAGAACATTCTTAACCGGATCAATTTCAAAGCTGATTAGATAAGGCACAGGCAACAAACTGTTAACTCTTTGAAACTTGCCTTCTAAAATGCTATCCGATTGCCTGGCCTCCTAAGGTGTCCTAAAACTTACCAAGCAACCTATAGTGATGCAGTTGTACCATTATTGTGTTAAAATGCTTTTAAGAATCATTTTTAATTCCATAAGCTGTGGACACAAATTTAATAGTTTAAGTAAGCTTCCCAATAAAATGACTTGTTTTTAAATGACTATTAAACTAATTTTAAATATTATCCTTTGTGTTATATGCATGTAATCACAAATTTTGTAAAGAGAATGAAACTGAAATGTGTATGCTTCTCCAATGAATGTAACTAAAGTTATATTGAATAGGAGGTTTAAGTGATAAATGTAAGATCCTTTAATAAAATAGGCAGATACATTGCATTTCTAACACACCCTGCTTGTGCAAAACACAACTGTATCAAATACTGTGAACCAATGGAAGGACCGACAAAGCCTTGTTTAAAGTACAAAGGAATGCTTATACATCATGCCATTTAAACTCAAAACAAGGATTTTAATTTCTCTCTCTCAACTCAAATTTCTGAAGTTTCTGTTAGTCTTGAAAGCTGTCCTGGAGAAGATGGTCTGCCTCCAGAATGACGAAAGCGTTTGCCTATAGCCTTCAGAGATACTGCACAACTAACTTCTACAGAGAGGACAACCATGTTAAGACTTTGTTTTAAACATCGCACCAACAGAATAAGTGTCAAACTTATATTGTGTGTTTTACAAGTAACTAAACTGAAGCCATGCTTTTGATATCGTCACAATACATAATGTGCGTCTATTTAACTAAATGCTGAACATTATACATGTGTACTTAACCATGTGGAAGCTGGTGCATGTATAAGTAATGTGTGACTCAACCAAACAATGCATCATGAACTGTTAAGACTGCTTCACTAATGCACAACACTCTGACCAGAGAGCACATGAAGGATTCATTATAAAATATATTATGAATATTTTAAAACTAGTTCTATTCAATGTTTCTTTACTTTTAATGTAAAGATGCCAATACTTTTGTCATGAACAAATACATGAAATTGCATAAGTGCTCTTTTTTTTTTTTTATTTTATTCAGTTTAAATGTATGTTAAACTACCAGAAATTGGATATTTTGGTCTTTGCTGTATTACTTAGTGTGCCAATGTTCACTAAATGCTTGTATTTAACATGTTTTCTTGAATTGTTACTGTCATCTGTGACTGTAGGCCTTGAAGGTAAGGCTGAAGATGAACAGAGGAAATAGTTTCCAAACCTATTTGTCAACTGTTATTTCACATACCATGCTTTCCTATGTGGAAATCTCATTAGAGGTGCAACAGAGACCAGCACCATTATTTTTCATCACTTTGAGAACACACTTTGATACTGATTAGTGTAAAAAAAAAAAAAAAAAAAAAAAAAAAAAAAAAAAAAAAAAAAAAAAAAATAAATGTATCCCTGCCAATAGTCCAATACCATGTAACATGACTTTGTCTGCTAGCACACCAACTGTGAAATAATGCTAGGCACAGTATAACACTTTGTTTCATATACTAGAAAGCTGAAGCAGCCAGCAGTGTAGCCACATTATTGTAAAATAGTTAAACAAAAAAAACTGATCTCTTGCAATCAGAGGCATAACCAGTGCAGAAGACAGAGTGACAGAAGCAATACTTGTTGCACTGTGGGGTTTTTTTTTTTTTGAGGCAAATACATTCTTCTGAGAAGAAAATATATTTGAACTGTATACAACTGGCTAGATACAGATTTGTTGCAGGAAATTGAGATGTGGAGTAGTGCTAATATTTTACTCCTGTACAGGTTTGGTAGAGAAGGGTTAAAACCTGATGGAACCACTGCAGGTAGGAATGACTGTCCATGTGTATGTTTGATTAGTGTTAAAGAGCTGAAGTGTAAAAGACCCTGGGTGCAAGAGGAATCGGCTGCCTTTATGCCCTGAAAACCAGTGCTGTACCTGGTGTTGGAGACTGCAAGACCAGCTTTCAAAATAACCCTCTCAAAACAGTACAAAGAATATTGCACTAAAATAGGCTTTATATACAATGACTTAGCAAGCCACAACTGTTTTGCTCTTTCATCTCAAAGCAATAAGTTACAAATTCAATGTATTGTGTGGCAAACTCGCATGACCAGAAAGGGGGTTCAAGTCCTCTAAAGACAACTCAAATTCTTCATATAATTACAACAAGTACACAAGCTACCCATACTTGATGGGTTCAATTCATTGATATTTACTTAAAACACTCAGTTTAATACAGTATTGTGGCAGAGCTCTGCCCATTATAGATTGGCAGGGATGGGGTTAAATTCCCCTACCTGCCTGGGTTTATTGTGTTCAGGTGGCTGGGGTTGATTGGAGTAATTAACAATCAATCAGCACCCAGTCATTAGAGAGGAGGGAGCTGAGGAAGCAAGCTGATTGCTGTTTTGTGTTTTTGAATTTCTGAACCAGTGAAGGTATTACCCAGCCTGGAAACTCTCTTGTTTTGTATCTTTGTATTTGTGCTTAAATACCTTTATTTTGACCCGTATGCCCTTTTATTTTGTGCTTATTTATAATTATTTTTTTGAACTACAGTGTCTCTGGGCCTCTCTCCACTTGCCAGCCTGTCACAAGTATACTTATAGAATCACTGCTCTTTAACAATGAACATGTTTTCATTAAAGAAAAGGATTCTGAATTCTTAAACTGACATATCCAGTTAATTATGTGCTGATCAAGTATTACATGTATTCTCCATAATGAGAACAACATAACTAAAGTATTTGGATTGCAATAGAAAGTAATTGCCATTTAAATAAATACAAATATATTGTACGGGTAAGATCTTACCATATATTAAATTTTTGCTTTCTCTTGTGTAACTCTTTCCCTTATAAACAGGAACCAGCCAGTGTCTTGAAATGTACTAAGCACCCAGACACATCCTTCATTTAATAAACAAAATAATTGTAGTCTTCTATTTGCATCCTGTGAGGAAAGAGTTAATTGTGCAATAGTACAATACTTAATGAACTGCAAGGTATTCTGGGCTGATTCTAGCCATCTCATTTTTGCTTAAATTAGATTTCCTCACAGCCTTTCATTCAGTTCTTAGTTTATTCCTCACCCTAATATCAGTAGCCCATTTAATCAATAAAAGCCAAGGAGGAAACCAATACCAGCTGGTAACAGCTTTGGATAATACCAAGGCTGCTTAGTGGTCTAAGAAGGGGTATAAGCGCAAATCTCAAACTACTCGCTTCTAAATCTTTTATAGTCATTTTTGTATTACTTTGGTATAAATACATGTTAATTTGGATTCATATTTTTTTTTTGAAAAGACACACATTTTCCCATTGGAAATAGTGATATTTTGAAATATCACTGTCCTGGTCACAAAAGCAAAGTGTTCGGGGAATAATAACCATGTTCTATACTTTTGAGGCATAAGCGATTGGGAAATAACATTTACTACCCAGGAACAAATAATTTGTTACATGGTGTTATTACAAAAAGATCGTAGCTGTTTTTTCTATACTGCTGCAGAGATTGACACATCTTGCAGTGGTGGAACAGCACATAGATTAATCATGTTGCTATATCTAGAATGAGAACATATTAATTCACTTATAAAGTATCTCTTACAGAGTATTGGGTCCTTTATGATAAAATGTGTATCAATAGAGCATAATTGTTGAAAAATGATGTAGATGTATGTATATCTCTGTGTGGTTCATTTAGACGGTTGAACACCTGTTATTTGACATTATTATTTCAGAATAAATGTCAGCATGGATAATAAGTTCCAGCCATTGGAAAAAAGAAATTTCAGGAATCAGATAAATTAATGACACAGCTGGACCAAAGTGAACAGATGGCTGGAATTAAGAGCGTACATTCAGGACAAACACCAATCATAACATGTTTTAGTATAAATGTTTGAGGAATGTGCAAAATTACACAAGTGTGTTTTTGTGTGTGTGTGTGTGTGTGTATATATATATATATATATATATATATATATATATATATATATATATATATATATATATATATATATATATATATATATATATATATATATATATATGTGTATATATTAAATTACTATACACACAATCATTTGGCATCAAACCTAACTTGGTTTGAAGGTTTGCTGTCTGCCCAAGGTAGAGTGGTGGGTTACAATGAAATCGAAATTCAAATGAGAAATAAGTGAAGAGGGTATTTATATTAATCTTAATTAGCTAATGTGTAAATTGAATGATTCAATTTGGTGACGAAGATTAGTGTCTGAACCTTCTCCTAAACTTTAGGTAGAAACTTAATTTAAGAACTTAAGTATGGTAGTAGCATGTTTTTCATTTTATACAGTGCAGGCCACTATGTGTGCAGTACATTGATTAGGGTCCAAATTGTACCCATGGCATTTTGACAATAATGCTATGTAGTGAATAAGAAGATGTGTTCCTGTTGGAGGTAATTCAAGAAATTCTGTGCAACAAAGAGAGGAGAGAAGGGCACCCTTTCTGAGCACCCAGACACAACTGGCAAGCTCACTGCTTTGTTGAAAAGTCACATTAATTTAAAAAAATGTTTTGCATGACAAACATCAATATTTGGCTTCATGCTAAGCAAAATTGATTTAAGTACTGTAATTTCTTTACTTTTACTAGAAATCAATACTCAACTTTTTTTTTGTTTTAAAGCGAAACAGTCCAGTGGACTGAAAAGTATTGCCTTTTATTGGAAAAACCTTCATTGTAATTAAGTTGACTCGTTCAGCTTATGATTGACAAAGCTTGAGATAGCAACGCTATCTAAGATAACATCAAAGACTGTCTGAGTCCTCCACTTAGACATCACTAATAACTGTATTTATAAGGTAGGGACAGTTAGAGAGTGGTCATTCTTAAAACATGTTTGCTCCAAATAAATGTACCACTTCCAAAGCACATCTTATTATATTAATCACCCCTCCTGTCATCACACAGAAGATAACATCATCACTGATTAAAAGAGAAGTTTTAAGCAAGCTGTGACTACGAATCATGTGTTCCTGCCCAGCCTCTCCAGTGCCTAATAGTGAGCAATATTTCTCTTCATTGGCAGTGATTGTAGTCATGTGTGCAGTCTACAAGGGTTTTAAATCACTTTGTGCTGATATGCTTAGCATATTCAAATCAGGTGGCACAGGTCATACATATACTGATACCTTTCTGCCTCTCCTACCATCAGTATTTTACTGACATTGAAGTCAGCTTTGTTGATTGGGAAACGTGTAAAGCACAATTCTGGAGCTTGACGAGTATCGTCTATTTTTCACATTCTAATGTCTATTGGGAGACATTCTGCTAAAATGTCTCCTCTCTGCAAGAGAGACATTTTAAAAACTCCAATATAAGACATCAGTTTGGGTTATTTGTTATTTCAGGCAAATAAAGAGCACAGTTTACCAGGCATTCATCACACTTAAAAAGGTCAAATTTAAAGGTTTCAACATATATTGATCCACAATGTATTGCACTGCTCATAGTATATAAACATACAGTACATATACTGGCTAATATTTAATAGCTTAAGATAGAAAGTGGAAAATCAGAAGGACTAAGCTTTTAATTTCTAAAATCATCTCATAAAAGCATGCTTTTATTTTTTCTATTTAAATCAAAGCGCAACTGGTCCCATTATCAGGAAATAAATATTTTAGAAAACGTCTACTTCACAGGTACACTTATAAATTTACAGAACATTATTCTACTATTAATTAACAATTCTAAAATATGTTGTGATTTGTAAAATAACGAAAACCTTATGACTTACATTATACTGCTATGATTATAATACTGTAATATCAATAACAAATAGTATAGTGTACAGCTTTTGAAATTCAAAATACTATAAAACATACATTTGTATCTGTCATACATGTTAATAAAAGATAACATACCTCCATTACCTTATTTGCTTAGATAATATTTCCAAAATCAGATTGAAATTTCCAACCTAGTGTTACAACTGAACAATAGTATAAGACGTTACAAAAAATCACTTGTCAGAATTATAAAATGTATCCTTTGCATTTTACAAATAAATGTAGTTTGTACTTAAACCAGAGTACATTTCACACAGACTCTTTCCGTAATTCTGAGTATATTTAACAAAATAATTACTAAAGAATTAAAAATAAATGCAAATATTCAAACAGTCAATTAAAATGTATATGTTCATGCATTTTGCCTGGCTGAAAGGGACTTTGTTTATATGCAGTACAATACCTAATGCAATGTAATCATGTTCATTTGCATTAATCATTTAATTAGACCCACACAAACAAATATAACCATAAAAGCAACAAATTGCTGTTTGGGTTAAATGAAATAACCTCTGTCAAACAAATTTAATAAGCATTTGATATGCAGTGCAACAATCGTGGCCACTTCACCCATGGGAGATCGCTGTTGATCATAATGGGTTTGCATCCTGATTAAATCATGGTTCAGTAAAATAAATGGCTGGCCTTGCAGGATATTTGGAGCAATATTATAGCAAAGATGGGTCACAGAGAAGTGAAGGTGTCAGCATTTTTATTTCCTTGTCGTCTTAAATGGCAAACAGGAATTCTATAGCGGGGGAAATATGAGAATTTCTCTACAAAGTAGAAAAATCCATCAAGGTATTATCTGAGAAAAGCGTTGATCACGTGAAATGCTTTAATGGTGTTTAAGGTTTGATAGATAAGGAGTGAGGTTATTGATTGTTTTATACAGTTCCATTTTTTTAGAGGTGAGTGGATCTGGTTTAACAAAACTCATCTGCAGGTGAGCAATTCCAAACGGAGACCCCAAGATAAAATGGATTGCATTTCCCTTTGGTGCGGTTATAAATATAACAATTGTACACCCCCACCAAACAACATGGTTCAAGTCGGTGATAAATGGTTCTTTACCAAGTGTAATAAATATGACATACTAAAATCCCTTTATTGCTGGGCAGTGAGGTTATGTCTTGATTTACTTATTTGTGTTTTTTGAAAATGTGGGGACAGAAAAAGTAGGAATAAGTAACACAGTTCTGCTTGATAGGAACAGGAAATATGCCTGTCCAGCTTCCTCCTATTTTATTTATTTACATACTGTATTGTTTTAGTGGTCCTACCTGTGTGTTTCAATCATACAGGCAAGTGACTGGTTTATTTTGGACAAATTTTGGACTTCCAGTTTTAGCTTTCGCTTTGGTTATTACAAGTTTTATGGCTTGGATTAAGCGTTTTATTTTTTTGCAATTCATATTTTTGGATTCAAGCTTTTTTTAAACTTCCTTTTTTTTGACAGTAAACTTACTCCATAGACCTCCTATGGTCTCGTCTAAACACGGGAAAAAATTTTGGTTAACTGGAGCAAGTAATCTTAAATACAGTATATGATTAAATGTGACCTTTTGTTGTGTACCTTTATCAGCACATTATGTCGCTTGCTTCTGTGTGCAGCAGCTCTGTCTAGCAGTCACCATAGAAACAGACCAGTCTAACCCAATCCACACTAACTTAATACCAGCATTATTTAAGTACTGTGACTGGGGTAAAACAGTCATATGCAAGACAGAATATGCAGGCCAGGTCAAGCATAGTCATTTTTTTCTTATTGTTAAGACAGTGGTGCACAACTCGGTCCTGGAGGGCCGGTGTCCCTGCAGGTTTGTTTTCCAGCTGCTCCCAAAAGTACTTTATTGGACCTTTTATTAGAGGTTTAATTGGTCCAATTAACTAATTTAGGGTATGATTAGAATAAAAACTAAGAGGGACACTGGCCCTCCATGACCTGAATTGTGCACCACTGTTCTAACAGATGTCAGCTTGTGCAGTTTTGTCCACAGGACTGCAAAGCGAAGCTATGCTGCTCCAACCGTACAACATGATAAGAGACACCCTACACAGAACATAGTATCTTATAAATCACAGTTCATAAAGCTTTCAGCATGTTAAATAATGCTGATGACATTGATATGTGATCAGTTTATTGTAATAAACTACAGAATACAGTTTAAAAGAAAATGCTAATTAAGCAGTAATGCTAATTATACAATAATCATACTTTTTGTAATTGCACCTGTGTCTCACTTATTTTGCTATTAAATTACAAATTTCAGACGGGATGTTCTTTAAACTCACATATAGCATTTGTCATTTAAATAATAGGAAGTGGAAAATCCAGCCTGTAATCATCTGTAAGCACAAATCTTTTTTTTCCCCCAATTCAAATATCATCTGTTAACTTTTTGCTCTGTATACTGACTTAGACAAGGCAGATAAGTTGGCTTCTGTACGATCTTAAAGCCAGAATCCTTTTTTCTCTTCTGTTTGATACTTTTGGCTGTTTCAGCCTTACTCTATAAATTAAAGCTGAATCAAAAATTGAATGTGTTTTTGCCTTGTTATATCTCAGTGTAAAGGTGGAACTGTCTGCTCATTGTACAGTGTAGGACATATTCCCTGAATATGATAATACATGAATGTATATTAGAAATGTAACTGGTTTCATTAATGAAACTGTGTGTGTCATGAGAAATGGGGCAAACTGCTGTGTCTTGCAGGGGGCCTCTGGTTTTCAGACATACTGAACTATGTGACCTACTGATTAGAGGACTGGTGCCTGAACTGGATTAGGCTGAGAGGACAGTTGAGTTATGTATAGATAATTCACACTTGCAACAACAATCGTTTTGACGCAAGGAAGACAAACTAGCGATGTCCCTGTGGAAAAGGACATTAGATCAAAGGATCAAAGAGGCAAGATACACACATGACCTCATGAAAGTAGCTAATCAGCAGTGTGAAAAAGGCTATAAAAATCAAAGCAGAATTGAACATTCTGCACTCCACGTCGAATGCTGAACGTGCTGTCACTCTGCTAAGCAAAGCTGCAACTCCAGGACTCTAAAAATAAAAAACAAAATCAAGACGGGACCTGAAACGGACCCAAGACAAGGAAGCAAGCTGCAAGCCGACCAATGAGACTGAGGCCCGGCGAGAAGAGTGGCGTAAAACTTACAGCGACTGTTATCAAACAAACCAGTCTGGGTCTGCTGTACACCTAAAACCACAGTATCCAAAAGAAACTGTGCCCTTCTACAGGCGTAGCTAAAGATTCAATGAAGTGGACAGAGCAGATGGGTGCTGTTGTGGATCCTATACAAGGACTGGAGACTTTGTTGCAGATGTTTGTTGATTCTATCGAGAATTGAAAGCTTTGAGTTTGATCCAAAGTGGGACTGAAGACTTTGTTTGTAGAGAGGAGAGTTTTGTACTGAACACTTCAACAGATTGAGTTTCCAAACCAGCGGACCAAAAGTCTAAGCTTCACGGAACCGTTGAGTATAATTCCAGTTGCATTTCTTAAATGGAACTAAATTGATTAATTGTAACACATTCACATGGAATTGAACTGTTAATTATTTAGTTTGCACACTTTGCATGTGAAACTTTTTTAGTGAAACTTAATGAAGTAACTATAAGTAATCTACCTTGAATTTTCATATAACAATACTTTAAAAGTAAACTTGCTATATACTTAATCTATATACCATTAAACTTCATGTGATTGTCTGCATTCTCAGATGTACTTTGCTTTGGATGTGTGTGTGAGTGACTAGCTACCTCACAGCCTGCTTGCTTGCTGCTGATGTGTTAGGAGACAGGAGGTGTCATATTTCAGCTGCCTGCTAGTCAAGCATGAGGGCTGGGAGAGGATTTTTTAAATTGTTTTGTGCTTGGAGACTAAGATTTACTTTTCTGATTTCTGTTTATTTGTGTACCTGAAAAAAAAAATATTACTATTGATTAACCATTCCTTGTGTCTGCGTGTGCATGTGTGTTCATAGTAAATCCTCGATCTTTAGAACACGTCATTTAAATATTGTTAGTAAGAGAACTAATCTACCCAGATATTAAATGATCAACTATTGAATTGTTCCTACAACAGGTAAACCCCAAACGTTTTGCACCACATCAAGATTGAGAAATAATAAAAATAAACTGTCTGAACATACTGTAGATCTTTTATTTAACACAATGTAATCAAACTACAAAATGATATTGCAAAACTTTACCGGAAGCCCTAATAGTAGTACAGAATTCCATGTTAGATTTCAAAATGTCACATTTAATTTGTTTCAATTTTTTGTTAAGTATATGGAAAACTACAAAGCGGTTGTAATTCAATATGTTAACATTATTCAGCAGCTTTCTTTCAACTTTATGAATGAGTTAACTCTCTAGGGCGATGCAAAACTGTAGTTGTGCAATCCAGACACGCTAACCTACCTCCCCCTTTGATCAGTTTAAAGCTAATATTCAAGATATATTTATTTTTCCACAATTTGACTAAAATAGATGCTAATTAGCTCCTATTCCCTAGCCCCTCTGCGGTGGAACTAGCAAGACCCAACTTTTTAGACTGCACATGTAGATCTCTTGATCTACCCCTCCTACAATGCACTTGCCTGACCTACGCACCACCTACTGGATCCCCAGCTAACGCACTATCCTTAAAATATTGCACTACTAAATGTGTAATTGTTGTAATCCTAACTTGGTGGATCCTATTTCATATTGTATTTTTGTAGTATTTTCACTTACCATAAACTATACTGTATTTAAATATTAATCTTGCATTGTAACCCTGTATTGCCCTATTACTCTAAGTGGCCTTTGATAAAGGCCTCTGTCAAATACATAAATAAATAACAACAGTCATTATTGTCATTATTTTTATTTAAGGACCAACCCCACCGCTTGACGGAGAGGAACTTCCCAGTGGGAGGAAACCTCTGGTGCTCCTGGCGGAGATGGCCTCCACTCCAGGCATAATAGCAATAATTTTTTTTTACTGTAGTTTAGAAAACGAGGACACAAGATATGAAGGTCCTGCCTCAAATAATGACAGTGGCGAATTTGAAATGCCGCAGGAGCAAATAATGTACTGTTTTGAAATGGTCCGGTTGATCTGCAAACAAAACTGCATCCAAATAGAATGTAGTGGGAAATATCATCCATTTCAAAATGAGACACTCAAAGTTGAAATAACACAAATCGGCAAAATGTTATTCTTATCTAGGTTTCAATGTGAGACTTGACACTGAATGTTGTTTACCAGCCCAGCAAACCTCAGCCAAACTCAGGCGGGTTCGAAATGTTGATTTGATAAAGTTCATGTCTGAAAAGTCAGATTCACATAGATAAGTGGAACCAAATAAGGACTCTACTTTTATTGCTGCTGTGCAGAGATATCTATACTTGTCCTTGTCCACTAAAGTCCAGAAGCTAGACACTGGGTATCTTGCTTTCAACTGAATATCGTTTTGAATATTTTGACTCTCCATTTCAGCTCAACACAATCCAGATTAAACACTGAACCCTCTTGTTCAGGCATTGTCACACACATCCACATCCATAAAGGGATTCGAAGAAAACATTACACAAGGTTCCAGCTGCTGAAAATCGTGGAATCTGTCATTAAATTCTTGCCTAAGTCTGGCCAAGAGTTCACAGAATTTACTGGGTCTGGTCAAGAGATTGCAGTATTTATTGGGTCTGGTCAAAAGATCACAGTATTTACTGGGGTTCAAAGGTTCTGCACAGCTTCATTTCTCTCCTACGCATCTTGCACAACCAGAAAATGCTGGATTTCTTTCTTTTACAGCTGCTGCACTTAATAATTGACTGATTTGAAAGCCTTCACAGCAGTAATCATCATGTCTGCAATTGTTTTTTTTTTTTTTTTTCATTGCAATTCACAGTTCAGGCTGTTTCATTTCTCTGTGACATCAGTTAAAAATGCCAAGTCAAGCAGCCAACACACTGTCAGTCAACTGTGCACAACTTTTGTTTCTTAACTCCAAGACAGGGCTCTAGCTCTAATTGAGTTAACTTTTTTTATAACATGGTCAAATCCCATAATTTTGCCGCAAAGTGCCTGTTGATGTAAAATACAGTGCTAGTTGAAGGAAACAGGGGAAATCGGGGTCTGTCTTGCAACATGCTATGAAGCCCACGTGACATCCAACCATTGAGGGGGCTCCATCTGTTACTGACAAAAGCTTTTTGAGCGGTACGTTCCTTCTAAATCATTTTTAACCTCAGATAGCTACACTCTCTGGTTTTAGCTTTTAATTGCAATAATGTCAAACTCTTCTTTCACACTAAAGTCTTCAAACACCATTTGAATAAATACAGCCAGCTGAGCAGTGTCGCTTGAGTCAACAGATTCATTACACTGTATTGAACCGCTGACAACAATATAAATCTCGGTCTAACTGCTAATTGTTCACAGGCATAATTGGATAATTTGGATAATGCCGGTAGCCTCCTTGCTACAGTTTTTGCTCCCAGCTGCATGTCAGTTATAACAGACAATGTTTCTGATTTGTTTTTTAAATCTTTGAATAATGATTCGGCCATGACGGTCATTGCGCCATTTACCAATGCACCGTCTGTAAATGATATCCTGTTTTTTGCTAGAAAGTAAGCAACTAGAAAAGGCTTTGGTTACAGCATTTGATTTTTTCACTGGTTTGGTAAAAAATGACTGCTGTTTCTGGAAAGGTCGGCTTTATTTCACTTACTTTTTGACTCAGATTGCTTCCTGCAGGAAATGTTTTTTTTCAAATCTGTGTACTGTTGCGCAATGCCTCTCAACATTGCTATTTCTTCCAACTGCAACTCCCACACCATAAACCAGGCAAATATACTTGTCTTTTACTCTTGTAAACAAAAAATAATTTTCCCACTCTGTGGAAATAGTAAGCTTTTTGTCTCTTTTTGGACGGATCTGCTTCTGTAAACATGATTCACGCCGAACTGATGAGGTGTAGTGACAGGTTTTTTTTTTTTTTTTTTTTTTTATATACATACTCTTGTCTGACTTCGTACGAAAGGTTGAGATTAGAACTGCTAAGATTTGGACGATACTATCCGTGTTTTCTATGATACTCGATGACACACATATATACTGATGCACAATGAAAATGCAACAGTCTAAGCTTTACAGCAACTGTTCATTGGGCACATACATAATGTTACTTACATTTTAAATAGTTTGGTCCATGATATAACAAAATACTGAGGTCAAGTCATGTAATTTCATAAATTGTATTCTAGTTTAATTAAAATTGCCAAAGTGAGTTGATTAACAATCTGTATAAGTAGCCATTCAAAAAGGCATGATTTTAATTAACACAAGAACAGCGAAAGATACGACCATGCCTGGCTTGAGTAATGACTATCGTCTGGTCTTGTGAAGTCTTGTGAGAGAAGAAGTTGCCCGGAGAATGAGATGTTCTGCTTCAGCAATCAGCAGACTAGTCCAGAGAAACTAGGAAACTCCCTCTGTGAGGGACAGGAAGGCATAGGGTCACCACACTGACCCAGGACCGTCGCAATCGACTGACCCATCTGCGTAATCGTTTTCAGACTGCAGTGGCTACAGCACGAGAAATTCCGGGAAGAAATAACCAGTGCATCAGCATAATTATTGTAGCTTGCCGTTTGCATGAAAATGATTTGCAGGGGTAGCATGTTGACAGCTGACAGATGAAATCGCTGTCTTCTGTGGGCCCGAGAACATTTGAAGTGGCAGCAAAGAGGGTGGTGGAGTGTTTTATTCACCAATGAATGCTGTTTTGCCCTTGACAGACCTGAAGACAACCTGTGTGGAGACACTGTGGTGAGAGTTATGCTGACTTGCATTGTTCAAGCCGACACTGCCAGGATTGTACTAATGCTCAGGGAGGTCAAACACGATACTAACTTTGTAATATTTTCATTTTGACAGTGTGTCATGTTTCATACTGAAAAGTGAAAAATGATTCTTTGATCTGTATTTTTGTTCACATTTTCTGTCATTTTTTTTGATAATTGATTAAATCCATTAGACCTGAGTGAGTTTTTTTTGTGCATCATCATTGTCCTGCTGAAAGGTGAATTTCCTCCCAAGCTTCAGTTTTTAGCAGACTGAAGCAGATTCTCTTGCAGTATTTTGCTCCATTCATTTTTCCTTCAATTGTAACAAGATGCCCTGTCCTTGCTGATGAGAAGCATCCCCACAGCATGATGCTGCCACTACTGTACTTCACTGTAGGGTTGGTATGTCTTGAGGCATGGGCAGTGTTAGGTTTGCGCCACACATAGCGCTTTGAGTTTTGGTCAAAAAGCTCTATCTTGGTCTCATCTGACCACAAAACCTTTTTCCACATCACAGCTGGGTCACTCTCATGCTTTCTAGCAAACTTCAGATGTGCTTTCAGATGGTACTTTTTGAGTAACGTCTTCTTTCTTGCCACCCTCCCATACAGGCCAGTGTTATGCAGAGCTCTTGATATGGTTGACTGGTGCACAATTACTCCACTCCCAGCCACTGAACTCTGTAGCTCCTTCAAAGTGATTGTTGGCTTCTCTGTGGCTTCTCTCACAAGTCTCCTTCTTGTTTGAGCGCTGAGTTTTGAGGGACGGCCTTTTCTTGGCAGTGCCTGGGTGGTGTGATGCAGCTTCGACTTCCTGATTATTGATCCAACTGTATTCTCTGGGATATCCAAACACTTAAATATTATTTTGTACCCTTTCCCTAATCTATGCATTTGTATTACATTATCTCTAACTTCTGTAGAATGCTCTTTCGTCTTCATTTTCCTTCAGATTTACAGCCTTACCAATGTTCCTTCAACAGTGGGGTTTTTATCCAGAAAATGAGACAGCAACTTTAATGGTTCACAGGTGAGGGCCAATGGTAAAGTAATTTTGTCCTCGTTAGGGAAATTTCTTTCATTGGTGCAAACTGGGAGCTTCCACAGCACAGGGGTTGAATACTTATGCAAGCAAGATATTTCTGTTTTTTATTTTTCTTAAATATTTCCCAACATAAAACCAATGTCACCTTACAATAATTGATTGAGTTTCAGTGTTTAAAAATAAAATATCAAACAGAACGAAATTTCAATGTACCATTTGTAATTCGGTAGTATGAGAGAATTGGCCAGGGGTCTGAATACTTTTGCAAGGCACTGTGTGTGTGTGTGTGTATGTGTGTATATGTATATATATATATATATATATATATATATATATATATATCTGTGAGTGTACTTGTCAGGTGTACTTTTAAATCACCGGCCAGCTACAAGTAGATCGCAATCAACGTGTTGGAGACCCCTGCTATACATGGGTCTACATCGTGAAGAAAAAGAAAATTGTCAGGCTTTGTTATCCATATAATTGACATCATTTTGCTCTTTTGTCTTCACCCCAGCCACACTCATTAAAGCAGTTTTCCAGCTGTAAAAAAAGTTATTGCTTGAGTAGCAGAGCATCAACCTGTTGCAGAATTCTCACATTTTAATAATGAGAACTTGAATCGTCTCAAAATAAATATGTTACAAGTGATGTCTTGTGGTATGTTGTGCACTACTCAAAAGTAAAAAGACCTGGGGGCTGAGTTTCAGGTTCCATTGTTTTGTGTTAAGTATGTGCGAAGCTGGAATGTCATTTTGATATCTACCCCAGGGCCCAGTAAATCCAAGTGCCGACACTCAATGAAAACCAATAAAACACATCATATAAAAAGAAAGCATGCAGCAGAGTGCCATGTACCGTTCACACTGCTAGACAGGGGTGCATCCTTGCCTTAAAGTGCTGCAGATTGTCATGCAGAAAATGTGTGCACCCATTTTAATTTTGGTGTTGACTCTTGCAGACACATCAGTTTTTTTTGCACATGAGTTTGGCTGCTACAGCTGTTCACTAGTAATTTCGTTATGTCTTGTTTTTTGGAGAAGAAAGTATGTAAAAACATGCATTAAATCGGCTTCTGGCTCCAATAGGGCAGTTGCGACTGTCAATCTCAAATCCAGAGACAGACAACTGATCCTGGGAGGAGAAGGGCGGACCATCAGCCCAGCAGTCTTTAAGCTACACTACACCTCAGTCATGTATTGCACAAAAAATAATTAATAATAAAAACTAAAATAGCTTGGTTGGATAAGTGTCTACCCCTTGTAATAGCAATCCTAAATTAGCTCAGTTGTAACCAATCACCTTCAACATCACACACCAAGTTAAGTGGCCTCCACCGGTGTTAAATTGTAGTGTGACAGGCTGCCGAGTGGATAGAGGCCCAGAGACAGTCTATAGTTCAAAAAATAAAAAATTATTTTATTATAAATACACAAAAATAAAAGGGCACAACGGCAGAAATGATGTTTAAACACAAATAACCAAACAAAAAAAAGCAAAACTTAAAAAAATAAAGATTTCCAGGCTGGGCAATGCCTTCACTGGATTTAGAAAAATTTAGACAACCAAACAAAACCAACCTGATTCCTCAGCTCCCTCCTCCCAAATGAGAAGCAGAGGCCTCCTTTTATGTCAGGTGGCTGGGTGCTGATTGATCGTTAATTAACCTAATCAACCCCAGCCACCTGAACATAATAAACCCAGGCAGGTAGGAGAAATTATCCCCATCCCTGCCAATTTAAAAAGGGCAGAGCTTTGCTCTGCCACACACATCCCCCCCATGTACAACGTACACCGGCCGCAATCGGCCAACCCCCCCTCCCCCCAGGAGTCCAATTATGTCCCTTGGGTGGGCTGTTATGGTGGGTGGTGGTGGGCGGGGTTGATGTCGGAGCCTCCAAGCCTTCTTTGGTTGAGGGAGCCCCGGATCTCCAAGGTAGTACGGCGACGGCGGCCCGGCTCCCTCTGGTGGCGGAGGCGGCGACCCTAGAAAACAAAAAGGAGACGCCAGCAGTCCCAGGCGATGCAAATGTGTCATCCCTGAGCGGAGCGGGCGTGGTATCCCTGGACGGTGCAAGGCAGGCATCCTTGGGCCATAGCTCCTCCCCTCCGGGCTCTGAGAGCGGCGGCTCCTCCCTCTCTGGCTCTGGGAGCGGCGGCTCACCCCTCTCTGGCTCTGGGAGCAGCGGCAACTCCTCACCCCTCTCTGGCTCTGGGAGCGGCGACGGCGGCTCACCCCTCTCTGGCTCTGGGGAAGGCGGCTCACCCCTCTTTATTGGAGTGACCGGGGCATCTCCCATGTCTACCGCCAGGTAATTAACCACCATGAGGGCAACCTCTGGGAAGGACGCTGGGTGGTGGTGTTCCTCCCTCTGTTCCCACCTCTGCCCATCTCGACGCCACAGCATAGTTGATAACTATGGGGAGATCGTGGACGAGGTCTGCCTCGGTGCATCAACCAGACCCAGATCTCCTGGGACGGTGGTGAAAGTGGTGGTGCTGGAGGTAGTGGGGGTGGCCCCTGATGCCCGGGGTGAATACTGCACCTCTTCCTGGGCCTGGTTGTAGGGGCATCCTGCCCAGTTGTGGCTGTCCTCCTCACACCAGCCACACCAGTTTGCCGGTGGCACATCTGGGCAGGACCGCCAACGATGGTCCTCCTTCCCGCACCAGGAACACCAGGGGAAGAGGCTGGCCGGGTCCTCCAGCGGTGGCTGCAGCAGCTTACATTTCTTCAGCTGCTGCTTTTCCTGCCTTTGCCGCTGTCTGCTCTTCTTTCCCATGTTCTTTTTTTTTTTTTTTTTTTTTTTCAAAAAAAATTCCCATAAATTCCAAAAAAAAAAAAACAAATACTGCAGAGCCGCAAGGTGGCACTATCCCACCCTGACACCAAATGTGGCAGGCTGGTGAGTGGATAGAGGTCCAGAGACAGTCTATAGTTCAAAAAAATAATTATTTTATTATAAATACACATAAATAAAAAGGCACAAGGGCAAAAATAATGATGTTTAAACACAAATAACCAAACAACAAAAGCAAAACTTACAAAAATAAAAATTTCCAGGCTGGGCAATGTATTCACTGGATTTAGAAAAATTTAGACAACCAAACAAAACCAACCTGCTTCCTCCCAAATGAGAAGCAGAGGCCTCCTCTTATGTCAGGTGGCTGGGCGCTGATTGATTGTTAATTAACCTAATCAACTAATCAACCCCAGCCACCTGAACATAATAAACCCAGGCAGGTAGGGGAAATTAACCCCATCCCTGCCAATTTAAAAAGGGCAGAGCTTTGCTCTGCCACATGTATTGATTCACATGATTTCAGGATAAATTCAACAGTTCCTGTAGGTTCTCTCTGCTGGGTAATGCATTTCAAAGCAAAGAATCAACAATGAGCACCAAGACTCTTTCAAAAGAACTATATGACAAAGTTGCTGAAAGGCACAGATCGGGGGATGGGTATAAAAAATATCAAAGGCCTTGAATATCCCTTGGAGCATGGTCAAGACAATTACACCGTGTAACAATATTTTATTTATTTTTTTGTTCCTGGGTAGTAAGTGTTATTTCCTAATTGCTTATACCTAAAAAGTATAGAAAATGGCTATTATTCCCCACAAACTTTGCTTTTGTGACCAGGACAGTGATATTTCAAAATATCACTATTTCCAATGGGATAACTGGCAAATGTGTGTCTTTTCGTTCATATAGTCAGAAAAAAACAACATATGAATCCAAATTAACATGTATTTATACTAAAGTAATACAAAAGTGACTACAAAAGATTTAGAAGTGAGTAGTTTTTCAAGATTTACGATTATACTGTATTTACATTATAATAGTAAATCTCGAAAAACTACTCTCAGCTACTCGCTACTTGCAGTATAATCGTAAATCTCGATTGTGTATTAAGAACCTTTCCTAAAACTGAGGGTTGACATAGGATAGGTAATGTCGGGACGACATTTAAAAAAAAAAAAAAAAAAAAAAGCTGGAGAAAGTGTGGCACATAAAGTAAGTTGGATTGAAACAAAACAGAATTGCCAAAAAATAGGTACTTAAAAAAAAAAACTAAACAATAATTTAATTGTAATGGTGGCATCCCGTCAGTAGGCGGAGCTCTAAAGTGGAATTGCATTAAACTGAATAAATAAACACCATCGTTGCAGAAAATACCTAAATAAAGGTAGAAAATAAGAATAAACTGTCTTTATGGTATATATAATTCAGATGATTATTTTGGAATATTAACAAAAGATGAATAAGGATTCTGATAGATGTGTACAAACAATGTGGATGTGAATAATTAAGTTGGTGAACAGATCTGCAATATTGATAATATTGCCATAATTAATATAATTTCTAATTCAGAAAGTGAAACGGAATGTTGACGTTATTGCCATAATTCAATTTTACTGTTGGATGTTATGGTTGAATGGTAAATGAGTAAGATGGTTATGTATTTGTGTAAGGGAAAATAAATCTGAAAAAGCTTAAGATAAACAGTGAAAATATTATATGCGGTGATTTAAACCGAAAATGCACAGTACTATGATTTGGTAAGTGATTAATGACAAAGAATAATTCGATTGTTGCATTAAACAATCGCTAAATGAATGTACTATGAATGTAAAAGAACTGGAAGTGATTACAGAGCAAGTTACTGGGTAAAGCCAATCAGTTATTACACGTTAATTGTTTACAAAGGTGTGCATGAATGCAAGTGATTATAGCTATTGCTACCATATCTGCGTATTGCTATAGTACTGTATACCATTTAAATACGATAGACTGTTGATGTTAGACAACTCAATTGCGAGTCAAAGACAGGCTGCTGTATTGTGTAAAGTTCAACATAACTTTTATTATTATTTTTTGCAGAGCACAAGAAGTGGAAGCAAAATAAATATGTTGCGCCTGAATTGAAGTTGACTCTCATTCTGTAGGTGTAACGCAGACTTTAAATTAAGCCAGATGAACCGTACGATATTGGTATATTTGACGACGAGACCATTCTTAAAAATTGTTGGTTTTCTGTATTCGGACCCACGTTTACAATATTGAGATGGTAAGTACTGTAGGTCATTTTTTTAATACCATGTATTCATGTAGTGAGTCCAAGAAATATTGGTAAACAGCAATATTATAAAACTGGATCAGAACAAACGATGGATATGGGGAAACTAGCTATCCAGTCTCCTTTAGACTCATTCCATTTTTTTCTAAGAGGAATGAACAATGTTAATATAAAATAAGCTAGAAAGGGCATACAAAATGCCATCCTGTAAGCGGTTTCTTGCAGATTTTTATAATACTGCTATTTTTTTTTTATTGACAAATTTGACACTTTGATATTCAGTCTGAGGCTCTATTGACATATTTATCAATTCAACCCATAACATGGAGTATATCACACCACTAAAACACAGGGATTCAGGACTGCAGCTTAGTATTGTCCCTGAATTTCAAGGCAACCCACTTTCCCTTCTTGTGGTTATTGTAATATTTGTTGTTTTACTGTATGACATTTTTGTTAAATGAACTGTGGCATGAACAAGTTAAAGATGAATAATTTTGTAATGGACTTACTTGAAATATTTTTTTTTTACAGATATTTCAAAATGCAAGTAGCGATCAGAAAATGTACATTAGTACTTCTGTTTGTTTCTACTCTAACAGCATCAGCATTAGTACAAATAGAAACATTTCAAAGAATGTTAAAATATACTTGCAAACGTGTCCTTTCATCATCTATTTTACGTGTGTGTGAGGGTTTCCATATTGCCAACATTATATTTTGATAGCCTCATTTCAAAACCCATCAATCATATGTAGCATTGTGCAGTATTATGCAGTAGTTTCAGTTTAGATATGATACAGGATTGTTTTTGCTGCTTTTTCTTCCAAGTCACAATGAAAATGGCTTTTGAAATGCGAAACAAATGGTACAACCATCAGAAAAGCAAGCCCCACAAAATTAGAAGGACGGGGAGCCTGCACTTTATCTATGCAGTTACGGCAGAAATGATCAAGCAACAAGGGTACACTGATTTTCATCATATTACATGAATATGTTAAACAGTAAAAAACTAGAAAAAAGAATGAAGAGCAATAACACATTTGAAAGCAGTAATGAAATGACAAATGGATTTCAGCAAACCAAGTTTATATTATACACAATATTATTGCTAAATCTGTACCATTTACTTTAATGCTACAACACATGTGCACAGTTATGTTTTATTTTGACTTGCCTATTGAAACTCCATTCACTTTGTAAGATATTTGCAATGATCTTGTTTTCTCATGCATTCACCATTTATCCACTAAATTCACAGAAAATAAACTTACCCAAATATACCCCACAGCTGTTTACTGAACTATAAGTGGCTACACTGGATTATTGAATTCATTCATTGAAAGAATAAGTTGACACGTTACAAATCGAATCTGATTTCAATATGCAAAACATTCAGCTGTTTGACAAACATATGTTTGATATAATATGTAAGATTGTTTCTTAGAGTATAGAACTGTTTATCACATCAACGTCCCACAACAGGCCCCTGCTGTAGAATGCAACAGGAGACCAGTGAAAAGACAATTATTTAAATTTTCAAACTCACTCTAAATCAAAGAGGACCTGGAGTATCTACAAAGGCACAACTGTCAAGAAAGTTAGGATAATAAGATGTTTGTACATATTATTCCCACAAACAAATCTTTACACCGGCAAATATGAACTATATTATAGAAATATTTCTAACTTTCGGAACTGTGTGATATTTTTTGTTGTGCGTGGTTTTGCAACAAATCCCTGCTAATAATTCTAGAAATATTTTTCAAGGCAAAACTTTCAGCAATTCCTGTTATACTGTATAACATTATTAACTTAGGTAATTTTATTTGAATAACATGTCTCAGAGGAAATGACAGCTAGTTGAATTTTCCTGTTGACATTTTTTCTACTCTGAACCTAAGATTGTATCTGTCGTGAAATACAGTGGTTACTCTAAGGTATATTTATAATGGAAAATGGCAGGAAAATGATTTTGTTTTTTCCATTGCATTTCTAGACATTTCAGTAAAGCAGAAATAATGCATTCCCATGGACTTCTACGCAGTTAGCCAACTTCTCTCTCCCACATCCTAATTATATATATTTTTTGTTTTCAGATTATTATACATTAAAAATTACTGGCAGCCTAAATGAAATAATCCTGTAGCTCTTGCTGTTAATTTTTTATTTCACAGAATTCTATAACATTATTGTTTATGTATTTGTGTGTCAGCTACTCTCTGGGACAATACTGCAGCAACCAAAAAACAAATTATAAATTTGAATGTACAGGTTTGAGCATCTAATTCTGGCATTTTAAGATTGAGATTGAAGTCCTGAGAATTCTCAGCTGGCTGACTTCACCATTCAAAATACTGCTTGTCTCAACTAATTGTGTAGCACTGGCAGGATAGCACAACATGCTTGCAAACTGAGGGTTATAGTTTCATCAGATCCCATGCATGTCAGACCATTTTTTGTATTTATATATATATATAAAATATATTTTTTGCAGGCAAATGTTTCATTTTAAAACAAATAATTTAATATTGTGATGTCTATATCATTTACAAGTGTGGTCCCCAGTATATTTCCATGTTGACAGAACAGGATTATTGTCATTAAACTTGGATATCCTGTAATATACATATCCCTGGGGTCTGCTGGGAGAAAAAGGACTGTGACAGGGTCTTCCTCGAGTCACACGTGTGGGTCACCGCTGTTCAAGCATACAGAGAGACAGAGGTTGGTGTTGAAACGCCGGTACAGGCGCGCAGGATTTATTAACAACAAACAGAAAACGAAAGTAAAATAAAGGTGGTCATGTGACGTTACCAGCGATGGTAACGCACAGAGGACAAATACAGCAAACTACAAAAAGTGCAAAATAAAACACAATACCCCAAACTATAACTCAAAAGGTGCCGTGAAAACGGCAGGCCTTGCAGCAGCCCCGATCACAGCGATCGCCATGCTTTTATATTGACGCTCTGTTGAGACACGCCCACCTGCCTGCTGGAACTGCTGATTGCTTTCAGCTGCTGCTCCACGTAGACGGGTAATCGTCCCCAGCGGAGCGCCACAGCAGCTAAACAATTAAATCAATTGTAACAACACAAAAACATACAATAAACTACATATTTCATTGTGCAAGGTTTACGCTTTGCCACAAGGACATGTTTGCCTTTGGTGATTTATTTCTCTTACTGTATGAAAGGTATTGATTTTTTTTCTACGTTTCACTTAAGAGTGTTGGGAACTACAGATTAAAATTGAAATGGTGCTTTTGGATGATTTACTTTTGCTGTGCCAATACCCTGAAAACACGTAAACTATCCTTGCTGTATAGAAAGAATGGCAGTTCTCGTGCTTCTCTGATAACTTAGAGCAAGGAACTACCTCAGTGTTTGAGAATATTAATGTTTTAGAAAGCCTCTACCTCCTGACAGTTCACTGAATGACAGCACTGGTAAATACTTCACTTCTTCCCATTGAGTAATATTGATTGTAAGATTAAAAGACCAAGCACCTATTTTACAATACACAAAATCAAAGTGTTCCAATAGTTATTCAGAAATGTTTTTCAAAGGAAACATGGCATAGAATGTCTTATGGTACAGCACACTGTATATTATGATTAGAATATTTAGAGGGTGGCGTGGAGAATGTTGTTCATGTAGACCATCAAATTAATTTTATATTAGGGCAAAGACAAATCTGAAAGGAATAAAACCATTTTAATGGTAAGTAGCAAAAAAAATGTAGTTGCAGCTTGAGTCAGGTAAATTATATTCTGAGCTTTTGTTAAGCCCATCAGTCAAAATGGGTTTGTTGACGTGTCAGTGACTCCAATAAAGGCCTCATTATTGGAATAAGTGTTGCTGAGGCACGTACATTAGATGGAAAGTCAAAGGCAATGCAATGCAGGTCAAATCATTTTTAATGCAGAGTTTTCACACAAGAATTAAGGCAGCTCTGACTATTCGTTATGGCCAAACATAGCTTTACATTTTGTTAGGGTAAAATATGTTATAATTAAAGAGCTTAATTATCCCCATTTATGGTCCATGAGTAAACGTTAGGTGACTGTGGCAATGTTGCCCACCCCTGTGTGTATTTCAGTGCTATATGTTGATGTTATGTGTTAATGTTGGTGTATAGTCATGGGTACACAAGATACAAATGGGTCTATGTAACACGAGTGTTTAAAAAATGTATATTTGTATTTAGGCACGAGGATTGCACAGCACTTCACGTGCAAGTAAAATGTAATATGTGAGCACAGGGAATTGCACTTTATTAATTCACGTGCAGTTGTACCGCAACTCCAATTGAATGATTGATTAGCAATCGAGTCACGGCACAGCTACATAAAATCAACATGTTTTCACTCACTCAGGGTTGTGTGTTCGGTGAGTGGAGAACGGGATTGGAGACGGAGGTAATAATAATAATAATAATAATAATAAGTTAAAATGTCAGCTCACCTTGTTTCTGTGTAGTCCATTTTGTTTGCCTCTTTAATTTGGCGAAAGTGCCGTGTCCTGCGTTTTTGTTTGTTACAACCTTTTTATTTACTGTTCTGTTCATTCATTAAATGCTGGGCGCAAGCAAGCGCTCAGCTTCCCAAAACTCCACCTCTCTGTTTATTTCCTGGTTTCTGGTCTGATGTCACCCACTACAGCCGTCTTTGTGACAGTGACCCACAACAACTCCCAAAATTTGGTTAAGCAGTTCTTGCATCAACTCATTTCTATACAATGACGCATTGTGCAGCTACAATGTATTAGTGAGCAACACAACATACAGCTTTAACCACATTACATATCATTATAAGATATGTATGTAGTATGTATGTATCTGTTTTCTTTTATTACAGGTGTGTTTACAAGTTAATTAGTATTACAGCTCCCTTTGGACTAACAAGCATCGCCTTCATAGCCACCATCAACAGCTTTCTAAAGTGAAACAAATACTAATTAAATAATTGTTACACATTATGAAGGCACAATTTTTTTCGTCAAAATTAGGACTTCTTTTAGCCAACATTCTTTAAAAAAATCTACATCTAGTGTTTCACATAAACACACATCTTTAATTTGTGCTCATTTGACTGCTTTTTTCCCCCCACTATTCAGGAAATAAAACAACATAATTTGGCTGGACCAGTCTTTCTGCTCTGCATAAAGTAGTACACTGCATTCAATATTCCTAACTTGGTTGGAATCACTAAATCAAAACTTTAGGATCCTAAAAAACACAAAAAACACATTATGATTCTGGTAATGTAAACTCTGGTGTGTCACAGGTAGGGTGACAGCGATAATCAGTATACTAAAAGAATATAAGTAGCCAACTATGCCACTTTGTGTTTCAGAAGGGCAAGGACCTTTGTGGCCGAGAGATCTTTTCACTATAACACAATTTTTGTTCCTGGGTAGTAAAAGTTATTCCCTAATTGCTTCTGCCTCAAAAGTATAGAAAATGGCTATTATTCCCCACAAACTTTGCTTTTGTGACCAGGACAGTGATATTTTGAAATGTACCTATTTCCAATGAGAAAACGGTCTTTTCGTTCACATAAAGTCAGAAAAAAACAACATATGAATCCAAATTAACATGTATTTATACTAAAGTAATACAAAAATGACTACAAAAGATTTAGAAGTGAGTAGTTTTTCAGGATTTACGATTATACTTTAAATCACTTTCACGAATCAGCCCCCAAATGTATTCTCCCATCATGATCTCGTTATACTGTCTTTGGTAGCGGTGTTCAAAGTCCAGTATATCCTGATGGAAGCGCTCGCCTTGCTCCTCCGAGTACGCTCCCATGTTCTCCTTGAATTTATCAAGATGAGCATCAAGGATATGGACTTTGAGGGACATCCTACAGCCCATTGTGCCGTAGTTCTTTGCCAGAGTCTCAACCAGCTCCACATAGTTTTCGGCCTTGTGATTGCCCAGGAAGCCCCGAACCACTGCGACAAAGCTGTTCCAAGCCGCTTTCTCCTTACTAGTGAGCTTCTTGGGGAATTCGTTGCACTCCAGGATCTTCTTTATCTGTGGTCCGACGAAGACACCGGCTTTGACCTTTGCCTCAGACAGCTTAGGGAAGAAGTCTTGAAGGTACTTGAAGGCTGCCGACTCCTTATCTAGAGCTCTGACAAATTGTTTCATAAGGCCCAATTTGATGTGCCGTGGTGGCATCAGCACCTTCTGGGGGTGAAGAACTGGTGGGCTTAAGTCCCCTGTATTTATACTACTATTTATATTACTGGAAAGTTCTAGAAGTTACTCCAAGTTTACTCAGCACTGACTCTGGAATGTTCTGGAAAATAGGTAAATTTCAAAATATCACTGCCCTGGTCACGAAAGCAAAGTTAGTGGGGAATAATAGCCATTTTCTATACTTTTGAGGCATAAGCAATTAGGAAATAACACTTACTACCCAGGAACCAAAAAAAAAAAAAATTGTTACACAGTGTTATTCCTACACAGGTTCCTTTTGATCCCCGGGGTCCCGCACACACAACAACGGCAACAAGGTTAAAATTAATAAAACAAACGCTATGTCTGGCGCAAACCCAACACCTGTCATCACCCCGAGAACACCATCCCCACAGTGAAGTATGGTGGTGGCAGCATCATGCTGTGGGGATGTTTTTCATTGGCAGGGACTGGGAAACTGGTCAGAATTGAAGGAATGATGGATGGCGCTAAATACAGGGAAATTCTTGAGGGAAACCTGTTTCAGTCTTCCAGAGATTTGAGACTGGGACGGAGGTTCACCTTTCAGCAGGACAATGACCCTAAGCATACTGCTAAAGCAACACTCGAGTGGTTTAAGGGGAAGCCCAGACCTCAATCCAGTTGAGAATTTGTGGTATGACTTAAAGATTGCTGTACACTAGCGGATCCCATCCAACTTGAAGGAGCTGGAGCAGTTTTGCCTTGAAGAATGGGCAAAAATCCTAGTGGCTAGATGTGCCAAGCTTATAGATATATACCCCAAGAGACTTGCAGCTGTAATTGCTGCAAAAGGTGGCTCTACAAAGTAATGACTTTGGGGGGGGGTGAATACTTATGCACGCTCAAGTTTTCTGTTTTTTTGTCTTATTTCTTGTTTGTTTCACAATAAAAAATATTTTGCATCTTCAAAGTGGTAGGCATGTTGTGTAAATCAAATGATACAAACCCCCAAAAAATAAATTTTAATTCCAGGTTGTAAGGCAACAAAATAGGAAAAATGCCAAGGGGGGTCAATACTTTCGCAAGCCACTGTATATTAGTGCCGTGAGGCAGGAGGTGAAACCTGTCATGAAGCTCATTTATGACAAGCCTGGAGTATCTACAGATATGTCATTCACTATTATACATCGAGGAATGGTTATTCAGATTTTCCCCAGCACTGATGCTTCTGAGCATAGGGAAACCCTAGTGTTCTACATTCTGTAGGAAATACTCTTTGCATATGGTTAAACCTAATGAGGTAGTTCAGGAGGGGTGAGTGTAGCCTTCGCTGTCCTTGTAATTAATGGAACGCAAGCACACAATGCAAACTCCCTGGAAATAGGGCTGTCTGTCAAACTGCAGGGATGAATGAAAGAGCTGCTCAAAAAAAGGGGGATGGATAGTGACAGGACTGAGTGTGAACAGCTGTTTACATTTAAGAATTTACTCAAATTCTTTATAGTATAAAATATTAATCTGCTCAATTACTTACATATGCTTCAGAGAATAAATAGCGTGCTACCAGTGCTCTTATTTTTATTTCTGAAAAGTATTTTCACTTGTAGTTTATGTGTTTGTTCTGTCGCGGCCGTATTTTTGGATTGCATATCCAATAGAAAATGCATTGTGTGCAAGAACAACACTGTACTATACTCTAGTGTTGGAAGAAGAAAAATTAACACTGGAGAACCTCTTCAACCAGATAACACCCTGTTCCGGTAGTTTATTCAGGGGACCTCTGGCTATGTGGGATGCTGGGTGACTACTTTGCTGTAGTCTCGTGTTGCTGGAGTTTTATTATTTTTCGATTCCCAAGGAAAAAACACATCTGTGTAGCACACAGGGACAGCACATTGCAGTGAGTACTGTGTAGCTCTACACCCAATTTCAACACAAATGTAGATAGTTAGATTACTTATTGTTTTAATTTCTGGGCTTGTATAGTACAGGTCTGAGTGGTATTTGCTACTTCTACGCACACAAGCTATGTCAGGCCTGCAACATAACTCTCTCTGTTAATTAAACATTCATTACACCATCTGGGCTCATACAGTCTCTCTACAGTATAGTTAACAGCTCATGAGCTTAGTGAGATCTCTGTTTGCACATAGATTAGTCCCTTTTTATTTGTCATACATTTCCTTTGTTAATTGTATTCACAGATTATCAATGTTATTGTTATTTGTATTTAATATGTTGTATGATTAATTACATTTTATATGTATGAATCACTGATTTATGTACTGTTAAATTGACTTGGTTCAGCAAATTGGTTAAATGGATTATCACATTCTTTTTGTTATACTATAGCAGCTTGTGTCTGGTTGGGGGAGTGTGGCAAAGTGGCTGCTGATAGTAAACATCATGATGCAGTGCTGGAATAATCACAAGCAGACAATTATAATCCAGTTTAGAAAAGGGATGCTTTATTTTGTAATTCCCAGTCTGGCGACCAAACAATAAACCTCCTGCAATACACACCTATGTGTAAAGCATGGAGGGAAATTATATAAATGGTTTTGCAAACCAAATAATAACACGCATTATCTGCCCCACAGTAATACAATACATGGTCACCAGTCTGGGTGCGCCCTGTAGTGCTCGTGGTGGGTGATAGCAATTTTAAACAGTGATTGAAGTGCAGTGCTGATCCGGTTTTGTGCTGGGCCAAGGCGACAGCTCTGGATCCGTGCTTAGCCATCAAGTGATATACAAACACAGACAGTTACTAAACATACACGAACAAACAAAACTCAAATATTTTCACTACGCTTTCTCTGCATCGCTCAGGGTCCTTTCAGTTTTTCACACAAAACCAAGCGAAGGAAAAGATTTACGATTCTCCGTCCCCTTTATGCTGTCATGCATGACCCCTTGGTAAACGATTGCAGCTGCTACATCGTTTACCTTCCAGGTCAATACATTCCTCTCGCCTTCTTCCAGGCTGACCGATTTCCCGGCCCGTGGAAAAAACTGTCAAGCCAGCCAGTCCAAAGAATTCCCCTTTCTCTACTTAGTGCCCTTACAGGTTGGGAGGGAGATTTACAACCAGAACTCATTATATTTCTGTCACAGGGAGTTAAGGACCGTTTGTTTTGAATAATTAATATAGATTCTTTGGGGTGATAATAGCTGCTTTAGTTAGCTTACATCCCCAAGGTGGAGGCAATGTGGAATATTACTGTTTATAAAGTACACTATAGCCAGGAGAGGATGGTGGAAGCCAATCCAATCAAATAGCAGCTGAGACCCAGGAGCAGTGCCACCTAGAAGGAGGCCATAAAAATTAACTGGCGACGCCATATTGCTGGTTAATTTGCGTTTGTGGTCGTTAAGCCCGTTCCTAAGCAAATGACGCATTAACACGTTTTACGTAGTGCATAAAATTGATGACTGGTCAGTTGCAATGTTTTTGCACGCTGCCCACCTTCCGAAAGCCGTTTTCTTTATGTACAAAGAGTAGTGAATGATTGACTATTAAAAAATATATTGCCAAAATCCACGTTTATCATTTGAAAAAAATAAAAGCTGAATCTTCTAAATATGTCTTCGGGGGTATTTTTTGGTTATCGGTTAAAACCAAAAACTTCAAGCCCTAAATATATTCTACCTTTGTTAAGACAAAAAGCCTTGCCCTCTTACAGGATAATATACATTTGATTTTCTTTTCTAAAGAATGTACAGTATAATAAAACAGTATTATTTTAGTGCTGGCTGAAGTGTACAACACACAAAATGGATGACTCACTGTATACTGCACACAAAGACACCATATCTCACAACAACAAAAACAACTAAAGACACTGCAAGAAAAAAATACCTAATTTTTTAACAGCAAGAAACTGCGTAGACAGGTAAACTGTTCTTTTAATCAGTCGTCTCAATCGAGCCAAGTTTTTTAATTACATTTGTTACTTGTCTGAAAAGCCATCTAACTCAACGGCTCAGACCATTTTTTTCGTTTCGTTTAAACAAACTTTATTCACTGTATTAACAGAGTTATTAACATTATTTTTAGGGGGATTTAAACTGGAAAAAAAAGTTAATTGAAGTATACTGATTCATTGCCTCATAAATTAATGATAATATATTCATATTTCAGATCTGCACTCAGCTCTAAATGGTCTCATCACACTGCGCTGCTGTAGCCCATTTCAAAAGTAGACTTCAAGCAGTGTTTTAAATAAGGTAACACATGTTATTTTCAATGCTCTAGGAACCAGTATGTACAGTAAATTAACTCAGGAACTATAAAACGAGCGCATCACACAGATCATCTCAGCAACCAGTTCCCAGTGCCTCTGGCTTTATATATGTTTATGGATAACAACCCCTTAAGGACTTAGTCATATCTTGCATGATGAAAACCACAATTGTTTTAAAACTGCCTGACACTGACAGAAAATGAGGTTACCAAAGCAAACAGCAGTGGGTTTTAAATTATTAATAAAATGAACGCATGGCATTATAGAAATAAACTAATTGCAACTTTGCCTTAGTAAGGCCAGAAAAAGCATCTGGTGTTTAAAAAGTTACAATAAGTCTTTTTAAAAACATGGGTTAGAAATAATGTACATCAAAAAAAATAAATCATAACATTGATATTGTAAATGGTTTTGGGGGGAAGTCATTACAAACAGACACCTACAGTGCCAATAGAAAGTCTACACCTGCTTTCAAAATTTTCACCTTTTGTTGCCTTACAGCCTGGAAATAAAACCCCACAACTTCCAAGTGAAAAAAATATTCTAGAAATTTGTAGAAAATGTATTAAAAATAAAAACTGAAATAGCTTGGTTGGATAAGTGTCCACCCCCCTTGTAATAGCAATCCTAAATTAGCTCAGGTGTAACCAATCACCTTCAAAATCACACACCAAGTTAAGTGACCTCCACCTCTGTTAAATTGTAGTAATTCACATGATTTCAGGATAGATTCAGCAGTTCCTGTAGGTTCTGGTTAGTGCATTTCAAAGCAAAGACTCAACATTGAGCACCAAGGCACTTTCAAAAGAACTCCGGGACAAAGTTGTTGAAAGGCACAGATCAGGGGATGGGTATAAAAAAAGGCCTTGAATATCCCTTGTAGACGACTATTAAGAAGTGGAAGGTGTATGGCACCACCAAGACCCTGCCTAGATCAGGCCGTCCCTCCAAACTGGATGACCAAGCAAGAAGGAGACTGATCAGAGAATCTACCAAGAGGCTAATGGCAACTTTGCAAGAGCTACATGCTTTTATGGCCAAGACTGGTCAAAATGTGTACATGACAACAATATCCCAAGCACTCCAAATCTGGCCTGTATGGTAGGGTGGCAAGAAGGAAACCATCACTCAAGAAAGCCCACCATGAATCTCTTTGAAGTATGCAAAAAAACCTCAGGAGATTCTGTAGCCATGTGGCAAAAAGTTTTGTGGTCTGACGAAACCAAAATGGAACTTTTTGGTGTATATCCAAAACGTTGTTTGGCGCAAACCCAACACAGTGCATCACCCAACAGCATCCCTACTGTGAAGCATGGTGGTTGCAGCATCATGTATGAGGATCTTTCTCATTGGCAGGGACTGAGGCACTTGACGAAAATCTGCTGGCCTCTGTAAGAAAGCTGAAACTGGGACAGAAGTTCACCTTTCAGCATGACAACGAACCAAAGCACACAGCCAAAGCTATACTGGAGTGGCTAAGGAACAAAAAGCCCAGTCAGAGACCTGACCTAAATCCAGTCAAACTTGTGGCATGACTTGAAGATTGCTGTCCATCAACATTCCCCAAGGAACTTAACAGAGCTTGAACAGTTTTGTAAAGAAGAATGGTCAAATATTGCCAAATCTAGGTATACAAGAGTTGATAGAGACCTTTCCCAACAGACTCACAGCTGCAATTGCTGCCAAAGGTGCTTCCACCAAGTATTAACTCAGGGGGTGGAGATTTATCCAATTATGATCTTTCAGTTTTATATTTTTAATATACAATTTCTCAAAAACTTTTTTCTCCTTAAGAGTGTGGATTATGGTGTGTAGATAAGTGGAAAAATCCTCATTTAAATGCTTGAAACTGAGGCACTGACACCACAAAGTTTAAAAAAAGTTCAAGGGGGTGTAGACTTTCTATAGGCACTGTATAGTAGCATATTAAAAGTAGTAAAGAGGTGGTAATAAGTTTCTTGTCCACTTGTAAAGTGTTGATTTGTAGCTATTGAGAAGGGTTTAAAGTGATGTGGCAAAATGGCTGCTGGTTGTGAAAAGGTGTAGAGGTGATGTAGTGCAGAAGTAATCCAAAACAATTGTAATCTGGTAGGAAAGTGGTTTTAATTATAATCCGGGTCTGGCGACCAAATAATAAACCCTGGCAATACGCAACGATGTGTATTGCACAGAGATAACACGGTTACAGTCTCAAACAACCACAGACATATCTGCCCCACAATAATACAGCACACTATCACCAGTCCTTTGTGACTATTGGTGCAGTGATGAACCGGCTTGTGCTGGCCCAAGGTGACAGTTCCGGATACGTGTTAGCTGTCTGGTGGTTCAAAACACAGACAGTTACTAACAGACAATACAAACAAACAACTCACGAATATTCTTTTACGTTTCTCCTATTATTTCTCCAGCAGTCACTACTGCAGCTCTCTCTCAGTCCTTCCAATTTAAAGCGGAAACCTAAGCGAAGGAAAAGATTAGCGTTTCTCTGGCCCCTTTTATGCTACCCCGCATGACCACTTGGTAAACGATTCCAGCTGCTTCTATTGCTTGCAGCTGCTACCTCATTTACCTTCCGGGTCAATACGTTCCTGCAACAGAGTCTCACTTCCATCCAGGCTGACCGACTTCCCGACCTCTGGAACTGTCAGGCCAGCCCGTCCAGATACTTCTCCTTTTGCTATTTAGCACCCTCCCAGGTAGAGAGGGAGGTTTACAACCAGAACTCATTGTATTTCTGTCACATATCCCACCGCTCAGAATGGAGCCGAAGGAACACTCATCTGAATCTACCTTTCCCATTACTTCCTCCTCCCGCACGGTGTACCATATGGTACATGAAGGGCTGCAATGCCAGATACCACAGAGTTATTCGAGCATTGCTGTCCTTCGTTGTGCTTAACCACTTGAGTGGGGCATGGACACTCCATTTCGACTACGGATTAGTTGCGTTCCCGAGATACTATCTTTTTGTTGATGTACAGTATTCGGTGTTCTGCTAACATCTAATTGTAAAACGCTGACACCTTAGCACAGCATTGACACAGGTTTCCTTCACCTCTCTTAAACACTCTAGACCAGGCACGCTATATTCAAACTTTTTTATTATTTATCTCTCAGGGGTTTCTTACGGCTATTGTATTCTTTGTTTAGAAGTATTTATGTTTAAGTATGGAAGCATTGCTCTCCCTCCCTGAGAAGTAAGGGGTCAGCGCTCCCTTTCTCTAATGAATAGGAGGAATTATTTTATCTACAGCTACAATTTTTTCTGCAAAAAAAAACCCTATACAATGAACTCATTTTGCTTCATAAAGTTGAATGAAACCTTTTTAATAATGTTAATTAACATATTGAATGAGATCCTCCCAATAGTACTCAAAGAATGAAAGAATGAAAGAATATGTAAACTATAATAAGTATCCTGGGAGACAGTCACTATGGTTTTAAGAAAGGGAGAGCGTGTCTAACTAAACTTCTTTTTTTTGAGCATGTAACATAGACAATGGATAATTGCAAAGCATATGACATGGTTTATTTAGATTTCCAGAAAGCTTTTGACAAAGTCCTGCATAAAAGATGAATTCTCAAACTGAATGCAGTAGGGATTCAAGGAAATGCATACACATGGATTAGGGAGTGGTTAACACGTAAAAAACAGAAAGTATGGAATAGAGGAGAAACCTCAAAACGGAGTGAGGTAACCAGTAGAGTACCACAGGGATCAGTATTAGGTCCTCTGCTCTTTGTAATCTACTTTAATGACTTAGATTCTGGTATAGTAAGCAAGCTTGTTAAATTTGCATACAACTCAAACATAGGAGGAGTGGCAAAAATTGAAAATGATTCATTCAAAATGATCAAGACAGCACTCAGAACCGGGCAGACACATGACAAATTACATTTAATATAGAAAAGTGTAAGGTACTGCACGCAGGCAATACAAATGTGCATTATAAATATCATATGGGAGACACTGAAATTGAAGGAATCTATGAAAAAGATCTAGGAGTTTATGTTGACGCAGAAATGTCTTCATCTGGACAGTGTGGGGAAGCTATAAAAAAGGTCAACAAGATGCTTGGGTATATAGTGAAAAGTGTTGAATTTAAAATTAAGGGAAGTAATGTTAAAACTTTACAATGCATTAGTAAGACCTCATCTAGAATATTGTGTTCAGTTCTGGTCACCTCTCTACAAAAAGGATATTGCTGCTCTAGAAAGAATGCAAAGAGCAACCTGAATTGTTCCAGGTTTAAAGAGCACATCAGGCTTAAAGAATTGAATCTATTCAGTCTTGAACAAAGAAGACTATGCGGTGATCTGATTCAAGCTTTCAAAATTTTAAAAAAGGCACTGACTACGGCGACCCAAGGGACTTTTTCGACCTGAAAAAAAAAAACAAGGAGTTTCCTTAACGGAAAACTGACCATTTGAAAAACGTGACATTTCAAAATCTAACAGACAAGAGAAAAACATAAGAAATGAGCCAGGTCCTATTGATGGCCAGATTGTACCCCCAGAGGATACGTTTTCATTCTACAGGACTGTCTTTTACAGCATAACCTTCATCTTTGTCTCTAAAAAAGAGATCATGTTCATCTAGAACACAGGTTCAACTGAACTTTGACAATTAGGACTTAGGACACTTAGAACACACTGTGCCTACACAGACTCATCTTCATTTACCAGAACCGGCTTCAATCCTCTCGACTAGTGCATCCGAAACTGTTGTGAGAATCTCCTAGAATGAAAGCTATGTAGGAAATTAGGTTTTGTTTCTTGCATTTATGCAGCTACAATTTGGATTGGAATAATTGAAAAAAATATGGAGACTTTGATTTATTTATTAAGTCCCTGCACCCCGTGGAAATTCAGGGACATCTGACAAGAGAAGGATGAGAAATGCTGGATATCCCTTGAGAACATGCTATGCTTCTGCAAGCATAGCAGTCAGAAGGACTGAGAAAAAAAGTGTAATTTACTGGTGTGACACTTGCTCCAGATATTTATTACTCAGAATTTTCTGGATTAGGGGGTGGGGTACGTCAGATTCCTGTAACTTTGTATATGTGAAGCAGAGACTTTGACCTTTCTATATACATTGTTTTCTGAATATTACTGGGGTAACTTTACAGATTTGTTTTGAATGTGTCAGTTTTGGATTCCTCATGCAATTTTCAATAAGACACAACACAAGTCTAGCTCAAATAGTTTGAGTTAAAAGGTTGGAGGGTCCAAAATCAACCAAAATGTTACCCCTCTATAACTTCTTACCCAATCAGGCTGAAAACGTAAAAAAAAAAAAAAAAAAAAAAAAAAAAGTTTTGCCATGAACAACCCTAAGCACAGAGTTGGATGTAAATCGGAGATGGTAAGGGTGTTAAATCCAATATTTTTTGGGTGATTTGTTATTGAATGACTCTACTGGAACAGTGAAGTAATTGAGATTTAGGTTTTTTTTATATATGGTGGAGCTTCGTATTGGTTAATGAAAGTTCTGTTGTATGATGAAAGGCAGATGAAAGTTCTGCATGTATCTAGTATGATGTTAACATTGCATGATTACAAATTCAGCTATTTATCAAATTGCTTCCCACATGCTGTATTATGTAAAAAAAAACAAAAAAACAAAAAAAAACCCAACAAATCTTACTTTCATAGTATTAGTGAAAATGTGGTCTTTTTATACATGTGGTATATAGCGGACCCAAGTCTGAAAGGCACGTTTGTATAACTTTTTTTCATGTGTAACCTCTTCTTCAGTATTGTGTATGATAATAGTTAACAATTTTAACAATAAATCCAATTATCTATTCCTGCAAAGCCAGGCATAACATAATGGAAGCATCATCTTTCAAAGCCATGTTTTTATATAGTTGTTTTTTGAGACTCAAATATTGTGTATAAAAATATAAATTTTATAACACTTCAGCTGCATCTTTATAAATGGATGTTTAAAACATAAAATGATTTAAAGAATTCACTTTAGAAAGTTTTTAAGGAGGGTATCATATCAAAATTAATCATAGCCATAACATTTTGATCCTCATTCTACCACTTTAAAAGTGGAAAAGATGTCTAGACATAAATTAAATATCAATTCTCAACCACCAAGGCTTGTGACTCAATGGCACATCAAGGCTTGGTTTAAATTGGTTTATAATACAAAAAAAAATAAAGAACTACAAGGGTGCATCAGCGTTGAAAGAAAGTAAAAATTGTTTATTGAACGGATACTGATGACATGAGGGTATTGAAGAAGTATATTACATTACTAATATATTCTACTTCCAGCAATTAATCTGCCATTTTATGAATTCTTGTGATGAATGTTACTCAGAGCCAGTGTTTTTCACCAATGGCCCTCAAGATATAGGTTGGTGGACAGCAAGGTTCAACAGACCTGCAATACCAACACCATAGATAAAGTTCAAAGCAGACTGCCTGTGGCAGAGAGAGTGCAAGGATTACACCTGTTCTACAAACTGATGATGAATGATATGTAACAGAGTTGTATATAATGCTTGGAAAATACTTTTCAAAATTGTGTAGCCATCTTTTCTGACTTTGGGACAGAAACAGGATTTTGAGAATCCAGATTTA
The DNA here is from genome assembly GCF_017654505.1 of Polyodon spathula. NCBI lineage: Eukaryota > Metazoa > Chordata > Actinopteri > Acipenseriformes > Polyodontidae > Polyodon > Polyodon spathula. Next base: position 72,933,758 of record NC_054535.1, read on the forward strand.
TTTCAGAACTACATCTGCTACAGGTACAAAATTGACAGACTGACCCCCAGATTATATTATATTCAATATGTAACAGATCACGTGCGAACACATAATTGAAGTAGGATCAGTTTGCTCACAAAAACAAAACAAAAATGTGGCTTTGCCAAATGACTCCCTCAAACCAGGGTCCCCTTTTTTATATTTTTAAATTCCTCACATACTTTCACAATTATCAAAAAAAAAACCAATCCTATTTTTACTCAAAAATAGTCAGTCATTGTGGTGGTTCCATAGTGGCTCTCCTGGTCTTCGCTGGGGATTCCGAAGGCAGCGTTGCATTGGCTCGGGCGCTCCCATGGGTTAGGAACGCACTTCCGTCAGGGACTGCTTCTCATCCCGCTACAGCTAATCCTGCTGGCCAGGCACCCAGTGAGCTCAGAGCAGACACCTGCAGGGCTGGCCTTTGTTCTTTAGAGGCCATAACATGCTGATCCACTCTCAATACAAATAATAATAATAATAATAATAATAATAATAATAATAATAATAATAATAATAATAATAAGTGTGTGTTGTGAAGTTTATGGATTATTAGAGGTCATAAATTAGAAGATAGCACACAGCCCTAATAACCATGATATTCAATTATAAACAGGTAAATTAAATATTATGAAAATGAAGATTGGTATAACATAAGAGAAGAAATACATAGTTGTAGTCAAAAATGTACATACCCCAATGGAAATTTCTCAAAATTTCTCAAAAACCTTGATTTTATTCTTCTTAAACACCAGAACGACCAAGACGGTTGTTTTGACCGTTTTTGTAATTTCAATTTAAATTGCTGCGCTTTTGTGATTTTCCCTGAATATATGTGCTAATCCCCCTGACAAAGAAACAATTGCGTAGATGCAAAAATTATCAAGATAAAATACTGTCAAACCTATTCTGACCAGGCGCAGTCAAATTGGCCGCTACTTATAAAACATTATAACAATTAAATGTTGCAGTATTGCTTGTGTTTATCAGTCAGGAATTGCAGTTTGAAGTTTGATTATATCAGTCTGCATTCCTCAAGTGAGCTGTCTGTTGACATTGTTATTGTTTCAATGTGCCTTTAATCAGTTTGTGACATCAATCTGGGTTTGTCCAAAAGTGTTACAGTGGCTCGCAAGTGACTTTGAGAACGCTCATGTTTTTGTGCTGACTTCGTTAGATAGCCTAGATTGTGGCCAGTGCTGTTCCATATCACATTTTCTGTACTGAACAAAAGACTCAGTATTTTTTTTTTTTATTGACAGTTACCGATAAGTCACGGATAGCTTTAATAATTTAAGTATTGGGTATATCCCTTCCCTTCCTGTGTCAGTTCAGGAACTTGTGATGTATACCTCCCTTTTTAACAATCTCCAATGTTTGGTTCTTAAATTGATTTCATAACCAAATCAACTACTATGCTTTTGTTGTCTGATGACTTTTTTTTATTTGTAAAAAGTCATTCCAAATATTACTTTGACATTCTCAATATAATTTTCAACAAAGCTGTATAATAAGCAATATTGCATGAAATTCAGCTATTCTTACACCAGCATATTTAAGTCCCGCCTCTGCTCACTAATGACTGGACAGCTGCAGAACCAGAGCAGATCTTTAACTTTCCCATTGGTTAAATTTACTCAATTTACCTTCAGTCGAGGCAGAGAATACCTTCAACTGTTTATGTCCCGCCTCCACTCACTTATGATTGGACTGCAACAGATCTATTGGTTGATTTTATTTTATATAAAAAATACAATTCTGCCTGATTTAAATTGTAAAAAAAAATAATCCGCTATCAACTCTTTAGCTGATTAATCGGTCCGATTAATCTGTTAATTGGAGCACACCTACTTTCTATACATCAAACTTGAAACTAACTTGAATCAAACTTGAAACTAACAAAAATAAAATAATTGGTCCAACTGAGCAAAATATTTATTCTTACAGGACACAATAAAATGTTCTTTAAATTGGAAAGATCATGTCTGTATAAGTACCAGGAGGTGACTGGGACAGGCTGGATGGGGCTGTAGGGCTAGCAGTTTCACTTGCCTCAAGTGGAATGCTTTGAGTATAATATCAGTTTTCAATGGATGGGGGTCTTTATTCTAGTTTTAGCTGCACCTCTTATCATAGATGAAAACTTGCAAGGGTTGCAGCAATGAATTTCCGAACAAGCCTCCTTGTCATCAACCCCAGTTTCTTATTTCTTACACTGTCATCAATATATGTTTCAACAGTATCTAGTTTTTTCACCTTGCCTCCTTGTCTGGGACGGTTGCTGATAAGCAGATTTGATGAATAACTGGGAATGTTAGAGCTTCCGACAGTAACAGCTAGAAAAGATTGAACTGCTATAAGGATGGTTCCGCTCTGTCCATACCATCCATTATTAGCTCAGACTCCTCTGCTTCTGCATTTGTCTGTAGCTGTGGATTGATTATCCATAAATAGAAAACACAGCATACTTAACAGTCAGTTCAGCTTGAATTCAGGGTGTATACAATTGTAGTCAAAAGTTTACATACTCCAATGGAAATATAAAATTTCTAGAAATGTCTCAAAAACAAAGAATTTTAGGAAAAATCTTTGTAGCAAAAAAAAAAAAAAAAAAAAAGTTTGAGGAAAAAGTTACATGAAATAGATGTCTACAATTATTTTTTTTATTTTGCAAAACTCCCAAAATGCTAATTTAAAAGTATTCATACCCTTTGATGCTATGTTAGTATTGTCTACAAGGTATTAGAAATTTCAATATGATAATGCAGTACCCAATTCTAGAAAATGCTGGATTGTAGGTGGACATTCTTAGAGAATATAAAAGGGTTAGGCATAGGAGGATTGCTGTCATTACCAATAAGTCAATATGGGGGAAAAGTAAAGAGCTTACTTAAGACCTTTGGCAGAAAATTATTTGTCATAAAAGCTGGAGAAGGTTACAAGAAAATTTCCAAGCATTTCAGTATCCCAATTTCAACTAGTGTCTATTATCAAGAAGTACAATACTCATAGTACTGTCACAACGCTTCCTCGGTCTAGAAGAAAGAAGGTTCTTTCACCAAGAACAAGTAGAAGCATTGTGAGGAAGGTTAATAACAATCTGAGATTGACTGCCAAAGATATTCAAAGTGAACTGGCTGCAAGTGGGACTGGGGTTTCCATTTCAACCATAGGACGAGTATTGCATGGTGAAAGTCTCAATGGTCGCAGGCCACGGAAAAAGACACTGAGGAAAACGTCACAAGGACAATCGCTTAAAGTTTGTAAAATGTCATTTGAATGATGGATATGATTTCTGGTCAAAGGTTTTATAGAGCGATAAAAATTCAAAAAATTTAGCTATTTGGTCACGCTGGTAGTCGTTGCATTTAGAGAAAGTCTGGTGAGGCGTGAAAACAAAAGAACACCATACCTACTGTCAAGCATGAAGCTGGTATATATCTCCTCTAATGGCACAGGAAATTTAATTCCAATACATGACGAAATTAATTCCATAGCATTCCAAAAGATATTGGCCAATCATCTGAAACCGTCCGCTACAAAACTTGATTTAAAACGCAACTGGACATTCCAACATGACAACGATCCAAAGCACACATCAAAATCTACTTCACAATAGTTAACACTAGAAGGACCGTGTTTTATAGGCATATCTAGAACAACCAGGACCGGTCAATTTGACCGGTGTATTAAAAACAATTGAATCCAAGTCTTAGTTTTCTTCAAGAACATCATTTACTGTAAAGCATCTACACAACCGAAACATTGTAAATAAACAGAAATTTGAGCACAAATGTGTTTATATTCAGACATATTACATAACTTACGTCCCCAAAAAACAGTAAAAAATTAAATAAACTAATATTTAAAAATACATTTGTGTATGTACAGGTATAGCATATAGTATAACTGAAATGATGTAAATAAGTACCTTTTTAATGATGTAAATAAGTACCGTGAATAAATAAACATTTGAACTGAATGTGCTTCGTGTTCAAAGTCTAAGTGCTGGCACAAATCACACAGGTACTGCGCTTTTCAAAATATGCAGTTCACTTACCGCATTGTCTTTGCTGCATCAGAATCTTGTTTGGTAAAATTTGCAGTAATTCCAAACACTCTTTTCTGTCTTGCTTCTTCAGTGATCCATTTGCAGTGTATATTGGCGTAACAATGAATTTCTTAGAAAAACAAGCGACTTATAGTGACCAGGGCAGACAGACAACCTGGCGCTGTGAGCTGTCAAGGCTGATTGTTGGCAGCTTTCCCCGATACTTTCTACGACAGCATGTTAAGCAATCTCTTGTTAATAGCCACAGGACACCAAGATTCAGAATGACTTAATCTCTTTGGTGTCTCAGGTTTTGCTAGTTGCAATAAAAAGGAGAAGTACAGGAAGTCAAGTACGTAACTGCAATGGTAAACACAGCTCAGCTGTCTTGTGTTTTCAGGTATGTGACTGACAGTGGCCTGAATGAACAGTTGTTCTGTGAATTGTTACATTTACAAAAAAAAAAAAATAATAATAATAATAATAATAATAATAATAATAATAATAATAATAATAATAATAATAATACATTTAAAGACCAAGACCAAATTCCCATTGGGCTTATTATTATTTAGATTCTATTGATTTAGAAGTATTACTTGCAGGACAGCGGTTACAAGATCATTACCTATATTAAATGTGGACCGATTCATCTACCGATTAATCAACTAATGCCCATAAATTAACCAATCAAAATGTTTTATTGTGTGACAGCCCTAATAGAAAGTGCTATGTGTTTAAAACAATCAAAAAAGTACAAAGAAAATATTGTTACTTGTAAAAAGTGTCAGGTGAATTACATACTTAGGGAAATATTTTTTTAAAACTGAGTTTCAAGTTACCCTTTCCACTGCTCCTTATTGTGTATGGAACCATTTAATTAAGTTTTCTTAAAAGTTCAGTAATAAGTTATAAATTCCACTGTCTTCTTAATTAGCTTCAGTATCACTGTACAAAGCATGTGTTAAAATTAACACAATGTGTTCATCTAAAGAATCCATACTGTTTGTGTTAAATGTCTCATTACAGTGTGTTTAACCCGTAACTACTATCCATGCAATTGATAAAGTCCTAGCTCGTCCCTTTATGGAAAGAAGAATGACCAACGACAAAGTACCTCACAAACTCTCCCTTACAGCGGATATTCTCAGAACTCCGCTACCTGTGATCCAATCGCTGCAGAGGATATTCCCAAATCCAATAGGAAAAGGTGCTTCATTTGTCCATCTTCGAAGGACCGAAAGACAAATGTCTTTTGTGCCTCGTGCAAAAATCCAATTTGTCTTCAAAATGCCCATGTGGCCAAATTGCATCTGAGCAACGAAACTGCTCTGAAACCTGATGCTACTGGTGTAACATCCCTATAATAAGAGAATCCTTACCTAAATGTGCTGAATGTGTAAGTAGTTTAAACTTTTTGCTGAATGTGTAGGTCCAAAATTAAACAGGCTGGTCGCAGACTTCACTGACACAGTAAAGGCTAATGCTCTCACCCCAAATACTCCTCGCAATCCTCCTTCACACTTTCTTGCTTGCCACATTTATATCCTCAGCCGGGGGATTAACCAGCTACCAATTAGCTGATTATCCCCCGGCTGTATTCTGCACGCGTTTTCATTCACTGGCAGAGACAAGCTGCCAAACCTCGTCTCTGGCAGAATACACATACCCAAACAAATGCAACCACGCCCCCCAAACAGTAACAAAAAAACAGCTATGCTGTCAATATACAATAAATGCATGGCTTTCACCATTATTTAAATATATAAATACAATAAATCATAAAACAAACAAATACGAAATAACACAGGGGCAGAGGGGGAAACCCTGTTCTAAAATAAACAAATACCTTTAAATACCAGGGCTTTTCTACCGCCCTGCTGCAAGCATATATTATCATAAATACATAATATAGCATTCATAAGCATGTTCTTTTAGTTTTTCTTATTTCTGAGGAAGTCTTACACTTCACTTTGTCATAACATTTTACACGTGTCTAAGCCTGAATTGACACCCCCTAAAAGTGATTGGCCTCATTTTTTGTTTTTCTGCTAATGTAGACACTGTGGCACTGAGAAAATTGGCCAAAACATAAATTAAGCTATTTTATGACTGCAGGCTTCTCTAATTTAAAACCTGGGAGCCTATTGCTTTAGGATATATACAAATAGTTTGGACGTAATTGAAAAATAAATGCAAAATACTGCAGTTTATTGGGAGAATTAAAACAATGTCATAAAAACACGCTTAACAGACAGTAACGGCTATCGCATGGGGTGATCAGTATCATTTTTAATTCTGTTTTTCAATTCCTGTTTTGTATTTGTAATTAACTTAGAACAATTTGTAGATTTTATCTTTCACTTTGACATTATGGACTTTTTGTGTTGATCAGTGGCAAAAACTCCTAATTAAATCCATTTTGATTCCATGTTGTAACACAATAAAATGTGGACAAGTCCAAGGGGGGGTGAATACTTTTGAGATCCAGAATACGACAGTGCCACCAGCATAACAGGGGGACTGTTGAGTCATTTTCTTTCATTTGTTTTAAATCTTGTCAAGGTTGAAAATCCCAATTCACACATGCCTGTTGTTGTGAGTGGTAGCAACAGCAGAACACTCATCCTACTTAACAAAGGTGTGGCAGGAAATGGCGTTGTGGTGACGTCAGCCCAGAAGGCGTTACAAAACACAAAGGTAGGTAGCTGCAGTTCAAAGGATGCAATGTGCACCGTTTATTAAACAACAAAAATAAATAAAATATTTAAACAAACCAAAAAGACACTTGCTCACAGAGCGAAATAAAAGGTTTTAAATAAAATAAATCATGAACACAAAAATACAAATATAGGTCAGGCTTAGTGATTGTCTTCACTGTTCCTATATCTTTCTGTTTTAAACGAATCTCTCTGCTCGCTCTCCCGTTCTCCACTTCCGAACACCCACCCCAAACGTGGCGAGCTGCAGGCTTTTTATACAGGTGACCATCACTTAATTAATTCAGGAGATGGCCACCTTCTGCACAAGGTTTTAAATCATTCCTGCCAGAGGGCGACTTTACTAACCTCGCCTCTGTCAGAACACATTTTAACAAATAAAACACACGGCACTTCTGTCATATACAAATATACAATAAATAATAAATAAACAAACACAAAATACAGTACAGGGGTGGAGGGGGAAACCCTGTTATAAAATAAATACTGAACAGGGCTGCTTGCCCTGTTACAAAAGGATATTCTTTTGAAACACTAATCCAAAATGCCACACTTGAAGACTTGTGGTGTGCTTTCAGTGTGTTATCAGAGGAATGTGGTAGCAACTTGCTTGCTTGCTCAGGCGTCAAGTCTAGCTCCATTTTCGAGTGAGGACTTTTGAAAACAAAAAGATCTTTCACCAGTGCTTTTTCTTCAAATTTTCAAAACCTTGTGCAGGGAATTAGCAATTATAATTGTCTGACATGGCAGCGAGATGTAATTGTACTACAGGTTTCATTTCACTCATGTTTTCTTCACTGGTGTTGTTTTCCTCAGGGTGTTAGCAATTTTGGGAACTAGCTCGGGCGATTACTTTTCAGTCATGCTTGCCACAATGATAACGACTTTTGGAATGCTTTTATCTGTTGACAGTGTTGAAACAAATCATTGCCTCTTCCTTGTAACTTTAGATTAAGTTTGTTTAAAATTGAGAACATGTCAGCTAGATATGACAACTTTAATAACCAACTTCCATAAAACAGATTTGCCAAATTAGACTGTTTGTCAGCGAGAAAAACACGAATCTCATCTTGGAGTTTGTATACTTGTAGCACTCTGCCACGTGACAGCCACCTTACTTCAGTGTATAAATGAGTATGCGCTGCTCTCATTCCCGAGCAAAAAAACTTCAACAAGCCTGCTGTTCAAGGAGCTTGCTTTAATGAAACGAACAATTTTCACTACTTCCTTCAGCACTATCATAAGATTAGGGGAAATACACTTGGACGGCAAAGCTTTGTGGTGAATTAAACAACATCACCAGCTGCCTCAGATATTCTTTTCACAACACCCCTCTGCCTACCTGTTAGAGTTGCCACACCATCACTTGTAATTCCTTTGCAATTAGCCTAATCCAATTTGTATTTTTCAAATACACAGTCATTCAGTGCTTCAAATATCTTTTAGTAGTAGTCAAACATCATAGCAAATTTTTCATTAAGTCATCTTGCCATAAATATATCACATAAACTAACACTGTTGCACAATTTGAAATATCAATAGACTCGTCAAGTTGGATAGCAAAGTTACCAGCTGACTGTAACCAAGTATAAGCTGGACTTCCAAATGCTCTGCAATGTCACATATTCTTTGAGAAATTGTGTTATCAGTGAGAGGAATACTTTTCAACAGTCTTCTCATCGAAAATTTTACCACCCATATCCGCATTAGTTTTGTGGCTATTTAAAGATATATTTAATAATATTTAATAATAAGAGCTTCATCTGAATGTGATGGAATAGTCCCAAAAATTATTTCACCTAGGTCTGAGCAGGTCCGTCACCTTTTTTTGGGCAGTGGTGGATATTTGAGTAGCCTTGTATTTAGCCATTGTCCCAATGCCTCTCCATTTCTTTATTTTAAATTGTTTCTGTATTCCGATTGACCTCAGATACTTTACTTTTGACATTTGTCTCCCAGCTATGAGTTGAAATATTTTTATCTGTGCCCCTATTTTTGAACATTAAGGAGGCTTGGCGGTCCAGTGGTTAACAAAAGGGGCTTGCAACCAGCAGGTTCCCAGCTCAATCCCAGCCACTAACACATTCTGTGTAACCCTGAGCAAATCACTTAACAACAACCTCAACCCCTAGTCTCTGTAAATCTCTTTGGATAAAAGTGACTGCTATATGACTGATTCATTTCATTCACTTCATCAACCAGGACATTATTTTCCTCTTTGAGAAGTAAGTGCAAAATGCTGCTGCTAGAACGCTAACTAGAACAAAAAAGGGCTCACATTACACCTGTGTTGGCATCACTGCATTTGCTTCCTGTGCGTTACAGAATTGATTTTAAAATTCTATTGCTAGTTTTTAAAGCACTGAATGGACTATCTCCACAATATCTAAATGATATGTTAATTCCACATCCGCCTGAAAGCACTCTGAGATCTGCAAATGTTGGGCTTTTATGTATTCCTGCTTTCTGTTTTAATGCCCCCACACTCTGGAACTCGTTACCCCCTTTTATGAGAGATTCAGCTTCAATTGCAATCTTCAAATCTCGATTAAAAACATACCTTTTTAGTATAGCTTTTCCGTAACATTTTTATGTTTTATTCTGAATTTTAATGTTACTTCAGTTTTTAATAATTGTACTCTTTTCTTACTGTTTATTATTGTTGTATTTTTTATTCTGTATGTAAAGTGCTTTGAATTGTATTGTACATGAATTGCCCTATATAAATAAAGGTTTATTATTATTATTATTATTATTATTATTATTATTATTATTATTAGTTTTTAAACATGGGACAGATTTCACAACCTCATTGTTTTGTTCCAAAGCGCAACTTAGACTCAACTCACCTACCTATCCTTTGTTCGAAAGCAGGTGAACACGTCTAAATGTGTATTGGCAGAACAGAGTGGTCTGGTTTCATATTCATTTAGAGAAAGACAAAAAGTTTTGCAAATCATTTCTAGAATACAAACAAGTTCTTGTGTATGTTCCTGTTGACCAGTGAAATAATTGCACACAGAAAGCATTGCATTTACTATTCTTGTATGGTCTTCAAGGTCTCTGTGTAGATGCTGCAAAATAATGATTTCATTGTTGAACATGTGCCTTGTTATTTGTTCAAGGCAACGGAGTACCCCATTAAAGTAATTCACAATAGCCTCTTGATTTCTTTTCACATGTTTTGTCAAAAGGAAATGTATGAAAGCGCAACTCTCAAACAAAAGATAATCTTCATTTTCAGGGGGAAAAAATATCCTACACCGTTACTACCAAAACAAAGGCCTTGACTTCCAAATAATTGTTCTTATAATTGTTTTGCCAATTTTAACAGGCAGTGTATGCGATTTCACTATGTAGTGTATGAGATTTCAATGTGTACCGCATGCAATTTCAGTGTGTAGTGTATGAGGTGTCAGTTTGAATTATGTCCCTAACGCCGCATAGCAGACTCTCAACCTCGTCCCCAGTCCATTATTAATTCCATATTTTCGCCGCTCGCTTATGTTGCGGCTGCCTCGCCATTACAATATGAATACAAGGTAGTTAGAAATGTATTGGAGCCCTGGAAGTCTTGCTTGCTCTTGCGACAGACTCAGATCTTTATGTACTTAATTGCAACTGGCAGAATAAGTAATATATATTATTACTATATGTGCGATCCTGTCTGTATAATCCGGTATAAAAAGGAAAGTAAGAAATCGACTTCTTTATTTCATTTCAAAACTATTTTCATAACAAAGTAATTCAGCAAGATGTATTTATTTCGTGTTAGTGAATCAAACGAACAAACCTGTTGAATTGATTCACTAAACTGAAATGAATCAGAAGAATCCGGTCAGTAAAAAGATCAAGCTGGACTTGACTAGTCTTAATGCCAGAAAAAAGAGGTATAAATAGCGTGCCTATCAGTGGTTAAAGCCCGGTCTCTATACGCACTAATAAATAATCACTTTAATGCATGCGGTAAAATGAACATCCTTTAGTAAGTACCATGTGAATACAACTCATGTTATTATTCTGAATAAATTGAATAAAATTGCAATTGTAATTATGGAAATAATTAATGTGTACACTAATAGCAATTACAGTGCACCATAAAGTTTAGCAGCCTTTTGTAAATGAGGCCCTATGTGCACAATCAGCATCTACATCCCTGTGTCACTATGTAAAATCAAGTCTGTAGACGCCCCAACTGAGCCTACCTCAAAAAAAGTGTACTGTAACTTTAGACATCTTGCCAAAATGTTGTTGCCTTTGAAAATTGCCCCCAATCTGTACAGTCACTATTGAAGGTTGAGAACACTGCTATGAGAAGCTAATTTTTAATTTGTACAGCTAGTTTGCTTCCCCTAAAAACCAATTACAGCAATCTGTCAACATTTTCCAGACTGATCTGCTTTCTTTACAGAAGCTCTCTTGTACCAGTTAATGTATGTAGTTTGTGTATGTCTAAATATTGACAAACATGGGTTATAACTGATACTATACTGTTTCCATCCATTGAAAAATACATATAATTATCAAATTAACCATTTCCACTTAGGTGCTGATGCAAGAAATTGCCCTCTCTCTCTTTTGGTTGCTTTGTGCAGCTGTGTGGCAAAGTGGCTAGTGGAGGGGAACAGGTATAGCGGTGATGCGATGCAGGAGTGACAGGCAGACAACAGTTTCCAGTGAAAAGGTGCTTTTATTTATAATCCAGGTCTGGTGACCGTAAAATAATAAATCCCCGGCGATACACAACCATGTGTAAAGCGCGGAGATAACAAAACAGGGCACAGTCCAGAACAAAACTGAACCTACGGTCACCAGTCCTGGGTGAGTGCAGACGTGAGGGTGCGTGGTGAATACACAGATACGGTGGTGTGCAGGGGTGCTCCGGACAGTGCTGACCCTTTGCGACAGCTCCGGAGTAGTGCTCTAACTGTCTACAATGAAATAAACACAGACAGTTAATAAACAAACACAACACGTCATCACAAAAACACTGCGAGTTCCACTCTCGCTCCTTCTTCCTCCAAACGTTCTACCCAAACGAAGGAAAAGATCAGCGTTACCCTGGCCCCTATATGTAATCCTGCATGATATCTAGGTAAACGGTTGCAGCTGCCTTATTACTTGCAGCTGCCTCTCGTTTACCTTTCAAATCAATACGGTCTTACAACTGAGTCGCGCTTCTTTCCAGGCTGACCCACTTCCCTGACCCGGAAACGAACTGTCAGGCCAGCCCTTCCAGATACTTCTCCTCTCGTTCTTTAGCGCCCTCACAGGTCAGGAGGAAGATTCATCACCAGAACTCATCTTTCCGTCACAAGCTGTCATATCACAATAAGTAGTGATTACAAGTTGTCATAATGTATGTTAAAATGTATTAATAATGAAAACATCTTCATGTTTTGAAAGCTCTGAGATTGTAGAATTCCTTCAAAAGCCTTTTTTTTTTGGTTCAATAATTGGGTTTTTATCAAATAGAACAAGTAGTTGGCATTTCCTCAGGTGGTATTTTAGAATTAAAATCTAATACATTAATTTCAATAAACATTTCTTTAAAATGTGGTGCCGCTCGCAATGTTTGTATCAATTGTTGTATGGAAAAGTATCACACTCCATGGGAAACCTTTTCAAAATGGTTTTAATAGTGGCGTAATTACCTCCATTAATAGTTTTAAAGTGTTTCATTAAAATACAGGAAATCAAAATGATTTCGTCATATTTACCCATCTATCAAGATAGATTTCAGCCATTTTATGACTGGCCGTGGATACAATGTGCATTTTAAAATTCTATTTACCATTGTCTAGAACAAATTTACAAGGAGTGTGCTCTAGAAAGAACAAACTCACAGACCTCATCTGGAAAGTAAAACCACAAAGATTTCAATAAAGCTTGTAAAAAAAAAAACAATGCAAAGAATATAAAGTAGTGTACATTTTGGATTTCACACCCTAAACGCTAGGTTATAAATGTAATTGTTATTGCCAATTACTTGCAAATCCCTGTTATTAAATTAGTAAGATTGCATTACAAATAGTGACATTAAATATAAAACAGCAAACTGTAGATAAACAATGTGTCTGAATTAAAACAACAGTAGATTAAAGTGATGCAGGCATTCCTTTGACAAATAATCAAAAGCATCAAAAGTTAGCAGTGAAGTTGGTAAGCCATGTCTTTTAGAGTGAAGTTTTTTGAAGACAGGTGTCACATTGATTACTATCTCCCTCAGTAGCTCTTTACAGTACCCCTTCAAAGTTGCAATGATGCCTCACTCTTCTAAGGATTGCGGGATGAATAGCACAATAGCTGTAAGAGCCCTTCTCTAACAAAGAAGCACAAACAAATGAAATTCACCAAAGAGCGGGTGAAAAAATGTGGAGCAAAAATGTATGGTCGATGAAACAAAAATGCACTTTTTTCATATTGATAAAAAGCCTTCAGTATTGCGCATATTGACATTATTATTAAATCTGCTGCACAAGGACAAATCTACATTATTATACTAGAACAAGTGATAAATATTCTACAATTTAACACTGTAGCCTATTAATTATAGTGGTCCACCACAGAGATTCAAACTGTACACCTCTTCCATAATACCATTCACAATGGAGCCCTCATTATACTCTAAGATGACATCAACATATTTTCTAAAGACTAAAAATTGAAACTAATTATTTCAATATTAAATATTTACAGCAGTACAAAAAAAACTATAAAACAAGACAGGCGTTTCAAACCTTCACCCTCAGTGGAATACTGCACCACTAAAGAGGGGGTATCAAATGCGCTTCTGAGTAGCATTCTTATCTGGAACACTAGAGGCCCTTTAATAAGAAACCAAAAACATAAACCTGGCCGAGCTACACAAAGCATTGCAGTTTTCACAAACACAAATCCTTATTGAAATTTGAATAGAGTATAGCAAATTCCTTTGTGACAGCTTACAGCACTAACTATTTATTTAAATATTGCATAGCTTTTAAATGACCTTGGTTATCTAATGCAATTTTAAATAACCTTTGAAACTCACAGAACATTCCCCTAAGTGATATGAATCATAACTTAGGCTGAATACAAAATATTGTATATTGATGCTGTATATTGTGCTTATTTCCCATGGTAACTGCTGTGATGTTTTAAAAAAAAAAAAGTTCAAATAATGCTATTTTGTATGTTAAGAGACATGCTTGACATTGAATTGTTTTACCCAAGAGAAAGGCATATATGATTTTATTGCAACATGTCAACTTATTAACATATCAAAACGTTAGAGATGTAAGAAAGAGTCTATATTCATTTAGTTCTGGAAAAACAAAGCAGTTTGAACTTACAAAGCTATCTCCATATTCTTTAAGACAGAGATACTATGAAGCACTGCAGGTATATACATTTATCAAAGACATAAATATTTAAGCATCAAATAATGCATATACATTGTAGAATGTGAGAATGACACACATCAGGCAACATCATAAGAGTTGTTGATGTTAACATTCCCATCAATCAGAGGTTCTCAACTAGGATCCACAAGTTTGCATTTAGATTAATTTGCAGTTAGAATTACAATACAATCTGATAGTAAAATATATATTGGATATTGAAAAAAAAAATTAAACATGTTATTTTTTCTGGCAAACATTGTAAATAAACTATACAGTGTTATCATTATTATTAACAAATACAGAATGTATACTTGCTTTGCAAATGTGTGAAGGTCACCTAATTGCATTACTACCCCATAGGACACACAAAACTTGGAGGTAAAATTAATTCAGTATATGGTTTCTAGCTTGTTACTTCTAGCTCATACTTGTTAAACACATGTATATCATTTGCTTAATCCATGAATTAATAAATCAATTTCATTTGGGATAAAAGTGAAGCCTGAAGATTCCTGCTGTATGACTGACGTGTATAAAGCAGCATATTTAAATAATTCAACATTATAAAAGTGATAGTTAACCATATTTGGGAAGATATCAACAGTTTTTATAAATATTTATTTTTAAATTTAATGGAATTTCATAAACCTTATAATCGGTCAGCATATATATATATATATATATATATATATATATATATATATATATATATATATATATATATAAACACACACACACACACACACACAGTACTGTGCAAAAGTTTTAGGCAGGTGTGAAAAAATGCTGTAAAGTAAGAATGCTTTCAAAAATAGACATGTTAATAGATTATATTTATCAATTAACAATACCTAATATTGCACATCAAACATCTTTAAATGACTTGCTAGTTACTGTTTTCTATAAATGGGTATACCTCGAGGATCAGTTTCCCTAATATCCCAATACATCAGAACAATACAAGCACAATACAATACAAGCACAAGTTGAGGTGCAACATCAAAGTAACAAACTCAAAACTTAATTTCCCATTATTTATTCATTAAAATAAGTTATTAACAAACAAAAGCAGTAACTTTTCACCCAGATGGCCTTCATCAGGCTATAGTTGGCAAACAAAGATCAGGCTGGAGGCAACACTACTACTGGGCATATCCAAATTGAGGACTGGGTGAAAAAAAAAAAGAATTCCAAGTCTAAATAAATAAATAAATAATAATAATAATAATAATAATAATAATAATAATAATAATAACATAAATAAAGTCCCATATATATATATATATATATATATATATATATATATATATATATATATATATATATATATATATATATATATATATATATATATATATATACACACACAGTACTGTGCAAAAGTTTTAGGCAGGTGTGAAAAAATGCTGTAAAGTAAGAATGCTTTCAAAAATAGACATGTTAATAGATTATATTTATCAATTAACTAAATGCAAAGTGAGTGAACAGAAGAAAAATCTAAATCAAATCCATATTTGGTATGACCACCCTTTGCCTTCAAAACAACATCAGTTCTTCTAGGTACACTTGCACAAAGTCAAGGATTTTGTAGGCATATAGTCAGGTGTATGATTAAACAATAATACCAAACAGGTGCTAATGATCATTAATTCAATATGTAGGTTGATACACAATCATTAACTGAAACAGAAACAGCTCTGTAGGAGGAATAAATCTGGGTGAGGAACAGCCAAACTCAGCTAACAAGGTGAGGTTGCTGAAGATAGTTTACTGTCAAAAGTCATACAACATGGCAAGACTGAGCACAGCAACAAGACACAAGGTAGTTATACTGCATCAGCAAGGTCTCTCCCAGGCAGAAATTTCAAGGCAGACAAGGGTTTCCAGATGTGCTGTCCAATCTCTTTTGAAGAAGCACAAAGAAACGGGGAACGTTGAGGACCGTAGACGCAGTGGTCGGCCAAGGAAACTTACTGCAGCAGATGAAAGACACATCATGCTTACTTCCCTTTGCAATCGGAAGATGTCCAGCAATGCCATCAGCTCAGAATTGGCAGAAAACAGTGGGACCCTGGTATACCCATCTACTGTCCGGAGAAGTCTGGTCAGAAGTGGCCTTCATGGAAGACTTGCGGCCAAAAAGCCATACCTCCGACATGGAAACAAAAGACAGGAACTGCGGTGCAGAAAAATGGAAGCAGTTGCTCTGGACTGATGAGTCAAAATTTTAAATATTTGGCTGTTAGCAGAAGGCAGTTTTTTTGCCGAAGGGATGGAGAGCGGTACACGAATGAGTGTCTGCAGGCAACAGTGAAGAATGGTGGAGGCTCCTTCCAAGTTTGGGGCTGCATTTCTGCAAATGGAGTTGGGGATTTGGTCAGAATTAATGGTCTCCTCAATGCTGAGAAGTACAGGCAGATACTTATCCATCATGCAATACCATCAAGGAGGCATCTGATTGGCCCCAAATTTATTCTGCAGCATGACAACGACCCCAAACATACAGCAAAAGTCATTAAGAACTATCTTCAGCGTAAAGAAGAACAAGGAGTCCTGCAAGTGATGGTATGGCCCCCACAGAGCCGTGATCTCAACATCATCGAGTCTGTCTGGGATTACATGAAGAGAGAGAAGCAACTGAGGCTGCCTAAATCCACAGAAGAACTGTGGTTAGTTCTCCAAGATGTTTGGGCCAACCTACCTGCCGAGTTCCTTCAAAAACTGTGTGCAAGTGTACCTAGAAGAATTGATGCTATTTTGAAGGCAAAGGGTGGTCACACCAAATATTGATTTGATGTAGATTTTTCTTCTGTTCACTCACTTTGTATTTTTTTAATTGATAAATATAAACTATTAACATGTCTATTTTTGAAAGCATTCTTACTTTACAGCATTTTTTCACACCTGCCTAAAACTTTTGCACAGTACTGTGTGTGTGTGTGTGTGTGTGTGTGTGTGTGTGTGTGTGTGTGTATATATATATATATATATATATATATATATATATATATATATATATATATATATATATATAGTGCCTATAGAAAGTCTACACCTCCTTTCAAAATGTTCACCTTTTGTTTCTTATAGCCTGGAATTAAAATGCATTAAAATATTTTTTTTTCATTTATATACACACCCTACCCCACAACTTCCAAGTGAAAAAAATATTTTAAAATATTCTGTTAATTTATAAAAAATTACTTACAAATAAAAACTGAAATAGCTTGTTTGGATAAGTGTCTACCCCCTTGCAATAGCAATCCTAAATTAGCTCAGGTGTAACCAATCACCTTCAAAATCACACACCATGTTAAGTGGCCTCCACCTGTTTTAAATTGTAGTGATTCACATGATTTCAGCATAAATTCAGCAGTTCCTGTAGGTTCCCTCTGCTGGGTCGTGCATTTCAAAGCAAACACTCAACCGTGAGCACCAAGGCTCTTTCAAAAGAACTCCGGGGCAAAGTTGCTGAAAGGCACAGATCAGGGGATGGGTATAAAAAAATATCAAAGGCCTTGAATATCCCTTGGAGCATGGTCAAGGTGATTATTAAGAAGCGGAAGGTGTATTGCACCACCAAGACCCTGCCTAGATCAGGCCGACCCTCCAAACTGGATGACCGAGCAAGGAGACTGCTTAGAGAGGCTACCAAAAGGCTAATGGCAACTTTGCAAGAGCTTCAGGCTTTTATGGCCAAGACTGGTCAAAGTGTGCATGTGACAAAAATATACCAAGCACTACACATATCTGGCCTGTATGGTAGGGTGGCAAGAAGGAAGCCATTATACAAGAATGCCCACCTTGAATCCCTTTTGAAGTATGCAAAAAACACTTCATTCTGAAGCCACGTGGCAAAAAAGTTTTGTGGTCTGACGAAACTAAAATGGAACTTTTTGGCCTAAATGTAAAACATTATGTTTGGCCCAAACCCATCATAGTGCATCACCCAGAGAACACCATCCCTACTGTGAAGCATGGTGGTAGCAGCATGATGTTATGGGGATGTTTCTCATCAGCAGGGAGTGGGGCACATGTCAGGATAGAAGGGAAAATGAATGGAGCAAAGTACAGAGAAGTCATTGAGGAAAACCTGCTGCCCTCTGCAAGAAAGCTGAAACATGGACAGAAGTTCAACTTTCAGCATGACAACAACCCAAAGCACACAGCCAAAGCTACAATGGAGTGGCTAAGGAACAAAAAGGTAAATGTCCTTGAATGGCCCAGTCAGAGCACTGACTTAAATCCAATCGAAAATTTGTGGCATGACTTGAAGATTGCTGTCCATCAACGCTCCCCAAGGAACTTGACAGAGCTTGAACATTGGTCAAATATTGTCAAATCTAGTTATGCAAAGTTGGTAGAGACCTATCTCAACAGACTCACAGCTGTAATTGCTGCCAAGGTTGCTTCCACCAAGTATTAACTCAGGGGGGTGAAGACTTATCCAATTATGTGCTTTCAGTTTTGTATTTTTAATATATCATTTTTTTTCCCCTTAACAGTGTGCAGTATGGTATGTAGATAAGTGGAAAAAAATCCTTATTTAAATGCATGAAACTCTGAGGCACTGACACAACAAAATGTGAAAAAAGTTCAAGGCGGTGTAGACTGTCTATAGGCACTGTATATATATATATATATATATATATATATATATATATATATATATATATATATATATATATATATATATATATATATATATATATATATATATATATAGTGCCATGAAAAAGCATTTGCCCCGTCTGATTTTCTGCATTTTTGCATATTTTTTAATGTTATCAGACACTGAATGTTATCAGATCTTCAACCAAAATCTAATATTAGATAAAAGGGACCCTTAGTGAACAAATAACACAAAATTTTGATACTTATTTCATTTATTTATTAAAGAAAGTTATACAACACCCAATGTCCCAGTGTGAAAAAGTAATCGCCCCCTTAGACTCAATAACTAGTTACGCCACCTTTAGCAGCAATAACTACATCCAAACGCTTCCTATAGTTATTGATCAGTCTCTCACAGCAGCGTGGAACAATTTTGGCCCACTCCTTCATGCAGAACTGCTCCAACTCAATGAAATTTGTGGGTTTTCGAGCTAAAACTGCTCGTTTCAGGTCCTTCCACAACATCTCAATGGGGTTTAGGTCTGGACTTTGACTAGGCCATTCCAAAACTTTAAATTTCTTGTTCTTCAACAATTCTGATGTAGACTTGCTTGTGTGTTTCGGATCAATGTCTTGTTGCATGACCCAGCTGCGCTTCAGCTTCAGCTCACGGATGGATGGCCTGACATTCTCCTGTAGAATTCTCTGATACAGAGCAGAATTCATGGTTCCTTCAATGATGGCAAGTCGTCCAGGTCCTGATGCAGTAAAGCATCCCCAAATCATGACACTACCACCACCATGCTTGACCGTTGGTATGGGGTTCTTATTGTGGAATGCAGTGTTTGGTTTTTGCCAGACATAATAGGGCCCATGTTAGCCAATAAGTTCCACTTTTGACTCATCTGCCCATACAACATTGTTCCGGAACTCTTGAGGATCATCCAGGTGCTTTTTGGCAAACTTGAGACGAGCATTCATGTTGTTCTTAGTGAGCAGTGGTTTCCGCTTTGCTGCTCTGCCATGAACCCCATTTTTGCCCAGTGTCTTTCTGATGGTGGAGTCATGAACACTGACTTTAGCCGAGGCGAGAGAGGCCTGCAGATCCCTGGATGTTGTTCTAGGGTTCTTTGTGACTTCCTGGACAATTTTACGCCTTACTCTTGGAGAGATTTTGGCAACGGCCACTCGGGAAGATTCAATACTGTCCCAAACTTTCTCCATTTGGACACTATGGCTCTGACTGTGGTTTGATGGAGCCCCAGATCCTTAGAAATGGCTTTGTAACCCTTTCCAGACTGATAGGCATGAACACATTTTTTCCGGAGGTCTTCAGGAATTTCTTTTGATCGTGGCATGATGAGCCTCTAGAACCTGTGTGCTGACAACTTCGCTCTGATGGTAAGGGGCAAAGTTAGTCAGATTTATATTGGCCAAGGCTGGCCCAAATCAGGCCTGATTGTTAGCGATAGTATTCAAACAGCTGACTCTAATTATCCCTTTAATTGGGTTGAGTTAACTAGGGAGACAATAATGTTTTCACACCTGAAGATTGCATGTTTGATTCCCTAACACACCAAACAAATGAAAGAAGCACCAAACTTTGGTGTCATTTTTTTTCTCTCAGACTCCCTCTAAATACTACTACAACCCACAAAAAAGATCTGGCCAAATTCAATAGGACAAATTTGCGAAAATGCAGTAAATCAGGCAGTGGGCAAATACTTTTTCATGGCACTATATATATATATATATATATATATATATATATATATATATATAATATGTGCCTCGGTTTGTGGCTCGGGTTTGCTTCACCCTTAAAACCCGCAGACCCAGACCCAGAATGTAAAGTTTAAGCACTTGCATGCAATTTTATTATTTACAATAAATTAAAAAAAACAGAAACAGAAAACCAAAACCTAGCTCACACTGGAGTGCTAAAGAAACTTTTCATACAAAACCGTGACTTAACGAACTGGACAGCTAAGCTGTTTACCAGTTTTAAAACACACCAAATTAAATTTCAACACCAAAGTATAAACACAAAACACACCCTTAAGTAAATGTCCAATAGGAGTACTATTAAAAAAAATACTATAGAACATCTTGTAGGATGTCCTATAGTAAATCGTGCATGAGTCATATAGGATATTTTATAGCACTGTCCTTTTTAATGTGTTCTATAGGACTCGCCATTAAGATATACTCTAGGATACTCCTACTGCCCTCTGGTATGTCCTATATGATGCCTATAGCACTGTCATTTTAATGTCCTATAGGAAACCAAATCACTGTCCTTTTAGTGTCCTATAGGACTCACCTGTACTATAGATTACTTTGCCCTTTAGAATGCCCTATGGGATACTCAGTAGGATTGTCCTCTAGGGTATCCTCCAGGGTATTCCATATATCTGTCCTCTAGCGTTCCCCATAGGAAATTGAATAGGATACAAAAATATAGAACTGGTTTTGAATTAAAAGTCAGTTAATTAAGACAGCTTCTAGTATTACATGATCTACAGCCTAATTGTAGGGTGTAGCTTGTCAGGAAAAGCGACAGTCTTCCCAGCGACAGCGAGTGGAAGCGACAGCGAGTGGGAGAAGTACAGGCGTGGAAAAGTACAGAGCAGTTTCGAAGCAGTCTGAAAGCAGGTTGACAGCTGCAGAAGAAACTAAACTTCAAAAAAAAAACCTCAACATGGTCTTCAAGCCAGTAATCTGTGACACCTGCTTGATGTGGGAAATCCGAGAAAACCCAGCGGAGCTAAACCAAGTGTGCGTAAAGTGCCGCGCGATCCAGGATTTGCATAAACTAGTAAGTATGCTAGAAATGGAGCTGGAAGAAGTGAGACAGCAACAGGATCTTGAGGAACTGGCACACCCACAATTCATGGAAGTCTGCATCACCCCTAACAGACTGAAAGCCACCAGGGAGATAGAAGGTCAGAACAGCTGGGTTCATTTAGGCAGAAGCAGGGAAAAAAAGAAACTTCGTCAAACACAACCACCAGAAATCAAAACAACCAACAGATTTGAGTCACTTCAGAATTTTGATGAGCAGAACCAACAACAAGAGAATGAAAGGAACAACATCCAGGACCCTATTGACAGTGGTGACCAGACAGCAAAAAGAAGGGAGGTCATGATTGTTGGGGACTCCATATTGAGAAACACAGCAAGTTCAATTCGCAGTTTGGACCCCCTTACTACAACAGTGTGCTGCCTTCCGGGAGCCTCGGTCAAGCACATCACTGAAAACGTGGACAGGCTCCTAGAACGAACAGGAGACGACCCGGTAGTAGTCGTCCACATCGGTACAAACAACATTGGAAGAGACAGACCAAAATCCCTGCAAAACAAATTCAGAGAGCTAGGAAGGAAATTAAAAGAGAAAACCAAAACTGTGGTATTTTCTGGTATACTTCCCGCACCTTGCAAAGGACCATATGGACAGCTGGAAATAATTAATCAAAACGCATGGCTGAAGACGTGGTGCACACGGGAAGGCTTCACCTATCTTGATCATTGGACCACATTCTACAACGAGGACTATCTGTATAGACGGGATGGACTGCATTTAAATAACAAGGGAACCAGTCTACTTGGAGAAAAGATCCTCGAGCAGGTTCGGAAGCATTTAAACTAGAAAGGAAGGGGGGAGAAATCAACAAAAAAACAGAAGGGAGACCTCATCAAAACAAGAACAACAACTCAGGTAAGACAACCATTAAATGTATTTATCTAAATGCTAGAAGTATCAGAAACAAAATTCTAGAACTTGAAGCTACTGCACTAACAGGTAACTATGATGTGATAGGTGTTACAGAAACGTGGTTATCTGAGAGTGATGGGGACGAATATAATATTTGTGGGTATACACTGTATAGGAAAGACAGGCAGGACAGAAGAGGAGGAGGGGTAGCGCTATACATAAGAAACAGTCTTGAAGCCCAGGTGTTAAACCTGGACAAAGAAAATAAAACCGAATCAATATGGGTCAGAATAACAGACAAAAATTCAAAAGGCATAATAATAGGAGCATGCTATAGACCGCCAGATTCAGACGGTGAGCACAATAATCTGTTATACAATGACATTAGAAATGTGTGTAGCAAAGGAGAAGCCATACTAATGGGGGATTTCAACTTCCCCCATATAAAATGGGAAAACCCGGTGGGTAGCGCGAAGGATGAAATAGAAATGGTGGAAATGACAAATGACTGCTTCCTAACACAATTTGTGAAGGCACCCACTAGAGGGGAGGCATGCCTTGATTTAGTCTTTTCAAATAACGAAGATAGAATAACTAAAACAGAGGTCAGAGAACCACTGGCAAACTCAGACCACAACATGGTCTCATTTGAAGTGTTTTTTAAATCCCCAAAAGTAAAGACTAAAGCTAAGGTTTACAATTTTAGAAAAGCAAACTATGAAGGTATGAAACAGAGACTAACAGAAGTAGATTGGAGTAAAATAGAGAAAACACCCACAGAAGAAGGATGGTTGTTCTTCAAAAATGTAGTACTAGAGGCGCAAAACAATTATATCCCTAAAGTAGACAAATCTAAATGTAAAACTAAATTGCCAAAATGGTTTAATAGATCAATTTAAAAAAATATTCAGCGAAAAAAGGCACTTTACAGAGCATTAAAAAAGGACCAAAAAGAAAGTACGCAGAAAGAGTACACAGAACTGCAAACGCAAGTCAAAAAGGAAGTTAGAAAGGCCAAGAGAGAAATAGAAATGAACATTGCTAAGGGAGCTAAAACCAATTCCAAAATGTTTTTCCAATATTACAACAGCAAGAGAACATTCAAAGAGGAGATTAAATGTTTAAGAGATACAAATGGCAAAATCGTAGAGGAAGAAAAAAAAATAGCAAATATGTTAAATGATTACTTTTCACAAGTTTTTACAAAGGAAGATACTGACAACATGCCCCACATGTCATCCAGTTCCTATCCAGTTTTAAATAACTTTAGCATAACTGAGGCAGAAGTGTTAAAGGGACTAGGAGCTCTTAAAATAAACAAATCCCCTGGGCCGGATGAGATCCTCCCAGTAGTACTCAAAGAAATGAAAGAAGTAATTTACAAACCGCTAACCAAGATCATGCAGCAGTCTCTTGACACAGGGGTGGTACCGACAGACTGGAAAATTGCAAACGTAATACCGATCCACAAAAAGGGAAACAAAACTGAACCAGGTAACTACAGACCAGTAAGCCTGACTTCTATTATATGCAAACTTATGGAAACTATAATAAGATCCAAAATGGAAAATTACCTATATGGTAACAGGGTACTGGGAGACAGTCAACATGGTTTTAGGAAAGGGAGATCGTGCCTAACTAACTTGCTTGATTTTTTTGAGGATGCAACATCGATAATGGATAATTGCAAAGCATATGACATGGTTTATTTAGATTTCCAGAAAGCTTTTGACAAAGTCCCGCACAAAAGATTAATTCTCAAACTGAACGCAGTTGGGATTCAAGGAAACACATGTACATGGATTAGGGAGTGGTTAACATGTAGAAAACAGAAAGTACTGATTAGAGGAAAAACCTCAGAATGGAGTGTGGTAACCAGCGGTGTACCACAGGGATCAGTATTAGGTCCTCTGCTATTCCTAATCTACATTAATGATTTAGATTCTGGTATAGTAAGCAAACTTGTTAAATTTGCAGACGACACAAAAGTAGGAGGAGTGGCAAACACTGTTGCAGCAGCAAAGGTCATTCAAAATGATCTAGACAAGATTCAGAACTGGGCAGACACATGGCAAATGACATTTAATAGAGAAAAGTGTAAGGTACTGCACGCAGGAAATAAAAATGTGCATTATAAATATCATATGGGAGATATTGAAATTGGAGAAGGAATCTATGAAAAAGACCTAGGAGTTTTTGTTGACTCAGAAATGTCTTCATCTAGACAATGTGGGGAAGCTATAAAAAAGGCTAACAAGATGCTCGGATACATTGTGAAAAGTGTTGAATTTAAATCAAGGGAAGTAATGTTAAAACTGTACAATGCACTAGTAAGACCTCATCTTGAATATTGTGTTCAGTTCTGGTCACCTCGCTATAAAAAAGATATTGCTGCTCCAGAAAGAGTGCAAAGAAGAGTGACCAGAATTATTCCGGGCTTAAAAGGCATGTCATATGCAGACAGGCTAAAAGAATTGAATCTGTTCAGTCTTGAACAAAGAAGACTACATGGTGACCTAATTCAAGCATTCAAAATTCTAAAAGGTATTGACAGTGTCAACCCAAGGGACTTTTTCAGCCTGAAAAAAGAAACAAGGACCAGGGGTCACAAATGGAGTTTAGAAAAAGGGGCATTCAGAACAGAAAATAGGAGACACTTTTTTACACAGAGAATAGTGAGGGTCTGGAATCAACTCCCCAGTAATGTTGTTGAAGCTGACACCCTGGGATCCTTCAAGAAGCTGCTTGATGAGATTTTGGGATCAATAAGCTACTAACAACCAAACGAGCAAGATGGGCCGAATGGCCTCCTCTCGTTTGTAAACTTTCTTATGTTCTTATGTTCTTAAAAAAAAAATAAGACTCTGACTGTGAACTTTGATGGACAGTTTAATATTGAACTACAGTACATACTAATAGCAAGCTCTATTTTATTTATCTAAACCTGGAAGTTGTTGTTTGCATTCTTTTACAGACATAAATACACTAAAGAGACTGTTAGGACAGTACAGAAAGGGCCCTAATCTAATTATTTAAATAAACACAGAATCAGTCAGAATATAATGTGATGTCCTTTTGTGCACTCTTCTTTTTCTTTGCAACCAGTTTTCCTTCGTTGTTCAGTTTAGCTGTGATGGCTTCCCATACTTCTTTTTCACTACTTCCCAGTTGCTTATTTGCGTACACTAAGTAAGTAGTAAAAGAAAAAGAAAAAAAACACAAGTGAAAAAAAGACGAGTTTAAAATACTTGTACAGTAAAGTATCATTCAATTTTCATTTATAATATATATTCTAGGTACCTAAGATACAGTACTGTTTGTCTACAAATTTAAAAGCTATTAGTTAATGCTTTTTATTCCATTTTTAAAAGCTTTGTCTTTCTCTTTAAATGTAAGACCTTGTTTTTGGTGTACACACACAGACGCACACACACACAGACACACACACACACACACACACACACACACACACACACACACACACACACACACACACACACACACACACACACACACACACACACACATTTTTTAAACTTAACAACATGGACCAATTTTAAAATCTGAATAAGGCACTCAAGAGCATGCTATTGATACCTTTACCCAATGTGTGGTGTTATTCTACAACAACACATGCACTTTTGGTGTTATTGGTTAAACATTCCATTGAGAAAACAAGATTCCATCTATCAGATGGTGCAAGGATGACCTGACTGATGGTAAGTAAACTAACTAGGCTACATAGACCAAAAGTTATAAGAATAGGGTCCTATATTTCAAACTACATTTATGTAGTAATAATATTCAAATAATGGGCTATGTTTACTAAAGTGTTTTAAGGAATTTTTTGATAAGGACTGTTTTTTGAAGAGTATCACTACACATGTTTGGAGTTTAAATACTGCTTTAAAAATCTGAATAAGACCTAAATCCTACCTAAAAAAAAGTAGTCTCAATGGCTTTTATTAACTTTAAACAGTATTAAATCAAATAGGAGTTAAAGTAATAGTCCTTATCAAAACATTCTTTAGAACACTCCTTAAAGATTAGTGAATAGGGACCAATAATTCAAAACAGAGCTTCTAAAGCATTCATACCTAATCATTCCAATAATCACATCCACAATATCTGGATCAAGGGGTTGTTATGCTTGTGAATCCTTATGTGCATTGGATTTGAATCCAGTCAGGGATTTATTGGCTATTTCTTCAGCAGTGTGAAATACACGTAATAGGTCTGTAGTTAGCTTCAGTGTGTCTTTGTGACAACACATCTGTAGCTTCCCTTTTGATACTGACACTTTTTCAGTCAGCTGTACCTTCTATAATCATAAAAAAGGTGGATATGTATATATATATATATATATATATATATATATATATATATATATATATATATATACACACACACACACACACACACACACACACACAGTACTGTGCAAAAGATTTAGGTAGGTGTGAAAAAATGCTGTAAAGTAAGAATGCTTTCAAAAATAGACATGTTAATAGTTTATATTTATCAATTAACAAAATGCAAAGTGAGTGAACAGAAGAAAAATCTACATCAAATCAATATTTGGTGTGACCACCCTTTGCCTTCAAAACAGCATCAATTCTTCTAGGTACACTTGCACACAGTTTTTGAAGGAACTCGGCAGGTAGGTTGGCCCAAACATCTTGGAGAACTAACCACAGTTCTTCTGTGGATTTAGGCAGCCTCAGTTGCTTCTCTCTCTCTTCATGTAATCCCAGACAGACTCGATGATGTTGAGATCAGGGCTCTGTGGGGGCCGTACCATCACTTCCAGGACTCCTTGTTCTTCTTTACGCTGAAGATAGTTCTTAATGACTTTCGCTGTATGTTTGGGGTCGTTGTCATGCTGCAGAATAAATTTGGTGCCAATCAGATGCCTCCCTGATGGTATTGCATGATGGATAAGTATCTGCCTGTACTTATCAGCATTGAGGAGACCATTAATTCTGACCAAATCCCCAACTCCATTTGCAGAAATGCAGCCCCAAACTTGGAAGGAACCTCCACCATGCTTCACTGTTGCCTGCAGACACTCATTCGTGTTCCGCTCTCCATCCCTTCGGCAAAAAAACTGCCTTCTGTTTGGCTGTTCCTCACCCAGATTTATTCCTCCTACACAGCTGTTTCTGTTTCAGTTAATGATTGTGTATCAACCTACTTATTGAATTGATGATCATTAGCACATGTTTGGTATAATTGTTTAATCATACGCCTGACTATATGCCTACAAAATCCCTGACTTTGTGCAAGTGTACCTAGAAGAATTGATGCTGTTTTGAAGGCAAAGGGTGGTCACACCAAATATGGATTTGATTTAGATTTTTCTTCTGTTCACTCACTTTGCATTTAGTTAATTGTAAATATAATCTATTAACATGTCTATTTTTGAAAGCATTCTTACTTTACAGTGTTTTTTCACACCTGCCTAAAACTTTTGCACAGTATGTGTATATATATATATATATATATATATATATATATATATATATATAATATTTATATATATATATATATAATAGATATAATACTTTAAAATAAATAATTTAATTTATCTTTATTTATTTAGACTTGGAATTCTTTTTTTTTTTCACCCAGTCCTCAATTTGGATATGCCCAGTAGTAGTGTTGCCTCCAGCCTGATCTTTGTTTACCAACTATAGCCTGAGGCCATGGCTATCACCCAGGCCATCTGGGTGAAAAGTTATAGCTTTTGTTTGTTAATTATTAGGGAAACTGATCCTCAAGGTATACCCATGTATAGAAAACAGTACCTAGCAAGTCATTTAAAGATGTCTGATATGCATTATTAACTATCATGTCCGAATATTTAAAATTGCGTGAAAAATGCTTCCTTTTTTATCACTTTTACCCCATGGATACTGTGTACTTCAATGTTTTTGAAGGCAAACCTCTCCATGCTATAGTAACACCCTCCTGTTCAGGCTATACCTCTTTGCTCCATTGTTGTATTTGCAGGTGGTATCACATTTAATGGAGTTGTCATCTTTTGATAGTCGGTGGTGGACAAAACCATTTTCAGCAATTTCACTCGCTCCAGAATATCTAGGAGTTCTAAAGTATATGTTGAAATGTTAGCTGTCTTTTGCTGTTTATTATTGGGGTTTTTTAAAATGTTATTATTTGTAGTATTCATGACTAAATGCATTTATATTGCATAGTTATGATTAGATTCTTCTGCACTTCACATTCTTAAAAATAAACATTAGTCCACATAAAAGTGTTTCTATCATTGTCATGATAGTTGTTTTGGTATTAGGAAACCCCTCACTTTACTATGCATTGATTTCCACAGCACAAAACTAAACAACTAACAAAACACAAACCTATAATTTAACAAGTTTTATCAGGACCGGATTTTTGGGTGACCCTCACACAACCTTAGACCTAACAAGTAATAAATAGCTTTATGTTTCTGTTTAATATGTATTTTGAATACCAGGATTAAAAAACTTCAAATACTAAGATCAACCAACCTTTAAGAATCCTGAGAAATGTCTGTAAGTTAACATTTTCTCATCTTAGTCTTTTATTCTCTTTCCTTAAAACTTCATTTGACATTTTAAATCCTTCTTTTGAATTTTGTCTATAATCTTCATCTGTTGAAGTATCTTCTACATCTGTATCAGGAATCTACAGGAAATGTGCCACAAATAGGTGCCATTACAACAACGTCGTCCCTTAAATATTGTTTGGATGGATATGAAATATTTAAAGAAAGTGAAGCACTTCCATGTACACCATAAGTCTATTTGATTGATCTAAACACAGTGGTATTGAATACCATTGCTAATAACAAATAACACATTATAATTATTAACGAATAACAAATGACAAACATGCACATTTGCAAATTAATGCAAATAGTAAATTATCAATTAAAAAAAACAACACAAATATTTGTGAGTATAAATTAACAATATGCTGCAAATCCAAAAAGTGCTTCAAACCCACTGATACAGGCTTTCTGGTGCCATGGTCTTCAGTTGTTGTGCCATGTTTGCACTTCTGCACTGCTCTGTTTCTTTTCTTTTAAGTGGTGGTTCATCACTGCTAAAAAATAAATACATCTGTAAACATCTATGTTGAATTTATATATTGTTTATATATAAACAAATGAAAAAAAAAATCATTCCTTTCAGGGTCACTGTTATCTGAGGATTGATTGGGGTATAAAAGTCATTTTTTCTTGTTGTGTTTCCACTGACACTTGTAAAGGGTTTCCTCCTTTCCATAATTAAGTATATACTTTGCTTTTTTGTGAAACAGTCTGCCAGTCCCCTAAAAAACAGTTCATATTTTATCATATTTATACTGTGCCTACACTGGTTAAAATTCAACAGTGGGCATTTATTTCAACCTTGTAACGGAAACATGGAATCCCATAATGTTCTTGTACTATAGCTATCAATAGTAATACAAAAATACCATATAAAGTAGTAATAATAGGTACAGTGTTTAAAGTGAAGGTAGTGTTCTGAGAGAATTAGGTATCATTTTACCTCAGTAACTTAATAAGAGTTATGATTATACAGCAGTATTCATTGTATTTTCACTGTTTACTATGTAGGCTAGTTCATTAAAAAAACAATAAATTTCACTGTATATATATATATATATATATATATATTATATATATATATATATATATATATATGATATAGATCTAGATACATTCGTTCAGGGAATCGGTGTCCATTCCATATCATTTCCTCAGCATTATTTAGTCTTTTTAGTTGATTGACAAATTGATATACAGCATTACACTTTGTCTTACCTATTGCCAGTACATAAGCTGGACAGGTAACCATTTTGGCTTTTCTTTTGAAGGTCCCCTTTTCTACCAGGTTTAAGACCACCATCGGGCCATTTTACCTTTCAATCACATATTGTAAGTATGCTCATCAAATTCTACAGTCCAGTATTTCTTGCCACGTTCTATCGCATTCTCTTAAAAAAAAATCAAACAGTGCAAATGACATTTTCTCTATCTTTTCTGCTCCCTGAAGTGATATGTAATACTGTGGGAACCACCTGTCAAACACAAACGGTCACTTGCTGGTCTCATGCGGGTACATTTGAAAAGTAGGGCGCGCGCCATGCGGGCAGGCAGCAGCACTTCTCTCTTTTGCCGACAGTTTACTCTCCGTTAAGGTGACATTCATTGAAATAGAGAGGATGTCAAGAGGATCATGAAGCAGAAGAAGATATGCCTTGTATGACAAAAGTAAGGAGAGGGACATAAATAAAAAAATGTACTGATAGCTTGCCTGGCTATTCAACGGAAAACGAGGAGGAACCGATTAAAACTTCCCTTAACACTGACCTAACACCTGATCAAGTTTTCTTCCTCGGTGATGAAACGTGACTTGTTGAAAACAACAAGGACAACTGTCCTACTGAAAACGTATGTTTAGGTTTTGGATATAATGTTACTGAGGGACAGAGCTCCGGATCATATATTTAAAGCCTGCATGCGCATATAGGTGGGATAATTTTACCTTTATATTAGTTATTTGAAAGGAAGTGTAAAGGCAATTGCATAGGGCACTTCAAAAAAAAGAAAAAAAAAAGTGCTTCAGATGTTTACCTTATTTAGAAGTAGTTCAGTTTCCCTGGACCTCGCTCAACTATTTCAAAGCTCATAGGGAATGCCATTTAAACCCCATGAGAGGATTAATAATAAGGAGTAAATTAAAGCATGTCTTAATTATCCGGTTTTATAGATACACTTTACATTCTAAATGGTTTTCGTGGTAGAAATATGTGTTAATCTATATAACTCGCCCTGAGGTCTCGAACACCAGTTACGTGAGAATTCCCAATGTTGCTAAGCTATTATACCACTTTGAACTTGACGTAGGCTGCTACATTGTAGACCTCTAACCAAAATAAACAATGCTGCAACTGTGTTGATCTGAGGGAAAGGTGTATGTCTGATTGTAGTTTGAACCACCCAAAAAGTAAATGATCTGAATGAAGATTAGATGAAAAGTTTAATAGGGCTTCCTGCCACCACACCCAGGATGAATTTGAAGTGGACTATCAAAATGTAAGTAAAAATATATTAAGAAAAATTTTTAGGATATATTACAAAATTTACCAATATATTGATAAATCTTATAGTCATATATGGTTATAGCGATTGTCAGTTAATCCCCTACATACCCCTAACACACACACACACACACACACACACGCACACACGCACACACATATATATATATATATATATATATATATATATATATATATATATATATATTACCAGTAATGACAATTATATGCACAACTGCATTACATTTACTTAATTTACTTTTATTTCAGACTAATGAGTGTATATAATTTGCTTTGACCAATTTCACAACCAATTCGCTCCCCTAGGCTTACAGCTCAGTCTATCACTTGACACATTACATTGTTAAATTATTTAGCAAACCTAAAAATCAAGTGTGTAAATATATATTTTTAAAACAACACCAAGAGATGCCAGCAGGTCTGTTAAAAGCTGGAAGAAGGGCAGCAGTTGGTGCAGTCAGTGAACAGGTGATACACAGCCTCTGAAGCAGGACAGAAGGGACACTGCTCACTCACTCCAGGCTCCACGCGGCTCAGATAGCGATTTGTGGCCACAGTCCTGTGCAACATATGTCACTGCAGGTATCCTGAGTGTTTGGGCAGGGTGTAGTTTGTACAGAGAGTGCCATCTGGGTATCACTGCCTCGCTCACATCCAGGTGTGCCCTCCACTTCGTATCCATTAGGTCGTTCAGCTGCCTGCCAGGTACGCCCCACTCTTTGCACAGTTAACCCGTGCAGACGAGGCCCCCTCAAAAGTATGGATGCTATCCTACAGGGTGGCTACATCTTTGTCTCCAGTGACAAAGACATTGAGATCATCAGCGTATGCAGATAGCTGTATGGGCAGGGAGTACGGCAGTGCGGGCACTTCCAAGCCAGTCAGGCGCAGATGGTGCTGATGCAGCAAGGGCTCTATGGAGAGGAAGTAAAGCATTCCAGAGAGAGCGCATCCCTGCCGAATTCCCCTCTGCACTGGGAAAGGCCGGCTCAGACTGTTGTTCACCCTGACTGTACTAAAGACATTAAAATATAAAAGATGAATATTAGAAATAAAAATAGGACTAAAACCAAAAGCTTTCAATGCGGCAAATACATATTTGTGATCAACCGTGTCAAAAGCTTTCTCTTGATCAAGCGAAATTAAGCCAAAGTTCGTTCAGTGGAGCAGTGATGGTGTCTCAGTATTTAAATCATCCAGAAGCAGTTAACTGATTTCAATGAAACAGGTGTAACAGTAACAATTCCAGGAGAAGGTTAGAAGGTTGTTAAAATACATACTTCAGCATACAGCAGATTCAGTGGCTAGACCAGCCCTTTGTAATACAACCCAGTTTAATGGCAAGTATGGTTGTGACTTTTGTCTCCATCCTGGTGAGCATGTTCCCAAGGGAAGAGGGTTCACTAGAGTATACCCCATTAAAGAAAAAGATCCACCATGAGAACTCATGAGCAGCATAAAGCAGATGCAAGTGCTGCTTCTGAAAGTGGAAATCCAGTGAATGGTATTAAAGACTCTTCCCCATTGTTGTTTTTACCTGTTTTCAATATGTCACGGTCTTTTGTACCTGAATACATGCACTGTGTTCTTCTTGGTGTAGTAAGGATGTTTGTGATTTTGTGGCTAGACAGTACATGTGCTTGTTCTCCTTGGTATGCAGGTAGAAAAATAAATTATAGACAGAAAGCTTTTGCAAATTGCTCCCCCAAAAGAAATAACTAGAACACCACAATCTTTAAATGACAGGAAGTATTGGAAAGCCAGTGAGTGGTGCTCATTTCTCTTATTTTATTCACTGCCATGCTTAACTGGGATTTTACCTTCAAAATACACTCTGCATTGGTTTTACTTGGTCTATTCAGTGTATAATCTTTTGAAAGACTCAATTACTCGAGAAACTCTTAGAAAAGTAAATGTGGTTCTTAAGGAGTTTGTAAACCAAACTGAAACTTTATATGGTAAAAGTCACTAGAACTTTAATGTCCATTTAATACTTTCGCATTTGCATAGAGGTGTTAGTGACTGGGGAGCCCTTTGGGCAACCTCTGCTTTCCCTTATAAAGGGTACAACAGGGTACTAAAAAGCCTTTTCCAGGGTACACAGAGTGTATCAAAACAAGTGTGTAAATGTATACTGTGATGAAAAAAATGGTAAACAGCAAAGCTACAAACATACAAAATGCCAGTGAACCTGTACATATTCTGTTAAACAAACTTCTTGGATCAACAAGAATTTCTCGGGCAAGAAAACACAGTGATTGCATCATTACTTTTGGCCTTCCAGTTTGTAGAGAGCTTCAAGTTATTGAAAAAAATTGCAGTGGAAAGGCTACTTGGTCATTGAGTTAAAAAAGAAGTGCTTGAGTATGACAGGTTTATTTGCAATGATGTTTTGTATCACACAAAAACTATAACCATGTCATGAAAAGGTCTAACTATACAGCTGAATTGCAAAATAACTTCTCTTCTGCTAATAAAGTGCAGAGATGGACCATGCTCTGTTCATGGGAGAGAGATAGCTATATTGACTGTGAAGAAACTGGAAAAACATGATTTTATATACACTACAGAGTTTAACATATCCTCATACTTTCTCATTGAAATTCACAAGAATGGTAAAACAGAGGCTATGTTTCTGGACCGTTTGAAAAGGAAATGTGTTAGGATGTCAATTGATGATAAGTGTTATGTGAATTTCATGCCAAATTAAGTTGAAAGGGGTTAGGTGTTTCATACTTTAAAATGTGAGTTTCAACCGGTGACATAACTAAAGCTGCTTTGTGCGATATCAGAGAAATATACCTCTTCCACCAATGATTCGTCACAAATTAATCAATGTTAACCATGTTTTCATCAGAATGTACAAAATAATTTTCATACTAAATTACTATTACTAATTTATTAAAGAATAAATAGATTTAAATGCCATTTTAATGCTTTTTGTTTTACACTTTCCTAATCTTGTTATGAGGTTGGCAATCATTCAAAGTTCTTTGCTCCAATTTTAAGTTTTATCATGTGTCATTTTTCTCCTATAGTTTTCTCTAAGTAGCTTTGAGCTAAATTACTGCTCTGGACTGATAAGTGACTGCCCATTGTTTTTATTTTCTTTTTCCAAAAGTTCATATGTTGCTTGCTATAACCTTTCAACTCTGTTGGCAGCATTACATGACCTATTGGAATCAGTTAGTGCAACAGAACTGAGAACGACTTAGAAAATTGTAAACATCAAAAAAATTGTACAGGAAAGATAAACAACAACAAAAGCAACACCACTATCCTTTACTTAAAAAACATGTAGACATTGGTTAAAAACAGTTTCTGTTAAATTTAAATAAACATGAAGCATTATCAAGCCTTATAGCAAGGACATGCAGACATGTTTGTCAGTGTGAGCAATACATAGTTAATACCTGTGTCTTCCTGATGTTTTACATATCACAAACAGCTATTTCTCACAGCTTGAGCACCAAATGGAAATTAAATACTGTGCAAATAAAGAAAGAAGGCAGCTTGCCGGAAAATTAAAAAAAAAAAAAAAAAGAACATGAGTGACTGCAATTGTACTGCCATTTTCACAAATAAAAAATTCACAGTATAGCGATGAGGACGTGGTACAACTTTTCTGTTTTGACATGTGTAATGTGCAGTGTTGTGTGGTATACTGCTACACAACAGATGAGCTTCACTCTTTTGCATTGTAGTTTAAATGCTCACTTGGGATGCGTAGGGTCGTCAGTTCGCATCCAGGCTCCACCCTGTTACACATGTATGAACAGGATAATGCATTATTGTTATTGTCAGAAAGAAAATGTATATGGTTAAAGGAGTTTGTACATCTGTTGTATTCTATATGCAATTTGCCATATGCTTATATTTGATAAGTTAATAAATAATTTGGCTTAATGCTGAATGAAGTAGAAAGATTAGATATACCTTTTAGAAGCTTCTAAAGTGATGTGCACAAAAAGGTATTGGCTATTCTGTAAAATACAGCTGTTTATGTCAAGGCATTGTTAGCCTGATCTTTTAAGTGTAGGATTTATTTATATTTTTTAAAAATGTGCATATTTGTATATAATAATTTATTATATATATTTAAAAATTTGGAAGGATAATAAATTATTTCCATATTCATTATGACTGCTGCTTTGTCTTCTTTTTTAATATTAAGGCTTACTTTTAGTTATCTGCAGTCTACACTTGTGCAATTTATTAATAAGTGCTTTTATTTAATTTTAAAAAGTTTATACACCCCAGCTATATCAGAAATATTTAAAAACAGAATACAATAAAACAAAAACAATTCTGCTTAAATTTATTATACATTATGTTGTTCCTACTAATGTGCTAATTTCAGTATCTGGTAATTAAATAAATAGGTTTATTAGTATTTTGCCTTATTCAATCTATAAACCTAGTATATACTGTAAAAGTCATTTTTACATTTTCAGTCCTAAACAGAGTTTATATAGCTGCGTGAGTGGTTTATATATCTGCCTGCTAATCACAGGCAGGTCATAATAATTACAGATTGGAGCCAGGTGACTCATCCTGGCTCCCTCCTGTGGCATTCTGGGGAATGTAGTCTTTTGAGACCCCTCCTGGATCTACATTCTATTCCTCTTCCTCCCCAGTCTGTCACTAATATATATAGTATTGTGTATATGTGCTTATTAAATAAAGTATTTAAATAGCTTTGAAAGACTGTTTGAGTTTCTTGGTTGTAAAAAAAGGTGGAGATCAGTGGGAGGTTGGTGTGCTATAATCGGGAAAAAGGAAAGAAGGTATTATATTCTGTGAAGTTATCGGTAAATGGCTTAGCTGCCGATAGGTAGTTACTGAAACAAAAGGTTTAGTCAGGACACCAAAGGGGATTTAGGATTAGTTCTGTTTTCTTTTGTTTGTTGTTTTCACAGAACAGACCTCTTGTCAGAGGACATATATATATATATATATATATATATATATATATATATATATGCATATATATATATATATATATATATATATATATATATATATATATATATATATATATATATGCATATATATATATATATATATATATATATATATATATATATATATATATATATATATATATATGTGTGTGTGTGTGTGTGTATAAAAATAAACCTTTATTTATATAGTGCAATTCATGTACAATACAATTCAAAGCGCTTTAAATAAAGAAAAAAAAGCATGTGCTAATTTCTTTGCATCATCCCAGGACAAAAATGATCTAACTTTGGCAATGTTTCTTAAATGATAGAAGGACACTCTAGTAATGTATTTTATATGTGGTTCAAAGGAAAGTGTAGAATCAAAAATAACCCCTAGGTTTTTCACCTGAGATTTAACATTTTATTTTAGCATACCTAGCTCAATATTTTTCGAGTCCATCTGTTGATTAGAGTCTAAAAGTAAGACTTCTGTCTTATCGCAATTTAACTGTAAGAAATTCTGAGACATCCAGCTTGTAATATCGGCTAGGCATTTGAAAAAGGAATTGATAGCTGTTGTGTCACCTGGTTTAACAGATATATAAATCTGTGTGTCATCTGCATAGCTGTGGAAATTCACCCCATGTTTACGAATAACCTCCCCGAGTGGCAGCATGTATAAAGAAAATAACATGGGACCAAGAATGGAGCCCTGCGGAACACCACATGTAATATTAGCTAGACCAGATGTAGATTCTCCTAAGGCAACAAAATACTGTCTATTCAATAAATAGGATATGAACCAATTTAGGACACTACCAGAAAGGCCCACCCATTCTCTAAGACGATTAATTAAAACTTGTGATCCACAGTATCAAAAGCAGCACTCAGATCTAAAAGGATCAGTACAGATAAACACTTAGAATCTGTACTTATACGTAGATCATTTACCACTTTGACAAGTGCAGTCTCAGTGCTATGATTAGCACAAAATCCTGATTGAAATTTCTTGAAGATGTTTCCAAGGAAACTAATAATTTGTTTGAAAATAACTTTTTCGAGTACCTTTGCTAAAAAAAGGAAGGTTTGAAATAGGTCTACAATTACTTCGAACTGTATCCAGATTCGATTTCTTTAGTAAAGGTTTCACTAAGGCGGTTTTTAAAGAAGGAAACCTTCCTGATTACAAACAGCTATTAACTATGTCAAGGACATCATTGGACAGCTTACTAAACACCTCCTTCAGAGACTGGTTGATATAGGATCCAGAAGACACGTAGAGGATTTAATGTGCATAACTATTTTATATAAGTCTTGTAAGTTAATCAGAGAAAATAATGTAATTCTGTTTAGATTGTTTTTGGTGGCACACAGATCTCAAAATCATTTTGTGGAATTTGATCTTAACTAAGTATTTTTCCATCAAAATAATTACGGAATTCTTCACACTTGATAGGAGACATGAATTCTGAAGATTCTGGTAAGAAAGATTGTGTTGGTTAGGTGGTGCGATAAATATTTACCAGAAGTACAGAGAATCGACTATCAAGTATGAAGGATAAAGATTCAAAGGATAAAAATTCCCCAAAACTATTATTTTTGCAATTGTAGATATCAAAGAAAATGCTAGCTAGTCCACCTCCCCGCCCTCCAGCACGTGCTTGCTGGATAAAAGTATAGCTAGAGTGTGAGGCTGCAGTTAAAGATGTATTATCATCCACACTATGCCGGGTCTCAGTCAAAAATAAAAATCAAAGTTTATAGCCAGTGATGAGATCACTAATTAAAAGACCTTTGTTAGATAGGGACCACACATTAAGTAGAGCTACATGTATTTTATTGCACTGAGATAAAGGAGTAGCTGTATTTAAAGAAACTTTAATAAGATTGTTGGAAATCAGCCCCTGAGTGCGGATAGATCTACCAGAACATTCCCTACAACTTGCAATAAGGATTTCAATTTGATTATTACCCTCATCAACAGCTACCTCACTATGATCAGGTTGCTGCAATAAAGGGTTTTGTGTAATACTCTTCAGTGTACTCCCTGCTTGTGTTTTAATACTAATTACGTTTTCAGTACATGCACCCCGGGTAAAAGAGAAAACATTTCTATAACGGGGGACAGTTACTATTTCTATAGGACACACTGATTGTTTAATCTGCTTAGGTAACTGAGACCCAAACAATGGTCCACTAAGTCACAAATTGTTATAGTAATGTCCTGTTTTCTGTTAATCTTAGTAGTCCTTTCCAATTAGGGTGGAGACCATCTTTTTTGAAGAACCCCAGGCTTCTCCCAATTATCGATAAAACCCAGTTTCTCAGATGTAAACCATTTGGATAACCAACTATTTAGGGAAAATAATAAACTAAATGCTTCACATCCTCTGTTAGTAACAGGTAAAGAAAGGTCCAGAGAAAATTACATTCCAACATAATGACTTAGCCTTTTGATACAATGAATGCATTTTATCTTTAGAATCTTGGATTATCTAAATCTTATATCATTTGTTCCAGCATGAATGATTAGTGTGGAGATCTGATTGTGATTTTCAGGTTAGCCTCAATATCTGAGACCGTTGCTCTTGGTAAGCAAAATACTGCCACCTCCTTAAAATTTCTAAGGGTTAGGTTGACATTTCTAATAATAGAATCTCCTACTATGAGCATCTTGTTGTTAGGTGTGTCACAGTTGTCATGTTGGTAAAGAAGTTGAAATCTTTTCCTAACTTCATCTGAAACATCCTCTAAGAGTGACTAATTTTTTTCTGGGGGTAGTGGGTTCCTGGGTGACTAAGGGTCCATTCCCTCCAATTTTCTCTGAACTGTCAGAGTCCAGATCAATATCTAGCAAGGGCTGCTACTGATTGGACACAGCAAGTTCTGGAGATGTCGCCCCTGTGCGGCGTGCATGTCCTTTCTGTTTTGACCAACAGTCACCCATCTATCTCTCTTTCTCTAGTTGGAATCTCTCCTCCCTACTAGTGGCGTGCACACAATCTTTCTTTAGGGCGTGTTTATTAAGTCTGCCAATTCTGCTAAATCTTTATTGCAATACATGTCAGTCAATTGCTCCTCAAGGCCACTTATCCTGGATTCCAGGTGTTCTATTAGTTTATATCATTTACAAATAAAATCCCCTTGGAAATCTTCCTCTAAAAAGTCGATCATTCTGCAAACAATATACTGCAACTGCCACATTTTTTACAGTTTTGTTTTCCTTAGCCACTCAGTTGGAATATTAACCTATAGGTTATGTTAATATTAATATTAGAAACCTAGGAATAAAATATTAAACAATTAAAATGCACAACAAACAATAGCAGTAAAATAATTAAATTAAAAATAAAGTTCCAGCCTTACTTTTCAAGCGGCAAAACAGTCACTGAGTAGTTGTAGATGGTGGATTGCAGGCCTCTGCGAGCCCAGAGCTTTCCTGCCACCTAAAGCTGAAGGATCTTGGAAATAGAGGGGTGGATGGAAGTGGATTGCAGGCCTCTGCGAGCCCAGAGCTTTCCTGCCACCTGAAGCTGAAGGGTCCTGGAATTTGAGGGATATACTGTCCGTCCCAGATACCATCCTCTTGTCGGTCTGGGTATATATCATCCGTCCCAGATGCCATCCTCTTGTCGGTCTGGGTCAACATATATATATATTGCAATCATGTTTCTGAGTGTTAAAGATGACATATACATACATAAAGAAAGAAAGAAAGAAAGAGAAAGAAAGAACCTATGCCCTTTGTTTACTGGTTAGTTACAACACATGGTCTCTGATTGGTATTTCAGCAAATAGTATTCTGATCAATCAATGCCTATAACCAGTCTGATGTTAATAATGCCAGACTGCATAGGTTTCTTCAAGTAACAAAATCTAAATGCAGTAGTAGAGTATTGTTAAATCTGTATAGCCTAGGTTAAGCTGTGCACTGTAATAAAAACATTTAAAAAATCCTGAACCTTCTAAAGCCCCCCCCCCCCCCCCACAGGATACAGTCTGTGCCCCCCAGTTTGAGACCCGCTGCTTTAAATGAACAGGAAGTTATTTAGAAATATCTCTAAATTACAGTTTGACTTACCATGCTAGCAAAACATTATTTAAAGATATCTGTAAATCACTTTCGGAAATCTTTTATTAATTTTTAGATATCTCAAAATAAAATTAAGATATTTTCAAAAGGGTGTATTTACAGTAATGTTGATCAGGACATGCTTCACTGTGGCAGACTACATTAGTGTGCCAGGTTGCTGGTTGGTGGTCGCAGTCTCCTGGTGAAAGTGAGTCTGACACAATTCGTCAAATTGAAGCCAGCCTTAGGCTCCTCTAATATTGTGAAGAAGTCTCTTCTTAACAATTCTCCACTTAAATCAGTGTTTCAGGGCAATTTAGGGTTAAGCAGAGTGTCTTGGAGGTGTTGATTTCTCTTCACCTTTCAAAGCAGCTCAAAACCAGATAAAGATAGATTTAGATAAAATTATAGTAGCTCACTGTTACCCTAAAAAATTAGGGTAATTGTTAAAGGGATTGGAGCCAAAAATAAGCTGCTGACCTTCTGATATTAAAACACCTATGTCCAGCTAATTTTACTCAAAAATAAATTACTGACGATTAAAACTTGTTCACTACCGGGTGAACAACCTTCATTCAACCTTCTCCAAAACCCCTTCCAAAACATTATCTCACAAAAACACACTCAATACAATACATTGAACCTTGAGTAATCCCAGTGCAGTTTACCTGGAAAGCTTGTGAAAAAGTCTCCTTTTAGGAGGATTT
The DNA here is from genome assembly GCF_017654505.1 of Polyodon spathula. NCBI lineage: Eukaryota > Metazoa > Chordata > Actinopteri > Acipenseriformes > Polyodontidae > Polyodon > Polyodon spathula. Next base: position 72,975,121 of record NC_054535.1, read on the forward strand.
TACTTAGTCAATTTTCAACAGCCTGCAGCGGATGACACTTCAAATGTCAAATTCTGTCATTCAGAGAATCCTAAATCATTCAATTCTCAATAGGCTCAGCAAGCATCAATGGTAACATAAAGCCTGCTAACAGCTTACTTAGTATGTGAAGTGTGAACTGTATAGATAAAATATTTAGCACCCCTTGATAAGGAACATCACTGCCAATTCCCCTCGGTGTAGATCATTTGGAACTATGTTTGCCCGATCCAGTCTGAAGGTCAGCAATTGAGATTCAATAAGCCATACCTAGGGCTTCTGATTTGTAATGTTTTATCCAGACTTTTCCACTCTTAAAAATTGTAAAATTGATTTAATTCACGTTTTTTTTCTTCTGTGAAACAACTAAATGGGCTTTTAAATCAGCTTAGCCATACTTTTTTTATTTACAAGCAGAACATACAGGCGAGATCGCAACATGTTAATGACTAATCTTCATCAAAGCTATAATGAAAAATTAAGTATTTTATGCTGGACACACTTTATTACAATCGTTATGCGTAACTGTATTTACATTAATAAAGATTATTGCTTCTGCTTTGAAATGAAAAAGCAAGCCTTATGATTTAAAAGCCCATTTAGTTGTTTCACACACACACAACCCCCCGAAACCCCCCAAAAAAACCCCATAAATTAAATCAATTTTACTAATATCATGTTTCTCAGTTGTGCTTGAGACACACAAACGTTTTAACAGGTATCAATTGCATGTTTAAAGGAGAGTAGAATAGTCGGGGTGCAACACCAAAATCAGAAGCCCCAGCCATAGAGCACATTTAAATGAATCTGCTTTTTTGTGGTTTCAAGGACGAAAGGCATGAATTAGAGTGTATTTTGTCAATGACATGCTGTTGTCAAGAAAGCATGACTGACTGGTAGGTGGCTGAACTGCATAGAAAACACAATAAAGCTCCCAGTGCAAGTAAACTAACAACATGGTCTGCAAGTATAAAGATAACCTGAAATCCCTACAACCCAACAACATGGGTTTTGTTCAAGATATCGTAGAAAAGTACTTTTGACAACAACAACAACAACAAAGTGTGGTTGATGTTTAGTCATATGACCACATGAATACGTCTTGTGTGTGTTTGTTGATTACAAGGCATACACTAAAAGGTATTTATTGTATTAATTAACAGATCTGCTACCTTTTGTTTGCCAATTTGAGAAAATAAAGGTAACCCTTGTTTTCTTCTTATTGTCTTTCAAACCTGTGCTTTCTTAGAAAAAGAATATAATTAATAGGAGCCCTGCAATTGCATTCTCTTTTTTTAAAGAGCATCTCAAATGTAATGTAAAGCCAGCCAATATAGTTTTGCGACAAGATTCTATAAAGTATCTTTATTTGTGTCTGATCAAAAATGTGTTTGTCTACCATAGGTCACAGTTAAATCATCCTGAATTCGGAGGACATTTGTCAGCTTTCCTGAATCCAAGTGCCATGAGTGAAGGTAACGATCCCTAGTGTGAGTGAAATCGATTCCAAGTGGGAATCAGTATTAATCTCAGTCTTGGGATCATCATAGTTATCTTATTTTCTGTTTTAGAGAAAAACTGAACAAACTGTGAATGTGACTACTGCTGGGTAGTGTGGTTGTGGGTATTATCGAATGTGGTTGGCACAGCTGAACAAAGTGCTGTATAACCTTTGTGAATGAGCTTCATTTGAACCTCCCAGGATACCCTCCTCTTTGCTTGCCAGTGGATGGGCAAAATGCGTAGTTTTAAAATAAACACAGACATCTATAGGGAGACTGTTAGTGATATGATCATGAAATGCAGAGCAAGTGAGTCGCCTTGCAGCTGCATTTTGAACATATTATAAGCTAGCAAAAAAATGCCTGTGGAAGGTCTACACAAAGACATCCAGTTTATATCTAGGACATACAGTATATAGTTTCTGACTGTAGGCATTTGAAAGTATAATAAAATCTATTCAATCTACAGTATCTCAATGGTGGGATTTCTAGTAATGGCAGTGTAAGATTCAAGGTTCAAGATTCAAGCCGCTGTAAAAATATTGGGTGATCAAAATGTTAACCCAGTAGAACCCCAATAGCCCCTCTTCCATCTCTAACTCATCCTTTTAGATTAGAGCTATACAGGTTTCTATATCCATGTTATTGCTATTTTCATGGTAAGTGTGTATTCTGATGTCTCCTTTACAGTACCTCATATTCTCCTATTCTCATGTTCTATTACCCATGGTTTTGAAAAGGTTAAAAATGATGTAAGCTAGCAGTGCCATATTTAAAATGTATTCCCAGCAATTAAATATTAACTGGTTGTAAGTCATTTCAAAGCTCCAGGTTTGGAAGGGTAGAAAAAATAAAATATTTAATAAAACAAACAGGATTCCAGGAATATACTGAAAGGATCCCTTCACAAATCCTCAACTCAAGTCCTATTTTATGAACACAATACAGATATTCATGAAAAACTAAGTAATATTGTAAGGAAACCAACAACCTTTCGCAACAGTCATGAACTTCAACTGCATTTGATTAATGAAAACAGAATTTGGTCAAAAGTCAAATATTCAATTGTGTGAGAAAAACAGACATGCAAATAGACACACAAATGCAAATGAAATATGCTTTGAGGAAGGTAAAGACGTTGATGTTATGAGCCAAGGCTTCTTCGACAATAAATACCTGAATTCAAAGGAGGCCATTCAGGAATGAATGGGGAAAAAAAAAAAAACGATACTGTTATTTTAGATTGTGAGCAACCCAGTAATCAAAATGTTAACAAAGAAACTATATTACTTCCCAGGCTTATGAATACTTATGGTAAATGCAGCTGTGATAAATTACGTCAGTTTCTGTATATTGTATTTCAAGTACCATTCTTTTGAAGCTACAGTAAGCGAACGTCGATCTACACTTGCATATGTCCAAATGATGGGCAACATAACAAAGCATCACAACTATGATAAGCAATTTTGTTTTAGAAAATAATTACCCTAAAAACAAACATTTACCATGGCCATTTTGCAGTTTTATTGTGTTTTCCCCATGGTTATAATATGTAATTATTACCATGGAAAAGTAATACCCAAAATCGATTGAAATTTTCTGAATCATTCTTCTATGTTCATCACACACACATGGGTTGGGTTAGAATTGGCTCATCCGCCATACAGCCTGATCTGGTTGTTTTTCTGTTCCCGGTAATGCTGACTAGGGTGAGACATTATGCAACTGAACTGGCTCCTTCGTTTGCTGCCATGTCAGGGTAGTTGAAATCACGAGAGCTATAAACAGCGTTTGCTCTTTCCTATCTTGGATGAAAGAGGCAATAGCGATCAGGGATTTATTTCTCATTTTCTAAAATTACAGTAGGCTTGATTTACTAAAATGTAGTCTCTGCAGGTCCAGTACAACTGGTTCCATGTTGTTATTGTTCTAGTTCCCTGATCTGTACCTCAGCTATAATTTATAACTGTTAGGTAACATCATCTATGTAATTGCCAAATTCCCAGAACCACAAATAAAGTTAAAAAAAAAAAAGAAAATCAATGAACATTAACACAATTACAGTTTAATAGTTCCACAACACACTAATTGATTAGTGACCAAACAAAAAATATAATGTGATCATGTTTGTATACCTTGTTGATCACATAAAGTGGTTGATTCTCTTAAGCGGTAGACTTTGTATTGATGGATCAAATGACCCAGTTTCAGGAGTTTTTGTTGTAATTTGAAAGTGTTGCCACAAGCGCTACAATTAGCAGTAACAATATTGGTGCATCCTAAAAACAATTTGCTATTCATAGCATAACGATTTGTCACCTATTAGTGTTAAAAACAGGTGTTCGCTACAATGATTTCAGTATGTAGTAAAGACAGGTTAAAATAAATGAGTTTGAAGATACCAATTAAGATATCACAAGTGTAGCATAGATATTACATATATTGCTGTGTAAAAACATGATAGTGAGACACTGCAAATGTTTTGATTACTACCGGTTAAACAGACTAACAATATGAATGTGTTAAGTCAAATAAGCAAAGGTTATGTTTGGAAGTATTATATCTGCCGGTAAAGGCTTCATTTATTAAATCAACATGTTGTCTTTAGTATCGTTTCATATGGGCTTTAAAAAACAGGATGTTTTATTGTAGACCAGTGCCCCCTGCTGAAAGAAAAAATAAACTACAATAGGATGCAACAGGAACAGCATTCAGTTGTTATAAATTATTCAATTAAATATTACATCATTAGTCATTATAAAACAATATTTTAAGATGTGTGTAATAATTTTCTTTTAATAATTCAAGCTGTAATATACAGCTTGAATTATTAAAAGAAACCTGATTTTTTTGTTCATATATAAACTGTACATATATCTAAAAAACACTTTTGACTAAGTGCATCCAAAAAACAGTAAAACTAATCTATTGAAGCAGAGCATTCTAATACAATACCACCTATTCTGAACTAGAATTCTGAACTATATTCTGGATTAGAAATAGACACCCATTTAAAAATAAATACACAAGAACAGTAATGCCTCTTTAATTAAGTTCTAATGTATTTTATAGCAGCTGTTATTGGATCCATTAATTCATAACTGAAATGCATTTTGCAACATTAACTTGCATTCCAGTACTAACAGTGTCAGTATTAAAAACGATACACACAACACGACACCTAAAGCCAACCAGTAAAACTGAGTTTGCAGGAATATTAAACTGTATATTTCGTGGTAGATGCTTTAATCTATTACAACGTTATATACAGTTCTGTGATAGGTCTACTAGCATTAACTAGCACTAATTCAGACAAAAGCCTCACTATTTACAACCACAAAACATGTAAACAACACAGGTTGCACAAACTGTTTTACTGCTGTTGGAAAAGTGAGGCAGCCGGGAAATTGAACAGACACGTTTTTTTTTTGTTGTTGTTGTTTTTTTTTTTAAATGTTTGTTTTACATTTCCACCATAACGAATACTTACCAAATAGGAAGCAGTCAAGGGAGCACGATTTTTTTAAAGAATATTTCTGATATGCTTCCTAATATTATGACACCTGGTATTTGTGGTTGTCTTTTGCATAAGCAGTGTTGGAAATTGTTAAGCACATGTAAAGACAATCTAGTGATCTTTTTGTTCTTGATCTTTTTTTTATGCAGTATCAAGGGTGACAGGGATCATTTGCCTCCCCATGCCTATGGCTAACAAGTTCTAAAGATGTATAGTATTTTCAGAATGATTTTGGGAACCTATAATACAGACTCAGGAAATCAAGCAAGGTATTTATTTAAGCTATAAATAAGTATAAAGTATAACATGTGTAAAGGACACTGAGTTACACAGATGTATGCGAGCTAATTCTTGAACCAGAAGAGGACTGACTGACTGACTGAAGAAACTGCACCAATAAACACATTTTATACTTCCCTATTTGTAAGTGAATATGAATGACTTCACTCGGTGCAGCTATAATCCGGCCCCCGCCAGTGACGTTAAAATGTGCGTCATCACTTTAAAAAGTCAATCTCTTGTGTTTTCCCAGTAGTACAAAAGAGAACGCTGGACCTTGAAATTTCAGAACCAATACATCGTTTGCCTTCTGGCAATCTGAGATCGTACACAATACAATTGATCAGGCTTGCCTGCAAATCCTGAACAAGGCAACTTGTCCCATCTTACTTTTTTTAAATAAGACCGGGCTTACTTCTTTAAAATACGACCGGGCTTACCTATGATTTAATTTTAACCGGTGGTAGCAGGTGAAGTTACTGTAAAATTTCGCATCTCTCGTGCTTTTCCAGGGTGAGTAGAATTGTGTTTAATATTCATACAAACTCAGTTTGACTGGCTTGGCTTTACGTGTCGTGTCGTGTTAGTACTGGAATGCAAGTTAACGTTGCAAAATGCATTTCAGTTATGAATTCAGTATGCCATGGATTCAATAACAGCTGCTATAAAATACATTAGAACTTAGTTAAACAGGCACCACTGTTATTTAGTATTTATTTTTAAATGGGTGTCTCTTTCTAATCAGTTGATTCTTATACCAAACTCAATTGCTTTATTGTTTGAGCTTAGCGTTTTGCGACAGAATGGTTCACTGACATCGGAGTAATTCCTTTAAACTACATTATTTATTACAGGTATTCATAAAAACACCACCTTTTCCAGTAAACACAAAAATACGCGTTTAGGAAAACAGCTGAGTTCAGAATAGGTGGTACTGTATTTGAATGCTCTGCTTAATAGATTAGTTTTACTGTCACGTTAGCTGTTTTTTGGATGCACTTACTCAAGTTTTTCTTTTATTATTATTATTTATTTATTTATTTATTTAGCACATTTGTATTTTAAAGCGATCATGTGGATGGTTTCTGCCATGTGCTTATTTTTTCGGACCTTTACTTACTACTGGATGATTTCTGTTTCAGCCTCTAAATCACAGGTTCTTCGTTTTATTTTCATACAATTGTTATTGCAGTTGTCAGTGGATCAGAGGAGATTGAAAATGATTGAATTACAATAATCCGTCGCGTATGCGCCCCTAACATATCCGCCCTAACCGTTTATCTGCCATGATCAAGCTCTACAGCATTTTGCTGCTGTGTAAATTATTCGAGACTAATGTAAGTGTAGGCAGAACTGCCCTGTGCATGAACAGGGTTATTTGTGTAACTATATTGTAAACAGTGTGTATTTATTGTAATAAAGTACCTGACACTCCTGGGAGAGCCTCCCTGTTGTGTGTGATACTTAGCCAGTGTGCTATGCACAACTTAGTTATAATACCAGTGTAACTGATATTTCCCTATAAAACCCTGTTCTTAATTTTATGATTACAGGCTGCTATTGAGGATAGCACTATATACACAGGGAGTTATTTTATTTTGTATTTTAGTCAGATGTGTGTTGTGTCCCACAGCACCCCCCACCCTCTCCCCTGTTTATAACGCTCTTCCGTTAAATATTGTCCCCTGAGACCTGCGTTATAGCAAGGGAGCACTGTACATGCCTAAGAGTCACAATAAAACCTAACCCATACACAGATGCCTACCATCCTATAATTACAATATCTACTGCTTTACTGTTAATATGCATTTTACTAAATCAAACCAGAAGTGTTTCTATCTGTAGGGGGTAAGTTGCAGTCAGGTAGGCTCAATTGCAGTTTCATGTTAGTCATCATATCTCTTAGTTTATGGATTCCGATTTTCATGGCATGGTACCAGATCGATTTCAGTTGATTTAAAATTGATGTTTGGTGCTACACAGAACGGAGAGTCTGGTGATAACATTGAAACCTGCAAAATAAAATGCATTTTATATGCTGCAATGGGGTCTCTCCCTGAGTTTGATGGATTTCCATACATTCGCGGTTTAACTGGTCAAATGTTTGCAGGGTTCTCCCCTGTTCTTGTTTTAGTCTGCCTTTCAGAATATGACAGAAATTAGTTTCCCAAGTAGTCTTTAGACAGGGTAATATCTTGCCATTGGAGATCGTAATGTTCTTTGGTTTTAAGAGCAAAATATATGTCATTATTAAAAAAAAAAAAAAAAAAAAGGGTCACAGTTTCATATAACTGATTAATTTCACTATCAGTTAGTGCGTCGGCTTTACGTGGCCCATTGCCTTTTCCTTCTTTTTTGAGAAACTTTTGTTTTGCAGATAGTTTTTCACGAGTTTGGGGGAAGTCCAGGCTGTTTCCATAAGAAATGTTATGCAAATACCTGTGTCTCTTTAGGTGGCGATCAGTTCTGCCTGTTATTCCCCTCAAAGTATGGGGTTCATACTCCTCCCCATATTGTGATCTTGCTGCACATATCAATTGTCCAAGAATCGGATCCAGCTCGTCACCAGGGGTCGTTTCTACCAGTCTCAGTTCACTGATTGCTGCCAAGTATGATCTGAGGATGGGGAGATCGAGAGAAGGTTTAGTTTTAAAAAAAAAAAAAAGGTTTCTATTTGAAAATGATTTACTTGAGCTTTCAATGCACTTTGAAACTGTCAGATCATTTTTTAAGGTTTTAAAAAAAAAAAGTTCATTCCATTTACGTCCTATCGTGCCTGTAATCAGAAATATCAGTGCAATCTGTCGTTGTAGCGATTACAGGACAGTACTGTCGTCATAGAGATTACAGGACAGTACTGTCGTCTAAATATTTTTCAAAATTACGTTATTTTAATCTGGGTTTAACAATTTGTGAGAAGATAGTGTTAGGAAGGAGACAGTCAGGAAGGAAGCTGCAGTGAAAGCGCTGTTGCACACATTTATTTCAAAAAAGTAACAAAACAGAAACAAAATAAAGAAGGTACAAAGACCAAAATAAAAAAGACAAAAACAACAAAAACTATGTCTTTAGGCTGTGCTGTAGCCTTCACTAAAGCTTCTTGTAACAATCCTTCCCCAAACTCCTCCACGAAACAAACGATTTGAGCTTTTTATATACATGTGGCCATTCCCAAATCAGCCCTTAATAATCTAATTAGAGAGTGGCTATATTCCATCTGTGGGTCCTGGCAGGGATGGAATTAACCCCTTTCCTGCCAAACTTACACTCAAATATACAAAATTTTTCCATTGCAGGGGAAATACTAGTTATTTGAATTACGTGGCTCATGGCCATGGATCCTGGGGGGATGGGTATATATATCCTCCACTTTTTGGTCAATCATGCCCCCCCACAGTTTTCAAGCTTCATTTTGTTATAATTATATATGAAAAATTTCTTCTTTTTGCATCTCGTCTTTTACCAGTATGTGGCAGGGTAGCCAAAGTGAGGAGACTCAGAGTCGGAAAGTGCAGCAAATGAAATACTTTTAATTAAATAATAATCAACACACAAAACAAAAAGGGGCAAATTGGCCAAATACAAAGTAACAAACAGTCTAAACAATAACTAATAAACAACTAGCAAAAACACAGCTAACACACTCACACTCGCACTCGCACTCGCACTCGCACTCGCACTCGCACTCGCACTCACTGCTACCAAACAGGTCCTCTCACAAACACTCACCAACTAACACTCCCAACCGCTGTCCTTTTATACATGTGCCTGGACTAATTGATTAATTAACACCTCATTAGTCCAGGCACATTCCACGCATTCCTCACACAAACTCATTTACTAACAGATCCACCCTGCAGACTCACTCAAATGTATTTGGAAGGGAGGAATTTAACCCCCTCCCTGCCGATACAAAACAACAATAATACAGATCACAAACTTTAGGGGGTGGGTGGGCACTCCATCACACAGTAAAAAAAAAAAGAGTGATCCGCTAATTTTGTAGAACAGAACAAACTGTACATTGTACTAAAAAACAAAGTTATACACAAAGTACTCGTAAAGCTCACACACCATCTAGCAAACAAAATTCTGCATTGCACTGCATGACCTAATAATCTTGCGCTCCTGTGGCAACATTGTACAAGATCTGAGTTTGAGAAACATGCTTGAACAGTTGCCGAAGCAAGCAGGCATTCATCGTGTCTCATCTGAAGAAAAAAAAAACGATCACGTCATTCTTTTCACAATCCCTGTGGTGATTAAAGATTCAGGTTGGATTTTGTTTACTTTATTTGTTTATTTTATTTTTCTGTTGATTTATGAATGTATTTCTTATTTTTTTCCCTTTTCATTATTTATTTGTTGTAGCCTGTGACTTCTGTTGGATTTCATTGTTTTCATTTTCACAAAGGTCCCTGAAATCTTCAAGTGCTTGAATTTCATTTAATAAAGTAAAAGTATTGGAAATGTGTTTATTTTTTTTTAGAAAAGTCCTTAAAAGCTCTGAGTGTGTAAAGCAGTCATTGTTTACTGTGCGTCTTCACTTCTGGAAATGAAGTGCCTTCCCATTTAAAGACATACAAGCACAACACTTGATTTTATAATTAATTATAAACTGTTTTAACACTTGGTTTCTACATGCTAATCGACTGAGCAATCACAGAGTGATGATTCTGACATTTTGGACAAGAAAAGACCTACTGACATTGTGTCAAACATGAAGGTACTGTAATTGGTCTCTTAAGCACTCTGAAGCTGTTTGTTTCTCACTTTTTAACATTACTGTTGAATTTTCCTTTTTCAGAAAATATGATTTAATGTGTTTTTATTAGCTTCATTTTCTCATACAGTACTAGTTCAAATATATTAATCATAGAAGGAACTTACAGCCGCATCTCTTCCAAATGCAGTCTCCATTTCTGTTTTCTACCTTAACTCTTTGTTAGTTTCCTACACTGTATTTAATAACTAAATTCTTTACAGGAGTCTGCTTATAACCTTCTACAGTACATCATTAAAACATATGATTTTATGTCTTGAGTTACAAAAAAGATCTTTCATAAACTGTAGGCTGCCACTATTGCACAGCCTGAGAGAGACGACAATTTGGATGAAATGTGCCTCAATGTATAGGAATTCATTACCCGTGCTGCTTGGATAGGATATATTTTTTAGTGTTTTGAGGGTTTGAACCTTTCTTTATTTATTTTTTTCTTTTTTTTTATTATGTATACAAGGAATTATTGTGTTTTTTTCTTTCTGTTTTTTTTTAATGCGTAATGCAATTTCATATTGAAGCGCAGGTATGCCAGATTGTTGCTTGGTTATTTATTTTGAAATTGTAGTTATAATATAATATAATAAAATAAGTAATTTGTAATTTGTACTGACTGCTCCTAACCACATTTGCTTATTCAAAACATCCAGACCCTATACAATTTATGTATCTTACATTACTTAAAACTTCACCCTATATTTACATGAGTCACCACTAAACTAGCCTGGAGTTAAATGTGATGATAATTTAGCAGATCTGTGGGTTATGAAGCAAAAAATGTAGGACTGGGTGACAGACTCAGAAAAGAGTATTTGACACAGACGTCATGCTCAATCTTCCCAGGCACAATAACAATGTAAAAGTGTTGTTTTCTATTCAATACATTTACCATTTAGTATGCAAGTGGGGGCGCTCTGGTTTGGTCTTACAAAATGTGTAACTGATTAGTGTAAGCTAACACAATTAATAGAAATCATCTGGTACAAAGACATTGTGACTTCTATTTTTTTTTTTTTTTTTTAATCCTGTGGCTTTCACAGCTGCATTGCTTTAGACTCTGTCAAAGATACAGACCAAATGCCTTTGATGTAGGGTCCACACAGCTGGTACGCAGTTGCAGTCTGTGTTCTCTCAATACAATTAAATAAGGTTCGATGTTGACATTGCTCCTTCCTCCTGTTAGACACAACATTATATTGTATTGTTCTTTGACAACAAACACATCTCCTACATGCAGCTTAATACTGGATTATTTTTCTCAGATAACTGCTAGCTAAGCTTCCAAACATTATACATATCACATTATGCTAATAAGTTGAGTATTGCATATATTGTAACAGGGTCTTGCTTCTGGGTGTGTGCATTCGCTGCTGAGTGACAGGCAGGAGATCAAGACAGGGGTTGAAGTTTAAACTCGGGCACAGGCGCGCAGGATTTATTAACCAAACAGAACGTGAAAGTAAATAAAAATGGTCATGTGACTGCCAAATGGTAATGCACAGAGGACTACTACAGCAAGCTGTCCAAAAAAAGTGCAAAATAAAACAGCACAAAAAACTATCACAATAAAGGTGCCGTAACAACGACGTGCGCTACTCCCTAAGAAATGGAGGTCCCGCTCTATACACCTCGCTCACTATACATTAGCGGGATTTACAATCCCTGAACTAATCCTCTCTGTTCAATCACAACCAAATCCCGACTTCTGACTACTAGCAGGGCCGTCAGCGGTTTCGCTTCTGATCCCGGGTTACTCTCACGGTGATCAGGATTATGCAGCCAGGTCTCCATGTCCGGGTAGCGAGGACAATCTTTTGCTCATTGTCCGTGGCTTTGCAGCAGCCCCGAGGCGAACAAACAGGACCTCTTTATACCTGATGACGTGCTGGAACACACCTACCTGCTGATTATCCACAGCAGGCAGGCTATCCCAGGAGCATCAGGTACTTCATTAAATTAATTACAACAATTTACACACTTATTTACAATATATACACACAAAACCCTCTCTTCATGTGCAGGGCTCCTGCCCTGCTACATACCTCCCCCCTTGTGCAAAGCACAGATGGCCGCCACCGGCTACCTGCCCCCTTGACTGACGCCTCTGTGTGGATGAAAGTTACAGCTGGGCAGGAGGGTACGGTGGGTCTTTTACGGGCCGCTCTTTCCATTCCAGTGCCCCCTTAAAAAGGGACGAGGACCGGTAACGGGGGACCAGAGCGCAGGCTGGTCACTGGGCGGCTGCAGCTGCAGGTAGAGGCGAGAGCCCCTGCGACAGTGTAGTGGTGTCTGGTTCACCAGGGGGAGCAAAACAGGAGTCTGGAGTAACTACTGTGCCTGGTGGTGCTGCGACCTGGGACCCAGGCCCAGCGATGAGAGGTTCAGACACGACGGTGGGGTGTCTGGGAGCATGGGTCGAGGGAGCTGACCCTTAGGCGCCGGAATGGACCACAGGGGTGGAGGTCGGGGCTGTGGTGGATCTGGTCTCCTTGACTCCTCCACCATAGAAACCCATCGCTTCTCTCTTTCCTCACTGTCCTCCTCAGGCTGTTGGATGGCAGTTCCTCCTCCTCTGGCTGTCAGGACAGTAACTCCTCCTTCCTTGGCCCTCGGGACGGCAGCTACTCCTTCTTGGACTGTAGAGCCTCCACTGGCTCTTCAGATAGGCAGGCAGCCACTCCTATTCTGGCCTTTCAGGGCTCTAGCTCCTCCCTCTGTGGCTTTTCACCCACGTCTCAGTTGACTCCCCTCTCTGGCTCCCTCAGCAGCGCCTCCAGTGGCTGCTGAGCATCACTTGCGGGCTTGCCCTTGTCCCCCCCAAAAAATTTCAGGGTTTTGGGGCATCAGCTCTTTCCCCAGGGGTCCTCCAGCCCTGGAATCACGATCTCCTCCTGATGTCCCGCCTTGCCTTGGTGAAATGCAGCGAATCCCATGCTGCCACAGGGTCATGTAACAGGGTCTTGCTTCTGGGTGTGTGCATTCGCTGCTGTGACAGGCAGGAGATCAAGACAGGGGCTGAAGTTGAAACGCCGGCACAGGCGCACAGGATTTATTAACACAAACAGAAAGTGAAAGTAAATAAAAACGCTCATGTGATATTACCAACGATGGTAATGCAGAGGACTACTACAGCAAGCTGTACAAAAAAAAGTGCAAAATAAAACGGCACAAAAAATAAAATAAAGGTGCTGTAACAATGGCGTGCGCTACTCCCTAAGACATGGAGGTCCAGCTCTATACACCTTGCTCACTATACATTAGCAGGATTTACAATCCCTGAACTAATCCTCTCTGTTCAATCACAACCAAACCCCGACTTCCGACTACTAGCAGGGCCGTCGACGGTTTCGCTTCTGATCCCGGGTTACTCTCACGACGATCAGGATTACGCAGCCAGGTCTCCATGTCCGGGTAGCATGGACGATCTTTTGCCTGTTGTCCGTGGCTTTGCAGCAGCCCCGAGGTGAACAAACAGGACCTCTTTATACCCGATGCCATGCTGGAACACACCTACCTGCTGATTATCCACAGCTGGCAATCACTCACAGCAGGCAGGCTATCCCAGGAGCATCAGGTACTTCATTAAATTAAGTGGCACTGCCGTTAACAATATCCGGTGAATAGGAGGTGCATCGTAATGTAATTTATATGTGTGTTTATATTGAGTGAGAAGTACACGTCCCGAGGACGGGACGATATATATATATATATATATATATATATATTATATAATATATATATATATATATATATATAATATATATATAATAAAATTATTTCAAGTATAAAATGTTCACTGTATGCTTGGCTATTGTAAGTTGAAAGTGCTATATCACTGTCCAGGAAGATCTTATAAATACATTCTCTGCTCCATCCCAATTTGCATATCAGCACATTACCATAGAGAAAGGGTCTCTAACCCTGGTCCTGGATAGCTACTGGGGCTTCTGTTTTTCGTTTCAACCAGTCTCTGTTACTCAATTGAACCAATTATTGGCTTAATTAGTCAAGAGCAGCAGGTGTTCCAGATTTTTAGCCACGATGATGTAAAGACACCTATGAAACCTGCTGGATAGGGGCTCTCCAGGACCAGGGTTGGGGACCCCTGCCATAGAGGTACTAAAATGATTGTTTAATACATTGCTAAAAGCAAGTTGGGAGGGAAGCTGATTAGTCCTGAAAAATGTGTCACTTGATGTTAAGGTAAATGTAGGGGTCCTCAGAAGCTCATATAGTAAATGCACTCCCATGCAGGGTGAGTCATACGATCAGGATCTTACAGGAGCTCATTGCATTGGCATGTGAGATTCCATGGGTTGGGGAGTAATTGGCAGGGCATAGCTCACTTCATCACATTACAGCAACTGTTTCTTTTCTGTCACCCCATGAGTCTAGGTTCACGGTTCAGTAACTTGGTAATATATATTGCTTCGGTTTGACATGTGAAAATAGGTAATTGGCTTGACAGTGGATACCAGCTGATTAGCAATTTGTTTTCAGCGGTGAGCCATTTTTATTTTTTATTCTGACATTCAAATTTTACTTTATATAACCTGAAGCAAAATGTATATATTGCCAACAAAAAAACAAACAAACAGGCTAAGACAACAGTGGGCTTAATGGTGGTGACAACTTACATAAAGATTTTGCCATGCTAAAATACATAGTTAACAGCACAGTGCAAGATCTGACACCAGACAAAAAAAAGCTTGCTTTATTTATTTATTTATTTATTTATTTTTAGGAAGCACAAGCTACAGAATTACTTAAAGTGATGTCTTTTGTTTTCTCGATTTTATTCAGCAATGCATTTGCAGAACGTGTCTTTAGCGACATGGAAGGTATATGGTCAGATGAAATAGACAGGTTGTCAGTTGGTTTGGTGAATGTTGTGCATCAAATTTAAAATATTCATCAAAGGACCGGAAGACCACCTTTGTACTGCAGCAATGCCTGATTCGGAAACCGGGGTGAGTAGGCTACTTTTTGTACTCATTACTGAATATTGAATGCAGCTCATTATTGTGTTGTTGTCAAACAAAACACACCATTTACTAGGGGGTGCATTGTGTTTAATACTTTGAACCATTTTAAGCACTTAAACCAATTAAGTTTATTATTATATCCCTAGGTCTATATAAATGATTACACTATCACAGCATGAGGCCCTGAGGCTTCAGCCAATACATCGGCTCTGTAGGTAGGAGGAACTAGTATTGTTGCAGTATACGATGAGCTTTCTTACTAGATGTGTAAAATAGCCATTTTGTCACTGGTTACATATGTGGAGTTGTACAATGTTTTTTTTTTTTTCTTAATTTATGCACTTTGTTCTAGACAGATATATCCAAAACAAAGAAATAGGCACAGAAGCACAAAGACATGTTTTGAATATACTGTAAAAAAAAAAAAAAAAAAAAAATGCAGTTAGACGACCGACATGGACTTTTGGAATATGTGGCAGGATAAAACTGTGGCCCAAGATATTACCAGCATGAAAGAAGACTCAGAAACAGAGAAGCTGCAGTGAAACACTTTCCTCCTCCATACAGCAACCCCTACAAAGGATTTGTCCTTCCTTTATATGCATGTGGCCATTCTCCAATTATAACTCAGTTATCTAATTAGGGAATGGCCACATTCCATCTGTGGGTCCTGGCAGGGATGGAATTAGGCCCATCCCTGCCAAACTGACATTCAAAATACACCAGGGCCCTATTTCTTTACAACGTTGACCTTTTTATTTAACTTGACCCCTTCTGTAGATAATATATCTTTATATGGCTAGTGTCTTTTTATTAAGTTGGCCGTTTTAGCATATGTGAAATGTATATGTGAACCCTTCATAGTATTATAACACTATACACTCCGGTTCATAAGATCAATCATTTTCTTTAAATGGGCAACTGAAACAACCAATAATAGCAGTGATCTCTGTGAAGCCGTCCATTCAGAGAAGAGGGATGCAGTTACAGGGAGTGGTGTTGTGACGCTTGCTGACTCTTCACTTCCCAAACTGAGCGCAGATGAGAGGAGTTTAAAATAAATACATTTACATAAGCAGTATACTTAAAATAATATAATTTTCCCCATTGTGCCATCAAGCTGACGTGTTCAACAACACTAATGAAGTGACAAAAGGGTTTTGTTTTTTAGTTTTGAATCCCCAGGGTGGGAATATGGTGGTAGGCTGTTGAAATATTTAGAGAATACGGGTGATTTGTTAAAAATTGTAATAACCAGCAACACAGACGAGGTGGAGCTTGACAGCGACTTGGATGAAAACCCCTAGTTTTGGTGAGTACCAAACCATTTATGCTGTACTCAAGTGAGAACCTAATGATAAATGTTTTGTGAACCCCTGTCTACTGGTCAAAAATAAATGGCAATCAAAGAAAAAAAAAAGAAAAAAATCAACACCAATAATTTCTTTTTTTTCCAATGACTAAATAATGAATGTGATCTAAATCCTGGTCATTTTCCAATACATGTTATGTTGTGTTATGAATGGTAGGATATAGATTTCAGATTAAAGAGAAAATTATGTAACATCAGCTTGTACCTACATATGGCAGATTATCACTTTTCCCAAGAGCTAAGCTGTGTTTGTAGGTTGTATTTTAGATGATCCACAACTGATAAATAATATTGTCACTTGTGGGAAGTTGAGTGATATTTGTTGGATAATAGTGTCCTGAAAAGCGGCCAAACAAATATGATCCCACAATCCCCCAGTGACCTTTGATGCACTGAAACGCTCTTTTAGTTACGGCAGCTGGCCGTGGGCAGCTGAAGCTTGTAGCGCCAGGAAGTGGAAACGAGGCATAATTGTTATTATTGCACATTAACTTAAAGAAGTGAATTCTGTTAAGTTCTTGTGAGAACAGAGCTCAAGTATGGACAGTTATGTGGTTTTATGGTTGTGCCCAGATGAACTGTTCAGGGACCCCTTATTACTGTTTCAGCACATAATTGCCATGTTTAATAAGGTAACCAGCATATTTGTGTTTAGAGTAGTCTCTGAGCAAACAGTTTCTGTATTGAGTTTGCAATAAGAACATATCAAACAAGTGGGGAAGAATTTACCAATGTACACTGGTGACATTTTTATACTGAGTTATTTGATGAGCATCTCTGCTACTATGTGAAGCCTGGCAATAAGCACATTTGTATGTCCACGTGATGCTTACTTCAAACAGAGATCTTGTTAGTGCACCATCTTCTTGTAGGCAATTAATTAACAGCATGGCACCCCTGAGTGGCTGTCTAATGCTGCACGTAGTTCAGTGCAAGAATGCACTTGTCCTGGATATTCACTCACACAGTGTAGTATATCAGAAATAGCCTTTTGTACAAGGTGATCAGATTCTAGTTTTATTATGTAAGATAATCTAGGCATACTTAGTATTTATACAACAGCATTGGCATAGCAACTCACACCAGTGGAGTACTGGAAGCCCGGTGTGCGGTGGGATGGGGGGAGGCGAGGCAGTCACACTACTTGAAGTACACACTAGCTGTGCAATACCTGTAATTAGTTGCTCATTTATCACATTTGGAAGGGGTCTATCTTTGTTTTCTTTCCTTTACCTTTTTTGGTTGGCATGTTGGTTTTCCTCTTGTCTTTTTATTACCTTTCATAAACATTGGAATTTGCGGCACATGTGATGCAAAGGCAGAATGAAGTCTGTTGTACTCTGTTATACATCCTTTGTCTGCGTTTATTTTTTCTGTGCATAGATCAGTCAAAGTACGTACACGAGACAGTAAGTCTCCACATAAGTCATTCCTTCCTTGAAGATTTTTTCTCCAACATCCACTAGTGCTACATCAAGACTCAGCCCTTGGGATTTGTGAATTGTAACAGCATATGCAGCACATAGTGGGAACTGCTGTCTGCATACAGAGATGTCTTTGAACAATTGAAATTTAACCATACTTCTGGTAACGTGCTGAGCTTTGTCAATCTTGTCAAACTTCACCACCACTTCAGCTACAATGTTTGGACGAGTCTAAGACAAAATTGAAAACTGTTCCCCTGGCACCATTAACAAGGCCATACATTAAGTGCTCTGTAATCTATTTTGTTACCATGCTCAACAGAAAGCATAAATAGGTGGTGCAGTGTCACACCACATACATTATAAGCGGCAAGTCCAGAAGGAGCACAAACTATACATGATAAGGATGATTGGAACTGCTGAAATATTAATTTTGAGATTACTGTAATCAGAAAGCTCTTTCCTGTCCCTGTTTGACCACTCATGTACAGCAGTAATGGTTTGTAATCTTTGCATGTACAGGATTTTTGTTCTGAATTCCGTGAGAGACAGTTTCAGCAGTCAGTTTGTATACATCTAGCTGATCACTGTTCAGCTGTACAACAAGTTCAGGTAGCTGCAATATAGTGTCACCTGCTTGTTCCATTGCTGCTATCGCATTTGCCATTGCTAATTCTGCCTCATTGACCATAAATGGATAACCAATGGGACATGCAATCTCCTCATTGGATTGCTGGCTTCACTCTAGGGTATCATTTGCTACTTCAGCAGCTATATTTTCCTCTTGCTCTATTTCCCTATGCAACATATCTACATAATCTTTGAATGTGGTGCTGGTTATAGCAGATGAACTTGATTGAAAACTGTCCTCATAGGATGCAAACTCACCTATCAAAGAGTTCTCATCCCTCCATGGTTTGAAAAGGAGAAGCAGGGCAAAGTGAAACTGTTCTTTTTTTTTCTGGGTTCCGACAAGTGAGTTTTGCATGATTAATTAGCAATGATTTTGATCACTGCACCAGACACCCACCACATCCACTAACCTCATACTTTCCTTTGCATGGATCAGGCTGGGCTGTTAAGCTGTAGTCAAACCACTGTGCCACATCGTATAGACAAGTCTTTTGGGATATTAGGTGTCAATGAGATTGTTATTTAACAGATCAGTACTGTCTGGATTGTTCTCTGCAAACAATTCTATGTCAGTATGCATTTCTATGGCACTATGCATACAGCCATGCTGGATTGTAGTCATTAATGTATTGTTCCTCTTTTGTATGTGGCAACTCATACACACGTTTAGAGGACTTGGCCTTCAGATGGTGCCTAATTGCAGAGAACAGGTCCTGTTTTGCTTACCTTCCTTGGAAAACCAAAGCGAAATCTGTTGTAGAACTTGTCACAGCTTTTCACAGTGCGGTGAGTTTGGTATGAATCTACCAGAGACCGTAAATGTGGACTCTCTGTCTCACTGGGTATGGAGCACGTCACGTACTTCATGATGAAAGCCAGGACGGTTGCATTGTCTGACAAATCTAATCGTGGAGCATCTTTCACCCATAGCATGTGAACGTGTGGTGCACCACGACTCTGATACTCTACTCTCCGGAATTGAACCACCTCTCCGGGGCATGAAATCTGTGATGGAAATGCTTGGCCACAGTGACAGGAGCCATAGAGCAAAGTTCTCCAACTGTCATACGAGCTAATCCTAAAAGATCATTGTTTGCCCATTTCAACAGCTCAATCAGATCTTCTCAGCTGTATTCTGCACAGGTTAGAGTCACAAACCATGTTGGAGGCCCAAAGTTACGCAACATGCACATGTCATCAGTACTATCAGGTACCAGTACTCATGTGCACTACGCATGTTGGCCAGAATGCAGTCCAAATTAATCTCCAATGACTGATCTTTGGAAGCTATTTTGTCCAATAACTGTGCTGCAGTAAGGTTAAGGAACAGTGTACTTGTCTTCAATGTGTGAGCAATACTGCCGGATAATGCACACAGTTCACTATCCCACAGAAGATAGAGGAGGTACTGTATATTTATTCGAAAAGCAGCAACTGATGAATTCAATCTTGCTGCCCGATACTCCACCCCAGATATTTTCACTCTTCTGTTATCTAGTTGACCACCAGTTCCTTTTGGAAAGAGACCAGGAAAACATTGTGCTTCCCCATTCTTTTCCCAGATACTCAAGGGGATTTCTTTCACCTGCTTCAACTGGTACAAATCAGTGTTTCCACCAATTGGATCTTTACTGTGTAACTGATGGATTGTATATTGTTCATACACATTTCCAATGGTGGTAACCTCTACTTTTTCAAGCATTGCCTCTCGATGAGTCTCAGTTTCATCTGCCACAGGTAGTTGAAGATGCTGATTAATGTCAGTATAGAATGGGTTTATGCCTTTTAGCTGCTGCAGGGATGAACGTACTTTCTGCAGATTAACCAAGTCCTGCCAAATTAGCATTTTCTTTGTGGGTACGCCATTCACCAGCACAACAAAGTTTTTTTCTATTGTGCGGTCCATTCCTAGTGCATGGACATTTCCTACCAAAGGCAGTGGCAGATAAACAGTTTTTCCTTTTAAAGCTCTTATTAACTCTTTGGATGGCAACCTTCCTTGTTTTGTCTGCAGCCGAACTATGGTTTGAAATGGGCGCACAGTTTAAATGATGATACTCTCAAACAAATTCAGATCATTTACCTCAGCAGGCACTTCATCTGGTAACATGCCATTGAGAGCACTTTGAGGTGGTAAAGCAATTAATTCATTGTACATGGTGTTGAATTCCAAATTTGCCATGCCATCCTTGTGTCGCAGTTGCTGTTTATAGAACATCTGGTGACAGGAATGGTACATATGGTCAGCTCTTTCCTGTTTTGCAAGTTCAAACTTGGCAATTTCTTTTCCATGTGTTTGTATTATTTTCTCCTCTCAATATTCTATACCACAACCAAGAATACTGTGTTTAGTAATTTCTCTTTAAGGTATTTTGACTCTACTCTTTGGAAAATGTTATAATCCCAGCCAGTTTCAGTACATAAAATGTGTTCAAATTGTTCTAACACAAGGGCTGGTGACTTGACATGGTAAAGTTGACGTACCATGTTTCTCATGCACGTGTTGTGCACGGCTAGCATTCGGAAGTGGTGAAAACTACTGTTGCACTTGCCTGCTCCCAAACAAGCCATTGAATGTCCGTGTAACTGGGAAAGTTCCCGAACTGGACATGTTTCCATTCTCTGTAGCAATTTAATATATTGTTGTAAACTACAACAGCTGAACTTTCGTAAGAATTGCACTACTTAATGATTCCTCTCTAATGTTACAGAGAGCATGGCATTGCCATTGTTCTCCTGGAATCCTGCCTCCCTGCATCGTATCTTCTGGTGGTATTTCATTGTTCAGCTGTTCAGTACATATTAGCTGTCCTCCCAAAAGTATGCCTCTGTTCGATTTGTATGGAGCCATTCACCACCAATTATGGTACAGAAATTGTCTGTAGTAACATTAGTATGGGTACCAAGTTTTTCCATTACCTGTAAAATAAACTTTGCTACTAATCCTGAAAGTGACAGCTTTCTTTGACTCAGAGACATTTTCTTTTCTTTTCACAGAGCACAATCCTTGTCACTATACCGGCAGCAAATGCTTTTTGATATAGTGCTTTGAAATGCCGTGCTCTTCTTGCTCCAAATTGTTGTAAAAAAAAAAAAAAAAGTAGTACCCTGCTGACCAGTGCCCTGTCTACCATTGTTTTTTGTTGTTGTTTTTTTTTAATCTTACTCTCTTTTTGTTTCTGTGCAAGCTGTTCTTTATGATTTCGGGCTTGCCTTTTCTTTTCTGTATTACGTAATACCTTCTTGCATCCATATTGGATTTGCCAGCTCTCTTCTCTCTTCTGTCTGTCAGGCGCATCTTTCAAGTCTTATCAGTTCTTACCTGAATTAGATGGGAGATATTTGGATCAACCACCAAAGTAAAAAAAGGTTTCTGAAATGTAATAAATAAAATTCTGTATAGTGATTTGGATATCTGAAAATGTATATAATAATCTGTGATGCTAAGAGTATTTATTATAAATGAAATAATAACAATAACAGGTTACATGCATTTCTACATTGAGCAACGCCAACTCTTGGTTTCCTTTTATAATTCTTTTTTTGCTCTGAAATGTGTGTGTGTGTGTGTGTGCGCGTGTGTTTTTTTTTTTGTACGTTCATTCTAGTCAATCAGTGGGTTTGGGGAGGGGCGGGGACTGGGGGAGAGAAAAACGTATCTCCTAAATGAACAAATTATTATTAGTTTCCCCAGTACTGAAGGCACAAACACTAATTATTATCACTGATTACCAGTTTTATCCAGACAGAAACACAGATCTGACCCATGTGTGCTGAACTATAGACTTTTCAGTGTCTATATTCCGTGAAATTGAACGGTCAAAAGCAATGCTGCCAAGCACTGAGAACCACTCTAAAGTTAATTAGATGTAATGTGGGAATGTACTTTATTTCAATGGGATTTAGCACTGATAAAAGAAAAGCAGATGCTCATTGATGATATCTAGCTTTAATTATATGCACATCATGCTGTACTCCATTTACATTGTAATCAATATGCCAATATAAGGCTTAGTCTTCAGGGGAGCTTTTTTAAAGAAAATCAATTTCACTGTGAAAACTAATGATTTTCTCAGACTCCTCTAAATCTGTTATCTAGAGTATGTGATCGTTGTACATGAGTATAAATTACATTATTATTCCAGTCTGAAATTATTTTAAAAATAATGCCTTGCTGTTTGTTAGTATTGTAAAATTAACATTTTATTTTTTTATTTTTTTATTCTACATAGAAAAAATGTGGAGCAAGCTTTACAAAGTGACAATATATGTATATATAAAAAAAGATAGATCTTCATACAGCAGCAGTATTTTATGTCTTTTAGTTTTTACTATTGTTTTCTTATACAATACTAAGTACAAAGAAACGTGATGATGTAATACCAGCACAACCACTGTGATGAAAGTGTCATTGATACACTGAACAAGTGCAAATAAATATTCTAACTTTAGGATAAATGAATCATGAAATTGACTTGTTCATTAGGAAAATATTAATGATATGACAAAATAACTACTTTGATGAAATGAGCCCAGAGTGGAGAGACACAACTTGATAGTCTGACGGATGGAATTACATTATTCTTAGCATACTACAATAAAAGTAAGTGCTGTGGTAATTCATGAATCTGGGTCAGTATCTCCATATGACGGACAACATGCACTACAGACCATCTCTAAAGAGCTGCTGATGTAGAACCACCAAAGGACACTCTTTTGCAACATTTAAAACATACAGTATGAAGGAAACATGAGTCATACTAGGGTTAGATATAACATTTTATGCAGTTCGTTGGAACATTGCATTTTGCCATAGGTTTTATATATAGTTTTAATTCCCCCTTTGTATCTGATTTTACAGACACACAATGAACGAAAGGCTGAATTCCAACTCAACATATGTAAACGAACAGACATGGCTGGATCCAAACTCAATGTTTGTAAATGGACAGACATGGCTGGATCCAAACTCCACATTTGTAAATGGACAGACATGGCTGTTTCAGAATCGTTCCAAGGAATACTTCCACCCACAGTACAACACCACTTACATTGGGTTTTACCTACATCGGACTCCTGTGGCAGTCACTTTCATTGGCTCCTACCTACTTATTTTCCTGGTGTGCATGCTTGGAAATGGAGTGGTTTGTTGTATTGTGCTCAGAAGCAAGCACATGCGAACAGTTACAAACCTTTTCATCTTAAACCTCGCTGTCAGTGACCTGCTGGTTGGTATTTTCTGTATGCCTACAACTCTGCTGGATAACATCATAACTGGTAAGTCAAAATGAAATGTGCATGAAATGATACTGACTGTTTGCTGGACAGTTGTATGTTACTCTTCACATTTAGTTGAATATTTCATGCCCTTTACATTATTCCAAAACCTAACATGGGTAATGGTCTTCCATTATTTTGTAATATTAGCAGATGGCTATTTCTAATTGTATTCTTTGTTGGACCAGTGGATTTTTGATTGTCTTTTGTCATCCCCTAATCTATAAATGCACTACTGTTTATGCTAACTGCAGTATTTTGACTTGCTGTGTTCGTTATTGTCGTTAATCTTAAAATGACACAGGCCTATTTATTCTATCTTCAAGTAAACTAATGATATGTCGTATGCAGTCGATTTCGTACTACAATAGAAAAATTGTATTCAGAAGTAGACTGAATTATGATTAATAAACTGTTTTCTGTGTTATGCTAATTGATAATGCCTTTTTGTTTATCAGCTGTTATAATTCAGGGGGTTTCAAAACCAGACAATGTCGCACAGCGTAACAAATCTTAATAAATTGGAATGGTATTGTGACACAGATGACAGCAGTTTATTTTTTCTTGTTGTTATGCCATGTTGTTCTGTGCAATACTGAGACTACTGCAATGTTTTCTTTTAACGGTCAATTTCTCAATTGTGATATAATGATTGATATGATATAATCGTAGAAAATGATTTTATCTCAGAAGATTATTTTCTCATTAAACAGCAATGTATATTGTATTTTGCAATAGTTATACCATTCTGTTTCAATACCCAATAATTATATTAATTATTCATTTTTTACTCATTTGATAAATAAACTAGATGGATAACAGAGGAATGCACATTTCACATGTCACATCCGTTCTTGATTTTGGGTTTAGTAATTGCTGTTAGTTTAACAGTATTTTAAAGACTTAACAAATTAAAACATGAATATTTAGCACCAAGCTTTAGTGACAACTGTGTTTAATGACTTGGTGAATTATTTTACAAAAAGGATGAGGTGAAGACAATCTCCTGCACATAATTTTTCCCCATCCCAGTTCATTTAGAGACACTAAACTGAATCCAAATAACCAAGGCTGCCTGAGTTTGTCTCTGTTAATGGGTGTGCTACCCTTATATCTCTTGAATGAACACATCCCGTGCATTACTAGAAATCAATTCAATCTTTCTTCTATATGTAAACATCTTTTGTTGCATGTTTTTGCTTTTAGTATTGTAAAAAAAATGTATATTGAAAGTGTGGAAAAGGTGGACATGGCAGAGGGGCGTATAGTATGCAGTTTGGAAAAATAAGTTAATGTATAAACATCTGAAACAAACACTGCTCAAAACCAAATGGAAGTGGTCTTATATTTATCTAGCTTAGTAAAATAATGTACAGTTATACAACTAAAACACAGCTCACCCCCCAAACTGACAGTTGAAAACAGGATATGCTACAACAGCAATATCACATTTAACAATATGCTTTTGTTTATTGTTAAGGATATTGTGTATTCTGTTTATCCATGTTTTCTATATACTGTACATACTATTTCCTATTTGAGGTGGCGAATGCCAGGAAGCAAGTCTTGCAAGTCTGTTCTTTTATATATTTTGCTCTGTATGCTACAATATAAGGCATATATGCATTTTGCTGACAGTTTATTCTATCGGCTGAGATGAAGCCCATCTTCTAAACATTAGCACATTCACTGCAAAGACGCAAATACATTGGAAATATAATTTGAATTCCTGATTATATGTACTGTACCTTTTGCATAATGTCGTTATACCCATGATCATAAAGCAGGCATTACATTTCCATAAGACAAATTGCACAGTATTTTCTTTGTCAATGTTAAACAGCTTGATTTGAAATCTGTCCCTTCATCCTCTTCAACACATAAGCAAAATTAATGGCATTTGCTCACACCTTCCCCCAAGTCCCTTACTTACGTTCAAGTACTGTATTGAGCTGACTGTTAACAAGAAAAACAAACATGGGTCATTTAGTGTTGACAGGTTGCCCAGATGAATTGTCATTAAATTTGACACGGTTGTTAGCTGGATAAAAATAAAACAAAACAATGTATGTTTTTTTCAACAGGGTGGCCGTTTGGAAGCCTGGTGTGCAAAATGAGCGGGATGGTTCAAGGAATATCAGTGTCCGCATCTGTGTTTACTTTAGTGGCTATTGCAGTTGACAGGTAAATATATTTATTGCTTTTATCATCATACATTTACACTTATAAAGTGTTTTTTTACTAATACAGTAATTTCATTAGTTTTGCATCAATAAATGGTGAGTATTAAATGTACTGGTTAGACCACAATACCTTTTATATTTCATCATAACATCATGTACCAGTAATTAACCAAAACAGGGTCCAAGTATAATAGCACCTCATTATTAAGGCATTGTTTCATGAGACAGTGATTCTGCTATTATTAAACAAACTAACCAATAGTAACACCATTTTATAAGAATTTGAATTGAAGTGTTAGTTCTTACTTAAAATTATCCTAATTGATTCCTGAACATAGACACATGTTTGAAAGATATTACTTCTGATCAAAAATGCTGACTGAATAAATTCAGTTCAGTGGCACTGGTGACCAAAATCTTTGGGTGTTCACACCTCAGATGCAGTTGAGAGTGTGGGGTCCAGAAGGCCAACCTCAGTGGTAGAAGCTCTGTCCAGTGGATCTTTTTGTTGGAAACTATTCCAAATCTTTGCTCTCCGATGTCTTATCATGGCAGATTTTTAGATCAAAGTCAGGAATGTTAGCCATCATGTCTTTTTCAATTGATAACATAGCTAAAGCATTTAATCGTTCGGTTTTTATACATTTAAAAAAAATAATATAAAAAGCGAGATGTTGAAATAAGACAAATATATTAAACATACCGAATGTACTCTGAAATTTAAATGTGTTTTTATTTAAATGTAAGTTGTCCCTGAATCTAAATAAATTCCAAGTTCAAAGACCAAGAACAGGGACAAATAAGACCTTAAATGAAAGTCACAATTAAGGCCAAAAAACTAAAAACTTTTTTTCAGGAACCGGCTGATAATTTATGTAGACCTAATAAAAGACTGATCAGCTACAAACAAACAGCAAAAAAAAAAAAAAAAAGCCTGACATGGCTATCAAATATAAAATATGATATCAATCATATTAAAATACAAATATACTGTACAGTAACCAATTACACCAAACAGGTCGGTAAATTAAGAACAACAACAAAAAAAACAAAGAAAAATGACCAAGCTTAAGTTAAAGCACTGCTGAAACAGCCTGACACCATGAACATTATTATCAGCAACACTTGTGCTTCCTATTTTCTGTTCTGAACACAATATTCTATAAAGTTTTAACATTATTTCCCTTGATTTAAATTCAACACGTTTCACTCTATATCTGAGCATTTCTGAGTCAGCATAAACTCCTAGATCTTTTTCACAGGTTCCTTCTTCAATTTCAGTATCTCCCATATGGTATTTATAATGGACATTTTTATTGCCTGTGTGCAGTACCTTACACTTTCTATATTATATGTAATTTGTCATGTGTATGCCCAGTTCTGAATGCTTTCTAGATTATGTTGAATGACCTTTGCTGCTGCAACAGTGTTTGCCACTTCTATTTTTGTGTCGTCTGCAAATTTAAAAAGTTTGCTTACTAATCTTACTAATCTAAGTCATTAATGTAGATTAGGAAGAGCAGAGGGTCTAATACTGATCCTTGTGGTACTGGTTACCTCACTCTATTTTGAGGTTTCTCTTCTAATGAGTACTTTCTGTTTTATACATGTTAACCACTCCCTAATCCATGTGCATGCATTTCCTTGAATCCGAACTGGGTCAGGTTGAGAATTAATCTTTTGTGCGGGACTTTATCAAAAGCTTTCTGGAAATCCAAATAAACCATGTAATATGCTTTGCAATTATCCATTGTCGATGTTGCATCCTCAAAAAAAATCAAGCAGGTTAGTTAGACACGATCTCCCTTTTCTAAAACCATGCTGACTGTCTCCCAAGATACTGTACCGTATAGGTAATTTTCCATTTTGGATCTTATTATAGTTTTCATAATAAGTGAGTTAAATAAAAAATCAAAATGATGTTCATATAATTTTTTTTAAAAACAATTTGTCTCAATCCTAAAATTCTAGGTGATGCTAAACTTTTGGCAGTTGCTGTAGTATGGTACCAGGTATCATTTAAAAAAAGTGTTATAGCATGGAAGCACATGGCAGGTGATGGAATTACCTTGCCATCTATAACCTGTGCAACTTTTGAAGTGAATTGTGTTGTTTGAAAAAAAAAAAAAAATGATAAGAGAATAGTGGGAATGGCACTTAAAATGAATAACTGATTCAAAACATGAATATTAAAACTGGACTGCACTAATAATGATTAATAATGACTGCACTGTAAAGGAGTAAAACCATAGACAAATGCCAGTGTTTGCTATGTGTAGAAGTTCAAAATAAACGTTTCTATTTCTTGTTACTTTTACACATGTTTAAAAGAAGAAATTAAAAAGGATTGAGGGAAGTCAATTTATAGTAATATCTATTTTTTTCTAGGTAACTATCTGTGTAACTTCTGTAAATTCCAAGCATTAGATCACCCAATACACAAGCATACTTAACAATTGTTTTTCTCTGTCTCTTTCATTTTTCCGTTGACAGGTTTCGCTGCATTGTTTATCCTTTCAAGCAAAAACTGTCAATCTCAACTGCAATACTGATTATTGTGGTTATCTGGGTTCTGGCTATTTCAATCATGACCCCATCAGGAGTCATGCTACAAGTAACTGAAGAGCAAAATGTGAGAGTGTTGTTAGGTGAAGGCAAAAAAACCAACCCTTTGTACTGGTGCAGAGAAAATTGGCCAAATCAAGAAATGAGAAAAATATACACCACTGTCTTGTTTGCAAACATTTATCTTGCCCCACTTTCCCTTATAGTGATCATGTATGCTAGAATTGGGATTACTCTTTTTAAGACGTCCGTGCCTATATGTGGAAAAGCAGGCAATGAAAACCGTCAGATAGTCTCAAAGAAGAAGCAGAGGGTTATAAAGATGTTACTCATCATTGCCCTTCTGTTCATTCTTTCCTGGTTACCACTGTGGACTTTGATGATGCTTAGTGATTATGCAAACCTCAGTGAGTACAAACACAGAGTAATCAACATTTACATCTACCCTTTCGCACACTGGCTTGCCTTCTTTAACAGCAGTGTTAATCCCATCATCTATGGCTACTTCAATGAAAACTTCCGCAGAGGATTTCAGGCAGCTTTCAAGTTCAAGTTGTGCTCGGCTGATATAGAGCGCAAAGAGACCTACTCTCGCAGGGTCCAAGGAAATGCTGTGCTACCAGTAGGCATCCAAAATCCTAATGATCCTATATCAAACCTGACTAACAGCATGGAGAACCACAGTTCTAAAAGGAATACTGGTCTAAATGAGCAGGACTTGATTATGGAAGACCTTGAACAGATAACAAATAACAATAGAATACAAAGAGATTCTTTATAATACCAAGCATTTATTTAAAATAAATAAATAAATAAATAAGAAAAGGTTAACATTTTAATTTTTTTTTTTCCTGAAAAATAAATGTACACATTATGAGTATCTAACTTATTTTTCAAAACATGACTGGACCATTTAGCATTTTTGTTCATATCAAAAACTATATTGCTTATTTACAGTGATGTATGTTTTTATTTATTTATTTCATTTAAGCTGTAAATACCATAATATAAATAAGACAATAGGGAATTTCTCAAATGTTTGCAAACAACAAGATTTCGCACCATATTATGAAATTCCAGAATTGAACACAAATTGAAAAAGTGGTAAAGGAATATCGCAGATACCTGTAACCGTGTAAAGACGTAAATGCCTGCAGCACTCGAGGCATGTTTTGTTTCATGGAGACCTCCCCAGCCCTCCTTCTTCAGTTGGACTTTTGGACTTTTGTGAATGCCTCTGCAATTTAATCGGTGACCAAACAGAAAGTAGGAATTGGAGCAGCTTAAAAAATGGGGAACTCCAGTGCAAAAGTGCAAAAAGAAAAAAAAAGAACATTTGGACAGTGTTAACACGTTTCTCTTGAATGTTACAGAAAGTAAATATATAGTATTAAGGTACTGGCTTCATCCCACCTGAGATTTTCTTTTGTGTTATTTTCTAAAAGTGTAAATGTTTATGTATATTGGAGGACAAAAAGTTAATTATCACACCATTGAGAACAATGGTAGTAAAATGAGAGGCCTCTCCCTTTCCAGTAGTCATCAGAAATAGTCTTATAAGTCAACACAACGACAATTCATAGGGGGGAAAAAAACAAGTAGTACCTTTTGTGGTAGTTTAGGGGAATTGTGATTGCTTTAAAACAAGACTCTGACTTAAATAATGAATTAAACTGGCATCCAAGTTAAAATATTGCATTCCTTTCTGCATTTCAGTGGGTATACATTAGGTTACCAATCAATGAGTATCAATGACATTTAATCGTTCTTCTGATTGTAATTTGAAGGGAGGTTGGGATCAGTCTCATTATTCTTTAAATGATATGATTGTTATGAATATAAAATATAATGGAATGAATTGCACTCAGAATATTATGTGACCTGTTCCAAAACCTGAGTCAAATTGTCTCTTGGATCCTCTTTGCTGGGTATTCTCAGAATAAGTCACACACATGTACTTGTAATGTAAATACATTGTGAAAAAAAACAAAAAAAAACTATGTGGAAATATGTGAAATAGAATTGACAGTGTTTGATTGCTTTTTGGATTATATATGTTTAAATTTGAAAACCAGAGAACACAATAGTGGGAATGTGTTTGCAGCATGTTGGAAGGATAGACACATGCAATGAATTTAAGTTGCTCTGCCATGTCTAATTTAATGTTTGCTGCACTAGGAACTGGTCATGATTTCATATATTGTCTGCCTGACTTGGAGTGGAGGTATTTTCTTTTCCATCCGTCACACTTTTACATTTTCAACTACATCAATAGAGCCAGTTATCCAAAAGCAAGTGTATGGCCAAATGTGTTTTTTACAATAGTAGTGGCAGGGATATGTACTCAATTGACTTTCAAATCTTGACTCAGAACCAGCCTAATTACTATAGGATAACATTGGCCTGAAAAAGTTCAAATACCTGTGAGAACTATTAGACCTTGCTGTTCTCAAGTGCCCCTGTTTCACCTGAAATAGTTTTCAGGACTTTTTCAGAATTATAAACAGTTTAACTGCCAATCTCCCCCAAACATGGTGCCGCATCGAGAGACTATGGTGGTGGTGTGTCATTTTTCTTAGCTGTGAATGTGGCAGTATTTGAGTTACAGGTTACTTCTATTTAGATAAGCAGGATAAAAATTGCTCTGCAAGCCTCTGTGATCTCTCTGATTCAGGATTGCCAGATAATACCAAAATATAGCATGCAAACTATGTATAACACTATGATGGTTTAATGAACATAAAAAAGAAAATCCCCATTAACATAAACCTGCAATCATGCTGTGGTGCTGTTTAATTCTTATCCAGAACAGTTTACCTTTGTTGTGTTGATCATATAACAGTCTCCTACAAATGGTATTTTTAATTTGTGCAAAGTTACAGATTCCTAAATTCATATTTGGGAAGGGCTAAAAAAGAATGGTGCCTTACTGTCCTGGGTTTGAAAAAATCATTGTGGGTTAATTAAATAATTATTCCCCCAAAAAAGATTAGTATTGGTAAGTTTCCTTAATAACACAGTATTAACTTAGTACAAACATAACAATTAATGTATTAATATTATGAATAAGTGTTGAATGTATCATCAGTTAATAATTCATGAATTTGAATTGAATAAGAAATTTGGTGTGAATTCATTTGTAATTACATTCTTTTTATGAAACCTAAAATAATGTGATATCACAGTATCATATGACTGCACTTATCAACCAAGGATAAATTGATTTTTTTAAATGTATAACCCAGGACCGTGTTTTGTGAATTTGAATTGTGTTCTATGTCTTCTGAATATGTCTTGCCATATCGGATTGATGTTCTTATTTTTTTTAATTTTCTTTTCCTAAGTAATGCAGTATGTTCTGTGGGTTCCAGTAATACATGATATGACCTTTAATATCTTGGTGTAATTTTATTCTACTTAAAAAAAGAAAACAACATTTCATTGAGCTGTTATTTGATGTTTCTTCATACATGTTTCTAACTGTTTTGTACTACTATAAATCATTTTCCACCTTAATAGACTTCAGGTTTATGGCATTCCTCTTTTGTTTGAGCTCAGATTTAAATATTGAGAGGGTAAGATAGTATACGAGTAACAGAAAAAAAGAAGAGTTACCAAATCAACCAGACTGTAGTCATCGAAACTTGAAATAAATGGTTGATCTACGCATGGTACCTTGTCCTTAGGCAGGTCAGCCCATCAACAAGTCAGTGCAGAAAGCAATGTCATGAACAGTTTGTGGTGTATTAAGACATTTGTTTTTTGTCTCTTGAAGGAGTGTTAACCAAGAGTCTAAAATAGAATATCTTATGTCTTTGTAGCATTAGCAGTATTGTAACTTGTCCCCTTTTCCTTGTATTGCAGATCTTTTGGTTCTTTGTTAGTGTTTGCACTTTAGTTTGGGATGTATAAAACTGTCTATGTTTAAAAAAAAAAACAAAACCAAAAAAAAAACAGAATTGAACATTCTTTTACTAGATTTATGATGTTGTCGTACCGTCATCATACTCTAGTTTTCTAGATTTTGGAAATGAACGTTCCAACAGTAGAACATCTGGAGGGGGTAGGCCAGTACCAGTTGAGTATGATTAGCATTGTCCCATGGGTCAAAATGCGTTCAATTCAAGGGACAAATTGAAAATGCATCACCTTATTGAGACAGAAATACACTTCTTTATATCCTGTAATCCCGTTACAAATCTTGTTTTAAGAAATGCATATCGCAAAACATCAAAACAAACAACGCAAGGGCCAATGAAAATCCCAACCAGGGATAGGACACACAGAGCTGCATCAACGCTTCCACACATTGTCAAATGTACATCCTCAGGAATCTCACAACATACTTCTATAAATAATGTCAAAACATTACATATTTGCAACAAAAACATGTCTTTCCTCCTGATAGGGAAGCTCTTCCTTTGTGATAGGATACATGGCCTGATTGCAGCTTGAGCACTGGAGTGAAACAGAGCTACAGCTGTGATTTCATACAAGGCAGCAGCATCTGCATTTACTTAAATAGCTTTGTCTTTCAAATGTCTGCATATTACAAACTGAAGTATTGCAACACAAACAACTACAAAACATCTTTGAAACCTTGGTTAACACCCCTTTAAGACAGGACCCACATGTTATTATAATGACAGTGAAACAGGACAGCGGCTCGAAATAACTCAGTCAGAAATGGTTTTAAAATGTTTGATTAGATTGAAGGAAGCAGCCAAAGCAGGGCACCATCATTAAAACATTAATACAGAAACATCATAAACTAGCAGTTATGTTTGACTAACATATAGTGTAATATGTGTGTGTGGTTTTGTATTTGAGATGCTATTAATGTGTTGTAATGAAGCACTTATGTTTATATTTAATTGAAGCTTCATTAAAAGTAGCTGAAAGAACAAATTTCCATTAGCAGTTAATCACAAATAAAGAATGCTGCCAGTTACAAATGTGACACATGAATTACATGTTTTTAAACAATTTTTCATTTGGTTATAATGATGGTAATTAGAATTTCTAAGAAGAAATTAGATCGGTTGGATAACGTGATGTGTGCACTGCCTGTAAGTTTTTTGATTGATTTCGAGATTTTTAATGAATATTTTGAATGTAATGAAAATAAATATGCATAACCAATACTTTAACCCAGACAAATGAAACAGACAGTGTTGGCTGATTTTGGAAATAAGCTCTTTAATAATTTCTTATTGGTGTCATTGTATTTGGAATGAATCAGCATTTAGTTAGTGTGACCAGACATCCCAGTTTATCCATGGTACTTCCCAATTTCTCTTCAACTGTGTCCCGGTGTCCCACCATTTTCCCCCAAGACCTTCAAAAAGTCCCAGTTTGCAACCTAGCCAGACAGCAAAAAAAAAAAAAAAAAAAAAAAAAAAAAAAAAAAAAAAAACCATAAATAAATTGTATACTCACTGTTGAAATGTTTATTGTGTATATACATTACATAATAATGGCTCTAGAATAAATAGCAGGTGCACATAAAGGGTTAGAAATACTCCTGAAAACAATCACAGGTTTAAAAGATTTCTTCTTGTAGCCAAGAACTGTGTTTAACTCTTTGCTTGACTCTTTGAAAGGAATTAAAAGGTTAGAGAACCTTACTGAAAACATACAGTATAGAAAGGGTTACGTGGTGAGGGAACTCAGGAATTACAGCACAAGCGACGGGCTTCCCCCCCTTTTTGCACCCTGACATTTTTACGTCTCATTTACCTCGGACATGTGTGAACACACTTGTTGTTCATTGTACTGAATGCAACGTTGAGGTCATTCTCAAGATTATTGTCTGAACAATATGTTAACCTTATCGTTTTGCATCATTTCTGTCTTGTTCAAGTCTTATGTAAACCTGCCTTCATAGCGATACAAGCACTACTGCCTATATTCAAACACTATTTTTAAACTATGTGCCCCGGTTCTAAACTTTGGAAATCTGGTCACTCTATATTTAGTTATTTTAATTTGCACTCACAACAATACATTTAATGACATAATACGGTGGTATTTGTTTTTAACATATGCTAACTAACTAGAAAGACATGCTTAATGATTGGTTATATATATATTGAGTATGAACAAGTAACCTGTTTAAACAGCTGTGTTGAAATATGTATATGTGTTTTTGCAATCATTTAAATAAAACCATACTTAACGACATGAGTCAATTTCATTTTTGCTTACACATTCAAAAACAGATTTAAAGTTCTAATATATTTTAACTACATAAAGTTTTATGGAGTGGTTGCGGGTGTTTCACTAATATTCTCTACAAAAACAATGTGCCCTTTCTGTTTGTAAGCTTCTACAAGCTGTCATTCATGAGTCCTGTAATTTATAGGTTATTGAGGGTTTTTTTAATTACTTTTAGCCAATAATAGTTTAGAACACTATCACTAGTATTAAACATTAATGCATCAAACAGATTCTTTACATAGCTAGTGAGTTAAAGCTTTGTGAATAGGGCTCATTGGGGTTGCTTTTCAATTTAAATTGACTACAACAGAGTTGCTTATGCTTTTCTTTACTTACTACATCCTTAATTAATATTACACCATCCTGTAATCCTGCAATACCATAATTCTTAAATTGATGTCATTTGGACTCTATTCACATAGTATTAGCTGAGCCATTATTTAAAGATTGTGTAATGATGCTTTACTAATTGATTACTGTATCTTTAAATTACCTAGCTAGTATGGGAGTAACATGTGTAACTAGTGGGCTAAATAGAAGTAACTGATGTGTGTGTTTTTAAATGGAACTTGGGGACTAGGCTAGGTATGCTCTGAAACATGTAGGTGCTGTAATTGCTTTGATGATTAAAATGCAGTTGCATTAATTAAACTACTATAATAGCTTTTTTAATTAAATAAAATAGATTGTAAAAATTTAAAGCAATTGTGAATTAAAATATTCTATATTGCACAAATTAAGCCCCTTTTAAACTATGGAAAATCTCTGCTAAATTCTTAAAAAATACACTGTTGTCATGGGTATCTGCTTATAAACAGTCATATCCATTTTACTGTACCATACACTTAAAGAAAGCTCTCAGTTTGCATGTGTTACTTTCAGGTCAAGTAGTGTTCTACTTCCACTTGCTATAGAAAGTCTATGAGAGGTGAAAGTAACACAAAGTAAATAATACAATGCAAACTCATCTCATTGCTCTTGCTGTCAGCTGGCATGTTCAGCCAATCACAGCTAACTTTAGTTGGAACCCAAAACTGACACTCAACAGACAAGTTCTGGATGGGGGCTCAGAGCTTTACAGAAGGACCAGGCTGAAGTTAATTACTTATTCCCGATCCGAAGGCTGAAATTAGTTACTTATTCCCTATTCGAGGCTAAAGTTAGGTACTTATTCGCAAAATTACGTATTGAATATTAGCTGACATTCTAAAGGGAAATCACATAGATAGTCTGGATGTGCCACCTCAAGTAAGGTATCATTTTAAAGCTTGAGCATTTCTCTTCAACATAATGTAGAGTGGCACTAGTAGGCATTCACAGGCTATGCCGTGAAATATACACACACCCTTCTTTTCCTGCATATTAGCATACATTGTGAGGGATTTGCCACCTCAAGCTGGGGGTGATGTTGAAGGTTAAGCAGTTGTCTTTTGAATAAAGTATGGTGCATAGTGGCATGAACAGTACTATCAAGTGCCATTTGGTATGAAAATTAGAACATTTAGTATGAGTTATTTTGCTCAAATTGAGAAATGGAAAATATCAAACATGCAAAGAACAAAACAGTAAAGAAGAAACAGCAGACAGAGACAAGATTTTTAGATTTAAGATGTTAAATTATTTATACCTTTAAATGTTTATTATAAATGAATATATTTCACATACTGTATTTGTTGCTTAGTTCAAAACAACATGTGACTTTTTAATTAAATATTTATATTAAACAGGCCTTTCTTCTTACAGTTCATCATAAAAGCTCCAATTTTCATACTATATAGCAGTTAATACAGTTGTATGCAAAAGTTTGGGCACCCCTGGAAAAAATGTATGTTATAATGAATCTTTCAGTGAACAGAAGTTCACCTGACCTCTACATGGTACAAAGTTAAACATGACACCTTTCTACAAATTTTAATACAGGATTACCATTTATTTGCATTTATTACAGATTCAAAATAATAAATAAAAGTGAACATGGCACGTGCAAAAGTTTGGGCACCCTGTCACTTAATACTTGGTAACACCTCCTTTGGCAGATAAAACTGCTTTCAAACGTTTCCTGTAGCCAGCTAAGAGTCTTTCTATTCTTGACTTTGAAATTTTTTCCCACTCTTCCTTGCAGAACTCTTTCAGCTCAGAAAGATTCTCATGTCTCCTTCATGTACTGCATATTTGAGATCTCCCTTGCTTCACCCTTTTTTCTCCAAATGTACCTTCTTTGGTTGTGGCCAAACAGTTCAATTTTCATTTCATCATTCCAAAGCACATTGTTCCAAAAAGCTTCAGGCTTGTCAAGGTTTTCTTTTGCATACTATAGACGCTGACTTTTGTGATGAGGTCGTAGAAAAGGCTTCCTTCTGACAACTCTCCCATGCAGATCCTTGTTGTGTAAGGTACACTGTACTGTGGACCTGTGAACAACTACTCCAGTGTCAACTAAACTGTTCTGAAGGTCCTTTGCAGTGACCTGTGGGTTCTATTGTGCAGATTTGATCAGTTTTCGGGCAAGTCTATGTGATATTTTTCTAGGTCTTCCAGATCTTGCCTTGACTTTAACCGTTCCATTTAACTTCCATTTCTTGACAATGTTTCTGACAGTTGAAATTGCTAGCTGGAAGCGTTGACAGAGTTTTTTTTTTATAGCCTTCTCCTGTTTTGTGAAAGTCAATTATCTTCATTTTCAAGTCCTCAGACATCTGCTTAGAGGAGCCCATGGTTGTTGAAACCAGGCAGACACCCTCTGCTGTTGGGAGTCAGAATTAAGAGCCAAAATCCCTTTGTCTCATCACAGTTTCACTGTTTTTTTACTGCATCGGAAACCAGGATGGTATTGAGATCAGCTGTGCTTTTTATTCTCTTTAGTCGAGATGTAAATACATGTCTTGTGCAGATACTCATATTTTCAGAGTATTTAGAAATTAAAGAAATGTACAGTTGTTAGATATTCATTAAATGGAATAAAATGAGTTAATTACTCAACATAAAACAACGCAGACCCTTGTTTTCCCTTGTTTACACAATTATTGAGTATCAATCAATAATCTATCAGTTCCCTTTCAATTCGAAGACGACCAACAACATACTTATGGGATATTCCTGTCATAGGTAGGTATTCATTGAGCATTTTACGTCAGCGCTGCCAATAGGCCCCTCCGTGGGGTGACGTCCTCTGTCCCGCCTACTGAGGGATTAAACAGTCAACCCCCGGAGACTATTTTCTCTTTTGCCTCTCACCTAAGGTAAGGTAAACTTCTGCATTACTACACTGAGTGTGTTTTTGAAACAGCTTTTCTGAGTCGACTGCAGTTCTCTTGCATTCGTGCTGAGAGCTGGCTTGCGGCTTTCGTGGGATCAGCAGCTCTAATTCTTAGTTTCTTTCTTGCTCTTTTCTTTCAAAGCCTGCCTCTCTTGAATTGCAGGCTGTATGTATAAGCTGTCTGTTGTGTGTGAGCAGCTGCCTGTGCAGTATTTGATTAAGGGTGCATTTGTGTTGTCTTTTCAGCCTACACTCACAGGGAGAAGACCATTCCTCCGCCGGGGCTAGGCTTTGCTGTATCCCCGCCGTTGAGTGATTCCACCAGCTGCTGTTCGTGCAGCTTGGCCAGACCCTGGCAAGTCTGGTGGTGGCTTGCAGGTGGCTATGGCTAAGGTCCCCGATGCAGATAAGGTGGCACTGTTAGATGAGCCAATATCCCCAGGGAATACCTTTGGCCCAGCAGTGGAGAAGATTCTGCAGCGCTCCCACTGAGAATGCAAAGCATCTCTACAAGTGGCCACACTACTCCATCCCTGTGCTCCGGCTTGGGGCAGGTTGAGCTGTTTGTAGTCTCACCAGGCATGCACTATAACCCGAATGGTCCTGGTCCCCATGGCTCTGCTGGGTGACCTGAGGTACCACCTGCTGTGCACCGT
Source organism: Polyodon spathula (assembly GCF_017654505.1). Lineage (NCBI taxonomy): Eukaryota > Metazoa > Chordata > Actinopteri > Acipenseriformes > Polyodontidae > Polyodon > Polyodon spathula. The sequence continues at coordinate 73,013,787 of NC_054535.1, forward strand.
GGCAGCAGACAACCAGGCCCTCCAGCGATGCAGGGGGAATGCAGGGCGTGGTGCATCCACGCAACAGTGTTCCAAATGGTAGTTCCAGGGCTGTCGCCCTAGGCAGTCGCCTCAACGTTCTCCACCCCAACATCAGCAGCCTCAGCAGGGGCCATGAAGGCTTTTGGCCTCAGACCCATCTCTTCACAACACATCAGCTGCAATATTGGCGAGCTTGCACCTCAGACACCTAGGTGCTCGCTACCGTGTACACTGGTTATGCACTACAATTCCCCACCTCCCACAAAGAGGGGTTCTATTCGAGATACTTCCTAGTACCCAAGAAGGACAGCGGCTTTCACCCCATCCTAGACCTAAGATTCTTCAACAAGTTTCTCAAGGCGAGGAAGTTGCAAATGCTGACTCACCGTCACATTCTCCAGTCTGTCCGACCGTTTACGAGTTTTCCGTGCTGCCGTTCGTACGTTTTTAAAGTGCGTAGACGTTATCCTGGCTTCTTTGCGCTTGCAGGGGATCAGAGTATTGAACTACCTCAACGGTTGATCGATTAGTTCCCAGTTGTGAGAGAGCCCACACGGCGATTGTGACAGAGCATCTGGTGAGGCTGGGCCTCACCCTCAATGATGCAAAGAGTCGGCTTACACTGGTGCAGTGCATGACGTACTTGGGGCTCCGGCTGCACTGAAGTACAATGCGCGCATACCTATTTCGGCAGGGATTGAGGGTTATCTTGGTCTTGTGCCAGAAATTATTGGGTCTGATAGCCGCAGCTGTATCAGCCAATGAGATGGGCTTACTTCGCATGCACCCACTGCAAACTTGGCTCAGTGTGTTCCACTTGCATCCAAAGCACGACAGACGTTGTTCGCTGACAGTGTCTCGCTCATGTTCAACAGCCCTGCGCTGGTGGAGGTGGGCCTCTCAACTGCGTGAAGGCGTCCAGTGGTGACGGCAGTTCATCAGGTTGTGATGACTTGGCTTGGTGGGGGGTGGAGGGGGTCTGGGTAGGCAGAGGAGACTGCAGCACCTGGTTGGGCCATTGGACATTCCTGCACATAAACATGCTGGAGTTGAAGTTGTTTTACCTTGCTCTCCAACACTTTCTCCCAGTGCTCCAAGGGGCACATGTGTTGGTCCGGACAGACAACACATCAGTGGTGGAGTATGTCAACCACCAGGGTGGCCTTCGGTCCCCGGGGTTGCATCGCATTGCCTTCAGGATCCTGACTTGGGCACAATGGAAACTGCTTTCCCTACGGGCGACGCATCTTCATGGTAGTGGCGAACTGGGAAGTGGACCTCTTCTCGAGGGAGGGTATGCATCCGTCGGAGTGGCGGCTCCACCCTCAGGTGTTGGAGCACATTTGGGAATGGTTCGGGAAGGTGCAGGTCAATCTCTTCGCCTCAGCGGAGACAACACACTACCCCTTGTGGTATCTCTCCAATGCTTAGGCGGTCCACTCGCCGTAGATGCCCTTGCCCACAAGTGGCAAGGGAAGTTCCTTTACATGTTCCCACCAATACCACTGCTCCTGACCTTCACAGAGAAGGTCTGGTTACAGAAAGTGACAGTTCTCCTAGTGGTCCCCCGGTGGCCCAATCTAGTTTTCTACCCCGTGCCAGCTACTACAAGGCTTTGGTTTTCCTCAGTCAGATGAAAGGCACTCTCTGGCATCCGAAACCAGGCAGGTTCCAATTATGGGTCTGGCCCCTGAACAGGACTGCTGGTCAGCCCTAGGACTATCTGATGCAGTCGTAGGAATGTTGCAGAATGCTAGGGCAGGCCCCACCAGGTAGTTATATGCTTATAAGTGGAGATACTTTCAAAACTGGTGTCTGACTAGAGGACATGACACTGTATCTTGCCCCATGTCAGTTATCTTGCAGTTTCTGTAAGAACTGCTGGATGCCGGTAGGTCACCTTCTACTTTGAATGAAGGTGTATCTGCCAACCATTTCTGCGTGCCATGCCCCTGTTGATTCTGTGTCTCTGGGTGCTCATTTCTTGGTGAGGTTTCCTTGAGGTTGCATGCTCGCACCGCTAACCCTTGGGTTATGCTGTTCTGATGCATTCCTCATCTGCTGCCGTTCCTACACCCTCATGACTGCTCTGGTACATGTTCCACTAAGCATGTCGGTGGTCGTCTTCGAATTAAAAGGGAACATTAGGTTATTCACCGCAACCCTGGTTCACTGAAAGAGAAGATGACCACTAACCAGCGAGGTTACATCAGTCGCCCTCACAGGTTTGACGCAAAAGAGACAATGGTCTCCGCAGGTTGACTGTTTAGTCCCTCGGTAGGCTGGACCGAGGACATCACCCTACGGAGAGGTTAATCGGCAGCTCTGACATAAAATGCTCAGTGAATACCTACCTAAGTCAGGCATATCCCATATGTATGTTGGTGGTCATATTCGAATTCAAAGGGAACCAGGGTTACAGTAAGTAACCTAATGTTATGTATATAGAACCTGTCATCAAAATAAGTTATATTTTATAAGTGATTAGCTCTCTTACCTTTTCTTTTCTCCTTTTGATATGAAATGTGTTTGTTTTTTTCACTTTCCTTTGTTTCATTTGAAACCTCTGCAGTGAATTGTGGGATTGTAGTCCTGGCAAGATGTCGTCTTTGAATAAACTTGACAAAAAAATACATATTCCAGTTTCCACATCAGTAGCTCTTGAGTTAGTTATAGGAAAGATCACTTTTATTTGAGGAACCAGTTGCATTTGCTAGTTTTACAACATATGTCCATTGTCTGTTTACTGCACCACTATGGCAGTTCTGCAGTAAAAGCAGTCAGCAGCAAGGCTGAGAGGAGCATTTGCTGCAAAACAGCTTTTAAAACACTCAATGTTGAAGATAATTGCTATTGATTGGTACTCACTTGTAAAGGTGAGAGAAGGGCAGCTTTTCTTGTTTTGAAATCAACACATTAATTAATAAGAGTGTTTGTATTTATTTAATACCTTTCTACAGATAGTTCCCAAAAGGTAGTTACTCAGAAAATGAGTACTGACACACCTAATCTGTGTCATTAACTCTTAAATTATTTTGCTGATCCTAAAATGTTGTAATAACAATAATATGTCAAATGTAATCTGAAGTGATGCTGTTATTGATGGAGCTTTTAAAGTAAAAGTTAAAGCAACTCCGAACTGCCGGTGCCCATTTACTCATTCACTTTGGGATTTTGAACAGATTATGTAATTCTTTGTTTCAAAGAATAATTTACCTAACTTAGTAATGGATATGATTTTTTTTGTGATAGTAATGTATGTAGTTGTAGCAGGGGGAGATCTGTGCTGACTCTGCTGGTGTGTTTGTAGTCCTGCAGGAAGAGGGCAGCAGTCATCCAATAACCGCCTGTGAGTCATGGCAGTGACACGGAGAGGTGGGAAAGGGGGTGTGTGGACTTTCCCTCTCTCTGAATGGCTGGGAGGCGGGTCTTGGGGAGATTGTTAGCCCTATAAGATAATGATCTACTGTTTTCCGTTTAGAAGCGCTGAATGTGCGGAAGCGCTGGTCGGGGATCGAGAACCAGTGGGGAGAAAGAAACAAACCCAACAGCAAGACAGTGACAGCGGAGAACCCTTGGGCAGACCCCCGAAATATTGTGTAGAGCAGGCTAGTGAGCCGTTAAGGTCGTGATCTGGGTAGTACGGGTATCGGCGACCGGGATATCGCTGCCAAGTGCAGCACCTTTTATTTGTTGCTTTATTACTGTTTTATTTTCCCTTTTCCTTTCGCCTTCATTTTTTAATTATTCTTTGGAGCACCTGTAAGTGCGCCTGAACACTGAACTGTTTACCATCGCTTGGTATTCCCATGGTTCTGTTTACCATAGTTGGTAAGCAGACCATGGAAAACAGCGCCCTCTGCGGGCTAAAAAGCAAAAGCACGACTTGAAAATAAAACTGGGCACCTGTGTGGTGTTTTCAAGTACACCTGTCTGTCTCCTGTGTCAGTGAATTACCCACCACCCTTCCACAGTGGTAAAAAATGTATTTTATATATATATATATATATATATATATATATATATATATATATATATATATATAATGACTGAGAGTTAGACTCTCTTACCTGGAGGACTAATAATACCCCAAGACAATATTATACAACAACCAGGAGTGTGCGGTCAGGGCCTTCAAGGTATTCTCTGCTGAACAAATAGCACCAACTAAACCGTCGACAGCAGTCCATTCACAGAGCTCGCTTATATGCTGTGAAAAGTACTCGGCCAACCAATAGAAGACCTGAATTTTATCCATGGCACTCCAATTATAAATGAGCAGAGGTGGGAAATAAACAGTTGAAGGTATTCTTTGCCTCGGCTGAAGGTCTTGAGTAGGTTTAACCAATGGGAGAGTCAAAGATCTGCCCCTTGTTGTGCAGGTGTCCAATCATTAGGGAGCAGAGGCAGGACATAAATATGCTAGGGTAAGCGGTGAAAGAATAACTGGATTTTGCAAGATATACTCTCTGAAGTTGCTTGGGGATTGCTTATGGACAGCAGTTTTCAAGTCTTTCCACAGATTCTCAATAGGATTCAAGTCAGGACTGGGCCACTCAAGGACATTCACTTTCTTATTCTTAAGCCACTCCAGTGTAGCTTTAGTTAACTGTTCTGCTGAACGGTGAATTTTCGTCTCAGTTTTAAGTCTTAGCAGACTGAAACAGGTTTTCCTTTAGTATTTGCCTGTACTTTGTTCCATCCATTTTTCCTTCAATCCTAACAAGCTTTTCAGTCCTTTCTGAGGAGAAGCATCTCCACGGCATAATGCTGCCACCACCATGCTTGATGTAATTCTTGGCATTTAGACCAAAAAAGTTCCAATTTGGTCTGAAATCATGAGAACCACTAATATTGCACAGACAGAGGCCATTCAACTAATTGAGTGGCTCATAAAGGTCTTTTTGTGCACCTGAATTAATTTAGGTTTGCCACAGCAAAGGGTTTGAATACTTATGCAATCATGACTTTTCCATTTTTATTTCATATTAATTATCTATTTGCTTCTTTTTGTTTTTGCTTTGAATGTGTGGAGTAGGTTGTGTATATATATAACACATATTAATGTGAAAACTGTAAGACGGTCTGAATACTTTTGCAAGGCACTGTTTACCACAAATACCCAAACTGACGCCGAAAAGGAAGGGATATACTCGCCACTTCCAAAATTCTAATTATGAAAGGTAGTCGTGGCTTAACTGTAGCTGTAAAAATGGTACTGGTGATATGGAACAGCACTGGCTACAGCAATCTAAGATCACAAGAATATGAACGTTCCCAAAGTCACTTGCGAGCCACTATTACACTCAAAGCTTTTGGACAAACCAGGATTGATGTCTAACTGGATGAGCAGAAGCACAGAGATACAATACACCACAATGAGCAAGTAATAAAAAATGGTGAGGTTCTTAAACGCTTGACTGATTCAGTTGTTTACTTTGGCAAGCAAGGACTGGCATTCAGAGGGCATGATGAATGCACCAATTCCTTATATTATCTGGAATTACTTTCTCTAAATTATTAAGTTCTGTCATCCTTTATTTTAATTTCCTGGAAAACACTATCACAGATCACACTGCAAATTTGCAGAAAACCAACTTACGTTGCAGAATACTGATGTACTGCAGATTTTTTTTTTTAACCTTGTAAACAAACTCAACTCTACAGAAGAAGAAATGCAAGTTTCTGAATGTTCTGTTAGGCAGAGCTGTGAGCTTGTAAATACCTGTACTTTATCTCTCTGGCTCAACCTGCTCTGTCTGGACAGCATGCACCTGTAAGTGACAACACTTAATAATTTGCGTCTCTTGTCAAATCCAGGGCTAACATAAGGAGAAAAAACAAATCTCTAAAAATTGCAGTATATCCTGACCTTGCATTGCTTGATACATGGCAATATTTTGAAAAAATCTATATATATTTTTCCTGCCGTGCATTCTAAAATTTGGGAAAAAAAAAAAGTAATTCCCTACAGTAGTTCATTTACCTATGATGTGTGAATAAAAAATATCAAAACAATTGAGAATATCTTCAAACAAAATGCTTTGATACTGATAATGCGGGATAAAGCAAATGTAAAGCAATGAGTTTCTTGAAAAGACTGCTGGGGATTATGGAACTCTTTAAGCAAAATGCATTATACACTACTTTTTAGTTTTCTTTTCCCCAGCAGTAAATATTTAAACTACTGCAATTAAAAATTCATTAAGGCCAGTTTTATTTATTTATTTATTTTTTTAAATTCATATTTATTTCAGTGCTAACAGTGGCCTCACAAGCTTGTTCTTAATATTAATAGAAGTTTTAATAAACATTTGGTGTATTGAATTTGCTGTATGCTTCAGTGTTGTGTTTCAAGCTCAAAAGGATAATGCAGGTACTGTGATAAACTTTATCAGCCCTATAAAAGTTAAAATTGTACAAACAAACTGTATTTACCTTTTATTGGGTAATTGCAGAAATTAGAGAGCCCTGGCACAGAATTTGTTAACAGTTGCCGCTCTTGTCACAGGGACGATAGTTTGTGTCCGCTCATTGCATAAAATAAGGTAACTTCAGCAGATTGGGCCTTTGTCGAACAAATCTTCTATAGTTACCTTGGTTTAGATGAAGCTATCATTTGGTACCTCAGCATGTTACAAATGTACCCTGGTTTTAAATTGTTTACAGCATCCCTTTGCTATGAAATGTGTCAGAGTGTTTGGCCAAAACGCCAGATTTCTCTTCTCATCCATTTTAATGCAGACCAATACAGTGGACTTTTTTTTATTATACTGAGCGAGTGTAACTTTTTCTACCATGTATATTTTTGGCTTCTCCTTGTTACAGATTGTTAGTTGAGTACATTCCTATATCCTTTTGATTATAATTTTGTAACCTTTTTATTCATTTTTTTCACACAAAAGATCCAGTACTCAAACAGGTTTGTTAAATCACATTTGGTTTGAAGGGAATCATTGCAGCTTGGCTCTGCACCACCTATTAGCTTGACCAGGTGTAAACAAGGTGGAAAGGATGATAGGGTGTGCTTAAAATCGATACTACTACCTCTGACCACCTGAACTTCTCATTTACATATTTCATTCAACAGGATGCGCTCATTTAATGGAGTTTGGTGCAGGTGAGACTAGTACACCTTTACGTCAGTACGTTGCTTGATGAGGCACTTGTAAAAATCAGCATAGAGAACTTTGTGGAAAGCAAATTAAAAGACTTGTCTCTTTTAAAAATCCAGCTGTTGGTGTATAAATAGGCAGTGTTCTGGAAATTAAATACAACTTTCAAATGTTTTATACTTAACTGAAACACATATTTAATGTCTGTACCTCTTGGAGAAAGTCCCCTATTTTAAGTATATATATATATATATATATAATATATATATATATATAGTTATATATATATATATATATGTAGGATGTAGCAGGACAGGGGGCCTGCAAATCCTAAGGATGTTTGTTTTATGGCAGGGATGGGGTTAAAAAGCCTCCCTGCCAAGCTGATTGTTTAATTTAATTGTTAATTATCACGTACACCTGGCCGTTATTGATAATTAGTTCCAGGTGCAGGGTTTAAAAGGAGTGCAGCCAGTCTGCTGATGCTGCTGCTGATGAGTGTAGAGCCCGGCGGAAAGTTGTTAAGGTCTGTTTAACAGCTGCGTTTGGTTTTATAAATAAAAATTATATTAAATTGTTTTGTTTTGGTGTTTTATGTCAGGTAAACAGCTTAGCTGTCTTGTACGTTAGACTGGAACCTGCATTAGTGTAGTGAGTGCTCAGTGATACATTTGTTTTGTTTGTTTGTATTGTGAATAAAAGTGCGCAAAAGTGCTAAAATCTAAGTTTTTATCTCTGGGTCACTTTTTTAAAGGGGCAAGAACCCGAACTACGGCCAAGCCTGTTCACTATATATATATATATATATATATATATATATATATATATATATATATATATATATATATATATATATTACAGTCGTCAGTCAGTGTATAGGATGGGATAAAATTTTGACTTCAGTGACGGTTAAACGAGTGTGACGCATATCTATTTATTTCATATGATTTTGTGTATGTAGGTGAGTATGATGTAACCTGCCCCCTGCCAGCCAAACAACCCCTCACACGCCTCTCGACCCCCACATGACCTTGACTTCACCTATGGCTCATGACGCATAACTCCAGTTGTGGTCATCTACCACACGGTAGAGCTCACATTGACAGGCTCTATCACTTAAGTAGATGGGTTTCAGTGAGTTACAGGAAAATTATTCTAACTGGTTTATCTGATGTCAGAAACTACGAGACTGTTAGGTCAAGTATTTTATACAGAAACCTGAGAGATGGAATTATTTTCCTTTAACTCACTGAAGCCCAGCTATAATTTTTTATATTATCTGTGAAAAATAAATCAATAAACAGGTGATAAGGTTCAAATTGCAAGTTAATTTAATGAATAATAATAACGTAAATTAAATCAATATTAAAGAATCTTAAATTAAATTTTCTTTTTGAAAATTAAGGAATGGTGAATTAAACTGGGTAGATATTGAACTGCAAAAAATAATGTATTTAAGGAAAAGGTGTTAGAATGGGGTATGATTTTTATTTGATTTTTTTAGTCTCTGTCGAAGATTATTTGTCTCGTTTGCTTGGTTGGTGCTACCGTTGGTGGAAGATGATTGTAAATCATCACAGAGACAGATTTCTTAAAAGTGCCTAAAAACCACGAATTGTGGGTGTTGTCGAGTGATTTAAAATGAGACATTTTGTTTGAAAGTGGTCGGGGTGCACAGGCGTCAAATATGGGTCAAAGGTCAAGTATAATCTTCTAGAAGAATATGCCATTCTGACGTCACTACTGCAGTATTGTGCCTTTTTTTCGAATGACTCAGGATGTAAATATTGCCTTCATCCATGTGGTGGTGATAAGTCCCGAGGCATTAGCCGAGGGCCTTTAACCACCCCAGAAGTGGTATATATCATCAGAACCGCACGGCCCGAAGTGGTTTATACCACTTATAATACGGCTACCTGTCATTTGTGGAAAGAAATATAATTAAAACACATTATATTAAGACAAAACTGGAAAGTTTTATTTTGTATACATCCGCATTGTAATATAGTCCCAAAGGATTAAACATCTAATTTGAGTTCGTTGGAAGTTTTACTTGTTAAAAATAAACTGCACATTTCTATTGACTGTGAATTTTTGCATTGAAAACGACATCTCATAAGAGGGCTGTGTACACACTGATGAAGAGAAGATTGGTCTGGACGGAGTTTCAAAAGAAACCAAGGAAAAAGGCTGGGGCGCAGCTGCAGTGGCGGCTGGAGTTGGATTCAGAGGTGAGTTTGATGATAAAATTGAACTCCACTGTTTTCTGTTTTGCAGTTTTGGAGTCCAGTAACTTAGTAAACTGCTTTCAGATCGATGTCCAGTTACAGACATTATTTCCCTTGATGCCAGCCCAGCTTCTGCAAGTAGGTGGACCGCTGTACTTCTCAAGCATTGGTTTTTATAGTGTTTCTAGCGGCTGGCTTTGTTGCTTAATTTAGTAATTATTTTGTCGAGGAAATTTATTCCCATCAGTTCATGGGAGTACCAGTAGGGTCTGGTGTTCAAGATTTGTTGAGGAGCTCTGAGTGGGTGCAGGTAAAAGGCTGTTACATTGGAAGAGCATTTTGAAAAATATTTTTTAAAGCTCTGCACCGGACAACTGGGGTCACCAGGTCTGGCGAACATGAAACCCCGTAGGTTTTCACTGTTGGGAACAGTTAGTTTTTTATGATGCTTTGTGTCCTGGTTATATGCGAGGCATACATACTCAAGTCTGTTTTCATCTTTTCAGACCTCAAAAGATGTTTTTGTCAGTTGGCGCACGCCCTCGCACCCACGTCGTGCCAGGTTAAGTTGAAGATCAAACCAGACCTTGTATACCAGTCCGATCGCGGTGTCCGATGAAAGTGTTTCAGATTCGCGCAGGTGATTTAAATCCAGGTCGGTAATGCGTGGGTGGTGTTTGGCTTTGTCTTTACCGGCTTTTTTGAAAGTTTTCATTACTGACAGGAAGATGTTATTGTTGGTCTTAAACTCGCTGTCAACACAGACGTTAAAACTCCTACTGTTAAAAAATCTATTTATTCCAGCTCTCAGTGTTAAGAAACTGGAGACTGAATACTGGTCATCAGTTAAAGTTCTGGCACTGGCATAAAATTCCCTCAGAATACTGTTTAGGTTTTCTGGACTTATTTCTTTAAAATTAATATCCATATTATTTTCTTTAAGCCAGTCTTTAAATACATTAACAGCCCTTGTTGTAGTCTTTTTAGTATTTTTTTCATCTTTTGTTTTCTTCTATTACATTTAGCTGTGCCTCATTTAATCTTATGTGTCTACTGTTGACAGTTTCGGTAGGACTTTTTTTCAGGTGGATTACTGTCTTCACTGGGAAAGTTGGTGCTGTACCAGTTCTCTGGAGTTTTATTACCAAATATGTTAAAGGAAATGGGTGGAATGTCACTCATTTTGTGGCAGTGGTTTTATAACTAGTAAATAAAATGGCAGTTTGTCATGGAATTTAGAATGTAGTGGTGCTATTGATTTATTTAGTGTGAAGCAGCTCATTAGTATGCAAGCCATGGTATACGCTATATATACGCACGGTCATGCGATGTTGTTTAAGCAATCAGAGGTGGTTATTTTTCCAAGTTTTATATATAAACTTTTTAAAATAGTTTTTCTCCATTTTCCAGTACAATTTGAAATGCCCATTTTAAATGACATCTCATTAGAGTTACACAAAGTAAAAGCTCGGGCAGCAGCTGAAGAAGATATATGTGCAGCAATATTAATATAAAAATATCTTTAGCTGCAATTTTAAAGTTATTTTGACTAAGGAATCAAGATGAATAGGAGCCATTTGCTCATAGAAGATACAGCAGTTAAGCTATCATGCCACATAGATTCCATTCCTAAATAGAGTTCCAGACATCTCCAGCACTGTTATTATTCAATAATAGGACCCGCTGCCTCACTATTCCAAATCCCTGTATCTTGCGATTACAGCACCCAGTGCTGAATCGATTTAGCTAGGAGTCTATGAAAGTCACAGATGCTTACAGAAGAGTGAGAAAAAAAATGACAGTCAATTTTAAAATGCTATTTTTTGGGGGAGAAGTTCCTGTGTAACTTTAAAATCTATGGACAATACTGCTTGTTCTTTAACAATACACCTTAATCATTCTTACTAACTATTCTAGCAAACTGCTCTTGACTAATTTAAGGAAGTGATACAGGAAAGCATATCAGCATTGGACAGGCTTCAGTGCACAAAGCTTCACTAAGGGCTTTAGTCCAGATGCTATCCACTTTACAGTGCCTTCTCATTCGTTTTCTCATTTCTCAAATTTAAGATATGCTTCTACACACAAGCATGGGCTAATGCCTAACAGAGAAATATTTTAAAATGTTATTAATCATGATTGTACACTTTAATGGTTAAAGCCCTTCAGTAATTGTATTACTTGTGAGTCAGCTGCCTGAGCGAATACTTCTGGGCAGCCAGGGTGGAGTGGAGTGGTGCTGAGATGCCAGCATCACTGTTGAGCCTTGTGGAGGTGTTGTGGCTTGGTCGATGAAACACCAAAGATGGGAGGTTCCCACGTGATGACCCCTGCAAAGTGCCCATCCAACCCATTCCAGACAGTTGCAATGCAGAAGTGATGGTTGATCCCTAGAGCCAGCATCACTACTTTTGTATCTGTTGATACGCCAGGGAAGATGCAAACAGGCTGATCCCTAGAGACAGCATTACACTTTAGCCATCAACACTGGGCTAATAGGAAATTCACATTACCTGGCTGGGGAAAAGTGCTGAAGGCTCATATATTACAGGGAAGATACACCTTGGTTGGTGCCCACAACTACCAACATAATTTTATGTTGACTTCTGAAACATCTTGATTCAAGGTTACAAGGTACCAAGTTTGGAACTCTGATTATGTGCAAATCTGTATTTGTGCTACTGGATTTCCTGCTGTGGAACCTCAATGTACACTTTAATGAGAGTATATTGGCTAGCATTCATTTGGTTTTGTTTCTCCGTCAAAAAAAGACAGCAGTCGGTTGCCACAGATGTTAATCCGGTCACATTGGGTGTTACATTCTAAGAAAATACTTACTGTTTAATGCCAGCTAATTATAATTCTCAACCCTGACATTACATTGTCACTTTAATATTAATAAATCACCTTTTTTCATCTCACCAATATTGTGAGAATTAAGTCCTATCTTTCTGTATCTGATGCTGAGAAACTGAGCATTTGTCACCTAGATAAGATTACTGCAGTGCCTTATTTACAGGTCTTCTTTATAATTCAAATCATAAACTATAGCTGGTAAAGAATGCTGAAGCCTGAGTCATTTTTTTATTTTCACTTCTTTTCATTAGCATATTTAACCCATGTTGGCATCCCTTCACTAGCTCCAAATTAAATGATCCTAGTCTGTTTTTGGGTTCAACTGACCATGAACTAGGAAGCATACCAAGAGAAAGCATTTTCCACAATGTTAGTTTTGCAATATGTGTTAATGTTACAAAGCTATTGTGCATGTAGGAGCTTTTAAAGTAACCTGCCAAATTGACTATTTGAATCTTTGTAACACAGCTGTTTTGTTTACATTTTCTTAAAGTAAGCTTTGTTTTATTTATTTTGAATACGTTTAACATGCCCAATTATTTTGCCCCCATTTTTGTCTGCTGAATTAACAATGTCCAAGTATGTTTCATCCCCACAGCAACTCCACACAACAGTGCAGAACAATTGCAGCAGGATAGTCACAGATACAGTGCCTATAGAAAGTCTACACCACCTTGAACATTTTTTCACATTTTGTTGTGTCAGTGCCTCAGAGTTTCATACATTTAAATATTGATTTTTTTCCACTTACTGTATCTACACACCATACTCCACACTGTTAAGGGGAAAAAAGTTTTTATTGAGAAAAAAATTATATATTAAAAATACAAAACTGAAAAATCATAATTAGATCCACCCCTCTGAGCTAATACTTAGTGGAAGCAGCTTTGGCAGCAATTATAGCTGTGAGTTTGTTGGGATAGGTCTCTACCAACTTTGCATACCTAGATTTTGCAATATTTGACCATTCTTCTTTACAAAACTGTTTAAGCTGTGTCAAGTTCCTTGGGGAGCGTTGTACTTTACGCCATTCATTTTCCCTTCTATCCTGACAAGTGCCCCAGTTCCTGCCGATTAGAACCACCCCCATAACATGATGCTGCCACCACCATGCTTCACAGTAGGGATGGTGTTCTTTGGGTGATGCGCTGTGTTGGATTTGCGCCAAACATACGCTTTGCATTTAGGCCAAAAAGTTCCATTTTAGTTTCGTCAAACCACAAAACTTTCTGCCACATGGCTACAAAATCTCTTGATTGTTTTTTTTTTTTTTTTTTTTTTTGCATAGTTCAAACACGATTCAAGGTGGGCTTTCTTGAGTAATGGCTTCCTTCTTGCCACCCTACCATACAGGCCAGATTTGTGGAGCGCTTGGGATATTGTTGTCACATGCACACTTTGACCAGTCTTGGCCATAAAAGCCTATAGTTCTTGCAAAGTTGCCATTGGCCTCTTGGTAGCGTCTCTGATCAGTCTCCTTCTTGCTTGGTCATCCAGTTTGGAGGGACAGCATGAACTTGCCTGTGCTCCAAGGGATACTCAAGGCCTTTGATATCTTTTCATACCCATCCCTTGATCTGTGCCTTTCAGCAACTTTGTCCCGGAGTTCTTTTGAAAGTGCCTTGGTGCTCATGGTTGGGTCTTTGCTTTGAAATGCACTACCCAGCAGAGAGAACTTACAGGAACTACTGAATTTATCCTGAAATCATGTGAATCACTACAATTTAACACAGGTGGAGGCCACTTAACCTGGTCTGTGATTTTGAAGGCAATTGGTTACACCTGAGCTAATTTCAGATTGCTATTACAAGGGTGATGGACACTTATCCAACCAAGCTATTTCAGTTTTTATTTTTAATTCATTTTCTACAAATTTCTATTATATTTTTTTTCATTTGGAAGTTTATAAAATGTATAAGTTTAGAATTTATAAGTTTAGAATTTATAAAATTTATTTACAAAAAAAATCTACACTTTTAAAAAAAAATTAAAAAAATGGCACAGTTGTTTTGAGTTTTAAAATGTTGTCAGTCTAGGATCCAACACGTATAATACAACCAGCCTTTCCAAATTCCAAACTACATTGTCTGCAAGTAAACCTCAGGTTATGAATACGTTGCTTTAAAACTGACATTCTTGCTGTTTTTCTCCTTTGCTCAGTCTATCTGGTTGCCATCTTGTTTGCAGGCCTGTGTGATTTCGTCACATGACCTTCCAACCCTGGTGACCACCTGGAGCCATGAGAAACCACGCAGAACGACTGCTATAAAATCATGTAAAGGTAAAGAAGGGGTTAAAACACTGCCATGTTTAATGGTATTAGTAGCTATGTGTGCTTTAAGGGAAATAAATGGAATGCAGATTGTCACTCAAGGGTTGCCTAACGTTCATCATTCATATCATCCCAAGTAACAGCAATAATGGAAAATATTCCAGAGAAACTATTAAGTCTCATGAGCCATAAGACAAGGTGTTGAACTACTGCAGGGTGCTTGAAACTAAATATCTACCACAGCGTATCATCTATCACTGAGAAAATTATTGCTCTACCTGAGTTCTGATTGGCTGAAACAATATAATTATGCTAAAATAGGTCCCATGAGAAAGATGTGTACAAATTGCAATTCACCCCATTTTCTGAGCCCAGCATCTTTGAAATGGTTAATCTGGCCCCTTATCTCTCTGTCAAGTTTCTTTACCTTCAAGAGCTTTCTATGATTGCCTTATATTAGACGGCAAGTTAATATCATCAGTGCAGCTGTATAGTGTCTTTGAAACATGTTCTAAATAAAGTCTGTGTGTGACGAGGACTGGCTGTCCTAGAAAAGCTATTGTCTCTGCACCTTGTTTCTGTATAAATAGAAACGACCATCAGCTGAACTTTATTTAAAAACTAAACAAGTGAGAAAATATCCCTTGGCAACTCGGAGCAGCTCGGTAAGGGTAGCAGTTATGTTACCTCATGTGTTCATCTTGTTGTTTAGATTCCTTTTTTTTAATTTTTTTTCACATTTTGTTGTGCCAGTGCTTTAGAGCTTCATACATTTAAATGAGGATTTTTTTTCCCACTTATCTACACAACATACTCCACACTGTTAAGGGGAAAAAAGTTTTTATTGAGAAAAAAATTATATATTAAAAATACAAAACTGAAAGATCATAATTGGATAAGTCTCCACCTCCTTGAGTTAATACTTGGTGGAAGCACCTTTGGCAGCAATTACAGCTGTGAGTTTGTTGGGATAGGTCTCTACCAACTTTGCACACCTAGATTTTGCAATATTTGACCATTCTTCTTTACAAAACTGTTCACGCTGTGTCAAGTTCCTTGGGGAGCATTGATGGACAGCAATCTTCAAGTCATGCCACAAGTTTTCGATTGGATTTAGGTCAGGGCTCTGACTGGGCCACTCAAGGGCATTTATCTTTTTGTTCCGTAGCCACTCCAGTGTAGCTTTGGCTGTGTGTTTTGGGTCATCATCACTGCTGATGAGAAACATCCCCATAACATGATGCTGCCACCGCCATGCTTCACAGTAGGGATGGTGTTCTTTGGGTGATGCACTGTGTTGGGTTTGCGCAAAACATAACGCTTTCCATTTAGGCCAAAAGTTCCATTTCGGTTTCATCAGACCACAAAACTTTTTGCCACGTAGCTACAGAATCTCCTGAGTGTTTTTTTGCATAGTTCAAACACGATTCAAGGTGGGCTTTCTTGAGTAATGGCTTCCTTCTTGCCACCCTAATACATGTTGTGGACTGCTTGGGATATTGTTGTCACATGCACACTTTGACCAGTCTTGGCCATAAAAGCGTGTAGCTCTTGTAAAGTTGCCATTGGCCTCTTAGTAGCCAATCTGATCAGTCTCCTTCTTGCTCGGTCATCCAGTGTGGAGGGACAACCTGATCTAGGCAGAATCTTGGTGGTTCCATATACCTTTCACTTCTTAATAATCATCTTGACCATCCTCCAAGGGATACTCAAGGCCTTTGATATCTTTTCATACCCATCCCCTGATCTGTGCCTTTCAGCAACTTTGTCCCGGAGTTATTTTGAAAGTGCCTTGGTACTCATGGCTGAGTCTTTGCTTTGAAATACACTACCCAGCAGAGGGAACCTACAGGAACTGCTGAATTTATCCTGAAACCATGTGAATCACTACAATTTAACACAGGTGGAGGCCACTTAACTTGATGTCTGATTTTGAAGGCAATTGGTTACACCTGAGCTAATTTAGGATTGCTATTACAAGGGGGGTGGACACATCCAACCAAGCTATTTTAGTTTTTATTTTTAATTAATTTTCTGCAAGTTTCTACAATATTTTTTTCACTTGGAAGTTGTGGGGTAGGGTGTGTAGATAAATGAAAAAAAAAAACTATTTTAATACATTTTAATTCCAGGCTATAAGGCAACAAAAGGTGAAAATTTTGAAAGGGGTTGTAGACTTTCTATAGGCACTGTATGTGCTGTATGCACAGCCACCGGAGAGATTGATTAACATCTCCATATTGCAGCTCTAATTTGCAATGGGTGCATGCAAGATAGCAGCACCTACTACTGTGTAATGGTTCTATGATTGTATAATTACTTAATTACCTGTAGCATCTCATACAGCACACAATTCAAGAGCAAAACATTCAGGTGCAGAAAGCACTATCTTCCGTTGAAAGGCAGGCAATCATCTTTTGGTTTGTGGCTACATGTACAGACATTGCATCAAAATTACTTTTTTGAAAAACTTATTCCTTGAGTTGCCCAAAGTATTATTTCTAACCATCCACCACAAGGAGGATATGCATCACACCCCCCTCCCCAATACAATTAAAGATCACCCTTGAGAGTAAACACAAGTTTGAGTCCACCTAGTCTTAGGGAGTTTCAATGGCAGGCTTGTGTAGCGACCAACTCTCAGCCCAATAAACTGAATGGAAAGGCAAGGGATATAAGCATCAAAGATGAATCATTACACAGAGCAGGTCACTAATGGATTGTGGAAGAATAAGCCTGTAAGTGTGCTTCGCCTAGCAACAATGCACAACCAGAATGCAACTCCTGCCAAGATTTTCACATACTCTTTTTATATATATATATATATATATATATATATATATATACATACACACACACACACACACACTCTAAGCACACTCAGGGGAGACGTTCAGGTAGACATAGAGATGACTCCTGTAAGTGGATTGTTTGTGCACTGGGCTTACAATGTATCCAGATGACTTTTAATAATCAAGAAGCTCACACTTACTTATTTGATTTGAAGTTTTAAAAAGAGTAGTATCAGTACTCCTTCAGTTTATTAAATGCTTAAAAATGGATTGAGTAGTTACAGACTAAGTCGAATCCCAACTGGTTATGACATGTTTTGCTCTTAAACTACGCATGCCTAAAGCTAAAAATGCCCATTGCTAAACCCTATAGCATCCAATATTTCACTTCTCCACAGCTAAAACATAAAACCTATATCTTATAGCAATGCATCAATATAAAACATATATAATATTCAAAATAGTTTTTACCTCCCAAAAATATATATGGAAGTGTAATATATAATGTAAGGACAGGAAATGTCGTCAAAGCCTACTATAGCCTGAGACAGACTGGTAACTTTATGTTTTGACTGAAGTTTTTCTTCAAGTTAATTTCTGCACTGTATTCTCTTAGCTCCAAATCTTTATAACCTTTCTACTAGTAGACTTCTTATTATTCTTTCATTAAAGTAAAATCAAGAATAACTATTTCCTTTAATTAAATTCTAACTGCCCCTGGATTTATTGGCTATTTTCATAGAGTTGGCTGCTCTCCTGTGCTTCACTAAACTGGAATGCCAAAGAAGGCTTCAGTGTCACATACACCTTTCACTCAAAAAAGGTGATTGCACCTTGTACAAGGGAAGACAGGTTTTAGGTTCATTCGTGACACAGTATTGGTCAAACAAATTTGAGAACACATCTGGAACAGTGAGCTGAGAGGTTGGCACTATTTATTTTTGTTTTTTTCTGACAGCTAGAATAAATTAAAGAAAAACTGAAGTAATAAATATATAAATCAAGCATGATATTAAAGAAAGAAAATCAGATTACAAAACAGAAGGCTGTACAGTTCAGTAGAAACTACAATTACCTAAACTATTTTGGCCGAATACTACAGTACAATGGTACTTTCTTGTAGTTGTGCATTCCATAGTCTTTTACATCACCTCCCTTACTTTATTTTTTAAATTTACTCTGAAAGAAAAAAACATTCTATGATGATAAAGTCAATCCCCACCCCCACCCATATCCATTAACAATGATAAGACAAAAACCTATTTACAGGTTCCCATAACTTACATCTACAGCATGCAGAATGCCCATCACAATGCTTCATCACAGTCATATAGTGGTTCCAAAATATAGCCAATATGTCAGCAAATCAGACGAAAATTCTGCAACACTTAATGAAATGTTCTGAAGATCTGAATATATATATAATAACTGTATTACACTGTATATTTGTCTAAGCATGCAAACAGTTCCACCCCCCGGGAAAACAAACATGTGGCATAACATAAGATCTCCATATTTGTTTGTCTGTTTTTTTATAATGATTGGCAAGAGCGGCTACTTGATCTAGTACCATAAGTAATGGACTTCTGAGGACAAGAAATACATTATATAATATACTATATGTATAACTTTCTTGCTATGCAGAATCAAATGAATCATGTACATGTAATGGAATGGCATCTCTGTCTGTAAGGGGAATATTCTTGTAACCTATCATTTAAACTATTAGTAAACAGCTTAAACATGTTAATTTGTACCCCCCCCCCCTCCACCCCCCCAAAAAAAGAATAACACATATTCCTGTCAGTCTAAAACCATTAGTCAAATTACAGTTTAAAAATATTTTCACTATTTCAGGGGACCTTTTGGCTTAGCTTTGCACTCTGTACAACCTGCTGTTTTTCAAGATGAACTGGTTCTAATCGTATGTACCTGCCATAAAAGTTGATGCTTTACTCAATGCCTTCCACTAGCACTTTATTCTACCATATAATTTCTTCAGTTCTCTAACCTTTTTAAACATGCCGATATGGCCAAGTTTTGCATCACCTAGAATGTTAAGATTGAGACATAACACACACACACACACACACACACACACACACACACATATGTATATAAGCTACACAATGATATCGCAAAGGTCTACCCGAAACCATAATACTATTACAGTATTTTATATTAGATTTTGCCTTTGTTTGCTGTAGTCCTTCCTGGAATAGTAACAGAATATTAATGCCAGATACAGTTGGCTTCTTTTCAAGCCCAATAATCATGTATGGCATTATTTATGCCATTTTAGGTCATGCAACTTATTATCGCTGGCTCCCTTTTTCTAACTCAGCTTCCACAGGTGAAATGCTAGAGGCAAGATCCTCTTTTGTCTTCCAAGCACCAATATGCCTTATGATATTATAATTTGTAATGTTATAGAATACCTTTTTAAAGATATACAGTAAAATGTAGACATCTACCTATGATGTTTCGCACTGTCGTAATAAAGAATCCTTGGAAGTGAGAATGGCTTGAAAAAGGTTGTCGGCAACATTTTTGAGAGACCCATTGGTGAAATAAGAATCAAATTCACAGTCCTTTGCAGCAGTAATAATATAATATGTATCTATTGTTTGTACAAAGCATGGTTCATGATCAGCGACTGCAAGGTCGACATGGAGAAGTATGCAACTATCAGCTTCTTCCTGACAACTGATGATTATTCTTGGTTAAGCACCAGTAATTACAAGCTCTTGAGATCCTTGGCGAGATCTCTGTAATTCTATATATGAAGAATATGCTAATTAGTGACATCACTATTATCATTTAAACACTACACTTAGTACAGTGTCATATACCAACACCCCATAAATATGAACAGTTAAACAGTATCGCTAATCTTAATGTGCTACAACCAACAATCAACAAACAATTCACTGCCATTACAGATTTTGACTGCTGTTGGAGAGATGAACTGCTTGTGCAAACAAGCCTGGCTCTTTTGTGCATTGGTGTGATAGAAATAGAATGATTCTTGGTGGTAAATCTCTCTCCCAGCTTGTGTGGGCGCTAAGTAACGAGAACAGAGTACCCTGGACTGGTTGGCCTGACAGTTCATTCCCAGGGTTAAAAGGAAGTTGGTAAATTAGAAAGTGGGTGGAACTCTGATGCACTAACTCATGAACCCAGAAGGGAAATGATGTGGCTGCCACGGATTGGAGGAGCGGCTGCAATCGTTTACCAAGGGATCATTTGTGACGGTACAAATAGGGGATGGAGAGACGTAATCTGTTCCTTCGTTTTGGTTAACGTTTTGAACCAGGAAAGACCTGTATTATTGTATCGTGAGTGTTTTGTCTAATTGTTACTTATTGTTATTAGATGGCTAACACATTTCCGGAGCTATCGCTAGAGGCCAGCACTTACCCGGAACATCCCTACACTGGAGCACGATAAATTGTATATTCACCACGAGCACTACTATACTCACTGATGACTGGTGCTTGTGTATGTGTATTGTGTGTGTGTGTTTTTTGAATATCGTGTACTTTATTTCAGACTGCACCGTGCATTAATTATACAGAGCAGTACACATTGTTGTGTATTGCCTGGTAACCCACCTTTGGCTACTTCTAATATTAGGTCCATATGAGAGTGTAGTTTAATTAGAAATTAAAATAAAGAAAGCACTCAATGTAGTTTTTACTTCAAACAGCCAGCATATATTTATTCAGATAGAATGGTGTTTCATGAAAATAATAAATTCAGTACTGGTTGTCAAAAACAATACAGAATATAAGGAGTTCTTATTGAAACCAATGTCCTTGTTTGTGTAGATGTTGTGTGGGTCAATATTCCTACCACTTTGTAGAATTTGAACAAAATTTAGAAGGTCTATAGAAATCCAAAAGAAAAATCCAGGAAAAGAATACATTTTTAAAAAATCAGCTTTGGGATTGTGTATTCAATGGGTCTTCAATATGATCGGCTCGCCACTCCTTTGCAGGAGAATTCAACTCCATCTAAAAAAAACCTGACCTAAGTCAGAAAATTGAGAATCATTCTAACAAGGATCAAAATCCATATAACAATAGCCATTCAACAGCATTGTAACCAGTATTGAAATCAGCATTCATGTACTGTGCCAGAGCAAAGCTCTGCCCTTTAGAAATTGGTAGGGATGGGGTTAAATTCCCCTACCTGCCTGGGTTCATTGTGTTCAGGTGGCTGGGGTTGATTAGATGATTAGTTTAATTAATGATCAATCAGCACCCAGCCACCTGACATAAAAGGAGGCCTCTGCTTCTCATTTGGGAAGAGGGAGCTGAGGAAGTAGGTTGGTGTTATGTTTGTATGTTTGTATGTTTGTATGTTTGTATGTTTGTATGTTTGTATGTTTGTATGTTTGTATGTTTATATGTTTGAATCCAGTGAAGGCATTGCCCAGCCTGGAAATTGTTATTTTTGTTATTTTTGCTTTTTGTCTTGCTTTATTTGTGTTTAAATCCCTTTATTTTGGCCCTTGTGCCCTTTCATTTTTGTGTTTATTTATAATACAATAGTTATATTTTTGAACTACAGACTGTCTCTGGGCCACTATCCACTCGCCAGCCTGCCACAGGTACATTTATAGAAAATATAATACATTAACCATTTGTTCGTTAAACTTGAGAACCACAATTTAGTTTTCTTTTAAAAAAAAAAAAATTCTACTGCAGCACAGCAGTGCAGCCTAGTTAAACAATAGCACAAATTCAGCTGCACTTTTAAATTAAACAATAGCTCTTTACTATACACACAGAATAAAGTCAGTTTCTCTTTGGCTTATATTATATTAAAGGCCTTAAATATCCCTTGGAGCACGGTCAAGATGATTAAGAAGTGTAAGGCACCACCAAGACCCTGCCAGATTAGGCCGTCCCTCCAAACTGGATGACCAAGCAAGAAGGAGACTGGTCAAAGTGTGCATGTGACAACAATATCCCAAGCACTCCACAAATCTGGCCTGTATGGTAGGGTGGCAAGAAGGAAGCCATTACTCAAGAAAGCCCACCTTGAATCCCATTTGAAGTATGCAAAAAAACACTCAGGAGAGTCTGTAGCCATGTGGCAAAAAAGTTTTGTGGTCTGACAAAACAAAAATTTAGACTTTGTGGCCTAAATGCAAAGCGTTATGTTTGGCACAAACCCAAGACAGCCCATCACCCAAAGAACACCATCCCTACTGTGAAGCATGGTGGTGGCAGCATTATGTTATGGGGATGTTTCTCATCAGCAGGGACTGGGGCACTTGTCAGGATAGAAGAGAAAATGAATGGAGCAAAGTACAGAGAAGATCTTGAGGAAAACTTGCTGCCCTCGGCATGAAAGCTGAAACTGGGACAGAAGTTCACATTTCAGCATGACAATGACCCAAAGCACACAGCCAAATCTGCACTGAAGTGGCTAAGGAACAAAAAGGTCAATGTCCTTGAGTGGCCCAGTCAGAGCCCTGACCTAAATCCAGTCAAAAAATGTGTGGCATGACTTGAAGATTGCTGTCCATCAACACTCCCCAAGGAACTTGACAGAGCTTGACCAGTTTTGCAAAGAAGAATGTTGCCAAATCTAGGTGTGCAAAGTTGGTAGAGACATATCCCAACAGACTCATAGCTGTAATTGCTGCCAAATGTGCCCACCAAGTATTAACTAAGGGGGGTGGAGACCTTTCAATTTTGTATTTTTAATATATATATATTTTTTTTCTCAATAAAAACTTTTTTTTTTTGGTGTGTAGATAAGTGGAAAAAAAAAATCCTCATTTAAATGCATGAAACTCTGAGGCACTGACACAACAAAATGTGAAACAAAGTTCAAGGGGGTGTAGACTTTTTATAGGCACTGTGTGTGTGTGTGTGTGTATATATATATATATATATATAGTAAACAAAATATCTCCCTATGTAACATTTCAGTGCAAGCTTTCAACTTCCATTACTGTCTGTTTAAAACAGGCTGCTGTTTTTTAATACATGCATCTTTTTTCCTTTTTCTACTACATAGTTAACAGATATTTTCTTTTCCTTTTTAGCCCTTTTACAAAATTACACTTGCTTAAAATAATTTGCTTTGAATTACAAAAGATATATCAAATGAACAACTATATAGAACTACGTCATTTTAGAGTTGCTTCTCTTTCTCTTTCATTTCATTCTATAACACAAAAAATTAAACACCTTTGCAAATATCAACATTTTAAACTTACATTGTTTTATTCCTTGATATAAAATAAATCATTTTTCTCATTACTTTTGCTAGATATCAGTTTTGTTTCAGTATTTTTCCATTAGCTAACATTATGCATTTTGAAAAATTATACTTTGATTTGTGACTACAGGAGGATTACATCATTAACATCTTTGTCTAATAAAAAAGAGATACAGTAGGCTCTTACAGTAGGTAATGAATAAACTACAGCACTCCTTCATTTGAGTGGAAGCGACAGCGTGGGAGAAGTACAGGCGTGGAAAACAGTTTAGAAGCAGTAAGGAGAAATTACCTTGAATTGCTTTAATCAGAAAACACAGGACATTGGGGAAACACTGCAGCTCAATGTCAAACAGCCACATGTG
This sequence comes from Polyodon spathula, assembly GCF_017654505.1. Taxonomy (NCBI): domain Eukaryota; kingdom Metazoa; phylum Chordata; class Actinopteri; order Acipenseriformes; family Polyodontidae; genus Polyodon; species Polyodon spathula. Next base: position 73,037,676 of record NC_054535.1, read on the forward strand.
TTTTTCTGATAACAAACAAGCTGAAACTCAGAGCAGCTGATTCAAATTCAGCGCCGTTCTGAGACATGGGAGAGGGGTGGAGCCAACAGGCAGTCTTCCCAGCGACAGCGTGGGAGAAGTACAGGTGTGGAAAAGTGCAGAGCGGTTAAGAAGCAGTTTGAACGTAGATTGATGTCTGCAGAAGAAACTAAACTTAAAAAAAAAACATCAACATGGTCTTCAAGCCAGTAATCTGTGACACCTGCATGCTGTGAAAAATTCGAGAAAACCCAGCAGAGCTAAAACAAGTGTGCATAAAGTGTTGCGTGATCCAGGACTTGCATAAACTAGTAAGTATGCTAGAAATGAAGCTGGAAAAAATGAGACAGCAACAGGATCTTGAGGAGCTGGCACACCCACAATTCATGGAAGTCTGTACCACCCCTAACAGACTGAAAACCACCAGGGAAATAGAAGGTCAGAATAGCTGGGTTCAGGTAGGCAGAAGCCGGGATAAAAAGAAACTTTGTCAATCACAACCACCAGAAATCAAAACAACCAACAAATTTGAGTCACTTCAAAATTTTGATGAGCAAAGCCAACAAGAGAACAAAAGGAACAACATCCAGGACCCTATTAACAGTGGTGACCAGACAGCAAAAAGAAGGGAGGTCATGATTGTTGGGGACTCCATATTGAGAAACACAGCAAGTTCAATTCGCAGTTTGGACAAATACTAAAACAGCGTGCTGCCTTCCGGGAGCCTCTGTCAAGCACATCACTGAGAACGTGGACAGACTCCTAGAACGAACAGGAAACGACCTGGTAATAGTCATCCACATTGGTACAAACAACATTGGAAGAGACAGACCAAAAACCCTGCAAAACAAATTCAGAGAGCTAGGAAGGAAATTAAAAGACCAAAACTGGTATTTTCTGGTATACTACTGGCACCTTGCAAAGGACCATATGGACAGCTGGAAATAATTAATCTAAACGCATGGCTGAAGACGTGGTGCACACGGGAAGGCTTCACCGATCTTGATCATTGGACCACATTCTAAAACAAGGACTATCTGTATAGACAGGATGGACTGCACGTAAATTAAAAGGGAACCAGTCTACTCGGAGAAAAGATCCTCGAGCAGTTTCAGAAGCATTTAAACTAGAAAGGAAGGGGCGAGAAATCAACAAAAAAACAGAAGGGAGACCTCATCAAAACAAGGACAACTCAGGTAAGACAATCATAAAAGTATTTATCTAAATGCTAGAAGTATCAGAAACAACACTTTAAAACTTGAAGCTACTGCACTAACAAGTAACTATGATGTGATAGGTGTTACAGAAACGTGGTTGTCTGAGAGTGATGGGGACGAATATAATATTTGTGGGTATACACTGTATAGGAAAGACAGGCAGGACAGAAGAGGAGGAGGGGTAGCGCTATACATAAGAAACAGTCTTGAAGCCCAGGTGATAAACCTGGACAAAGAAAATAAAGCCAAATCAATATGGGTCAGAATAACGGACAAAAATTCAAAGGGCATAATCATAGGAGCATGCTATAGACCGCCAGATTCAGATGGTGAGCAAAATAATCTGTTATACAATGACATTAGAAATGCGTGTAGCTAAGGAGAAACCATACTAATGGGGGATTTCAACTTCCCCCATATAAAATGGGAAAACCCGGTGGGGAGCACGACGGATGAAATTGAAATGGTGGAAATGACAAATGACTGCTTCCTAACACAATTTGTCAAGGCACCGACTAGAGAGGAGGCATGCCTTGATTTAGTCTTTTCAAATAATGAAGACAGAATAACTAAAACAGAGGTCTGAGAGCCACTGGCAAACTCAGACCACAACATGGTCTCATTTGAAGTGCTTTTTAAAAACCCCAAAGTAATGACTAAAGCTAAGGTTTATAATTTTAGAAAAGCAAACAATGAAGGTATGAAACAAAGACTAACAGAAATAAATTGGAGTAAAATAGAGAAAACATCCATAGAAAAAGGATGGCTGTTCTTCAAAAATGTAGTACTAGAGGTGCAAAACAATTGCATCCCTAAAGTAGACAAATCTAAATGTAAAACTAAATTGCCAAAATGGTTTAATAGATCAATTAAAAAATAAATTCAACAAAAAAAGGCACTTTAAAGAGTGTTAAAAAGGGACCAAAAAGAAAGTAACAGAAAGAGTACATGGAACTGCAAACGCAAGTCTAAAAAGAAGTTAGAAAGGCCAAGATAGAAATAGAAATGAACATTGGTAAGGGGGCTAAAAACCAATTCCAAAATGTTTTTCCAATATTACAACAGCAAGACAACATTCAAAGAGGCGGTTAAATGTCTAAGAGATACAAATGGCAAAATCATAGATTAAGAAAAAAAAATAGCAAATATATTAAATGATTACTTTTCACAAGTGTTTACAAAGGAGCATACAGACAACATGCCCCACGTCAACCTGTTCCTATCCAGTTTTAAATAACTTTAGCATAACCAAGGCAGAAGTGTTAAAGGGACTAGGAGTTCTTAAAATAAACAAATCCACTGGGCAGAGTGAGATCCTCCCAATAGTACTCAAAGAAATGAAAGAAGTTATTTAAAAACCTCTAACCAAGATCATGCAACAGTCTCTTGACATAGGGGTTGAACCGACAGACTGGAAAACAGAAAGTACTGTTTAGAGGAGAAACCTCAGAATGGAGTGTGGTAACCAATGGAGTACCACAGGGATCAATATCAGGTCCTCTGCTATTCCTAATATACATTAATGATTTAGATTCTGGTATAGTAAGCAAACTTGTTAAATTCACAGGCAACACAACAATAGGAGGAGTGGCAAACACTGTTGCAGCAGCAAAGGTCATTCAAAATGATCTAGACAAGATTCAGAACTGGGCAGAGACATGGCAAATGACATTTAATAGAGAAAAGTGTAAGGTACTGCACGCAGGAAATAAAAATGCCCATTATAAATATCATATGAGAGATACTGAAATTGGAGAAGGAATCTATGAAAAAGACCTAGGCGTTTTTTTTTGGTGACTCAAAAATGTCTTCATCTAGACAATGTGGGGAAGCTATAAAAAAGGCCAACAAGATGCTCGGATACATTGTGAAAAGTGTTGAATTTAAATCAAGGGAAGTAATGTTAAAACTCTACAACGCATTAGTAAGACCTCATCTTGAATATTTTGTTCAGTTCTGGTTACCTCGCTATAAAAAAGATATTGCTGCTCTAGAAAGAGTGCAAAGAAGAGCAACCAGAATTATTCCAGGTTTAAAAGGCATGTCATATGCAGACAGGCTATAAGAATTGAATCTGTTTAGTCTTGAACAAAGAAGACTGTGTGGTGACCTAATTCAAGCATTCAAAATTCTAAAAACGTATTGACAATATCGACCCAAGGGACTTTTTCAACCTTAAAAAAGAAACAAGGACCAGGGGTCACAAATGGAGATTAGACAAAGGGGCATTCAGAACAGAAAATAGGAGGCACTTTTTTACACAGAGAATTGTGAGGGTCTGGAATCAACTCCCCAGTAATGTTGTTGAAGCTGACACCCTGGGATCCTTCAAGAAGCTGCTTGATGAGATTCTGGGATCAATAAGCTACTAACAACCAAACGAGCAAGATGGGCAGAATGGCCTCCTCTCATTTGTAAACTTTCTTATGTTCTTATTTGAAGAACTACCTGTTTGCATTGTGTGTGCTTATGTTGTTCATCAGTCTCCAGAGTTTTGAACTCCAACCAATCAGTGGAATCTGAAAATGTGATACAAATATTATTGTCCTGTCAACAGATCGTTTTAATGCTCCTAGAGCTGATTTCCATTACATGAGAGTAGATGTTAAAACTTCATGCTGATTTGAACTAGGTTCTCGCCAATATAAGCACCAACTAAGCAGTAGCTTTACAGTAAACTGATGTGATCCATCTGCATCTCCATCCATTTGTGTTGCATTCCATCTGATGATGTAGATATCCTTCTGTCTGGTGTCGATGGTTGAAGTGTAATGCTGGTTCCCACTTATTTTGCCTCCCCAGCGCATCAGCACAACAGCTGTGATGCTGGCAACCCAATCTCCAGGCATTAGACCTTGCAACCTGTGCAAGTGGCATGGTGATGACTAATGTTAGAGAAGTTATGGCTAATGTGCAGCTGTATAGCAATTCAATTGTTGCACTGGCCTTAAAATGAAGTGTGAAGCTTTAGAAAACTGTCCGCTCAAACTTCTCATGACTGAACACACTAAATGATAAGACAAAAATAAAGGGCGCGTTGGCCAAATGAATAAACAAGTAATAAACAAAACCACAGTGAACGAAACAAACACGTATCTTTCTGGGTTTTAGCCAGCATGTATAGCAATTGTTTTTAGTTTAGTTTTAAATCTTCTTGTACAGACTCTTCTTGTCTCTCCTCATTCTCCCCTTGACACAGACAGCTGTAGGCTTTTATACAGGTGACAATCTGCCGATTAAAAACAATTAGTAAATGAATTAACTCGGGAGATGGCCACCTTCTGCACAAGGTTTTTATGAATGGGGACTTTAACCCCATTCATGTGACTATATTATGAGACAGGCTTTTTGCCGGTCTCACACAACAAATAATAATATCGGACGGCTTTAGTCCATCCGCACACAACACAATACACATTACTAACAATAATAATAAATAATAAAAATAACACACAATATACATAGGGGAAGGACTCCCCATCACAGTGTACTTTTAGAAAATATGTAATGAGGGATTAGTAGGTCATAGAAACAATGTTAGGTATTTGGTAACCTTATTTTCTCCTTTGAGGCAACATGCATTAAAAGATTTAAGATCCTTGCAAGGGACATTAAAAAGCTTAATTTGCTTTTAGAGTTTTCTTCATGACTAAGCTATTAGTCCTCTAGTGTATAAAGAGCATACAGTGTGGTTTTCAGTTTTATTTTAAAAAAGTAGGTTGTCTACTAACTTATATGATACAACAATTTTCTTTGGTTGTTGGATGGTTAAAATATGATAATGGCCTGCATTCTGAATGCTATGTTGCAATAACTTGCTCTTACAAAAAATGTGAATATTGTCTTTGCACATATTATCATATTTTATTGGAAGATATGTGAATTACGCATGTTGCGAATTTGTCAAATCTCTAAGGAATAAGGTGATGTAGAATGAGCTTCTCATTATTAGCAGCTCCCAGGCAAATAGGAGATTAAGGTAAAAAAAAAATTGTTTAAAGATAATTAAGCCACACGACTGGAAAATACCAGAAGAAATGCAAAACAAAATTAAAGGCAGAAAGCTAATGCATGGTATTAAAAAATGTAGAAAAGAGGTAATCAGAGTAATAATATTGTCTAAACATGTAGATCATTTATTATATGTGTTTATTTTATATAGTGTGGTAAAATGGACAGTAAGTAATAAGAGTAAGTGGCAGCTTGATATTTTAGCGAGTGGTTTGGTCACGCTGATCCCCATTCTTCTGCCCTAGTTCTTTTACTGCTGGTTGGAGTTCAATAGGCCTGTCACCTTAATTCCTGACAACCATTTCACTTATGATTTGGTGAACGGGACTATCAAGTCAAACCAGTAACATTCCAATACCAGAGAGCCTGTGACATGGCGGGACCCTGTTGCTGGTTCATCTATACTGAATAAACAGGAAGGCTCATTCCTGATGGGTGGGGGTGGGGGGCTTGGGGGTAGTGGTGTGCCAGGGAGCCTACATTGGCGTAATAAACAGCAGCGCCACAGATCCTGGCTGTTGCATAGCTGTAGCCCCACAACCTTGAGCTGCGCTAAGGTCCTGTATTGCCATCGAGGAGGAGAGCATCAGTTCCAGGAAAGAATTACTAATATGGAACCCAATTGCCAGACAGATCCTTTGAAGGCATCTGAAAGAGTTGGAGTTGCCGGGAGGATGCCAGGACTTTGGGAGCAATATCAGTAGGTTAGTTTAGGGGATGTTGATCCCAAACAGTATAGTGAAGATTTCATAGGGTAGTAGGTTCCTGAAGCGGGATATCTTTTTAGTCAGTCTAGCATTTGTCGTTTGTGGGCAAGCTTTTATTTATTAGCTTGTTTTGTCTTTATAAAATCAGGCACTAGGGTTACCATTGTTGGTACCCTAGTGTCGGCACCGTATATTTATTAAATTTGCGCACCTGTGCCTTGTGTCAACCAACAATGCTGTGTATCTGACTCATTATCAGTGATGGCCACCATCTCTATTAAATTTAATGCAAGATGTTGTGCAAAGCTAGTTTGTTTTAATGTAACCATTTCCGTACTGTTTCTTAAAAATGAAGAAGCCATTACAATAAATTAGAAAGAGACTACACAACTTTCAATAAACTTTTTCATATTGTAAGATTATGAATAATATTGTATAAAGTAAACTGTACAGAAGTCAATTGACCAGAATTCTGAACTATATCCTCATGAGGTTAGCCATAGAAAAACAGTAACCATAGTATTGAAAGATAGTATATTTGGTCCTTGTGAAAATGTTAAATGGGTCTGTAGCAGAGCTGGGGCCATGCACATAAAGAGGAGATTTTTTTGTAATTGTTTAATGTAAATTATTGTTGGACTTGCTACCTGCTGCCGTTCCTCTCAACCAAGCACAGCAAGTGATTGGCTGTCCTGGTCCTCAATCAGCAGGTGGGCAGGTCTTGACCGAGTGTCCGTCAGTTTAAAAAAATCCAGCCAAGATTGGTCGAGGCTGATGCAAGGCCATGAGACTCAATGCTATGGAGGTCTGGAATCCCGCTGGAGAGAACTGGAGACTGCTGACTACTGCATGGGTTAACCATGGTCAGGGTTCCAGCATTCACGCAAGAAGAAACTGCAACAGCTGGCGGTCGTGTGTATACTAGGGCTAGGAACGGAGCTTAATTTCAGACAACAAAAGCCTGCAGTTTAGAGAGAAGTGTATTCCAACAGGAACACCTGTTTATGGGAGTAGCGATAGCGATACTGCACCTTTTATTTGTAGTTTTTGTACTGTGTTTTATTTTTCCTTTGTACAGGTTGATGTATGTGTCCTCTGTGCATTACCATCACTGCTAATGTCACATAACCTGTTTTGTTTACTTTAGTTTTCTTTTTTATTAATAAATCCTGTGTGCCTGTGGGATGTGACAAACACATCAATCCTGCGTGTCTCTCCACTCACTCATAGGCATACCCACGCAAGTGACAGATACCCTGTCACAGGATCTGTTAACAATATATCTCAAGGATGAAAGCAAAGATAGGGCTGCCAAAAACAAAGATGGGCTGTACTATTCAGGGCCATTTCTTTGTGTACAAGGGCCTCAAATAAATTATCAACTGCTGTTAACAGAAGCCAGCCTGGTTCCACTTCCTTGCCAAAACTAATAACTTTCCTGTTTTTTTTACCACTAAAGCAACACACTTGTAATAGGCTATAATAATTGGATAATATGTAGCTGCTGGTTTGGGTCCCAAGGTTTTATTTCAGTTTTATCTATTTCAATTTTAGAGTGGAATAGTATAGTTGCTCACAGAGATCAGTAGATTACAGTACTAAAGCCTTTCTCTTGCTGACCCTATTCCAGTTGTATGCCCCCATTTGATATTTTGATCAAACATTACATTTTATTTGCATTTAAACAAAATCTATCCTTGGAAAACCATGGTTATATTTCTAGAAGGAGAATCCACCCACTAATCTGCACATCCTATCCAAGCACCTAAAAACTCAGTGTGGGTTTCATTCATGTCGCCTCTTTTGCTTGGCCTCTCAGTCACGTGGGGCAAGGCCAAACAAGGAGATGGCCGTCTTTAGAGCCTGGATGAAGGGCTACCCTAAGCCTTGGATTCCCTAAGGTTTCCTTCTACCAGCGAGCAGGGTTTTTTCCTGAGTGTTGAGCGGTTCATATTTAGTTTGTGCAGGGCCAGGTTCTCACTCAGTGCATTTCATACTCTGGGGGGCGGGCCCCTGCCTCAGCTGTTTACTTTTCATTCATCCTCTTCCTATTTTTAGGGGTAAGTGGCATTGTGCCACTGCAGTTGTTACGTTAGCCATTCATCATCTTCCTTTTATCCAGTCTTGGTTTGGCGGCTTTGTCTTTTGGGGAGAGGGGGTCCTATCTGCGGCACTAGACTACATGATATCATTGTGTATTCGCTAGTTAGCCAGCATTGTGGCTAGCTGTCAGCACCCAAGGACAAGGTCTCCAGCCAAATTAAGTATCTGTCATTATTTAATCTGTTTAATTGCAATTTAAATCATCCACATTGCAGATTTTCAGCTCAAAGGAGAATTCTGTACATTGTTACAATTATCCTGGTTAAAAGAAAAGATTCTTGAAACATCATCAGAAAAGATCACTTAGAAGATGATCGAGAACCAAAAGTTGTCCATTATTATTTATTTCTTTCTTACCAGACACCCTTAATAATAATAATTTATTGATTTTATATAGCGCCTTTTGGGGATCACAAAGCACTTTTACATACATAAATGATAATAATCAAAATAATAAAAGCAGCAATGAAAACAGAACTACAAGACAACTACAGTCCAGGTACAGTTGTTACAAAACATCACATTACAGATAAGAGCATTTATAAGATACAATACAGTCAGTAGTAAATAGGAGCAAATTCAAATAAGAGAAAATAAAAAAAAAATACAGTAAATAATTATGTTTCAGAGCGATTTTGACTAATAGCAGTTTTCTCCTAAAGAAAGTCACTACTTATTTGATAAGAACTGATGCTGGACACAACTACCCTAATTTATGAAATGCTTGCTTCGACTGCCAGGATTTCTGATTTAGAGAGTCCTTGGATTCAAAACTGCAGACGACAAGTAAATCTTGCTTTGACTGCCAAAAAGAACCTTCCATATCTTGCACCACTCTGCTTGCAAGCACTTAAGAGCAAGGCTATTTTTCTGTTATTGTAAATATAACTCTTACCTCTTCTGCACTTCTATTAGCTCCATGTGGCCCAGACTTTTAAAATGCAGACTTTGTAACATCGATTGTGGATGAAAGTGCAGATCACTGATTGTTGATTTGATTTACCAGTATATATGAATTATATGTTCCTTTATTTGTTCAAGTTAAACCAAAACCATTTTTACTATTAGAAAAATATAACCCTGCTCAAGGATACGATTTTCATAGGGGTATTTTTTTCATGTTCCTTGTTATTTTATTTGAAATCAGGTGTGTGATTTGATGTTGCACTCATAAGTCATATGTTTGTTAAATAACTAACTACAAAGGCACGACAACAGCGTACCAGTTTGTTCTTGTGCTGACTCGGAGTCAATCTGCCATCCATAATTGTATTAGCTCAAATTCTAAATCAAATCTAGATTGTTCGTTCACAACAACTTCAAACTTGTGACCACATCACTCCAAATCTTGCATTGGCTTGAAGTTATATTTTGTTTTGCTTATTTTCTTATAAGACAATTCATGGGCTTAGTCTTGCTTATTTGAGTGAGCTTCTAACACATTATGTCCCTTGGTAATCCCTAGACTTCCATTAAAGAATTGTGGTGCCAGGGCTTTTAGTTGCTATGCACCAGAGCTTTTATGCTCTCTGCCAACATAATTAGGACAGTAATAAGGACATAATTTTCATCTGGCTTTTGTTACAATTGAAAGCTGTAAAATAGAAGATACTAAAGATATTCTTTGTGCAATCAATCTTTTCTGTGGACTTATCTGGGTACTTTATACTCAAAGCTTCAATCAGACTGAAAGATTTCACTATGTAACACAATTTTTGTTAAATAGTGAATACATTACATTAGCATTTCCTTGCTCAAAGTGTTCTATAGTCCATTAAGGGTTGTGTTAGACTGAAAACACTGTGTAACAATTTTTTTTTTTTTTTTTTTTGTTCCTGGGTAGTAAGTGTTATTTCCTAATTGCTTATGCCTCAAAAGTATAGAAAATGGCTATTATTCCCCACTAACTTTGCTTTTGTGACCAGGACAGGTAAATGTCAAAATATCACTATTTCCAATGAGAAAACGCACGAATTTTCATTCACATAAAATCAGAAAAAAACAACATATGAATCCAAATTAACATGTATTTATACTAAAGTAATACAAAAATGACTACAAAAGATTTAGAAGTGAGTAGTTTTTTGAGATTTACAATTATACTGTAAATTTACAGTATAATCGTAAATCTCGAAAAACTACTCACTTCTAAATGAGTAGTGAGTAGTTTAGGCATAAGCAATTAGTAAATAACACTTACTACCCAGGAACAACAAAAAAAAAATTGTTACACTGTGTTTTCAGTCTAACACAACCCTTAATGGACTATAGAACACTTTAAGGAAGGAAATGCTAATGTAATTTATTCACTATTTAAATGTATGAAAACATTCTCAAGGTAGATTACTCAATAGTACAATTCAGAAATATATACATGTAAAACTATATTTGAGATGTGGGTAGAATGGAGAGTCTTTGCTATCCTACCTCAACATGTCTCTTACTTAATCATATAAAATCAGGCTCTGATTACCCATGCATAAGGTTTCTCCAATAGAAGCAGTATACTGTTTTGTGTAGACACACTACTTTGTTTTCTTGTTTTAAGGTATGAAACCATAATATAATTTGAAAGTGTATTTTAAGTTTATTTATTCTCTATTCTGTATTCTTGCAATCTAAATTATGCATGATCAACATGTATTCATGATATTATTGTCATTCTGAATCACATTTTCAATATGAATGGATAATCATACATGATAATTAAATTGTCCATTGAAACAGTAATTACATTTCACTTACATTGCTTATAAGATTCAAACAAGGTTATCTGCTAATGTCTTCTCCTTCTTGTTTGCTTAGAACTTCACACAAGGGCATGTTCAATTTATCATTTTTTACCAATTGTTCTAGACTGATTGGGTTATTTTCAAAGCAAGCATATCTCAAATAAATTATTTTTAATAAGAGCACTGTAACAAAAAAAAGCCAATATTTTTACATGTAAACCAAGCCATTGTTTACTTTGGTGGATCCATCAGAAACTGCACATTTATTGTGTTCAGTGTTTTCCACAATAGCATTTGCTCTTTGAAAAGACCTCCTTTGAGGATATTTGTTTTGATCACAAAAGCAAATCTTTCCACCACCTTCAAATTGCTAAGGTGAAAATTATATAACTGGTTGGTGTGGCTGGGAGAGTTAGGAGACAGCATTTTATTTCAGACTCTGTATAAGGATACACTACATATGCTTTTTAGAGTCAAATTAAGCCTACGCAGCCCAGCAGGACTGTAATGGCAGGACATTATAAGTAGTAATGATGTAATGCCCTACCTTCCACTTTGCGTCAGTGTTTCAAACCTGTAATTAATTTGCCATTCAACCAGCATGATATTAAGCACTGGTAATCATTGCATTACATGAGGAATCTCTGAATCTAAAGTGTCATGCCAGGAAAAAAATGGAAAACAACATTGAGTTTCATAAACAATATATAATGTGGATTTGTGATTAAGAGTCGGGTTTTCAATCAAGCGAAAAACATGCAAAATAAATAAATATATGCATAAACAAATGTGTTTCATTGTACAGAAAAAGAGGATTGTGGAGAAAGTGAACTTCTGTGTCTTAAAATTATCTTTAGTATAACAAAAAGCCTGACAGATAGAACATAAGCAGAAACTGTAGGAGAAGCACTGCAATTAGGAATGATTTTATAATTAAGGCTCTCTATGATAGGCTCTAGCTTGAGAAAGGGCAAACTTTACATGTCTTTAATCAATGGGAAGAAGACATGGTCGAAGGGGTATATTTAGTAAGAAAGTGTTAGAATGAGAAACAAAGCCATTGACATTCCTGCACTAGAATGGCTAACTGTTAATGATGATGGAAATCCTGCACACTATTGCGTTTAAAAAAAAATAACAATTACAAAAATGCCTGTGTTTTATGCAGTGTTAATTTTTCTTGCTAATGAATACATACCTTTTTACTCAAGATTCCTTGAGTAATGTGGTTTGCTCTGAATTCCATGAGTGGTCTGGTGGCTTTCAGCCTTCATTATCCCAGTTCAAAGGCCTTTACAATATTAGATTTGAATTCCTTGGTATATTTTCTCCTCTTTTTTTTTTTTTTCTTTTCAAAACTGGTAATCTCTGGGTCGTGCGCTTGTAAATCTTTAAATTACCAGCTGGACGTTGTTGTGTTCTCGGTACTTCCAATAGCCTAAATAATAACTTAATAGTAATACTACTTACTTGGAGCTGTTCTTCAGTTCAGGTACATCGTACACATAATTTAATGTGTTTTGGGAACTGGTTGTTTTTATCTACCTCTTAAAAATGTAAAACCTGTAAAAGAATAAAAGTACCGGTAAATGTATTTCTCAATTAGGATTTGAGTCCAGGCTTTTGTATTTGTGTAAGTGTATTTAAGTTACTGGTTGGTCCTAAAATGTATTGGCGAAACCAAACAAATAATAATTAATGCAGATTGTGCTGTTTGTTCAGAAACTTGTTCAGTGTGTTCATAACATGTATTAAAAGCCTTTGAAGAGAGCAGTGTTTGTTGTTATTAATTAGTAGGCTTAAGGGGTACATGAGGAGCTTTTTATTTTATTGTGCTACATGTTCCCATGTGTTCCTACAACTGTTTACGTGTGTGTTTAAAAAAAACAAACAAACAAAAAAAAAAAAACACATTTTGACCACTGTTAAATTTCATTCCCTGACTCATGATGGCTTCCCATGTTCCTGCATGGACCTCTCAGAACTACATTTCCCATCACCCTCCTGCTCACTGGTCTCAATTAGATATAAGTTAGCAGGAAGATGATTAAAACAGTACACACACTTTACATAAACAGTTGTAGCAACACATGGGAACATGTAACACAATAAAGTAAAAAAGGGTACTGTGATAGAGAGAGAAAGGATCGATGCTGTAAATCTCCCTACCGATTAGAAAGGGCGCTGTGTAAGGGGGAAGGTAAGTTGCCTCCTAGAGCTGCCACCTCGGTGGTAGGTGGAAACCAGAAGGTGACCATATTAGGATGGGCGCGTAGCTGCAAGTACTCAGGACGATTCTATTACAGTCAGCTGCAGGGCAGCCCTTAGGGAAACCATGGCGACGCGATGACTGCGGGGAGGAGTTTGTTGGGTGCAAAGAGGAGCAGCTACGTCAAAACCTCCGCTTGCGCTGAGAATGAAAGCAGACGTCCGGAGCCTGTATTGATTTGTTTGTTTGTGGATTACGTCCGTTTTGTGTTGCAGAGGAGTGAGCCGCGGACCGGCAAAATACAGAGCACGTCCTGCACAGCACAGCACAGCACCGCACCGCACCGCACCGCACCACTCACGGCACCACGCTTCTCAGGACAGAGAGCACTGCGTTCACGGAGAACGTGGGGACGGACAAAGTCCCGTTTTTGTTTACTCTTTATTTTAATTAAGAGAGCTGCCGTGTACCCCCCAATACCATCGCTGGTAAAGGGGTGGGACCTATTTGTGTTGTTATTATTTTTGTTATTTTTTTTTGTTATTATTAAAAACACGCAGACTGTTTTTGGGAGAAAGATTGTGTGGACCTGATTCATTCACTGCACCTGACCACTTGTACCCTTTAAGTATAGTTGCTGAAAGTGTTTAGTTTGCATCCAGTTTGCATACAACTTGTCATTCACACCAGAGACTAGTTGCTATTGCTGTTGTGGTTACTAATTGTCACTGACAGCAAACACTGTTCTCAATTTTTTTTTTAACTTTATTTTGATATGCTAAATTTAAATACATAGATTGAACATATAGATAGATTGAACTTTAGTCTACATTGAAATACAATATCCAGGAGTGTGTATACTAATACTGAGATTTTCTTTCATCAAGCAGAAGGGGTAAAATACATAAATTAATACTGTATTTTCTAGCAGATTGATTTGGAAAAGAGATTAAACAGTTAAAACAATACCATCCGAGATTTGGGACCTTATATTGACCCATCAGATAAAAGAAAATCTTTAATCCATTTACTATTTTTTATTTTGTACATTGTTGAGATCAGTTGAGATTGTTGAGAGTAGTGAAAGATCAGTAATAAAGCATTTATAATGGACAATTTTTTCAGGGAGAAAAGGAGCTAAACAGACTCACTGTAGCACATACTGAGGAACGCCCACAACCTGCCCACAAACTCTGAGCCAACTTGTATGGCAACGTAAAAAGGCTACCTTTTGAATTAAATATTGGACAAATAAGTAAAAAAGAGGATTACAAAATCTAATTCAAGTGGCAATGTATAGCATGTGAGGTGCCAGAAGGTAACCTCCCTTTTAAAACGTGCTCAAGAAACTAGTGTATGACTGGCCATAAAGATTTACACAAATCTTTACATTTACAAAAATATTCATTTTTGGAGAGGTTTGGGGACCCTTGCGCCTAGCTTTGTAAAAACTCATGTAGAATTTGATCCCTTTATTCAATCAGTTTCAAATTGTTATTCAGTGTAGTAGACATGTTGGGGAAGCACTGGAAAAAAATCTGGCTCTTTTCATGTGCTACAAGGTGAAAAGGACTATAGAATATAAACAAATGAAATGCATTTCTTGTTTTTTTTTTTCTTTTTTTTTTTTGATATCTCCTTCCAGTGTGGTACTGAGTAAAACTTATATCAAATCTTTTTAGTTTTAGTCCTAATGGCCAGGGGGTTACCTTGAATTCAAGCCCTGAACCATGCCTGTGCTGTCTATACTTTGGAAGATAATGTGATTTATTTAAGGTCATAGCCCTCCAGGTGGAAATTGCCTGTGGGAGGCCGGGGGTTTAAGAGGTTAAAGCAAAAAGCTAAATTTGTTTGCTTTCTATTCAACACGATATAAAACAAACACCCCTAAATAATGCCTAAATGATAAAACGTGCCATTTTCAACATTGACATTTTGACAACTCCGACAGAATGCAGAAGCAATACACCCCCCCCCCCCCCCCCCCCCCCCCCCCCACCCCCCACCAATATGTAGATAACATTCTATTGGAGGAGATGACTTTCCATGTGAAAACAAAACTGGTGTTCATTAAAACCCATTAGGCTGAAACATAAATAATCTATTTCTATCAATATTTATTTTTTTTACTTGTACCCCACACAAGCAATGCCACTGTCATGCATACCAATAATATGTTTGTTTTAGCAACTATCCAAATCATGCTTTCTTCAGTGGTAAGTCACATGCTTAACACGTCACATGATCTACGAATTTCTCCTGATTGACGAAAGTAAAATATTTCTAGAAACATGTTTCTCGAAGTAAACATTATCTGAGAATATGTTTCCTTGTGTAGACTGGGCTTACAACTCTTTCCAGGTCCGACATTACGATTTTCCCTTTCCAGGCATCATCAAAAAAATCTAACGCACAGGGCTCTAGTCGTTTTTTATCTGAAAAAAGCTGAGAAAACATTTCAATGGCCAAGTGAGACTGAAGCCGAAAAAAGGACTGTATCTGAGCAATACAGGTAGCCCCTGCACCTAAGAGATAACACAAACACAAAGGAGATAGCTGCTTACACATCTAGCACTCACAGAATATCATAGACATTTGCAGAGCTTTTTCAGATGTTTTAGTAATAAAATAATGACTTGGATCACATTATTGAGGAGTTTGGTGATAAAACGAGAGATCAGAAGAGGATTTATCAGTATGCACATCTTTAAAGAGGTATGTGAAAAATACAGCGAACAAGGGGTGGGGCTTGGTTGGAGTTGCGCTGTTTAAATTTTTTTTTTTCTGCATGTAAAATAAACAACCAGTGTGAAAATACATTGCACCTGACGTACCTCACAAGCACTGAATAAATGGACTGCACAGGGTTATTCTTGTTTTTTCTTGCCATTATGCTAATGCAATCATTTATACCCATGTTTAAAGGATCATTAATTTGTTTTGATACTGGCAGAAGATTTTAGATCACAGCTGCTGAAGGCTATTAATATTTAGCTTGCAACGTCAAGGACCCTCATGCCTAATGAAGGCAAAGAAGGATCTGTCACATTAAGGCTGTAGCACCTGTAGCTCACTGACCCGCTTTGCGGAGATGATAGCCAAGAGGAAGGCTGTCTTCATAGACAGATACTTCAACTGAGTGTATAGGCTTAAACAGGGCCTTCATGAGAGCCTCCAGCACAATATCAAGGCTCCATTCAGGGAGAACGTCTCTGTGGAGGGCATCCTTGAGAAAACATGTCATCAAGAAATGTGCAACCAGAGATACAGAATCAACGGGGGCATGACACGCAGAAATGGTCGCCAAGTACACCTTCATTGTAGAGGGTGACTGCGACAGGCTGGCGAGTGGATAGAGGCACAGAGACAGACTGCAGTTCAAAAAATATATACTTTTATTATAAATAAACACAAAAATAAAAGGGCACAAGGGCCAAAACAAAAGGATTGAAACACAAAAAGAAAGACAAAAAGCAAAACTTACAAAATAAAGGTTTTCAGGCTGGGCAATGCCTTCACTGGATTTAGAACAATTCAGAAACCCAAACAACAACCACCACAACAACCACAACCACCACAACCACCCACCAACCTGCTTCCTCAGCTCCCTCCTCCTAATGGGAAGCAGAGGCCTCCTTTTATGTCAGGTGGCTGGGCGCTGATTGATCGTTAATTAAACTAATCATCTAATCAACCCCAGCCACCTGAACACAATGAACCCAGGCAGGTAGGGGAATTTAACCCCATCCTTGCCAATTTCTAAAGGGCAGAGCTGTGCTCTGCCACAGTGACCTACCGGCATCGAGCAGTTCTTCCAGAAACTGCAAGATGATTGGGTCATGACCCTTAGTCAGACACCAGTTCTGAAAATTTCTCCATTTGTAGGCATATAACACCCTAGTGGAGCCTGCCCAAATGTTCTGCAATGTACCCACGACCACTTCAGATAGCCCTAGGGGTGACCAGTGGTCCCATTCAGGGGCTAGACCCATAATTGGACCCTACCTGGTACCAAGAGCCATGTTTCCTCATTCATTTTTACAGTAATACTTTCTGGAGTCAATTTTGACTACACCCAGTCAAGCTCCCTTACCTGTCGACTCCACGCCACAATGTAGCACCTGCCCGCCGAGCACGGCAAGCGCCACAGAATGACAAAATAGTAGCCAGTCTACACCACAGTCTTCGCCCTCAGAATTAAAGTTATAGATTTAAACAATGAACTAGGTCTCTTAATTTTCTAGGTTTTTTTTATAAGGTGTGGAGTTGGAGTATAATTCAAGAGGAGAGAAAGGCTTGCACACAATGATTAAAAGGAATTGCATGTTTATTATTAGGAACCAGTTAGGATACAGGAATTTGGACAGATCAAATAAATAGCACACAATAAATATAAATTCTAAGTAGGTAAACTAGCATTCACTTTCAATTCGAAGATGGCCACCAAACATCATTATGGGAAACGTGTACCAGAGCTGTTGCTAGGGAGAAAAGACGGCAGCATATGAGGGACACTAAGTCCTGCCTGTAAACGTGCAACCTCGAGGACCCTAGTGGCAATGAGGGATCTACCACATTCAGGCGGTAGAACCTGGCAAAGGTATGCAGGGTAACCCAGCTAGCCGCATCTCAAATTTCGGCCAAGGGGGAACCTCGGAAGAGGGCCCATGATATAGCCACACCTCTTGTGGAACGTGCGGCTATCCGCTCAGGTGGGGGTAAACCGGCACTATTATACGCAGTCGAGACTGTGTCCGCAATCCGATGCAGCAGCCGCTGCTTGGAGAGGGGCTGTCCCAGGGTCCGTGTTCCATGGCAGACGAAGAGCTGGTCAGACTGACGCAGCACTCTTGTCCTATCCCTATGACATCTCAGTGCCCGAATTGGGTAGAGAAGGTTCAGTTTTCTATCCTCGTCCATCACAAAAGGAGGAGGATGGAAGGACTCCAGTTCCACGGACTGATTCACGTGGAAGGCTGTAACAACCTTGGGGAGGAAAGCAGGGTTTGCATGCAGTGACACTCTGCTACCATCATCCCAAATATGCATACAGGAGCTATGCACAGACAGCGCCTGCAGCTCACTAACCCGCTTTGTGGAGGTGATAGCCAAGAGGAAGGCTGTCTTCACGGACAAGTGCATGGAGTATATAGGCTCAAATGGGGCCTGCATGAGAGCCTCCAGTACAATCTTAAGGCTCTGAAGGAACCGAACAGGATAGCAGTATCAACCAACGATCATTTGGGTGCGGTTTTACAATGTTTAGTAAGGAATTTGTGAAAGGAGGGGGGAAGGGTGGAATGTTTCAGTACACCATTAGGTTGGGTCAGATGTCCAGGGGCAGTGGGGGGATGGTAGAAGAAGGGCAATGCCTGCTTGCTTGCTAGGTCATAAATTCCAGGTTGAAGTGAACATAACAACCGCAATGGAGGGGGCAATCATGTCCCACAGCTATCTTCTATTGGTTGAGTATATGAGTTTAGGGGGTAGGGATGGATGAATTGTCTGCTGAGTGCCAAATCCTGATAGGAGAAGGGAATTTTATGTAGAAAATATATAACCCATGTACGTGTCTTACCCCGGCAGAATACATTAGTTACTGATGAAGTGACTGTTATTCTCCGGAGCGCTCTGTATTTTGATGACCACTGCAATAAACCTTTGATGCAACGATCAGTGTGATCGATTGTCTCTGATCATCTCTGCACTTCATTTTGTGACCCTACAGCTCCATTCGGGGAGAGTGGCCCTCCTAGGAGGGTGCAATCGCTGAGCACCTCGGAGAAATTGGGTAGCCAAAAAATGCAAGCCCGGGGACAGAGTCAATGGGGGCATGACAAGTAGAAATAGCCGCTAAGTAAACCTTCAGTGTGGAAGGTGATCTACCAGCCTCAAGCAGATCTTGTGACCTAGTGGAATGCACCCTAGCATTCTGCAGCATACCCACGACCCAAAGCCCTACTTTTCAACTGCAAGGCAGTAAAGAAAAAATACGTATATCCAACAACAAAAGTGGATGTAAAATAACAGGTCATAATGGCAGCGCGTGTGACTGTTCTGTCTGTTCTGTAAACAGCGCTCCGAATAAACTGGCGGATTCAACTCGGTAGCAGGAACATAGCAGAGCTGGTTCCCGGTAGAGGAGTCACGCCGCTACCTTTTCTTTTCAACTGCAAGGTAGTAAGAAAAGCACATATACACAACAACAATTGTGAGTGCAAAATACAAGTCACCACGGCAGCACATGCGACTGTCTTGTTTTGTAGACAGTGGGACAAGTAGGCAGGCTGAAAGAGTTGGTGGATTCAACTCAATAGCGGAAAACCAGCAGAGCTGAGTCCCGTTAGAGGAGTCTCGCCGCTACTTTTTTTCTCTTTAAACTGCAAGGCAGTAAGGAAAAACACATATACACAACAGCCATTGTGAGTGTAAAACCACAGTCACCACGGCAGGGTGACACAAGCTGGCGGATTCAACTCAACAGCGGGACACAGCAGAGCTGGGTTCCCGTGGAGGAATCCCACTTATTATTACTTACTCTAACTGCTTGGCAGTAAGAAATGAATACACATACATACAAGCGGGCTGACCAAGCCGGCGTATGCCATACAACAAGGCAGTAAAGAAAACACTTATACACACCCAATTAAAAACGGCACGCCGAGTAGGTGGCTGATGCAGTCCAGCAGAGCCGGGGTCCGATGTAGGGTCACGTGTCTATTTCTTTAAAACTGCAATAGCAGAGGAAACATCAAACGACGAGTGCTGTGAAGTTTAAGTAGGCTGCAATCGCAAAGCGATGCAGGCTGTTACACAGAAAAAGAGTAACACAGCATAATGGCTGGACAGGGGTGTCTAGCTTGGACTGTGTGCAGTCATATGACCAGAGCAGCACATAGCCAACAGCGGAGTAGAGCACCATCTACAGGTAGAGGCATTGAGGGACTGTGTGCACTGCGTGCGCCGTGCGACCCGAGCACCGTGCGCAGAGTACCATGCACTATGTGCAAGTGTACCATGCATGCAGCACCGCATTCCCACACTAGCGCCAGATACCGAGCGCACCGTGTGCACCAAGCACCGTGTTCACCTATATTCATCATATATGGCAGCAAAGTGCAGTGTGTTTTTGTTATTGTTTTGGAAATCTGTGTATTTTCAAATGACGATGTGACCACATTAGTTTTGTTATTGTTTAGTTTTTATTTAGACGTGTTCTGGCAGAGGTGAGGGAGTAACTCGTCCTCTGCCAGGAGTGATTAAAAACCTTGTGTAGAAGGTGGCCATCTCCCGAATTAATTAATTGTGTAATTGTTGCTAATCGGGAGATGGCCACCTGTATATAAACCCACAGCTCTCTGCATTCCGGGTGGGGTGTTCAGAGAAGAAACGAGAGCGAGCGAGGAGCGAGAGAGAAATTTAAAAGTTGCAGGATCTGTGAAGGCTACTGCCCAGCCGGACCCTTAGTGTCTTGTGTTCGTGATTTGTTTTGTTTCAACCTTTTCTTTTGTGCTCTGTGATCAAGTGTTTTTTGTTTAAATATTTTATTTATTTTTGTTGTTTAATAAACAACGTGCATTGCGCCTTTGAACTGCAGTTACCTTGCCTTTGTTTTCTTCCTGCATCTGGCCTGACGTCACCACTGTCAAAGGCTGTTTTAACACATTTACCATAATTAATTGAATAATTTACTCCTGTCAATATCCTTGAGTTGTCAACAGTTAATTAAACTAAAACTACCATAAAGGTAGAATGGCCAATGTTTTCACAAAACTACCAGAATTTTCTCAGTACTCAAACTACATGTCATACTGAGAGAATTATGTTAGGATTAACAAATATGTAATAATTAAATAACATATGATGCATCTTCATTGTCATATAATTTCAACCAGACCCTCACATCAAGAAGCACTCAACTACATGTGGTTTGCAAAAATAGAAACAATGTGACAGTGCAGATAAAGGTAAGGAGTTATAGCTCATGAAAACACCTACAGTTTAGAGGACCTAACATACTTTTATCAAAAACTACTAGCCTAAGGTTCTAGAACAGTATTTATCTGTATCAGGCAATCTTCAACCCCCCAATACTGATATGTTTAGGCTCTATAACCAGCACTGACTTGTATTATGGCAACATACATTATAGTGCTTACTCAGCATACTGTTTGAATGACACATGTGACTTTATTTGAGAAAATAGTGTACTTTTTAATGTATCACTATGTGTTGATAATAGCCAAGAAAATATATTTCTACTAAACAAAATGCATGTAATATTGGCATAGGGTGACCTATTGAAAATTCTTAGTGTAGCAATACCTCATCTTGATAATCCACCACTTCAGTAATCAGTATTCTGATAATATGTCTAAAAAGAATAAGGGTTAAGATTGTATCAGAACTGAGAAAACCTTGGCTACACTACATGGCAGAAACTGAAAATAAACCTGTGACAAGTAGTCCCCTGTCACTGGTTCTTGAGTGCATTTGTGCCTTTATGGAAGCAGCTGGGACTCTGTCTGGGGGTATGCCCGGGGGACGTGCCCGGGGAGCCTGCACGCAGCTCAAACAGTGTCTGTGCCACAGCTCCAGGCTACTGCACAGCCATAGCCATACAGACAGGCACTGAGTGAAAGCTTGCTGTGTTGACAGAGAAGGAGAGTGTCCGCTCTGTGGAGAGAACTACTGCATGAAACCCTTTCACTTCAAGATGGTGCTCTGTCAACCACTTTTCATGCAATGATTATGAATGTATGTATTCCAGTTAGCTGAACAGCTTAAAACACATATTTTTGTATTCTTACTGCTTACATTGATTTCCTTCTACACCTGATAGATGGTATTCCCAGAGAGATCACATTATCTTGCTCCTGGTGAAGTGTGTATTATCACTAATCTGGCTGCAACCTGCTTTTCTTA
This sequence comes from Polyodon spathula, assembly GCF_017654505.1. Lineage (NCBI taxonomy): Eukaryota > Metazoa > Chordata > Actinopteri > Acipenseriformes > Polyodontidae > Polyodon > Polyodon spathula. Next base: position 73,059,598 of record NC_054535.1, read on the forward strand.
TGTTTTCCATGCACATTTTTGTAAAATGTCATTCACCCCTGCTGTTGATGTCAGCTGGTGAGCTGCTTATTTCAAATACATTACAACAATACTGTTTTTGACAATGAGTCTAATGTATGTTAATCACCTCAGTACCTTTCAAATTAATTGTATTTACTTATAATGAGATTCAAAAAAGTGTTTTGAGCATCATCTACTGATATTTGTGAATATTTTTTTTTATCAATGAAAATACACTATGTAACACAATTTTTGTTCCTGGGTAGTAAGTGTTATTTCCTAATTGCTTATGCCTCAAAAGTATAGAAAATGGCTATTATTCCCCACAAACTTTGCTTTTGTGACCAGGACAGGTAAATGTCAAAATATCACTATTTCCAATGAGAAAACGGGCGAATTTGTGTCTTTTCGTTCACATAAAGTCAGAAAAAAACAACATATGAATCCAAATTAACATGTATTTATACTAAAGTAATACAAAAATGACTACAAAAGATTTAGAAGTGAGTAGTTTTTCGAGATTTACGATTATACTGTAAATTTACAGTATAATCGTAAATCTCGAAAAACTACTCACTTCTAAATCTTTTGTAGTCATTTTTTGTCATGAGTAATAGCAAAATGAGTCCGTTATTACTCATACTCAGAAAAACTGACATAATCATTACAGATATTCCAGCTGGTTTACAGACCCAGATTAGCACTAGTCTTGAATGTCCTTACTTAAAGTAACATTAAGTCATCCAGGATTAGTGCTAATCGGGGTTGGTGAAGCCAGCTATTATTATTGGAAAGGTTAATGAATTTGATAAATATAGTTGTTAAAATAAGGGTCAGATGAATACAGATATGGAAAAATAAATAATGCATTGGTCATTTTTTCAGTGACAAATCGATGAAATAATATTCTCATCTAATTTTCCTTTGAATTTTTTACAATCATTTTCCTACATTTATTTATTTTACAAGCAAATCAAACTGTCTACTTTGACTGCATTTTAAACAAACCAGTGTCAATTTATTTTCTCTAATGCTGATCATGTATGTATGATTTCATGTTTGAATTAATTTCATGAAGACTAGAAACAGCAAGAATCTCAGTTCACGTGGTGTCCGCTGGGCTGTAAGAATAGAGCAGAGGAATCAGAAACAAGCTGCCAGTGGATGCTCGGCCAGGGATAGAGTGAAGGAGTCACCTCGGAATTAGGTGTGGGCTTAGAGATAGAAAAGAGATTAAGGTAGAAAAGAGATCCCGACTGATGAGCTCTCCTATTGCCGAGGACAGAGCTTGGTCGAATATCACATTCCTGGGGATCTGAAAACATACAAAAGGGCTCTGCTCAGCAGAGGCGCCTCGGGGCAATAGGAATAGTCTGAAAGGAGAGATGGTAAAGGGTTCCCTGACTGGTCTGGTGCTGCCCTCACGTGAGGTGAGGTGAAGCACAGGCCTCCGAAGCCAGGAGCGGGAAGGGAAACCGCAGGGAACCTGCAACAGAGAGAGATGAGTTAGTCTGGGAATTGGGCACTGAGAGCATAAAGTGGACCATGTCCCAAGCGAAGGAAAGACAGCACCTCATGTGGTGAGGTGGAATAGGCGCATGAGCGGTGAAAGGATAGTGTGGCCGGGAGTCCCCTCTAACTCATTCGATGACAACCCCCCTAGTGCGTGGACAAGGTAGCGTGGCTGACCTGAGGTCGGGGGAGTGGATCCACACTTACCCTCCCAAATGATGGACCCCTGGCTTCCCACAGAGACCCTCACCATTACACAAATGATAGAGTCCTGCCAGTGCATAACATAAAAGAAATGAAAAGATGGGAAAGACCAGGACATACGAGACAAACTGGAGAGGTTAAAATAGTGTTAGTGTGGTATGGTTATGTGATTACCTGCCGCTCAGTGGAGAGGAAAAAAAACCCTTCCTAGAAGGGTAAAACCTCTGGTGGCCCCGGCGGTCAGTAGCCTCCACTCCGGGCATGATAGCTAGTGTTTGATGGCTATTGCTATGTCTGTAGGGGATGAACGGATATATGAATCAATGCTGCAAAGGACCAGCAACCCCATGCTCCTTGACCAGACGGAGATCGATGTTAGCTCTGGCTGCTGAAGTAGCTGCTTAATCCAAAAGAAAGCCGGTTCTGGAGACGATAGTGGTGAGACTATCCTAGGTGTTAGTTAATACGGAATTGATCAGCGGTTTGCTACATGTCTGCTTGGAATGGAAAAGGTGAACTGACATTCAGAGATATGGGTTTCATAACTCCAGTTATTCTCTTAATAGTGGAACTCCTTAACTCATAATCAAGACAGATTTCCAGTCTCGTACCACTGTGTATTAATGTTTGTAGTATTTGAAAGGATGAGCGGACACATGACTGGATTGCTGAGGAAGTCAAGCGGAAATGGCTGCCATGATCTGAGTATTGGAGGCAAGCTGGAACTTTGGAAGCTCGGCAACAGGACTATTGTAGATTTAAACGGTAAAGGAACTTTTGCCTGCTGCAACAGTGAGTAGATCTGAAGAGGGAGCCGAGATCTACTGCAGTGAGGAGCGATTAAGAGTAGAGGGTGGGATCTGCTGAGCAGTGCAGAGCTCTGGGGAAGTAAATGATGGAGTGCTGTCAGTAACATGCAGTGGCCTGCTGTACAGCACAGAGATCTGCTGAATGTGAATATTGTTTTTTGAGTGTTAAGGTGGTTTAGATTGAGCTGGTAGAGATGAAGAATGCAAAGATCAGAGGCTGCTGCAGAACCTGAGGATGAAGAATGCATTGCTCTGAAGCTACTGTGAAACCTATTGATTTGATCAGGAGCAGTCTATGAGTGCATTGTCCATTGCAGGGTAGGAGGGCGCCATGACTGAAACGTTGATAAGAACATAAGAACATAAGAACATAAGAAAGTTTACAAACGAGAGGAGGCCATTCGGCCCATCTTACTCGTTTGGTTGTTAGTAGCTTATTGATCCCAAAATCTCATCAAGCAGCTTCTTGAAGGATCCCAGGGTGTCAGCTTCAACAACATTACTGGGGAGTTGATTCCAGACCCTCACAATTCTCTGTGTAAAAAAGTGCCTCCTATTTTCTGTTCTGAATGCCCCTTTGTCTAAACTCCATTTGTGACCCCTGGTCCTTGTTTCTTTTTTCAGGCTGAAAAAGTCCCTTGGGTCGACACTGTCAATACCTTTTAGAATTTTGAATGCTTGAATTAGGTCGCCATGTAGTCCTCTTTATTCAAGACTGAACAGATTCAATTATTTTAGCCTGTCTGCATATGACATGCCTTTTAAGCCTGGAATAATTCTGGTCGCTCTTCTTTGCACTCTTTCTAGAGCAGCAATATCTTTTTTATAGCGAGGTGACCAGAACTGCACACCATATTCAAGATGAGGTCTTACTAGTGCATTGTACAGTTTTAACATTACTTCCCTTGATTTAAATTCAACACTTTTCACAATGTATCCGAGCATCTTGTTAGCCTTTTTATAGCTTCCCCACATTGTCTAGATGAAGACATTTCTGAGTCAACAAAAACTCCTAGGTCTTTTTCATAGATTCCTTCTCCAATTTCAATATCTCCCATATGATATTTATAATGTACATTTTTATTTCCTGCATGCAGTACCTTACACTTTTCTCTATTAAATATAATTTGCCATGTGTCTGCCCAGTTCTGAATCTTGTCTAGATCATTTTGAATGACCTTTGCTGCTGCAACAGTGTTTGCCACTCCTCCTACTTTTGTGTCATCTGCAAATTTAACAAGTTTGCTTACTATACCAGAATCTAAATCATTAATGTAGATTAGGAATAGCAGAGGACCTAATACTGATCCCTGTGGTACTCCACTGGTTACCACACTCCATTCTGAGGTTTTTCCTCTGATCAGTACTTTCTGTTTTCTACATGTTAACCACTCCAAAATCCATGTACATGCGTTTCCTTGAATCCCAACTGCGTTCAGTTTGAGAATTAATCTTTTGTGCGGGACTTTGTCAAAAGCTTTCTGGAAATCTAAATAAACCATGTCATATGCTTTGCAATTATCCATTATCGATGTTGCATCCTCAAAAAAATTCAAGCAAGTTAGTTAGACACGATCTCCCTTTCCTAAAACCATGTTGACTGTCTCCCAGGACCCTGTTACCATATAATAGCAGGACATGGTTTCTGTATCCGACATGTGTCTTTCATCGAATTAAGTATTAACTTTTGAAGTAAAATTGATCCTGATTTGAAAATACATGACTTTTACAGTGAAAGAGGACCCGCTAAAATGTATAGAACTTGTGGTGTTATACTGCCATCTAGAGGTTATGATTAGAATAAAACCATTGACTTTAGAAATGCAGGGTGCAATATTTGATTATTGTGATTAATAGCCCTCACAATTGGAAAGTTGATCCTAAATGCTGTGATGCTGTATCGTGATTGTATTTGACAGCGGGAGGTAGAATGGGCTGTGAATGTGCAGAGTCAGCAGGTGTTGGCTCGCAAACCACTGAAAATGCTGTTAAAAATGACTGAATCAGAGGAAGACCGATTGACAAAATTCTTATCTGCTGCTGAGATGGCAGCGGCTTTAGCGAAGAATGTTTTATAGTACTCATAGAATATAGTACCCCCGTATCTAACAGAGCTCGATAATATAGAATAAATATTGATCCGACTCTTGACGGCGATGTGGAACTTAATATCGCGTAACTTCAGTGTAACATTGATATCTTTACCGTCGATTATTTATTTGGTAAAAGAATGTTATTGTTTAAACTGTGTTTCCAGTTGGTGGAAATGGATGTCTTCTATTATTTGCTTTCAAATGTTTGGAGAGAGTGATAGCAGTTACAACTTGTGGATGAAACACCTGCAATGGGACTGGAGGCGCTGCTGCAATGAGTTTGAGGAGACATGAAATGAAGGCTCTACCCTGGGGGATGATGCGAATTGCATAATTGAAATGGCCCAATAAGGATAGCAGGTCCCGTTTTTTAAAAAAATAATAAATTATAGAAATTAAGGATCTGAGGTTGCCGAGGGTAAGTTATTGCGAATGTGCGATGATACATTCTAAAAATAACTTTAGTTGAATTGCAGTAAAAATGGAAGTATACAGGATGAGAAAATCCAATACGATTAGCAGTGTGAAGCCTGTTTCCTAAAATAAACTTGATTATATCTAAATAAAATGTTCCAACACTCAAAATACCAGTTATTCCATTATTTACTTATGTTCTTAATAACTATATTATTATTATTATTATTATTATTATTATTATTATTATTATTATTATTATTATTATTGTTGTTATTGTTATTATTATATCATTATTATTACAAAAATGTTCTCTTCCAAATGACTGACACCTGACAAGCAAGGATACTTGAAATTGATAATAGGTGCTTACTACCTTGACTTCAGCTATGATGTATATTTAGGCCCCAGCAGTACAATCCTTTAGGACAGTAAGGATTGAGCATTCTTGTCAAGGTTAGAGAGTTGGTTGATAAAGGAAACCATGAAAGTCATTACCATTACCATTATATGTAGAAGTAGAACCCGCCACCAGTGTAAAAACAGTTTGACAGTGCAAAGGTAGGTTCCTTTATGACTGCTCATTAGTAACTTTCTTGCAACAACCAAAACAATTAAAATATCTGGACAACAGCTGCTATGTCAAGAGATGCTGTCAATTAAGTTGAGATCCAGCACATTTTTGAGACAAGCGCATTTCTCATGTAATGTATTCAAGTTGGTTGGTGAGTATCTATTCTCTTAACCTTGATTTTCTTCTGCTGGGAGAAACTCACAGTAATGTTGAGCACTGATGAATGCAAATGCAATGCTAATAGATGCTTCCTCTTGCAGCCCCCTTTTAAATTACTTTTTAAGGTGTGTGTCAAGGTTTTAACTGTCTGAAGGCACATCAGAGGCAAATAAAGAAACTTCATTCCCATGTCAGTTGTGCTGTGAGCTAGTAACAATAGTGGATTTCTGCCAGAATAAACAAAAGAATATTGGACAAACAACCATACAGAACATACATAAATACATGAAACAAACGTGCTAAATCGATAATTCGTGGGTGCCTGTTCATTTTAGTTGCTTTCTCTCTCTGTATACTAATAGCACATAAGTTATCTATAACGGTTTGGGACATTTCATAAGCTTTTATATAACACGGTCTAGCATTTTACCTTGACCCTCAGAAGTATCTACGATAAATAAATATAATGAGGCCCAGAAGAACACTTTCCTTTCTTCTGTGTACAGTATTCTTGCAACATGCTATATTCTTGCAATATTACAACAAACTGCAATGTCAACTGCTCAGGTTTAAAGCAGGATACATTTTCATTAACAGTTTATTTTATTTAATTTTCCCTGTGGGCCTCCATATGTATTTTTTCAGATAAGGAGTGTGGGATTTTATGCATTGTAGAATGTGTTTATTTCAGAAAACATGTTTGAGGGAGGTCATTCATTATTTTTATTAGGAAAACTACCCTTTTAAAATATTAAGATAATAAAGTGCTATGGTTAAACTTATTTCAAATTAAGGACGTTTCAGTAACGTGTAATCCTCAATAGAACAAGATGCTAGCACAATGTGAAATGTTTTATTTAGTTTAACTGTTATTACAACTAGAAATTGAGTCTATACTGGCCAGGAGACAACACAGTTGAAACACACATCTGCAGTAAAACTGAAAAGAGATATTCGGTGCAGAAATTAATTCATTGTCAGAATTTCTAGTAAATTGCAAAACTAAAGCTGATATTGTGGATATCAGGCATTTCATGGAAGACCATAATAATATATTTTAATTCCTAAAATCCCAAAAGCCTGCCATATCAATACATTTGAAGATGAAATTGCAGATTTGCAAGAGACCTGTTTTTGTAAGGCATTGCTTCAATTTAGTTCTAGCATTAATAGCTCTATATTTTAGAAGACAATGTTGTTCGTTTAAGGTTTGCTCTTAGTTTCAACTTCGAACATCTCTTTGTGTTGCTTGCAGTTTAATAAGATAAGATTTAACTCTATGAAAGGCACCATTGTAAACTATGAATATAATGTTATGGGGAAAAAATCATTGACAATGTAAGAATACATATCATTCAGTGTTGGATGAGACTGGTTGTTAATCCGTTATTTTACCTGAATTGCTCTGTGCACTTTTTACTGGTATAGTAATAGATTTAATTGAACAATTATCAATATGTAATTTTAAATATACTGGTCTAGTGCAGCAGTGAGCAAAATGTGGGGGGTGTGGAGAGTCGCGACTATGACTAAAGAGGCAGTTCTGGAAACATTGAAAGTTTTTTATTTAAAGGATAGAACATTTAAAATAAATATATTTTACTGACAGCGAATTAGTCAAATGTCTTACCTTTCAAATGAGCCATTGACAATCACTTTAGGACTTGTAGAGCCGGAGAAATTATGGTTGAAGTGGCGAGTGTCAGTTAAACTGCAGTGAACAGAGCCCAAATGCCAGATTCCATGAATGGGGCGGAAGTGTATAAAAAAAAAAAAAAAAAAAAAAAAAAAAAAATATATATATATATATATATATATATATATATATATATATATATATATATATATATATATATATATATATATATTTATTTAAAGATTTAACCAAAAAAAGTCCAGATTTAGCTGAATTCATAAATGTTAATAATCACATTCTTAAACAATTTGAAATGTGTAAATTTTTTGGTTCTCGGAGTCCATACAATTCCAAATCAAATGCTTCAATGGGCGGGGGCTCATTTGCATGTTAGCTTCAGATTTAGCTGGCAAAATAAATATTTATTTTGTGAAAAAATAGATTTCTTTTTTCAGATTTAATTGCTGAACGATAATGTTTTGCAGCTTTATCTGTCAGCTATATAGAATACAATTGGATACGGAGTCCATTCGTTACCAACATAAGAACAACTTCCCATCGGTCAATGGCAGCGCAAGAAAAGCTGATAGAACTATCCAGTGATAGAACTCTTCAGGCAGAATTGAAGTCAAAATCCCTTGGCAAATTCTGGATGCTAATTTGCAAAGAATGTCCTGATCTGTCAAGAGAAGCAATGGGTGTGCTTTTGCCTTTCACATCAACATACCTGTGCAACTCAGCGTTTTCTTCTCTGGCAGCTATCAAGACAAAACAGAGGTCTTGTCTGCAGTTAGAGGGGGATCTCCGAGTTGCTGTGTCAACGATTCAGCCAAAAATTGACCTTATCTAGGCCCAAATTCAAGCCCATCCTTCAAATTACAGTGGTGAGTAAACTAAAACTGTGTGGGTTATGATATGTCATGTTTTAAGATTTATTTTTTTATATAAATTGAAGTCTATCTTTAAAGTTAAGTTCTAAGGTTTGTGATGGAGTGTATGCTTCAAACATTAAACTGAATGCTTTAGGTCCCTGGGCATGAGAAACACATCACATTAAAAGAAGTTAATGGTGTAATTGTTTTGTTTAATTGGTTGACTGACAAGTTATTAAAAGGGACAGTCACTCCTGTAGAGGGGAGAACACGTAAAGAAGGAGGTAAATAAACTCTTGAAGAGATGCAGTTTTTGGCTGGCGTAAGGAGACTTAGGCTTCCCCTGTTTAGACAGGAAAGGGGTTTTCATTTACTTTTGTTTTTTAAAACAAATAAACACACTGCAACGTTTCATTTTAACTCTGTTGTTCTGGTCATTCCGTTTCAAGAAGTATATTTATTATAAGAAGGTGGGAATACATCACATATGGTACCAGAAGTGGAGTATAGCAAACGCCACACTTATATTTGTATAAACACACAGTAAGAAAAATGGAAGAGCTTATGAGGGCAGTAGTACAAGCCATGGTCATGCAGCAGCAAGCCACTGCTGCATTCCAAGAGAACGCCTGGGTGTTGACAGAACGAGAGATGCAGGATCGGCTGGAATTGAGAGAGCTGCTTTCCCAAGTAGCCACCGCTGCCAATCGGGAAAACCACTGCACCTGAGGTTATTTGACAAGTCAGCGCAAGCCACTTTCTCCAGAAAATGACCACCAACAATGACGTGGAAGCCTATCTGCTCACCTTCGAGAGGATGGCAGAGAGGGAGGACTGGCCGACAGCACAGTCGGCAGGGATCGTTGCCCCATTCCTGAGCGGCAAAGCTCAAAAGGCTTATTTTGATTTAGAGCCAGGAGAGGCAGCAAACTATCGGGTACTGAAAGCTGAGATTCTGGCCTGGACAGGGGTCACCTCCACTATCAGAGTGCAGCGATTTCATACCTGGAAGTATGAAGAGGAGAAACCTCCACGCTCTCGGTTGTTTGACCTTATTAATTTAGTCTCATGGTGGTTAAAACCAGAGATCAATACTGCAGTACGAATTGTGGAGATATTGGTTATGGACCATTATTTAAGAAATGTACCCATGCCCTTGTGAAAGTTGGTAGCACAAGGTGATCTGCAGATTAACTAATCACTTTGGTTGAGCGATAACTTTCAGCTATGGAAATATCCCGTCCTGCATGCTCGAGCACCACAAGAACTACTTGGCGACACCCCCCCCCCCCCCCCCCCAGCCCAAAGCACCGGGGCAACAGACAGACTGATAAGGTTGTTAATGGTAAAGGGGGGGCGGAAGAGCAGCAAGAGGCCATGAAGGGACCTTGGGTTGGAGACAAAAGCCAGGACTATGAGACTCAGGACAGGGAGCTGGTTATCAAACTGTACAATGCTATAAATGTAAAGGGTGGGGCCATATCGCTAGGAACACACTGTAAACAAAACGCAGGTGAATAAAATATGGATTGTCACTTCGTTACTACTATTAGTAATTTGTTCCTCACTCAGGTTACCCAGATAGCTCCCAACACTGGCATAAGGTTGGCATGATTGGCTAATCGTCGCTGTCGGGGAGCTGGTGTTTGAGGAAAGCTGCGCCAACCGACCTATTTTAAGATTAGCTGGCTGTCATAGATCTCAACTGAGATGGTACAAGCTGATATTCTGATTTTTATATATACAATACTGAAAAAATACTATGCTTGTTGGCCCAGTAATGAATGGAAAAAGGCCATTGATTTTAATGATAGTGTGTCAAAATGTATTATCAGCACTGTACAGACTGTAGCACTGTATCCACTTCTTGGGACTCCCTCATAGAGATTCTGTAACAGGAATGGGCTGCAAACCCACAGACCAGGATTGCTGATCTCATTCATATAATGTGTAAGCACCACAGAGATAAGGCCTCCAGCAACAGATCTGCCTGGAACACATCAGTTATGATTTCCATTACATGAGAGTAAATGTTAAAACTTCATGCTGATTTGAACTCGGCTCTCGGCAAGATAAGCACCAGCTAAGACGTAGCTTTACAGTAGACTAATGTGATCCATCTGCATCTCCATCCATTTTCGTTTCTTTCCATCTGATGATGTAGATATCCTTCTGTCTGGTGTTGATGGCTGAAGTGTAATGCTGGCTCCAGGGATCAGATTATTTTGCCTCCCCAGCTCCTCAGCAAACACAATGGCTGCGATGCTGGCTCTAGGGATCAAACACAGTGCGGTCTCCCCAGTGCATCAGCATGACAACCGCCTGGACTGAGCTAAGTAGGGTACATCTCTGGGGTCTTCAAGTGGGCACCTTCCATCCTCAGTGTTTTGTCGACTAGCCCACGACACCTGAAACACATCAGTTATAATTAATTTACTGAAAACCTTAAACACTCAGGGCCCAATTAATTTAATTATATGGTTATGAGAGGTGAGGAAGGCTATGCTTTATATTTTGGTAGGCAGTTGGATCGAGCAGTGATATTTTTTAGACAGGAAATACTGTCTGTCATCAATTGTGCTACTTGGCTAAAACAGATCACTCTCTTTATATAATATCATTAAGATGCAGGTGGACATAGAGGAAAAGCTTGAACATATTATTAAATCAGATAATAAATCCCATGCAGAACGGAGCAGAGGTGAATGAAATGCTCAAAGAGGTGACACTGCCAATTTGGACATCCCTTCACTGGAGGCCTTGGAGGAAAGATTAAAAAATAACAACAGACTCAAAAAAACTTGTCAGTATTACATGGAAGTATTTTATCGACAAATTGGATTGTTATATAAATATACGACACCCATCAACGAGGACATCAATAATAAAAATAAAAAAAACAGAAAAAACATTTAGTGTATATTGAAACTTAAATCTAATGACAGAGTGTTGATAGACTGATAGAATGTGTTTAGATGGTGCCTTTTTTCTTTTTTTTTTTTATAAAATTCAAATTATATGGAAGTTTAAAAGATAAAATGGAAATGTTAAAAGTCTGTCCACTTGTTTTGTATTATTATACAATATATATTTTGTATTATTTAATAGTGATCAGTTGTGCTTAGTTTAGTAAGTCGTATTGCTTTTTAAATAAGAATACATTTACATTGAATTGTGATACGTATTTTGTCTTACTTCAGTCAATAGGCTTCATTTTTAAGTACCACTGGTTGGGCAGAAGTCTTGGAAACAACCAGGAGAGTTTTAAAGAGCACAGGATAAGCAACAAAGTTAAATTGGAAGGGACAAAAGCATGGCTTCTCCAACCTTGAATTGAAAGTAGTGACATTTAAGCTTACAGCTATAGTGCATTTACAATATATTGTATTTGTTTAAGAAATAGAACTACCGGTATTTAAGGATGGCATTTATTTAGTGTACATTTCAGAGGGATACTTTTATTACATTTTTCTGTAGTGCAAAGTTTGCAAAAGGTTCTAAACTCACAGATACATTTTGTAATCACTTACATGCAAATACAGTTAGATACCGGTATGTATACGTAAATGCATTCATATGAATTGCCAATTAGTTCTTTATGAGTATAATACAATTAAACCATGCCATATTGAAATTCTTATCCACAGCACTGTAGACAAGACAGCTCTAATCACATGATACGGCATTCACCTTTTCTGATTTGTTTTCTGCTCCTTGTTAACCCTTTATACATAACCTTTCATGTGAAATGACTATTGAATGTTGCTTGCCACTACTTTGTAATAAAACCAATCTAGAATAGATTGTATTTTAATGTAGTACAATGAATCAATCTGATTAACTTTTCAATATAGCACTTTTTATATGAACAATAACAATGAGGAATGAATGAAGCACTTTTACTTTAATTACTCAGAAATATTGTCTTTTTTCTGTTATTGTGTTATTATGTCACAATATTGTGTTATGCTGTCAAAATAATATTTTGTTTGTTAAATTTAAATTTTAAAACAAATATATTCAATGTATTATTTAAAAATGTGTGCAACTTTTTTTGTTAATTTACATGCACAGTTGTACAGTTGTATACTCCTTTGTCATATAATTAGTTCTAGCCATGGTATACAATTTACTGTATTGTACCATCTACTCTTATCTTGTTGTGGGGCAGATAACTTTATACAGGAAACACAGCATTCTAACAAAATTCTAGGTTAAGTTTTCTACAGAGCAACAAAATTAACTGAGACACAAATTATAGGTGTAGCAAATGCATGTAATGTGAAGCTACAGTATATGCACTGTTAACATTATTTACAGGGCAATTAATTCGGTATTGTTTTGTTTTTACACTTATATCAGTTACTTCTTACATAACGTTAGCAATATCTATTAATTTGCAGATTTTATTATTTTGGTTATTTTATCATACCAGTTCAAATGTTGCAATATTGCATACTTAAAAAAAATAAAGGAAAATAAATGGAAAATCTAATAACAAAATGACATACGTAAGACTAAGACTCAAACACAGAAAGCATTACCAAGCACTGAGGACTGTCTGGGTGATAATGGGGTAAAATACAAAAAAATGATGTATATTACATATACAGAGAGTCATTTGCCAAGGTTGGATATAACTGGATTCATGTTGGCCCATGGTCAATACACGATTGGCACTGATGTCGGGCCAACGTCGGCGCAACGAGCAAAACGAGCAAAAATCAAAAAAGGCATTCTCTGCAGCATTTGACCAGATTACCATGTTAGGGGCTGAAGCTCTTGTAAGTTCTGTCAAGGTAGCTGCTCTGCTTGCAAAGTGCACAATACATCTTCTATAGTAGCCTAGCAGTCCCAAAAAAACGCTCTTCTTGTTTTTTAGTTTACTGCATTTTAAACAATTTTATAGCGTCCACTTCGTTTACCCGTGGCTTTACCAAATATGTGTCTCTTGTAATGCAAAAGCACTTTTTTCTTTTAAATTCGCTGTTAAGCTTGCTTCCCATAATGAATGTAAAACAGCTTCCACCCTGTCTAAATGAGAGTCCCAGTCTGCTAAAAATCACCACATCATCCAGGTACACCTCTGCATGCTGGCTATGTGGTCTGACTCTCTGTAAAGTGGCTGGTAAAACAGTAAACTGATATAAGCCCTCAGGTGTTTGAAAGCAGTTTTCTCTTTGGAAGAAGCTGATAAAGGGACCTGCCAATATCCAAGGTTGTTATAAAGCAGGGTGTACTGAGTTTCTCCAGTGACGTGGCATGGGGTACGCATCAAACTTTGAAATCTCATTTACCCCCTGAAAAACCTTGCAAAACCTTACTGTACCATCGGGTTCAGAACCATGAGGACCGGGCTGCATCATTCACTATATGATTCCTCTAGAACACCTATAACGTTTATTCTATAACCTTTTTTTATTTTTTTTATTTTCACGCCAGCTGGAGTAATAATCTGATGTTTTAATACATGAGTTTTACTGGGTTTGTCAGAAAAGACCTCTCTATGAGCCCTAATCAACTGCCTCACCTGTTCTCTCTGCTGTTTAGACTCTTGGTTCCCCCAGTCATTATTTCCAGACCCAGATCTGCACACTCTTCCTGTAACTGTACAACTAAGGCCTCTCTTTCTTTCCAGAGCATCAGATTTATGTGATATATTTGATATGGTTTTATATTACCCTCCTGGAACACCCTGTAGTTCACGTCAGACAGTTTCTGCCCTGCCACTTTGCTAGAAACTTATGCATGTTGGAGGGCAGTAAAACAACAGCTTTGTCGTCCACTGCAAATTCCCGTAGCCTTGCCCTACACTGTAAGTGTTGCTCTTGAGCTTTTAGTAAGTTTTCATTAAACAGTTTGCTAACTTTTCATTCTATCCTGCATGTTTATTACATAATCTACAACACTTTCCCCACAGCTTGGTTGCTCCACCCACATCTCTTTGACCAGGTCGAGCACATCCCTCAGTGTCTCCCTACAGTCCTGTGTAGGCTTTCGGAACCTCCCTTACTGCAAACATCAAATACAGAATAAACTAATTTATCATTACATCCTACAAGTTAATATGTGTGCTAAATATTATTTTGTTCAGGAGTAAGTTCTTGATGAATTAAGTCACTTAAGTCATAACTGTAATATGTTTTATTGTTTAGATTTTATTTGTGCTGACAGAGATGTTTAACACATTTAATTGTTATTCTTCAAATGTAAAATACTGCTTTTGGTAAACCCATAATTATAAGCATTTTTGTGGGACAATCAGAGATGTGTAAATATGAAAATTGCACACTCTGTTAAATCCATGATACTAACCTTAATTGAGCCCTTAAAATTGTCATTAAAATTATTAAAATGCTACCATCCATACACAATTAGACTTTTTCGTTGCTTTAGAGAGGGGAAAAGCATCCAAAATGTGTATTACATGTTTTTCTTAAACTGGGTAACAATTGGTCAAAAACATTTGGAAAATTACACCTTCATTTGAGATAATGCTAACCATCAATGGCTGTTCGTGAATGCTGTTTTGGACACATAATAGAGTCATTACGTGCAGACAAAAAGAGAGCTAAGGAGCTGTATGTTCACATATACCATGTGACAATATGAGCTGGTATGTTAACCATCACTACTTATGAATACTGTGTAATCTGTTTTTCCTTTTATCTTTTTTTGGACAACATAATTACATGTTTTTACTTGAGAAAAGGGAAATGCCCTTCCAAAAACAGGTTTATTTATTTATTTTATTATATAGACTCAGGTCTAGATCATCTCCTATTCATTTTACACTAGCCTACTAGTGTCAACTTACCTGGGCATTTTGCCCCTTAACCATTGTAAGGGTAACTTTTAAAAAAATCTTCCTATATCTATAGTGGTTTTAAAAAATTACACTTTTTCAGCAATTTGAGTTTATGTGTAGTTCTCTACTTCCAAATTCAAATGAGTCGAGTAATATTAAATTATGAGAGGATATATTTAACTGTCTTCAGGCTACTTTGGACGGGCCTAAAACTCAACACATGTACAATGCTTTATTGCCTCTGCCTCTTCACCATCCAACCCCGGAAAATTTTACATTTTAACAAACATCTTCGTGACACTGATATGCCCTATTGAGATCTGATCAAACCACTCCTGGATATCTGAGTTTAGAATTTATCAGGAGGTTCTCATGTCCTGGTGGGAAATTTCTCAAGGAAAAACTAAGCTAAACGTTGGAGCTTGCTGGTGTCTCAGAGATAATGAATGAATCAGCCTTTTCATTTTGTGAAAGTATTTATATAAGAACAAATGCAGTCAACATGTTTTGTAGAGTACATCTATATAGTCAGTGTGAGGGTCTTGCCAGTTGAATGAATGTTGTGATATTTTGTGTTATTGGGGCTCCAGTAAATTACACACATTCAACAATTTCCTCAGTAGATGCTTATTCAACCCTGAACATTTCTGTAACTTTCAACCCACCTTGTCTCTGAGGAAATTAATGGAATCATACAAATACAATACACTTGTCCCAAATGGCCTGAGCATTGTACACATTAATATGGTGTAAAAGACTGGGATACACACATATTTTATACTGTGAATCATTTTAGGCATGTGCTACATAAACATTGTTTTTAATTCCAAATGAGTGTGACTTTTTTCAACCTGTCAGTTACACAGCATTCATTTACAATTAAATAATGCCCAAATTCTACAGCAAATAATATAGTATGCAACATTTCCCAGTATTGCTATAAATGACAGCATCTCTCATGAATGTCTTTGATGTCTACTTTAGCATACTTGCTTTAATCATTACCTTGTAAATTACACTCATTAATTAGTACATTGCTTGTTACAACAATTAAGTAAAGGTTACAGTTTTTCCTTCAATTTTAAATGAATGCTTTATATATTTTTTCTTGGTGGGCTGTCTGTATCGCTCATCTCCCCATGTTTAACATACCTCCTTCATGTGTGATAGTTTTATTGAAAAAAGCATGGTATGAAAAAGCTGTCTAAAAATATTGTAGAAAGCAAATGAAAAAAAATTCAGCCACAGCATTTGTATCGAGTACTTACTTAACAATATGCCCATTGATTTGGTAACACAATTCTAAAAGAGCTTTCTCTCTTTTCCTTTGATTATTTGTCCATTTCAAGTACCTACTTCCAGTTTTCTAACTTTGTTTTTCTCAAACTTCAGTATGAACATGATTCACCATCATTAGACTGTCTAAGTGTTAATGACCCTTGTGTCATTCCTAACTGGCAGATAAAGACCTATGGAGAGGGGGGGGGGGGGGGCAGGGGGGGGGGGGGGGGGGGGGGGGCGTGTCTTTGGTGCTATTGTAGCGTACCATCTATTCAGAGTGAAGAATGGATAGAGAAGGCGAGAAGAGACGAGACAAAATTAAACGATTCAGTATTACATCTAATTTGAAATATTTATATTCATACACAACATCATCCTCCTACTCCCTGATCTTTTTTTTATTCTGTGCTGTGGGTAGTGGTCACAAACCATCTGGTCACAAGCCAATAGTACCAGCTGTTCAATTCTCGGTTCCTCCCAACCTCCTGTTGAGATTGCCAGTATCTGAAATCCCTTTCCTACATATTAAAACCAGTCTGCTGAATATAAAGGAATGACTCCAAGGAATGTTCAGCTACATCCAACCTTTATTGATGTCCCCAAGGCCTGAGCAACCTTTTTTTTTGTGGACCAGGTAATGATGGATGTGTGGTGTTCACTGCCTCTGAAGTCTCTTGTTCAGACTGGCTTGTACCTTTCATTTGTTCTCACTCTACAGAGCCTGTCAGGGATTGAAAGAAAAACATTAATTATAATTTTTGATGTACCATTTTAATAAACATGTGAATCATGCAAATACAGCACTGTCAATTTTTTTGTAATATGTTATTAATGTTGTTTTGTTATTCTACCCTTAGATTTGTATTTTTAAATGTATTTTCCACATTTCACATTTTAAGATAAACAAACAAAAAATATATACAAAAATCTACATAGAAATTAATGTCAATGATTTAATTATGTGACCCCACTTCTCCCAGTTGATTGTGTTTCTCTTCAGAGAAAGCTATGGGACCTGGGTTCTATATAGTTAACCAATAGGGTAAGTGTGGAGTATTTTCCTCTCCGTATTCTTTTGTCATAAAAGATTTGAAATTCTAGTCAAGTGGAACCAAACCATACAAGCAACAATAACAAAATGGCGATGCCTCCACTTTGCTGAACCTGACTACTAAGGTTAGGGGAAAGAAACAGCAAATAATTGTACGTTAAAGGATACTATCAACGTAGACTATGGTTCAGATACACATATCTTATGCTTTTTCAACCTCTTGGGAGGCTCCAGTTAATGAAGACTTTCTGGTGCAGAAAATAATAATAAAAATTGTATTTACAAATTGTAGGGAGACAGGAGAAAATAAAAAAAAGGTTAGACATAATAAACATGAAAATAATAATTGGTAACATTTTCTTTTATTATCAAAATCACAACATGCAGGTTGTATTAATCTACATTATACTTCACTCAATATAAAAATAAATAAAACGTCACAGTCACTTTATAAATGAAATGTCTTTAAAATAATGTCTTTTTTCTTGAAAAAAAAAGCCCCTTATCAGAAATAACACTAGCGGGGTTTACATGCAAGTTTTAATCGTGCTACGATCGTGCATTGATGACGTGTCACGCACAAATGACGCATGATTGTCCTCATTCCAAAAGTGCACAGCAAAAAAAGCGTGTGACTTAAGTGTCATTACACTTGATAAAGCACAGTAAGGTGCATGCTAATTAGCCTAATTAGTCCCATAGCAACAAACTCGACAGTCGTGCAAAATACTTCATGATGTACTTTCATGAAATACCACGATACCTCCTCCACTTCCCCTATATAAAAGAACACTTCACTGGGAACATTATTTCCACCCTGTTGTCCTCCTCTGTAGCGTAAGATTTTCTTTATCCCAATCTTACTAATACAAATCAGTTAAATATCCATCCATCCATTATTATCAATCCGTTCCTCCTCCTCCCGAACTACCAGCTGCTGAAGCTGTTCAGCAACCTCACAAGTATCCTAATCATAATGTTCGGAAAGTGAAATATTGTATTGTGCACAACTGAATAACTTTACCTGTAGCGTAGCCTTAGCTTAAAACAGATTATGAAAGATGTTCCCCACACATATGAGTTTATGAGTGTGTGTGTGTGATTTTTTTATTTTTTTATTTATGTAGCTTAAAAACTCACTCCAGTTTATGTGTGGCAATCTGTCCTGATATAAATAGAGTGCAGAACTCTTCAGGACATCAGCGTCATGGGAAGACTCTGGATGACCAAAAGAGATGTCCCGGAAGCTATATTAAAGAAATATGTTTGGGGAAAAAAGGGATGTAATATAAATGCATGATATGTAGCCTATATAATCGTATATATCAATGAGATTGTTATCTCACCATCCATGGTCATCCACTACAGCCTGTAAAATTATGGATGTCCAGAATTTACAATTAGTGTAATCACGGCGGTAGAGGGGCAGTAATTGGAATATGGATAGCATCTATTGCCCCCATTACAGACCGTATTATCATATACATGGCGAGCTATTATCTGACTCTCTTTCTTATCAGGCATGACAATATAGGTAGACATATGTCTGCGAACAAGAGAATGGCAGAAAATGTTCAGATAGCGATGGACAGTGGGTTTCTGGACTCCAAATACATTCCCGACCACTCTGTACTCTGCGGCTGACACGAGTTTGTACAGAGCAACACCCATTCACTTCTGCAGTGGCACAAGTGTACAGATATGTATTGGTGACAGCTCCATGTCCACACCTACAAGTTCCACCAGCTGATCAAACGTAGCTTGGATGACCCAAAATGTCTCAATCCATTGTTCGTCAGAGAAAGACTCGTGAAGCACAACTTCCTCCCACCAAACAGAGGGACGATGATGCGCCCGCATTCGTCTTTTCTGCCGATGCACAAACAGAGGTCTGTACATAGGAACGAAGTGGATGAGGGTGTCTGCTGGAAAGAAAGTTCTAGATAAGAAAGCAATAGATGCACGATTCCTTTCCTGCAAACCCATTGCATGGGACTGAAGAAGTCCTTCCCATACAAGACTTAATCTAGCCAGTGTTTGTCTGCATCTTCTCCATCCATCCATTTTTGTCACAACTACATTGTAAGTAGGCCTATTATTTTATATACCCTTATAACTAATTAGCAAATACACACAAATTGTGCATTTATTATATTAACAGTGTTTGTGTAAGTTTCCACATTTTCTGCATAATTAATTTTAATATTTTAACAAATTACCTGTGTTTGAAACTAACACATCATGAGTTGTTTTTAATATAATTGATACATTAACACATATTTGTGATTATTGAACGCATAATCTTTTTGTTTAGCATATTAACAGTTACGCAGTTGGCTAAAACTAATATATATGGGTGTGTGAAAGGACATCAGTAGAATAAGAAAAACAGTAATGGGAATTGGTGAGTGCTGTCGGTTTTTGTACACATGCTATTTCTAGAACAACTAATTCTAAACAACAACAGTAATAACTATTATTAAATCGGGAAGACCCTTATTAGCAAAAAAGCATATTGTCTTGCCTAAATCATAAGAGGTTTGATAAGGGAAAGATCATTTTTTATCATTTAAAAGAAGCAGAACAAGGGCTCCCCGCATGGTGCATCCAGTAAAGGTGCTCTGCGAAGAGTGCAGGATGTACCCTATAGCCTGGAGATCCCTGGTTCTTAGCCAGGCTATGTCATTTGCCAACCATGACTGGGAGTTCCCAGGGAGTGGCGCACAATTGGCCAAGTTCCACCCGGGTAGGGAGGGCTCAGGTCGGCAGGGCAATCCTCGCTTCACCAAACACCAGCAGCTCCTATGGCCGGCAGGGCGCTTGCGGTGGAGCCATTCAGATCTGTGTTGTCCTCCGGCACTATGGGTCTGATGGCTTCTCTGTGGATCTGCAGTGCGAAAAAAGACGGCTCGGCAGGGCACGTTTCAAAGGACGCGTGAGTCTGCTGCCATTTCGCAAAGTCGGTGCAGGGGTTGCAGTGGATACATACAATTGCCGATTCCAAATTGGGAAAAAATGGGGTAAAAAATCCATTGGTAACGACTAAATTATTAAAAGAAAAAAAAAAGATCCAGAACAAGTAATTAATAAAACAAGCCCAGAATGAATGAGGTTGATATCACTCAAGCATGTGCAAATGAAATGGAATAATTACAAATTGGTAAGACCCCTGGATTGGAGCACAGGGGTTTACCTGTATTTGTTCAATTTCAATTTTTGTAGTACAGCCACTATAAAAAGGTAAGTGCTGTTATTATTGTAGCCTCTGAAGCACTAGAGCACGATTTTGCAGTTTTAGTAGGACAATATTGGGCAGCCAAACAAATAAGTACTGCCATGTGTGAGATAGATAGAAAGATATATACTGCTTATAGTTAATGCGGATTAAGAGAACAATATTAAGTAGCCATTCCCAAGTAAGTGCTGCTGTTCGAGTGTAAAATGGATGAGCTTGTAGAGTTCATTGAAAAACATTGAGAGAAGACCCATTTGAAGGAATAGAAAAACAGAAAGACCCTATCATTTGGGGTAAATAAAAATTTTGAAAAATGAAAAAAACTAGACATGAGCTTGAGAAAAAACAAAATAAAACTATGCATAGTAAGATTGAAGTGGATGGAGCCAGCACAAGTGCCTGCTGGCAGAGAGAGAGAAAGAGAGAGAGAGAGAGGGAGAGGGAGAGACTTTTTTGACTTTTAGTAATCAATCAATACAAAATACAAAAAACTTTGATTAAAAATAAAAAAAATAAAAACAAACAGTCCATCTCTCTTGCTCTGGGGATCAATTAAAAAGAGAAGTAATTCCTCTTCCTTGCTGACCTCACAGAGGGCATTGTTAATCCCCCACTTCATTTTAAAATTCTCTAAATCCCTGGTCAGTTTGTAAAAAGCAAAATCAATTTTTATCCTGCTGACCACCAACCCCCTCCAAATACTCAAAACATTACTCTCTCCAGCCCCCCTCCTCCTAGCTTTATGAGACTTCAGTATGGTCAGTTTCACTTGACCTACAATAAAATTTGCCAAGCAGCAAGTGGCTCTTGTATTGGCTGAATATCTGAAACCAAAAACCAAAATCAACAATGAGAACTCAAACCCCAAAGTGACCAATATGTTCTGAATCAAATCAAACAGGGGTCTGAGTCTCAGACACTCAGTGAAGGTGTGAAAATCGGTGTCCCTCTCCTCACAGAAGGGGCACTGTTCTACTATTTGGGGATCAATCTTATTCACGAAGGAGTTGGTGGCTATGATCTTGTGTAGGATTCTCCACTGCAAATCCCCTGAGCGCTTTGGAATAGGGGGTTTATAAAAGTACCTCCAAACAGGAGAGATAGAACCTGGGACAGACAGGTGTCCTCTCCAGACAGTGTCCGGCAAATCCCTAAGCTGATTAAAAACATACACCTTAAGGCATACTCCATACAGCTGCTTTTTCTCCATAATACTAAAAGAAAGTTTTTTTTAAATTCCTGAATGACAGCAGCTTCCCATCCTGCTCTTCCCTCCCCTCACAGACCCAGGGAGTCACAGTAACGACAGGGAACACGACCAGCTCCTCTGGCAAATTCACGCTTTGTTAAAAAACAATTGATCAGGAGTGCAAACCCCAGAGAAAATGAGTCTGTCAACTCCTTCAAGAGCCTATGAATGATTCGGTCTGAGCAAATGCCCACCTGTGCAGCTACCTGCTCCCCAGTCCTCCACTGGAAAATGTTAAGATCCATCAAATGCCCCAGCCTTCTAACTCCAGCCCTTGTAAAGGTAGAGAACAAGCTGTTTGAGAAAAAAGCCTGACAAGGGAACAGCGGGTTAAAAAATAAGGGTTCTTCCATTAACCAAAAATCACACAAAGAATCTTCTATTTGTGAGGCTCTGAAAATGCTCCAAGCATTAAGCACACTCTCATAGTAAGAAGGCAAGTTAAAAGACCTCAATCTGCTGCTCTCCAATAAAAACAGGTGCCTGTCAAAACTCATCCTTCCTGCTGTATGGAGGATGGAAAAAGCAAAGAATCTCCAGCCCACACTGTCTGGAGAGTAAAGCATCTTCTGTGTTGCCTGCAGCCAAAACACTGCCACTCTTCTGACCTGATTCATCAACCCCTGCCCACCTTAATTTATTGGTAGGTATAAAATCACAGGTTTAAGCCAGTGAAAACCACCCCAAAAAAAATCAATTAAGCATTTCTGAATAGCCTCTAAAAACCCTTGTGGTGGATCTAAACAGACCAACCTTTGCCAAAGCATTGAGGCCACCGGGTTGTTTAAAATCAAGATATGCCCCCTGAAAGAGAGCTGGGGCAGTAGCCATGCCCACTTGTGCAGCTTCCCCTTCACCTTCTCTATCACTCCCTCCCAGTTTCTTTTCATGAAATCATCATTCCCAAAAAACACCCCCAGTGCCTTAATCCCTGTACAGTTCCACTGCAGCTGCTGTGGAAGTCGAGGAGGCCCTGTGCCCCGCTAATCTCCAGATAACAGACTTTCACATTTATCCCAGTTAATACGAGCTGAAGACACCTTCTCAAACTTATTCAAACATGTTGGGAGAACTTTCATATCCTGACCATTCTTTATCAGAACTGTGATGTCATCAGCATATGCTGTGAGTTTCACTACTGGAGAGTTGGACACTCCTGGCACTGCAAGCCCATTCAGATGTTTCTTCAGCTCATATAACAGAGGCTCTATAGACAGCGAGTACAGCAGCCCTGAGAGTGCACAACCCTGCCGGATTTCCCGATGTACTGGGAAAGGCCTACTGAGAACATTATTGATTTTCAACACACTAAACACATTGTTATATAACATATGAAATAAACCTGTCCCCAAAACCAAACACTTGCAATGTTTTAAAAAGATAATTATGATCAACCCGGTCAAAAGCCTTTTCCTGATCTAAAGAAAAAAGCCCAATATTAATATTAAAAAGTTTTGCTACAGTCATAGTATCGCTGATCAGGAACAAGTTATCAAAAATACATCTGTCTGGAATACAATATGTTTGGTCCAGGTGGATTAATGCATCCAAGTAATATTTTAAACTATTTGTTAATACTTTGGAAAAATTTCCTTCAATGCTTTCCAACAGTACTTTAAAGAAATCCTCTCCAATCACTGTCCAAAAGCACTTATAAAATTCTATAAGCAATCCATCGAATCCTGACGATTTCCCATTGCTCTGCTGCTGGATGGCGACTGTAAGCTCTTGTAAAGACAGGGGGGCGTCCAAGCTGTGCTTCCCAGTGTCTGACAGCCTGGGCAGGCCCTGGTACAACTCCTCGGCTGCCAGCTCTTCACACTCCTCGGCCTGGTACAGCTGGGTGTAGAAACGCACCGCAGGTCTGCAGATTTCCTCCGGATTGATAATTTCCACTCTGCCTGGCAGTTTTAAACAGTTGTAGTTGTAGCTGTTTGTAGCTGTTTTTTCTCAGTAGATTTCTTCTCTAGCCCAAAAAAGAAACTAGTGGGAGTGTCCGTATCCTTCATCTGTGTGAACCGAGCCCTGACCAGCGCCCCCTGCACCCACTGCTCCAGCAGACTGCCCAGACACTGCTTCTTTTCTTTCAATCTCTGTCCTAGCCCGGTCCTGCTCTCTCCATCCAGTCTCATCTGTAGATCTAAGATCTCTTTCTCCAACACACGCATAGCTTGCTTCAAAGCTTTATTGCTATCAGCTGTACATTGCTGCGAGAAAATCTTAATCTGGACTTTGCCAATATCCCACCATTGTCTCAATGAATCATAAAACACAATCTCTTGTCTCCAACTCTCCCAAAAAGAAAAAAAAAAAAAAAAAACTCTTTAAAATTGGCATCCTGAAGTAATTTACAATTAAAATGCCAATAAGAATTGTGATATGTGGGTAGAGGCAGGAAAAATACAACAGAGATATAGTGGTGATCAGACAGACTATTTGGAGAAATACTGCTCCTAACAATCCTATTCATACTGTGCTGTGTGGTGTAAAACCGGTCTAATTTTGCTCCAGAAATTTGATTTGAATTCACCTTTAACCATGACTATTGTCTGTCTGTGGGGTTGAGCATCCTCCATACATCCACCAATTTGCAAGCAGTCAAAGCCTTGGAAATCTCCACCCCTGACTGCAAGTGAGGCTCTTCATGATTGCTATCAACTACATGATTTAGAGTACAGTTAAAATCATCTCCCAATACCACAGCGCTCTCAGAGATAAAAATAGAAAGTGCCTGATACAAATTTTTAAAAAAATCAACATGTTCCTTTTCTATATTAGGATCGTATATGTTAAAAAAGTTAAACAGAATATTCCCAATTTTCCTCTCCACTCTTAAAAGGCGTCCCGGCACAATTTCCTCTATTAAACTCAGTTTGACTGTAATCCCTGGAGAAAATAGAATCTCCACCCCTGCACTAACATTAGTACCCTGGCTCAGGATAACCTCCCTGTGGCAGAGGAGTGCTCTGCCCTTTATAAATTGGCAGGGATGGGGTTAAATTCCCCTACCTGCCTGGGTTTATTGTATTCAGGTGGCTGGGGTTGATTAGTTGATTAGCTTAATTAACGATCAATCAGCGCCCAGCCACCTGACATAAAAGGAGGCCTCTGCTTCCCATGGAGAGGAGGGAGCTGAGGAAGCAAGTTGGTGGGTTTTTTTTTCTCATCCAGTGAAGGCAATCAAACCTTTATTTTTGTAAAGTTTTGCATTTTGTTTTACTATTTGTGTTTAAATCCCTTTATTTTTGCTCTTGTGCCCTTTAGTTTTGTGTTTATTTATAATAAAAGTATTATTTTTTTTGAACTGCAGTCTGTCTCTGGGCCTCTATCCACTCGCCAGCCTGTCACACTCCCCCTTCCAATCCCTAAACCAGTGATTCTGATTCTCTGAATCAGTGTGCGTCTCTTGTAAAAAACAAACACTCACTCCCTTCTGTTCAATAAACTCAAACAAAAGCGCTCTTTTCTTTATGTCTCGACACCTATTGGCATTAAGAGATCCAATCTGAAATAATGTAATCAAAATTGTTAAATATAAAACAGAAAAAACAACACACGTTGAAAAAGTTCTATTACAAAAGCTAGCCATATCAAAACCTGGCTTTCCTTGCACGTTGCAGTAACAAGTGTTTTGTGCCACTAATGAACTGTGAAAGTCTGAAGCGTTTTTTCTGATCGAATTCCTCCATTGTAGACTTTTTCATCACTACATTACTAGAAACCACAAACAGCTTTAAATTAGAAAAGTACGACTGAACGTTTAGTGCCCTTTTCCCTTTTGTGATGTCTAAAGAAACACTTATTTGTTTCAGTGTATATAATTTTTGTTTGCTATGCTGACTCACCGAGATGCTCGAAAGCAGCGAGGAGTCGGACAGCCCCCCATCATCTTTAAGATCTTCGCCAACAGAAAACTCTGCTTCCTCCATTGTGTCACAGTCTGCAACAGCAATTCCTCCTCCCTCTTGTTGAGGCAGAGAGTCAGCCAGGAAAGAAACGGTAGCCACGGCGGGCAGAGACCCAATGCTGCCACTCACCTCCCTCCCTGAACAGGGAGCCAGCACAGACCTAAGACTGAGATCCGGGTCCGTCTTGACTGCCAGTCCCCAAGCCCTGATCCACCTTGATAGTGGGTAGAGACCCATTGCCGCTGGGGATCTCAGACTCGGAGCTCCCTCTCCCCGCAGCCCCGAGTGGAGGCTCAGTGCTGCCGTGTGAGACGGACACAGGGCCCCATACTGACTCCCCCTCACCGCTCACAGGGGGGTCTCCAATATTTGGCCTTCTCGTGATCTTTTTTATTTTTTTTGCCAGTAATGTAAACGGCTCTTCTCTATTTTGTATTTCAGCTTCGTTGGAAGCTACTACTCCCACTGGCTCCGCCGCTGGCAGCGCCTGGTTATCAGTATCTGCCCCGGCAAATCTTTTTTTTTTCCGCAGCATTGGTTCCGGCTTCTTCAGCCCCGACTCCTCCTGTGCCCTTCGAACAATCTCGGCTCCACCATCTTTGTCCTCACCATCAGCAGGTTCTTTCCTATTACAAGCTCTTTTTAAGTGACCATATCCCCCACAGTGGAAACATCTCATTGATTCTGAACTAATATAAATAATATAGTCCTTACTTTCTACTGTGATCTTTACTAAAAGGTCTAAAATATCTTCCTGTCTTTTCTTTAGCAGAAAAGTTTGTCTCCTAAAAGACATGATGTGTTTAAAATCAAGGTTTTTACACCCCAACGGGACCATTTTTTATCGGGGCCATAATTTTGCCGTCTCTCTCTAATACTTCATTCTTAATAAATGGAGGCACATTAGATATCATAATCTTTTTGGAAGGGGTAGATAAAGGTAAAGCAGACACTTTCTCTCACCTAGAGCCCACTCTGTACAATTTTGTTAACCATTTGTTCTTGGCTGAGAAAAACCACTATGGCCTTGTTCATTCGTGAGGCTGACTTAATATTTTCAGCCCCAATCTCTTTACCCACAGCAAGCAGACTCTCTTCAACAGACACTGCATCATCAGGAATACATTTAAACCCATGTCTGCAGGTCATAGACCCAAACCCCTCTACTTGTGACCCCATATATAGACCACAAGCTGACAAAAAGTCAGCTCACGGAAAAAAAAAAAAAAAAAAAAAAAAAAAACACTTATAATTTTTTTAACTCACTTATTCAGAAAAAAAACCCTAAAAGTCCTCCAGAGAGAGAGAGAGAGAGAGAGAGAGAGAGAGAGAGAGAGAGAGAGAGAGAATTAATGAATGTTAACGCTGCGAATTAAGTGTGCTAGCAGCTACATCACATTCTGTTTTGTTTGTGTATGTGAGTTATATGTTCTCAAGACACGGGTGGATTTAAATCACCTATGAATCATGAATACATATTTGGATTGCAGATTATCATTACACTTATAAGAAAAACAAATGTTATTGTTTACTGATAATTATGATTATAAATGAAGCCAAAAGTGGTTTTATTTTATTTTGTTGCATTAATTGGATTTAAAAAAAAAACTTTAAATGACAAATTAGTAATAATACATTATATCCTCCCTATGGTGATGGTGGTGACATACTGATTGGAATGATAGCTAGGACTTTTATATGCAAATGAGGTTATTTTAATGGTCAAATTCGGCTATCATTAAAGTAAATTTGAAGCAACATTTTTGCCTTTGAAAAGGAATGTAACAGAACTGTTGACTTGATCGAGTAAAGCAAAACAGTGCAAAGAGAGAATTAATTGATTGTTAGTGTTGCCACAGGAAAGCAGCAGTGCACATTTGATTGACACCTATGCTTCTGTCTCTATTGTTAAACTGGTAATTCTCAATGCTTTATGCATTTAGGTTTCTTTTTAAGCATAAGGGGATATTTTATTTCTAAACCTGTTTCTCACATTATTGATACACACACAAACTTTATTCTCTTAGTGGACTCTATCTATAACAGTTACTTTTATTTCTGTGTGTGTGCTGGTAGGAGCGGTGTGGGTGATTCACTGATGTAGGTAGACACAGGAGGTATTAGTTGACATGCCACTCAGGCACATATTTATTTATTTATTTATTTATTTATTTATTAGTGCTTCTCTTCTGTGTAGTACTGTTACAATATCAACAATGTTCAAGTTGCCACAGTCCAAAACAAAAGGAGAAACAAAAAGAAAAATAATTCATCAAACACTGTACTATATCCTTCCTATACTGATAGTGGTGCTTACTCCGTACCCCTGCATTTAACTAGCATTCACTATTTTTGTTTTACTGGCCAGACAGTACCAGTTTCCCAGTTGCATTAATACTGGTTCACTTGCCTGATGCCATCCTTGCTTCACTTTCTCAAGCTGCCTCTTGCACACTACTCCTGTCAGGAACAGCAGCCCAGGTAAGTTTTGGCCACACACAAGAGTCTCAGGAGTCATATTTCGCTTGCTCTGACCATTCTCCTGGAACAACAAGGACCCGAGGATACAGCACAGTGCCATTTTAACTGGTCGTCAGCCCAGTAATACCCATCCCCCAGCCAATCAGAGACCGCCAGCCAACATGACCCCTGTCCGACCTCTCTGTGTCATCTCCATGATTGACAGGTGAGATCCAGGTGTTTCTGACCCACCCTACTGTACTTTTCAATAATGGGATTCTGCTGCACATTGGCATAAAGACAAATCCATGTTCCTAACCAAGTAACCCTGGGTAGTGGTATATTAAATTGTCCCTGTCAAAGTGTTATTATAAGGTACATTCAGGAGAGTGTAGTTTCAGATTAAGAGCTGTAACTAGAGTCTGAGTAAAGAAATAACTTTTTTTGCAGAATTTGTGTTTTCACTACCTCTATTTTCCAGCTTGGAATTTTATAAATGTTTACCACAGTAGGACAGCAGCATACAAAAAAGTGAACCCGGCTGTTGCAGAAGAGCACAATAAGAATTGCAAGTACTCTCCAAATTAATCGAATCATACTTGTATTTTGTATTTTGAAATAAGTTAAAAAAAAAAAAAAAAAAAACATTGCTTTATTTTACTGTGAACTCTCTTTTGACTATTCATTGTGAATCACCTCTAATCCATACCAATGTCAATATAACAGTAACAGCAGAATCATCTTGAATTGTTTGTATTGCAAGTTACATACATGCATATTTGTCCTGTTTCCTTGATGCTTCCTAATGGATTGTGGTATTGCCAGTATGAGTTTGTGTCAATGTCCATTCAAAAAGGAGGTCATTGTTATGGCAGTAGTATGACTTATGACTTTCAAAGAAAGGATATTCTAGGTCAGGGGTCTCCAACCCTGGTCCTGGGGAGCTACTGTGGCTGCTGGTTTTAGTTTCAACCAATCTCTCAGTTACTTAATTGAACCAATTATTGGCTTAATTAGTCAAGATTAACAAGTATTCCAGATCTTTAGCCCCTGATGATGTAAAGACACCTATAAATCCTGCTGGATAGGGGCTCTCCAGGATCAAGGTTGGAGACCCCTGTTCTAGGTGCTAATTTCTAGACTTTCAAAAACCCACCCCTACCTGAGCAGTTGTTTAATTTCCCAGTTAATCAGTCTCACCTGGAAGCTTTTAATCACTTGCATCTGTGTCTCTCAAGTCTCTTTTAGCAATTGCCTTTTATTAGTATACACTCAGAACAGGAAGGAGCAACCCAGCATTGAATCACGTAAATTATGCTACTGTATAACTAATGGATACACAACAATATGTTGATAATAAAATATTGAACTTATCTTTTTGACATGCCACATCTCTTCCCTTTCAAAAGTTTACCATAGTAAAAACATAGTCCATGAAAGAAAAAAAAAACATAGGTAAGCTTCCCAGAGAGGTATGGTAAAGAATACATTAAAAAAAAAACTATGCAAGTTTCTCCTCAGGAGAGGAACCTCAAGAAGAGACATTGACCCTTACAGAAACAAAGTCAAAAATCAATCTTTTAACCAGACAACAAAAGACAAATAATGCAACAAAAGAAATGAAATAAAGAGTTAGGGTTACAAGATCTCGAGCCACTGTAATCAACTTGTGTCAGAACAGAAGGTTCCTAGTCAAGGGGGTTCTTTTTAGCAGAAGTGCGTACTGCTAGGTATGGTCGTCTTGTTTTGTGCAGAGTTTTACAATTATTCTCTGTATTGTGTAATTGTCCACATGTTTTTTTTTGGTATAACCATGATCCCCATTATAAGAAGCCACATCATTTGAGTCATATCATTTCTAGTAGCTCAGTGGTGGTGCATGGGACTGCATCTCTCTGCAACTGTATTACTTTTTGTATTTATAACCAAAAAAGCCTGGATGCCTGAGTTGGCATTTGCATATGTACCCTCTGTCTCTCTATCAATCCATCAACAGATCCCATAACACTTTTACTGGTTGCAATGTGTCAGAGCTTGTATAGGTTGTAATATGCCATAAAGAGAGTATGTCACTATTTCAGAAAGAAATCACTCACATTCATTGAAATTAATTTTAGTGCAAATGATGTTGTCTGACATGTAATGCAATACTGATGTAAGTTTGCTTCACACGCTGTGTTCACAGCAAATGAAGCAGGGGAATTGCTTTTCTGGCTCCTCCATCTTCACACTGATATTTACACAGAAAATGGGGACCGTTTTTTAAAGAAACGCCAATGAACACCAAAAATTTAAATAGAGGGTTTTGTGCACTCACAGTTTTTATTATGTTGGTCCTTGTTATCAAAAAGTACGGTACACCAGTTACTGATAATTACTAATAGCCCATAGATGTTATGCTTAAAGTTTCTAAGATATTAAAGCTTAAAAGAGCAATAACACCTCTCTATAATAGTACCAATACAATTATGAAAATCATTAGCTGAATAACGGCTTGCCTATACTTTACCTACATAAGAAAGAAAAAAAAAAAAAACAGGAGACATTGTGATAGAGGACACATCACTTAAGAGATAAGGGCATGCCAAAAGCTGCTGCAAGAATTAGACAACAGTGACTATCTCCCTGAAATTGTTGACATTGTTCTGTCAAGCAACAAGCAACCATGGGAAAAAAAAAAAAAAAAAAAAACATGGAGACAACACATGGCAGAAGCTAAAAACAGTTTTTCATGTGAAGCTTTGATTTTTAAGAATTTTCTGTTAAGTAATTAGCAGCTGTACACCACCTCCTCTCTCTGCTCCACACACTACACTGGAACCAAAACCTGCCAGATCTCCGACTCCAATGGGCAATCTTGCCTCCCCTCCACGGAGGTCAAGGTTGGCCCCCAGCTGGGTTAGAGCTGCTGCCCCTGCCCCGTTGCCATACCAGCAATGTATCCTCCTCCCACCCCGCTTGTTTTAGATGTAACCAACCAGGACATCAAGCCAAGTCTGCCCATCAGCAATGGAGTGTGACGTGGAGACATGCAATTGGGCATCTGAAGCAGGTAAGCGAGGGGAAAATGGTCAGGAGGGGCCTTGTATTGTTAATTTGGTTTTAGGAAAGGTGAAAACCCACACATTAGTGGACACCAGGTGTGGGCAGACCTTAATTAAGGTGATGATCTCCTGTATCCATGGAGATAAGGCGACATACCCCAACCTAAAAGTGTATTTATCGGTAGGATCGATAAAACGCCACCTAGTAGTTGGGGTGGCGAAAAGGCTACCACACCCAATAATTTTATAAAGAATTGATTAAATTAATGGCAGACTCGACTGCACACGTAAACATGGCAGAAAAACAAAAAAAGGAAATAATTGGTTTTCTTTTTCAAAGTGAAATGTTTCCCCCCCTCTTTCGTCCTATAAAAACAAATAAGAGAAATAGATTGGAAAGTGGGAAGGAGCATTAATGAGACGAGGCTGGGGTCTGGTGAGCGAAAACAAGGATGGTAACAAACGTCATTCAAAAGGAGACGGTACGCTGTGTAACCGAGAGGGCAAGGTTACTTAGCCATCCAGGGCTGATGCTACTCCAGCCCCTCTCAATATACCGGACATGTGGCACAAAAGTGTGGAACTATTTGTGGGGACAACACAACGACCCCTCACTAGTGCACACTTGGGGACAGATCCGGTCTATTGAAGGTAAGGATGTCGATGGTGCTGGGGTGCTAGTATTTCCATATTTCATTATCAAGGAGTAATTACTGTATTGGGTAAACCTTGCCACAGGCACAGGACAGCCTGTAACATAATTATTGGTTCCCCTGTCTTGTTCCCTTTTGAGGGGCACCTCGGAGCTGACAAAACAAGGGAGTGAATATTGGCTCAATTTTATTGGGTAGGGCGTCATAAAGATGTGTTGAAATATGTAGCCACATGCCGAGACTGCCAACGAGTAGCACCAGGTCGAATGCGCCTTGCCCTTTTGGTCACACTGCCAATTATTTCCACTCCTTTTGAATGCATTGCAATGGACATAGTGGGCCCTTTGCTACCTTCTGATTCCAGGTATATGCATATATTAATCATTGTAGATTATGCAATGCAATACCTGGAGCAATTCTATTGAGGTCCACTAGTGCAGCTGCAATAGCCAAAGAATGATTGCATATTGTGGCTACAGCAGGGATCCCCAAGGAGATTTTGACTGATCATGGAACCAACTTTCTGTCTAACATGTTACAGCAAGTTTACAAAATACTAAAAATGCATCCCATCAGAACATATGTTTATTATGCACAGATGGATGGTTTGGTGGAAGGTTTCAATCAGACCCTGAAGCAGAAGCTGAGACGATTTGTGAACCAAGAGCAAAACATTGGGCATCGCTTCTTCCCTACCTCCTTCTTGCAGTGAGAGAGGTGCCGCAGAGTTCGACAGGGTTCTCCCCCTTTGAGCTCTTGTATGGCCGACAGCCTCACGTCATCCTCGATGTACTGAGAGAGGGGTGGGAGAAGCACAAAGGCTTGTCCAAAAATGTAGTGCAGCATGTGCTCCTACTCAAAGATCGCCTAGATGTGGTAGGTTGTTTGGCCCAGGACAACCTCAGATTGGCTCAGCACCAGCAACAGCAGTGTTACAACAAAATCTGAACCTTTCAACCAGGAGACAAGATAATGCTGCTGCTTCCTTCCTCAGAATCGAAACTATGTGCTAAATGGCAGAGGCCATATGAAGTGATTCAAGATGTAGCAAAGGTGAATTATGAAATTAGACAGCCCAATCACCGTAATGAACTTGAAATTTATCATATAAATTTACTAAAGGCCTAGCAGGCAAGGGAGGCCTTATTTATAGCCCCAGACGAAGTAAAGGATGATTTAGGCCCCTATCTAGAGACCCCTAGCACTAAAGTAATTTCAATGGGGGACCAGTTACTTCCATATAAGCAACGAGACCTGCATAAGCTTATTGAGGAGTTCAGCTATGTTTTTTCTGACTTACCCGGTATAACTAACCTTGTTGAATATGACATTATCTCTCCCTGGGGTGTCACAGTATATGAGAGAGAGACCTTACTGGATCCCATAAAGTCTACAAAGTGGCATTAGCAAAGAGGTATGGGCGATGGGTGAACTTGAGGTGACTGAGCCTTCCAGGAGAGAGTGGTGCAGTCCAATTGTGGTAGTGGACAAAAGGACAACACAAAGTTTGATGCCTACCCCATGCCTCGGGTCGATGAATTTCTAGATAGACTGGGAACTGCTAGGTTTATCTCCACTCTGGATCTGACTCAGTGATACTGGCAGATCCCATTAACCTGCAGTTCTAGAGAGAAAACCGCATTTTCAACTCCATTAGGGCTGTTCCACTTTAAAACCATGCAGTTTGGTCTTCATGGTGCACCCGCTGCCTTTCAGAGACTGATTTACCAGGTTTTATACCCACATCATGAATATGTGGCAGCGTATACTGATGATGTGGTTAGTTACAGCTCTACCTGGCGAGAGCACCTGGCTAGGGTTACAACCGTCCTTCAGTCTTTGGGTAGCCTGGCTGACAGCTAACTTGGAAAATATGCATTTGCCAAAACAGAGATACAATATTTAGGATTTTTAATGGGAAATGGAAGGGTGAAACCTGTCGTCACCAAATTCCAGGCTTTGGTAGATGTGGCAATCTCCAAAACCAAGATTCAGGTGAGGTCTCTATTGGGGTTAGCTGGTTATTACCGAAGATTTATCCCTGAGTATGCCACAGTAGTTAACCCCTTAGTTGACCTCACCAAAAAGCGTGCACCAAATCTAATTAAGTGGTCAGTTGAATGTCAGGGGGTGTTTGATATTATCAAGCCGAGACTCTGTTAGGCCCCCGCTCTTATCACTCCAGACTTCACTAAGAGATTCATCCTCCACACCGATGTGTTGGCTGTCAGTTTGAGTGCAGTCTTGTCCCAAAAGGTTGACGGAGTAGAACACCCCATCCTGTACCTCAGTAAAAACATGCTCTCTTGGGAGTGCAACTACTTTGTGGTCGAATGTGTTTGGCCATTAATTGGGTTACTCACTCTTTACAATACTACCTGCTGGGACATTCATTTGATCTCGTCACAGGCCATGCCCCACTCACCTGGTTAAACACAATGAAGAACAGCAATGCTTATACAAAATGGTTATGCAAAAGAATCCGTATTTGTGTTATTAAGTGTTTTGTTTGTTTTTGTCAGTCTGTCAATATCGTCTTGTTTGTCTTGTTTATTTAGACTAGACGGCTAAATACGATCTAGAGCTGTCTCCCAAGTCCAGCAAACCTGGACAACAACAGACTAACTGTTCTCCAACGACATTGTACTTTCACTACCAGCACTACAGCACTCACTGGGAGAGGTGACCGTGTTTGTGTTTTGGGTATTTCATTGGGATTATCGTTGTGTATTGCTAGTCATTATTGTTTGTTTCTGTTTGGTCATCAGACCCCTGGATTAAAATAAACAGAAAACTTTTCACCTGTACTTTGCTTGTCTGTCGTTTCTTGTTGGATTACTGCACTGCACCCTCATGTACCACTTACCACTTTGACACACAGATACATTCAACATTATGACCTTCAGGGTAATAATTCACATAATAAATACAGCCACTGAACAAAGACTATTTTTCTGTTATCAGCAAATGAGCTACAATTGCAATTTGGTACTATTGACTTTCATGCTACAGTATTCTCTGAGTATATAATAGATTCTGCACTGTTTTTTTGTATTTGTTGTCTTGAAAAACAATTTGAATTACATATATTAAATGTGTGTTTAATCCTACTAAATTATTCAGAATGAAAGAGATAAGATAGGGGAGGAATATGTCTCGTTCATTAATTAATTTAATTTAACCATGTATTTGACTGGGGCCATGTGCAATAAAAACATTCATGAATAAAACATGTGATGCTTATTCCAGAACATGGCACCCTTGATTGAGCAAGCTGTTTGTGAAAACTTGGTTCGACGTGGAGACACAATACAGTCTCCTCTAGTGGTTGATCGAGTGACTCGAACAGCTTTTACCAAGCAGGGCTGAACAAATTCTCTTAGTGGCGGAGGGGCCAGTTCATGTAGAGAATTAAAAATCAGACATGCATTGGAGAGATTTATAAAATTATCAAAACTTAACATATTATATTTCTTAAGAATGTGACAGTGATGATATTTTACTGGCTTTTTGTCTAGAACTTTCAAACTCTGTTTGTATAGAGTGAAGTGGTTGTAACATAGTCGACCCAGCCTGTGACCATATAGTTATACAATAGGACATATGGGATAAAATAATAGAGTGCAAATACATCTTAGCAGCAGTAATAGGTAAATAGTTTCGAATGTATCTGAAATTGGACAGGTTAAATTTCACAGTTTTTGATTGCCTTTTTTCTGTGTTTCCTAAAGGCAAGGTGCAAATCTAGTGTAATACCTAAATACTTCAATTCTGAGACAGCGCTGATCATTTCCCCCTTTACAAAAACAGAAAAACACATTCCCACTGTTTTACTCACATTCAAACTCAAGCAAGAGTGATCAAGCCACTTTGACACCTCTACCATAACAGCTGTTAATTACACTTTAAAGAGGTTATATGGATTTATTTTTGCTAGAATAACCTCAGAATATGAATTGTGTTTTTCCTTTTCAAAAAGACTCTTTGGTACTTTGCTATGATATATACAGTAATTATGAGTCTGGTAATCACATAATCGGGGTGTCTATTGAGAAATAATAAACTTTGTGGTTCTTTTAAAAGAAAAGATTTGTCTTAACCCTCCAGCTGCAATTTAGTGTGAACTTGATACTAAGGAGTACTAAACAAGGCCTTCAAAAATAATTGCTTTCTCATTAGCATAACAAGTCCTCTGGTTTGTTTAAGTCCAAATTACATGTGGAGACAGGTTACATGAAACTCATAGAGTCAAGAAAGTTGTTATTTCAAATGAGGGTTTAGAAAATTATTTTCTACTTTTAATTAGTACCCCTTAGTATCAATTTCACACTGAACTAAATTGTTACTGGAGGGTTAATACAAAGCTTTTCAGACCTAAGCCTATTATTTCTCACTAGACACCTCCGCTATGTGATTTCCAGAGCTTTTTTATTATTGACCAAACTCACAATTACTGTATAGGTGTTATTTGGTATAGGTATTTTTGAAGTATTGCTTATGGCTAGTGTTTTTTTTAAAGCATGTAACTTCTGAACAAACAGAACCCAGGACGTAAAAGATATTGTATAACTGAGTGTGACGGGGAACTCCCCGTCTATATGAATATGTTTGGAACTGGCAGGGAGGGGGTTAAATTTCTCCCTGCCAGGAAAAAATGTGAGAATGTGGCTGGAGCTCTAATTGAATAATTAGTAATTATTGATTAATTGGGCTCCAGCCACAGGGAATAAAAGCCAGGGGAGAGGCCCTGGCTGGAAGGTGTTTTCTGTTTGGGAGTTTGCTTTGTGTTGAGAGTTTTTCTTTTTTGTTTAGAAGAAAGGAGTGTCTTGTTTTAAAAGACTTGGATCCTGACCATTTATTTTGTAAGTTCACTTTGATTATTTATTTTTGAACCTCTTTTTGTTGGCCCTTGTGCCTGTTTACTTGATTATTTTATTTAATAAAGAACTTTATTTTTTACTGTACATTGTCTCTGAGCCTCAGCCCTCTGTCATCCTGTCACACTGAGCCATTTTTATATTTCAATATCTCACATGTTTTAAGTACATACATATGTTCACAACTGTCTAAGAACCTTAAATAAGAACTGTATTGTTACTTTAAATGTGTGGTGGACCAATTAAACCCTAGACATAAAACAGCATTAATAAATATGCCTCACAACACTAAAGAAGATAGCAAGAGTGTAACATGCCTCTGAATTGAACAGGTGCACATTTATGTACCTTTATTTTGCTTGTCAATTCCTGGGCAATCGCCTTTAACTAGTGAGACCCCTGAAATGCCAACAATACAGTTTATACCTGTGGGCAAAAGTAAAATAAAAATCATCATAAGTTTCAGCATGCTTTACACTGCACAAGTTTCGATTTTTGAGAAATTGCACATGTTTGTAAAGATGTTTGCTGACCCTAAAGCACTTGTAGAATGACCTTTGTGATGACAAGGACAAGTTTACAGAAATGCGTGAATGGTTATGAAGCATGGCTATGATTTTAATATATGTCTCAGTAAATTTGGGATGAAAAAATGTGTATACGAGAACTGCCCAAGGAACCTAGAGGAACTTTTCTGAAGCATGTTTTCCAAAGTTTTTGGAAAGCCTATACTTTGCTGCCAGATAGAAGCAGAAAGGAAACCAGTTTTATTAAACATATGAAATGAGACTGCACTTGTCAAAGTGGTAAATGATCTACGTATAAGTACAGATTCTAAGTGTTTATCTGTACTGATCCTTTTAGATCTGAGTGCTGCTTTTGATACTGTGGATCACAAGTTTTAATTAGTCATCTTAGAGAATGGGTGGGCCTTTCTGGTAGTGTCCTAAACTGGTTCATATCCTATTTAATGAATAGACAGTATTTTGTTGCCTTAGGAGAATCTACATCTGGACCAGCTAATATTACATGTGGTGTTCCGCAGGGCTCCATTCTTGGTCCCATGTTATTTTCTTTATACATGTTGCCACTCGGGGAGGTTATTTGTAAACATGGAGTGAATTTCCACAGCTATGCAGATGACACACAGATTTATATATCTGTTAAACTAGGTGACACAACAGCTATCAATGCCCTTTTCAAATGCCTAGCCGATATTAGAAGCTGGATGTCTCAGAACACCTTACAGTTAAATTCTGATAAGACGGAAGTCTTACTTTTAGACTCTAATCAACAGATGGACTCAATAAATATTGAGCTAGGTATGCTAAAATAAAATGTAAAATCTGAATTGAGAAACCTGGGTGTTATTTTTGATTCTGCACTTTCCTTTGAACCACATATAAAATACATTACTAGAGTGTCCTTCTATCATTTAAGAAACATTGCCAAAGTTAGATCATTCTTGTACTTGGATGATGTAAAGAAATTAGTACATGCTTTTATCTTTTTTAGGTTAGATTACTGTAACGCCTTATTTTCTGGACTTACAAGTTATGCTATATCACGCGTACATGCTAGTGCAAAATGCTGCTGCTAGAATGCTAACTAGAACAAAAAAAGGGCTCACATTACGCCTGTGTTGGCATCGTTGCATTGGTTTCCTGTGCATTACAGAATTGATTTTAAAATTCTATTACTAGTTTTTAAAGCACTGAATGGACTATCTCCACAATATCTAAATGATATGTTAATTCCTGATCAGCCTGAACGCACTCTGAGATCTGCAAATGTTGGCCTTTTGTGTATTCCGAGGGTGAATGGTAAAAGGATGGGAGAGGCTGCTTTCTGTTTTAATGCCCCCACACTCTGGAAGTCGTTACCCCTTTTTATGAGAGATTCGGCTTCAATTGCAATCTTCAAATCTCGATTAAAAACATACCTTTTTAATATAGCTTTTCCTTAACATATGTTTTATTCTGAATTTTAT
The DNA here is from genome assembly GCF_017654505.1 of Polyodon spathula. Classification (NCBI taxonomy): domain Eukaryota; kingdom Metazoa; phylum Chordata; class Actinopteri; order Acipenseriformes; family Polyodontidae; genus Polyodon; species Polyodon spathula. The sequence goes on from NC_054535.1 coordinate 73,098,427, forward strand.
TGTTACTTCAGTTTTTAATAATTGTACTCTTTTCTTACTGTTTATTATTGTATTATTGTATTGTTGTATTTTTTTTTCTGTATGATAAGCGCTTTGAATTGTATTGTACATGAATTGCTCTATATAAATAAAGGTTTATTACACTATGTAACACAATTTTTGTTCCTGGGTAGTAAATGTTATTTCCTAATTGCTTATGCCTCAAAAATATAGAAAATGGCTATTATTCCCCATAAACTTTGCTTTTGTGACCAGGACAGTGATATTTTGAAATTTACCTATTTCCAATGAGAAAATGGTCTTTCCGTTCACATAAAGTCAGAAAAAAACAACATATGAATCCAAATTAACATACTAACGACGTACTAAAGTAATACAAAAATGACTACAAAAGATTTAGAAGCGAGTAGTTTTTCGGGATTTGCGATTATACTGTAAATCACTTTCACGAATCAGCCCCCAAATGTAGTCTCCCATCATATTATTGTTATACTGTCCTTGGTAGCGGCGTTCAAAGTCCAATATATCCTGGTGGAAGCGCTCGCCATGCTCCTCCGAGTACGCTCCCATGTTCTCCTTGAATTTATCAAGATGAGCATCAAGGATATGGACTTTGAGGGACATCCCACAGCCCACTGTGCCGTAGTTCTTCACCAGCTCCACATAGTTTTTGGCCTTGTGATTGCCCAGAAAGCCCTGAACCACTGCGACAAAGCTGTTCCAAGCTGCTTTCTCCTTACTAGTGAGCTTCTTGGGGAATTCATTGCACTCCAGGATCTTCTTTATCTGTGGTCCGACGAAGACACCGGCTTTGACCTTTGCCTCAGACAGCTTAGGGAAGAAGTCTTGAAGGTACTTGAAGGCTGCCGACTCCTTATCTAGAGCTCTGACAAATTGTTTCATAAGGCCCAATTTGATGTGCAGTGGTGGCATCAGCACCTTCCGGGGGTCCACCAGTGGCTCCCACTTGACGTTGTTCCTCCCCACAGAGAACTCGGTCCGCTGTGGCCAGTCCCGCCTATGGTAGTGCGCCTTGGAGTCCCTGCTGTCCCAAAGGCAAAGATAGCAGGGAAACTTGGTAAAACCGCCTTGGAGACCCATCAGGAATGCCACCATTGCAGCCTCTTGATGCCATCTCAGAAAAATGCACATATGTATCCACTTAGGCAGCTGTTACTAAACTGAACTGGTGGGCTTAAGGCCCCTGTATTTATACTACTATTTATATTACTGGAAAGTTCTAGAAAGTTCTAGAAGTTACTCCAAGTTTACTCAGCACTGAATCTATCTGGAATGTTCTGGAAAATAGGTAAATTTCAAAATATCACTGTCCTGGTTACAAAAGCAAAGTTTGTGGGGAATAATAGCCATTTTCTATACTTTTGAGGCATAAGCTACTAATTAGGAAATAACACTTACTACCCAGGAACAAAAAAAATAATAATAATTTGTTACACGGTGTTATTATTATTATTATTATTATTATTATTATTATTATTATTATTACATGCAGCACGTGAACAACATTAAAAAACAAAAAATAAACACGTTATAGCATTTGCTTAAACCTCACTGCATTCCTGAAAATCCTTACTCAGTAGTTGACAAGAAATGGTTCAGTAACATCTATTAGCAGATTCTCCAATGGTGAAAAGAGGGGCAAGGGTTAGTTGTGTCGATCGCTGTTGAAGATTTAATTAACTACAGTTAAATAGTTCAGACATATCACACTACTAAATGATGAGAAGGAACTCTGATTCTCTTGGTAGTTGGAATATTCTTGCAGTATTCATGCTATTTCCAGGATCTAAAAATACATTGTTTAATTGGGTTGTCTGTTTTGTTAATTACTAATACATGACAACAACTTATCACTGGGGATTTTAATTGCAGCCTGTGACAGGACAGCGTCACTGGTACGGCTGTTGTTTACCAAGAAGGGGGACTGAGACACAGAAGGTACAGTGAATCATTAATACAAACTTTAATAATAATAAATAAATAAACAAAAGATGAAACACATGAACAAAAACACATTAACAAAATAAAAGGCATAAGGGCCCAAACAAAAGTCTATACAAAACACTCACAGGCATAAATAACACAGGATGGGACAGCACGGAACACGCACCTCCACCTCCTCTAACATCAGCATCAGTCCTAATCAACCTATTAACATCTGTTATCACCCTATTTATACACCATTCCCAAGTGTTTTTGCAGGGAAGATTTTATCAGCATCCGGGCCCCTGAAAACAGAGTCCTCTGACTTCTCGAAGAGTCGTTATAGGCTCGGCCTTGAGAATGGGTCCCAGTTAGCGACCAGGTTCGACCCTCAGAAGGACAGAACGGCTCATACGAAGCCTTGACATAAGGAGGACAAGAGACTGAGAAAGAATACAAATAATTGTATTATTATTTCCCGTAGGATTTGAGCAGTAAGACTATGAGGGCCACATCCCAGAAGGATAAAGGAGGAAGTAAGACAGAACCTTCTTTCATGAGGCAAGATAAAGAACATGAGCTGTGAAAGAATAGTGTGGTCGGTGGCCCCGTCTGACCACATGAAGAACCTGTGGAGTTATGGGAACTCTGGGTCGGGGAAGTGAGACTCACTATCCCCCCAGAGGGGACCGACAAAGAGGCACGGCATATGAAAAAAGTGAGGAGGTGGGAGGAGGAACAAAGCTAACACGAGAAAGAGCTGAGCTCTGACTAGGTTTATATAGGGAACAATGATGATAGACAAGTAAAATTAGGAAATACTGAAGCCCTGGTTGACCCTCCTGAATTTCACAAAAGTTAATATCAATTGTTCATTAACCAATGTAAATTACCCAGGTATAATGAAGATCAGCAGAACGTAGAATGTTGTTTTTTTTTTTTTTGTGGAGTGTCCTACAATGGTAATGACATCTCTGTTCAAATGGTTTGTAAGAATGAAGTAAAACAGAAATGTCTTTATTGCATGACATGAAAAAATCAAAAGTGACAGAGAGAATCATAGACGACTGTGAAGTCATTATCATTCATATGGCAAGCGGAACAGTAGCAGTGAAAAGGTCACAGAATGTTAGGTTATATACAGTAACCCTGGTTCCCTGAAATAGATATGTTATCCATTACAGATTTGGGATATACCTCTGATTTATTTTTTTTAACTATGAAAGTCCAAGCTAGTTCAGTGTGCACAGTAAAATTCGAAATGGATTTAGGTTAAAACTGATATAACATCCATTTTGTTTGTTCTGTTTCAATCTAAAAATACATTTTACCAGTAGATATATTGGTAGGTTTTCAGTATGTCGACAGTGTTTGGACAGTGAATGTTTTCGGATATTCTTTAAATTATGTTTACAAATATTATAAAAAGGTGACAATGACATTGGCTAATGTGTTATCCAGCCCACTAGACAACCGAGCATCCAGCAGACTAATCCATTACCAACACTGAGGACAGTGATCTGGCCAGTGACAGGAGAAGTAAATTAGCTCACAATACCATGAGAAGAGGCTCTGGACAAATCCCATTAATCTGGTGCTAGAATATTGGACAGGACTGTATAGGTACACTGAACTAAAGTTAAAACCTCACACAAAAGAGACACCTTTGAAGTTTTGTTAAGACTTTATTGCTATGTGCTCCCAATACAACAAACAGCATCAGTAGTGTACACTTAAAACAGAAAAAAATGACTTGGTACAAAAGGAGCAAAACAACAGTAAAAAATAATACAAAGAATCTCTGCATTCATATTTTTATATTTGGGGTATATCAGGGACGCATACATAACATATCCTATATCTGTTCGAGGCTCAGGGATTGTCAATATAAAATCTATAAAATACTAGCTTCTCTTTGACCATAGAAAGCCTTGCACAAAAGTAGCAGCAATTCTTTACAGGCAACGAGTCAAGGGGTTACATGACAAGCAAGACAACAAAAGGACTTCCATAGTGCAGCACTATGTGCTTCAACACTGTTAGCTGAGAACTACACTTACTATATATATATATTTCTTCAACTACCCCAAATTATCATGGAGATAATTTCACAATCATGTCCTCAAATAATTTTGCTGATTTTGTTTAAAAAAAAAAAAAAATAATAATAATAATAATAATAATAATAATAATAATAATAATAATAATAATAAAAAGAATATTAATGTTTCTTTAGTTCTACATTTGCTGTGAAAAAAACAGCTTTGTCTGGGGAAACTTTACAAATATTATAATTGCATGTCAATTTTAGTAAACTACTGAAACCCTAAAACGCTTGTCAAAACCGGTCATATATTTGTTCATTTAAAAATGATTCTTAGATTTAAACACTTTTTTTAGATTTAATTTTGTCAGCCACGATTGCTGTTACATGCATTTGACATGTACCATATGTACTTAGAATCATTTTTCCTTCTATGATATGTTGGCAAATAGATATTTTTATCATATTTTTTACTACATAAAATACTATAAGGTTCTCAATATTTAATAAATATTTTAGGTTCTCAGTACTATATACAAGTACTATACAGCAACACACAGGAGAGTATGACTGTCTGAACTGAAAAAATGACTGATAAAACTGCTATAAATGACTCATATTGCTATTGCAGTCAGGTGCACTGTGATAGTGAGGTCATACCTGTTGAAATAAATAGCTCTCACCCATGTATTTACTTCTTTTAAATTACAGACTAACTTAAAGGCAACATGTGTACTGTATAAAGGGCATTTAAAAAGCCCCTACAAAAAAATAAAAAAATTGATCTTGAAAGCTTATCTGCCTTTTGCAACGTACAGAGTGTAAATGACATGTGTAAATGAAAACATTACTTTGCATTACTCACCTGTCAATCTTTCAGTTCTATTATTTTGTAAGGATACAGTACCTAGAACACAGATTTTTTTTACAAATTACAGCACTGTAATTTCAAGCCAGCACCATTCAAAATATTCAAAGAAATATGAAGTGGTATAGAGTGTATCTTTCGACACAGAAGTATAGCATGTTCTTATGTTCAAATGAGTTTTTTGCCTATGCTACATATGTTTTTAGAAAACAAACTGAAATTGAAATTTGATCATATTGTCTTTAAGCCCCTGTACAATGAATCATTACACTTGATTTCTATAAACATTAAGTTAAGGAATGGCAGGCACCCAGTATAATGTCCATGTAACATATGTAAAAAAGAATGAATCAATACAACTTGCCTTCTTTAAAAATAATACTAATGTTTTGCAAATACATTATTTACACAACTGCTGCAGTTGCTTATAAATACCTAATATTTAACAAAAACAGGCAATAATCGGCAACAATTTGACCTCAGACCTGGTATAGATATATTGTAAAAAAATTTATTTTAATGTGTATATATATATATATATATATATATATATATATATATATATATATATATATATATATATATATTTTATAGCTTCAGCTGAAGTGCAAAACTTCCTTGACTTTTATTAAAGGAACAGCCAAAGTAATCTACCCTTTTTGAGCATATCTTTGGTGTGTTTCCAGTCACTACAGACACATTACTGATTTACTGGTACAGGAAGCCAATAACACACAAGTGAACCAGCACTTTATAAATGTTGAGGATTTCAAAATGAATTTTTTGCAGGATGCACCATTATGTCCACATTGATTGTACAAATAGTCCTTGTTATGCAGGTGCCCACCTTCATCTCTCCACAGCAGAAGACCTGGTGGGCCACCTCCTGTCCACATGTCTCTCAGTCTTCCTTGTAAACGCCTCAGGTGACAGAGGGACTGATGAACTGCTGTTACTTTCAGGTGGTGGATTATTGACTACCAAGGAATTACTGGTGGGTTTGCTTGAATGAGGCTGGTATTGCATTGCTACCAACCTGTAAGTCTTACTGCCTACTGAGTTAACATTTTCTGAATCTGCAGATTTTGACTTCTCGTCAGCTGCAGAAACAACCTGATCACCTTCTGTGGCTAGTCTACGGCTTTGAGGGCCTTTTCTGCTGGAAACAGAGATTAAAGGATATTGTGTGGAAGTTGATATTGTTACAAGTCCAGGGATCTGAACGGAATCAAAACTGATTTCTTCTTCGGTGTTAGCTGCTTCAGACAGGAATGAAGTGGGGAGGATGCTAGTGTGCTTGCTGCAGGACTCGCAACAAAGCTTACTGTATCCTGGGATAGAGCAATATCTTGCGAGCGCCTCCATCTGACAAAATATGGACTTGTCTCCTGTACATGGTTCATCTGCAAAAAAAACCCCCAAAAAACCAACAGATTATGCTTAGAACATTGAAAAGCTAGTTCACTGAAAAGTTAAAAAAAAATAAAAAAATTCAGAAGCCACACTATTCTTCCAGCTTTTCAGAACCCACGTGCATCCTTAGTTTTAGATTTAATCTACCCCATTTAATCTATATGTCATTACAATCTTTAGGTAATATAACAAAGTCTTTCCTTCTACTTTGTCTAATTAAGCTCAATTGTGAACAATTAGGCTTAGAGTGAAACTTGGAATGAGATTAATTAAAGGGCAGGCAGCTTCATTTAAAAACAAATCACTGCCATTATCAGACTCAGCATGACAAGCATATAACAGAACAACAGAGAAGAAATAATATATTCAAATAAAGACATGGACATTCAACCAAACAAGGACGAGAACTCGGAAACAACGCGGTTCAGAAAAATTATATAACAATGTATTATTATTATTATTATTATTATTATTATTATTATTATATTATTATTATTATTATTATTATTTATTATTATTATTTAAAAAAGCAAGAAAATGAAAATACAGAATTTGGCAGTAGTTCTGGTCTAGTGTTCATAGGAAGCACAACATTGCCACCTAGTGCTTCTGTTTTTAAACCCTGGTAAAACACGAACCTCCTGTGGAACTAGGCTTAAATAAAAACAAAAGTTAGTAATGTAGTAGTATAATTGTTTTAATCAACAGTCCAAAACCCTTTCATACTGGCATGCTCTACTGGGGTAGGACCCAGGGTCACGCTGTCGGCTGCGTGATTTCACACTGGTTTTTGAAGAAGCAGGGTCGACCTGGGTGACAGAAGCAAATACACAATGACCGTACGCAATGCTCCGGAAGCAGCAACGTTTACATGACCACCCTTTCATCTGTTCAAGGCTTTCAAGTTGGCGTGCTTGTTACAGAAGCTTCCCGCCAAACTTCTTTGGATTAAATTGTCGTCCCAAATGTTGATTAGAGCAAATGTTTATTCATCACTGCTGCCATCTGACTCATGCTGTGTCTCAATGAACAGAAGTGTGGCTAAACAGAATACAATTAAGTGGCTCGCAAGTTCCTTGCGGAAGTGAAACCTTTATGCAGGCGTGGCTCTGCTAATGATAATATAGACTTAAAAAAACTTAGTAATTCATTAAGTGCCAAATACAACTATTATGTAATAATGTACAGCGTGTCTGGTTACATATTGCCAAGATGTATGGATGCTTTGTGAAGTCTGTGCATCTCAGCATAATCTGAAACTATCTGGATGAGCCGAGATACCTGGAAAGCATGCAAATCTTTTGATTCAATCAAATTTAAATACAAACATTTACATACCACTGCAAGGAGCAAGCTTGCATATCCTGGCAGATTGTGGTTTCTCTCCATCACAGTGATCCCCTGTGCGACATGTGACAGATCTGCGCTCAGATCCTTCTCCACATGTTACAGAGCACTGTAAGCATAAACAGCAGGAAATAACTACAGTCAATTCTCATTAATATGAATTTCAGCAAACAAAAAAAAAGGTCTTATCAGAAATTCGGATTAACAATGAAAAGTATTATACATTTAAAAGTACTGTGCGTTTAAATACTTTCAAAAAATATACATTGCAAATGAACTGCACTTGAAACCTGCATGTCCCATTCTGATCATAACATTTTCAACCACAAAAGCAAGGTGTCCTCAACGTCAGGGTATTGAGCAAATCAGAAACATTGACGACTTGCATCCACAGTATCTGTTCATAAGCCTGTACTGTGTAGCCTATATTTTTTACAATGATTGACAAAGTGCTCATGGGAATGCTGAAATCCATAACATCTTTCTGTTTCTTGTAGGCAAGGATAGTGCATGCTTTTGTGTGAGAAAGTATGCCAACTTGAAATGCATTACAGGATCTGCAGTCCCCAGACAGTGCTAATCCAGATGCAAATTAACCCATTTCGCAATATCCTTTACACTCAGCTCTTCGAACTAGGGTGTTTAGTTTTATTTATATTTTTCTTCCCTGGGAGGGCTCCAAACTAATTCGTGTTAAATGAATTTGTATTATAAGAAGTAATTTCCGATAAGCAACTGCTAAATTTAGCTGAGACCTTGTAGAATTGTTTTACTATCAGGAAATCCATCTAATCTGAGTTTGTTATAACGATATACAATTAACTGTACCTACAAATTAACATACAGAATACCGCCTACTAGCCTGGTTCTTTAAAAGTATTTCACTTTACTGCAGATACCAGCTTTGTCATCTCAAGACATATAATCATATTTAGATATTCCTATGTCATTACACAAAACTGTTTGATCACCACAGATAAACTCAAAATATTCTTAATATGCAGATCAATTCCAAAGCCCAAGAAAAACACTATTCTGAACACTATTATTCACAAGCATATTAGATAAGTACAATCCTAAATATTTTGATGGGAAATTATTTCTAAAAGAGTCATGTCAGTATTACAATGAGTATTGATTACATTCTAAAGCAACTGGATTCATTCATGTGGGTAATTCTTGTATTGTTTCCTGATAAATGCAGGAGGAGAATAGCTGTCCACCTGGCAGTGTACGAACGAGATAAAACAGCAATGACAAGCTCATTTATCAAGCCATAGTCTACGGTTTCTAAGCTGAATGTTCATGGACCTGTCTGGCCCACATTGCAGCATTCTGTCAATGTCTCTATTACCATGCTGTGATTTATGCATGGTTTGTTTCAAAGCAGATCATATGTAAGGTATTTAAAGTATATTATATTCCTGAAGTAATACAGCAACTATATGTATACCTATACAATTTATCTGCAGTCTAAGCCATGGTTTTTGGCAAAAATGAAAAATCATTTTGAAAATGTTTAACTACATGTATTGATTCCTTATTGAAAACAGAAGTTTTAAAAACATTTGTGGTACATTAGTTCATTTCATAACATTTACAAAGGGAGGTTCATTGTGAAAGACATAGGTACATATATGGGCAAAGCTTTGAGTTGGAGCTACAGTGTGAACACACCCTAAAAAGATGTCTCCTGCTTACAGTGGAGAGACTGCTACACATCCATTTTCTGAGCGACTAGACTGCCCCTTAAAAATTGTTTCTGAAGGTGACTGTTTCTCCCTGATTGCACTGCTGCACTCAACCAATGATTTTGAGCTTAAATGGGACTGCCTTGGGTACCAATTGAATACGGAAGGTAGTACACTGCAGGGAACCTCCCTCCAGGTGGAGGTGAACTCCTGTGGCACAAAGACATTGATGGTCTGCAGCCAATAACATCTTAATACTGCAGGTTGGGAGTCAAGACAGAGAGATGCTGCTCCCACACTTCCTGTCCTGTGATATTTGGTATTTATGTAAAGTCTGGTTACCTGTGCTACAATTGACTATGTCTGCAAAGTTTCCTTGTTATCGGGAATGTGCAAAAAATGCCTCTTATGCAGGTCATGTTTTCTCTATTAGATATGACTACAACATGACCTTAATATGTTTTACCAAATTCCAACATTTTTCTCTATTATGGAACACTGGCAGTACAGATTTTACTAGAGAGATTTTTCTTTTACATGGAAGATTAAGTATTTTATTTTCTGATTAAAGCAAAAGATACATCCCTTAAGCCAGTGGTTTCTGAAAATGTGCCCCGAGGAGAACAAAACTGTGAGCCATTCAATAATGCATTATTTCTGTTGCACAAATTTCAGTATAACCTGTATGCTTTTTCATGTGATACAAATTAAGTGGTGGTACATCCTACCGTGATACATTTTAAATCTGTGCTTAAATCCTAAGAAATAATAAATAAGCTGTACTTCAAAAAACTCAAAGTATTGTCGCTCTATAATCCTTTCTAATTAACACAGCCCTTTTCAGAACCAACAGTGGCACTATGTTTTACCTAGTAAGCTTAAAGGCTAAAAAATAGAAGGAATTCAAAAGATGAACACTACCCATAAAGAGACTTATCCTTAGTAATTATTAATTTTTCATTATTCTTAAAAAAAAGTTTTCTATAGGCTAGAGAAAACCACAGTTGGTAGACCAAGTTCATGGTGGCTCTTGTTTTATTGGTGCCACAGGGAACTGATTAGAACTCATACATATGTAACAGAGATTTGATCTCCCCATGCATGCAGAGGCTGCCCTTACAACCTGGTAGCAGTTTGCATAGTTCACTCATTACACTGTCAACATTTCTTATATGGAGCATAATTGGCTCAACGTTTATAAAATTGAAAAACTGGCATTCTGCCATTCAAAGGCAAGCTCATTAAGGTTTAAGTCCTTACTGCTGATTAGCCCACGCAATATAGATTTTTGGCCTTTGGTTCTTTGCTTATATTTAATACTTTAATGAAGAGGTAAGAAATGTGATTTTGGCGCTGATAAACATACTGTAGTTTCCAGTATAAACTCTTGTGAGCTTATTATACAGCGACTTGGATTTAGCAATCTTCCTTTAACAACAAACAGTCTATACCAACCTCTGACCACGATCCAGTTTTCCACTGTGCAGGGCATGGAGCTCTATTGCATGACCTTCGACTTTCAGGCTTTTCCCCACTACAGTATTTACTGTGAACTGAGCGGTTTGTTCCATCATTAAGGACTTGCATGCAAAGCACTGTACGGATTTGATATCCAGAACTTCCGCAGGTTTTAGTGCAGTGTTCCCACTCGTCCGTGATCCAACTGAGAAGGAAAGAATGACAGTAAAATCCTCAAGCAACAGACAATGAACCAAAACATATCCCTTTAAGCATCAGTTGTGATAATAAGGTGCATATTGTTGGAACCAATCCTTCAGTTGAAACTATTTATTAAATCATACAGCTGTGGTCATATTTTTGAATTACCTAGAATTTTAGGATTGAGACATTAAAAAAAAAAAAAAAAAACTAAAAAAAAAAAAAAAAAAACTATATGCACATAATTGAGATCTTTTTTTTTAAATCATGTAATCATATAAATTACAAAATGATACCAAAAGCCATAATAGTAGTACAGTATTTCTTGTTAGATATCGAAATGTCACATTTTTAAATTTGTGCCAGTTTTTCGTTAAGTATATGGGAAAACTACAAAGTAGTATGTAATTCAATATGTTAACGTAACATTATTCAGCAGATTTCATTCGACTTTATGAAGCAAAACTAGTTAATTCTTTTGGGTGACATTTATTCGTATCTTGCCATGGCATAATGACCACAAATCTGTATTATCCCCAGCCATTTCTCTCTTAAATTAAATTATTCTAGTGTTTGATTTGATGGTTTAACATGTTTTGTTGTTGTTAAAGGTTTTCATGTTTTTTGTGTATATCACTACCAGTGACCCTAAAATCTGTCTTCCCTTGTACAAGGTGCGAGCTCGTTTTTTGAGTGAAAGGTGTATGCGGCAGAGATGCATGGCTCTTTGATAGAAACAGCTTAATTTATTTGAAGTCTTCCCACTGACAATGGGAATGAAAATGTAGAGATGGGAGCCCAGCTAACAAGATTTAAGTTTTTGCAGGTATCAGACTTTTAAAGAGTGTCATCCACACCTGTGGTGGCTTTGACAGACTCACTGAGAGCAGAAACTGACCCAAGACTGTCACAGCTACTGGAAGCAGGCTGAGCTTTGGGATACAAATTGAACATTTGTGAAACCGCAACAAATATTGTAATGACTGCAATGTATTTTAAAAGAATATAAAGTCAGCAGAAATATTAAACAAATTGTTAAAACACACTATTTTTTATAATGTATTAGTCTATGAGAATACTGTAGGATTCCCTACTCCTGTTTATTCTAGTATAACAGTAGAAAAATATTATTAGAGAATGTGTAAGGTCAGGCCGACCTACTGAAAGTTCCAAACCTCCCTTTCAGGCAAAATATATATTTTTTTTTAATAAGACTCAGAGCCTCAAAACTTTTTAATCCAGTGAGAATTGAATGGCAAAATCTAAGGAGCACAGTTAATAAATAGAATAAAAGACTGAGATTTTAAAAATAAGAAACATAATAACTTTAAAAAATACATGAGGATGTTAGTCTGTATCAAAGTAAACCAGTCCTACGTTTTAATATTCAGGGTTGATTTGCTGCTAAGCAGGTGCCTAATTAAAAATTAACCTCTTGCCTCCTGTGTATATCAATGAAGTAAAATAAAATTACAATTTATAAAAGATACTACTATATTGAAGTATCTGAATTAGAAATACATGTTCTAAAATAATTTAAAGTTAAACTGTTTTACAAATAAAATTATTATTGTTGAAAGAACATATTTAAAAATGAGAGAAGTTCAGTACTAACTGACACTGTCAGAATATTGTAATAATTGTACTGTGCTTTAAAGAATACACGACTAGTAGAAATACTATTGTGGAAAATTTTGAGCAGAATAACAATTTGAATTAAGAAAACTGAACAAATGTTAATGTTAATAAAAAAGCTTGCCTGTATGCCTTTGTTATTAGTTGTTATCATTTTATTCTTATAACTTTATATTTCATTTTGACTTATGAAAGATAAAATGAATTTATTTACAGGGAAACTATAGAGCTAAAAAGAGAAAGAATTAAAAGTTTGTCTCAGACACACAGTATAATTCTGGAAGGGCATTATACCTTCAAAATATAAGGCTTAGTCTTTGGCACCTCAAAGCAGGATTCGGTGTAGGCTCATAAAAGCGGATTTGCCAACACTGAATGAAAATCAACGGAAGGTGCTTTAAGAAAACAGGAATATTTACCTAATTATATTATAAGAAAATAATGAGAGCTTAGTTATAAAAAATTAGGATGTAAGCTTTTTTCATGTAACACTTACCCCTACATAAATAGGCCTTGCACCTAACAGTAAGGGCCCTGGATTCTTATCTATTATCCCAGAACCAATGGTCCTTTTGTTTTTGCACACTGTTACCAGACAAACTATCACACTTACTTTTCTTCTTTAGTGATCCACCTGATGGTCACGTGGTTCCCCTATTCTTGGCACACGTCCCCAGGAATTTATATTCAACCATATAACAAATGCAAACTAAGCAAGAGCAATAGACAAGTACAGTACTGAATTTTATATAAAACTAATGTTTTTTTAAAAGATACCGGTTCGAGGCTCTCTTGAATCTGACCCAAAAATGACAATTCAGTGAATTTGGCAAAGCGCTTGCAGTAGAGTTTCATATTAATTAAAAAAAAAAAAAAAAAAAAAAAAAAGGTAAACATGGTGTCTGAACACTGCTTGCGCAGGGGAATTTTTTTTAGAAACAGAGAGAGGTCAGGCTTAGTCCAAGCATGACACAGTTAATATGAGACTATTATATTTAACATGTTCATTTAAGCCTGAACTTAAATGAAAATAACTGGTCTGGCCACTGTACACTTTGTGGTTTTATTCAAAGGCTTGAGAGATAAACCCCTACAGTCTTTGCCCAATACTTTGTTAATGCACATTTGTACATGAAGTTAAACTGGCCCACTGACAACAAACTGAAAAAGTAACATAATATGCTGCTAAGAGGGACATATATTTGTGACCCAGGTTTTCATAATCAAATAGAGCTGGTGTTGCATATTAAAACATCTCTCATATATACACACATACTTGTATTGTACTTGGTAGCAAGGACCCTGTGAACTCCAGCTCACCTAAATTTTAGGCAAAGGAGGGGCAGAAGATAGTGAACCATGAGCTCACATTCAATTCATTTTGAAAAGGGTGTCACCGGTATTTTGTTCACTTAAAGATAGGATCTGTCAAAACAGAGCAAATAATTAGATTTAATTGGGTCTTCTGACGTATTAAACAGACAAAAAACTCTATAAAAGCCGAGGTAAAACCCCAGTAAAGTGTCACTCAACTTGGTCTTACAAGTTGTGTGGTCCATGTGGTCCAAAGTCTGCCTTTCAAGACAGTTCTTGTTTTTATGTTGTATTCTACACTTAAGGTAAGAATAATTTTGAATTTATATCTCATTGCATTTATAGGTGATGCACTACTATGAGATAAAGGATTTACATTTTAGCCTTTGAGCCCCCCCCTCCCCCCTCACCCCCATCCCCCCCCCCCCCCCCACCCACACACACACACAGCATCTTAGAACCGACAAAGATTCCTAGAATCGGCCACCGGTGAAATAGCAAAACGTAACAGATCTGACATCCCGGACTCAACACTATTGTAATCACCCCAACCCCCCCTCCCCCCCCCCCCCCCAAAAAATAAAAAAAAAAAAAAAAAAAAAAAAAAAAAAAAAAAAATCACCCCCCCCCCCCCCCCAAAAAAAAAAAAAATATGCCCATAGTACACAACTTATTCATATTACGATCCCCCATTTGCACATCCCCCGTGACAAAGGTGGGTCAAATAACCGGATAATCCTACCCCGCCCCATCTTGTTTCACCGAACACCCCGCCCCCCTCCGCCCCCCCCCCCCCCGCCCATCCCGGCCCCTAAAGAAATTAGCTAGTAATAATTTACTCCTGAAAAACCCCACCCCCCCCCCCTCCCCCCCACCCCCCCCCCCCCAACACACCCCCCACCCCCCAAAAAAAAAAAAAAAAAAAAAAAAAAAAAAAAAAAAAAAAAAATCCCCCCTCTGAAAAAAAAAATTTGTCAAAAGGTACATTTCAAGTCCCCTATGTAACGTCCTAACAAAAAAAAAAAAATAAAAAAAATCCCCCCCCTAAAAAAAAAAAAAAATCGATATCTTGGATGTTTTAGGATTTAGCGGTGGCCACTTTATCGGTTTGCATGTCTAGCCTGAGGGCTGAGTATGTGATAACCATACCTGTATCATTGTGTTGAAGTACTAATGCTGTTAAACCTGTAAAGGCACTGGAATCACCCAGATTGCCTATTAGCAGGGATCCAAAGTGGCTTGCAAGCACTCGATCCATTATTAAGTATTTAATAAACAGAAGAAGCACTATTACTGCTCTGATTCTTTAAAAATCCAAATTAAATGAGTCTGTGATTTTACTGATTATTAAAAGTTGTCTGGATACATTGCAAGCCCAGTGCACGAACAGTCTATTACAGGACTCCAAAACACCTCTGTCCTCCTTAAATGTCTCCACTGAGTTTAATAGTGTGCTCAGAGCAATAAAAGTTGTATGTGCGAAATCTGACAAAATTCCCTAACTTAACATTTTTGAAAGAACATGTTAATGAACAAAAAAAAAAAAAAAACACAACTCCTATTATTTCCATAAATTCAGATATATCTAGAGAAAAGAAATGAGGTAACACAGGCTTGAGGAAGATGAGACAGAGTGTGAGGATCAGTGAGTCTGTTCTCATTTAATTATAGCTCGTTATCAGCACGCAATATCTACTAAATATTTACTATTTAATCATTCATAATAAAAGAAGGATTTTGTTTATAAATCATAATACACTCTACACTTACATAGGCTGAGTGCACTCCTGAAGGTTACACATTCTGCGAATGGGCTTTGGCTTTTTGCTTGCATCACAATAACTGCGATGAACCATCTTGTTGTCACTCTTTCTCCGGCATCCATATTTAGTGTACTGTGAACCTATGAATGAAAAGAAAAGCCATGTGTGTCTTTGACTATAACATGAAAGGGCTGTCAAACTTATCGACTGGTCAAATCTGCTAAATAAAAGGTAAGCTACTGTATTTTCAGGTCCACTGTGCTTCATTTTTCCAATGTAAGACACCACACAGAACTTACATAGTACTCCCTTCAAACAGAGTTAGACAGCTCTCCCTTCATTAGTTAAAAACTTGTATGAAACTACTGTAAAATCCTTGCAACAAAAGAATGATTCCTTCAATATCTAATTATTTGCCTTATGCTTACGCATTATTTATTAAGAGACACATAATAATCTACACAATCTTATAGTTACCCTTTCCTCCTCATAAGACTATCCACAGACTGTTGCAAGAACGATAAATGCAGTGACTTTGTCTCATCTAATAACACTTTCCCACAACATAGCCAGAATCTTATCTTTTATTCAGTGGAAACAGGTAAATTTATTGTTTAAATGACACTGGTAATTAATGAAATGAAAAGCAAACACACATGCTTATATAAACATAATTTCCATCACACACATACAGCTTTATATTCTGCTATTAGAACTTAATTTGTAAGACTCTGCAATATAATAAACGCAACAGTAAATCACAGAAATGTAGAGAGTGTTACCTCCTGCACAAGGTTTTGTGCACTGTGACCAGCTCTTCAAAGCCCACTCGAATAAGTCTGCATTTTCCTGTAGTACATTGTTGTTACCCGTACTAATTATGGGTACAGAGTCCTCATGAATGATATATTTGTATGTCAAACTTGATCTTGTGTCATTGTCTTGAGGTATAATCTGAAAAAAAGGTAAATGACAAACAGTGGTAGAATTTTCTTGTTAAACATTTAGTTCTATTCCAAACGTTGCAGTTCTTCTGTAAACGAGTAAAATGAGAGCTATGGATGCACTACAATGCCTTACTAAATTAGATTCAGTGGCAAAGCATTATTTCTGTGCTCGGGGCAACAGGAGTAGCTAAAGGCGGCTAAAATGAGCTATTGGTGGAATGGTACCACGGTGTCAATTTTCTGTATTTTGACCTGCCAATTTATTACAATAGTATAAAGCAATACCCAGTGAAAATCTAGTGCATTACCATAATACCATCTCTGTGGCAATGTGTTACTGTATCAAGATCTATTCCAAATCTACAATGTTGCCATATCATTATAATGAAAATGTTGTGATCTATGAGACAGGTATTGACTCAGTCACATTGTTTTAAATGTTGGAGGAGGTTAATAAATCAATAATAAAGAAAAGGCTGATCACATTGTTTTATTTCTTATGATTGAATTCATGAAATTAAAAGTAAAAAATAAATAAAATAAAAAAACTAAAACCCTACAACCAGCTCACAGTGACCTTCATACTAACTGCATTTGTATCTCTGCATGGAACACATTAACTACCGAAATAGGCTATGCATGGCTGATGAAAGTGCCAATCATCATCTACTGACTTCTCTGATATGATTGAGGAATTTACAAAATTGCTATTAATAGGCTTGTTTGAGCATCATTAAATAATTAAGCATTAAGAGACAGGCTGGACTATGTGAAAAGTGTTGAATTTAAATCAAGGGAAGTAATGTTAAAACTGTACAATATATTAGTAAGACCTCATCTAGAATATTCTGTTCAGTTCTGATCACAAAAAGAATATTGCTGCTCTAGAAAGAGTGCAAAGAAGAGCGACCAGAATTATCCCGGGTTTAAAAGGTATGTCATATGCAGACAGGTTAAAAAAAAAATAAAATTGATTCAGTCTTGAACAAAGAAGACCACGCTGCGATCTAATTCAAGCATTCAAAACTCTAAACGGAATTGACAATGTCGACCCAGGGGACTTTTTCAACCTGAAAAAAGAAACAAGGACCAGGGGTCACAAATGGAGATTAGATAAAGGGGCATTCAGAACTGAAAATAGGAGGCCCTTTTTTAAACAGAGAATTGTGGGAGTCTGGAACCAACTCCCCAGTAATGTTGTTGAAGCTGACACCCTGGGATCCTTCAAGAAGCTGCTTGATGAGATTCTGGGATCAATAAGGTACTAACAAACAAATCAGCAAGATGTGCTGAATGGCCTCCTCTCGTTTGTAAACTTTCTAATGCTCTTATGTATGTTCTTATGTCTAGAGTAGAGATACTTAAATAATGAAGACATGGCTTGTCACCGGGGGAGAAACCAATTCATTGGGTTATTTAGGTTAGTCACTACATAGTTGTAAGGCACCAACAATGGCATGCACAGACAGTGAAAACCCCGACCAGGATACGCATATCCGCCTCCATTATCTGAGATATTTAATTCGTCCCTATTGGATATGATGGTGCCTGCAGACCACTGTTCTAGGAATTCATCCAAGCAAGAACTTTTGTATCGCTTTGGTGCAAACTATAACATTTATCATAAGTGGGTAGCTTTTACAAAACTCAGGTCAGTGCTATCAAAGAGTGTAAAATCAATTTCTGCAACACCTAAAAAAAAAAAAAGCTCTTGCAGTCGGTAATACACTGTGGATGTAGCAGAACACACTTTGTCTGGATTCTCAGTCTGGCATTGTTAAACTGTACTATGAAAGTGACCTTCTACTTTCACATTCCCTGCACATTAACACTGTTTTGTATGGTAGCACGGGTAACAGGACATCTGCCCTGTCCTTGACTTCTGAGTGGCATGCCATTTTGAGTTGATGTGACTGAGCAATTGCAGCAAAGAGTTAAACACCCCCCGTTACATTTTTACTTTATGACCGTGGGGTGTTATTCACGGGAACAGCTTGATTATTACCACAGCAAGACGTTATATATTATTTTTCCAGTTTTGCATCTTGGGAGGCACTAAACCTGAAGGAAGTGTTTTGGAAGTCTGTATCTTGTGTGTGTTTGTTTGTGTGTTTGTTGTTTTGTTTTTGTTTTTCCTACTGCTGAAAAGTAAAATGTTTGATTATTTGAAAATGTTGGTGAATTCAAGAGGGAGGGAATGTAGCAGAGTGTTAATTTAAGTTCCCCAAAAGAAAATGAATGAAGTTTAGCAAAATGTTAAGTTCTTACATTATGATCTTGGGATGCTATTCTTGGGAAAAGAGAGACCCCATAGGGGCTTAAACTGGCAACTCATTAATTTGCATCAGTGACTGTAACTTGCTTTACGGTTTCAAAGCTTGCTCCTGCTGTAATAGGTGGGTTTATTTTTCTCCGCTCCGATAATTATATACTTTATTCCAAAAATACTGTTTGTAATATTTCAAAACCAGTTTCTAGAAATAGTTTGTGCAATGTTATTTTCTTATTCGGAAAATAAACCGAAACTACACGCTCACACAATACTGTGCTGGAGCATGGCTAGCACTTGGTAATGTATCTCGATGTGTGAGTTAGAAGCTTGCTACTGCCGTAGGAGAGAGAGAGAATACTGCTGTGTGAAGCTGCCTGTTCCAACCACAGTCTTGTTTATTTGTCAGGAATAAATAAGCTCCCCTCCTCCTGATTCCTTTGAGGATAGCAAGGCAGAGTTTGCCGAACAGCGAACGTGATCGCATTGGTCACACAGGAATTAAAATGTAATAACAGCATACTAAGGGGAGATGACAGTATAGCTAACTGAATCCTCAGAAGCTTCAGAAATATACAGCGTACAAGTGTTTTCAATATTAGACCAAATGCAGAACAGCAACGACTCGTCCTTGTTATGTCTGTTCAGAGTGGAGACACATTTAAATTCTACATGTATAAAAATGTTAATATTCTGTTCAGTTTCTGTATCTGTTATACATTTGTTGGTATAGGCCTGAAAATTGCAAAAGAAACCCGTTTTTTTTTTTTTTTTTTAATTAAAGTTCAAAACCTACCAAGACAACAACTGCATCATGTAACGGTCCATTGGTGTGAAGGGTCTCTATGTCTTCCTCGATGATGTAATCCCATTCCACTCCCAAGTCAATAAAGTTCCGAGATTTTGCTTCCTCTCCTTTGCCATTGAGAATATAATGTCCTGTGGCTTGATTCTTGATGGCTGAAGATAGCCAGGGTACAGGAAAAAATAAAAACCAATCACCATTGCGTTGAAAAACAGACATAAAACAAGATAGAGTAACTCTACTGTACTTAATGATTTAACCCTCACACCGCATTTTACTATTTTACAGCATTACAAATACAATTTACACATGCATTTAAACAATCTTACATAAACAAAGCTGTTTTCAAAAGTGAAAGCTGTTGCTTAATTAAATGAACATCATTATTCATACAATATAGTACAGATGTTGCTTATTGCTAAAAACATGTTCTAAATCAATACTCACATGAACATCAAAATAGTAGTTACACTTAAAAAAAATAACACATGGCTGATATTTAAACCACAGTTTAGGAAAAAGAGAGCCTATCTAAAAGACATATCTACATTGTTAAATATAAGAAGCTACTAGAATGTCAGGAGCTTACAAAAGAAGCAGCACTATGTTATTTACAGACAGAAGGGGTTAACTAGGTTTGTCCTCATGGACAACACCAAAGAGAAGTTTGACACTGTGTGCTTTAGCTGTTGGATTAACCTCTTCTTCTGCTTTAGACTGTCAAAGGGATACGGTGCCCTTTACATCCAGTTTGCTGCAGAAGTTATTTTAGGAATTAGACAACATGTAATCTTGTTTTTTTTTTTTTTTAAACACCTACTGTAAAAGTAATCATAGTATATCTATGTAAACACGCCTAAATGTGATTAAAGCATTTCTGTTTAGGTCATATTCTGCAAATTAGGTTTTATACTGCTATTATTATTATTATTATTATTATTATTATTATTCATTCTATTTGTACTTTTTAAGAACTTATGAATTAGTTGGCATCCTTTATATACAGATGTAGCAGGGAGAGATCTGTGCTGACTCTGCTGGCGTGTTCACAGTACTGCAGGAAAAGGGCGGCAGCCTTCCAACAACTGCCTGTGAGTCATGGCAGTGACATGGGGAGGTGGGAAGGTAGGTATGTGGACTTTCCCCCTCTCTGAATGGCTGAGAGGCGAGTCTTGGCAGATTGCTAGCCCTATAAAAAAATGCTCTGCTGTTTCCTCAGGTCGGCCTTTGTAGACGCGCTGTGTGTGTGCGGAAGCGCTGGTCGAGGACGGAGAGACCAGCTGAGAACAGCGAACAAGTCAGAGAGTGACAGCAGGGAACCCTTGGGCAGACCCCGAACTATTGTGTAGAGCAGGCAGGGAGCCGACAGAGTAGGACGGTGATCCGGGTCGTGCGGGTAGCGGCGACTGGGATAACGCTGCCGAGTGCAGCACCTTTTATTTGTAGTTTTATTTTCCCTTGTTCTTTTCGCCTTCTGTTTTCATTATTATTTCTTTGAGCACCTGCGAGTGCACTTGCTGTTCGCGTACCAGCTGTGGTATTTCCGTGGTGCTGTCTATCATCGTTGATAGGCAGCCCACGGCCAACAGTGCCCTCTGCCGGAAAAAAATATGAACTGTCTAACAATAAAACTGGGCACCTGTGTGGTGTTTTCAATTACACCTGTCTGTCTCCTAGTCAGTGAATTGCCCACACCCCTTCCACAACAGATAATAGCGATTTAGACATACAGTTCTGTAAGGTATGATACATACAGTAGTTGTACATGGTATTACTTACAATTAAAAAAAAAAAAAAAAAAAAAAACTGCCGTAAAAAGTACACAGAATCAGATTAATGACTGTAGATAGCAGGTATACTTCACTACACTTGCAGAGTGTAGTACTCCAGTTAAATAGCTGTTTAAATGAGCTTCAAGTGCAAGTGGCTTTGTAATAATATGTAATTGCAGTTACAGTGCAGTTATAGAGCAGCTACATTGCAATTAATCTACTGTACCTCCACTGTGCAACTATTTGGCATTTTGTATTTTTAATGCAGCCAAGACTCTGCTTTTTATAGTCTTGTATAACTAAATGACATGGGAGAAAAGTATGACACAAAAAATGTCACAGCAATTATAGATTTAGTTATCCAGTCCTCAACAGGGAACAATTTAGACAATAGCTAGGGGATGACTCAGCATTAAAATGTAAATTAAATTATTCTTTCACGCTGATAGAGAGGTGACAAACGTGGAATTGGGAGATTGGGAGTTTCTTGGTCCTAAAGTACAGAAGTACATTGTTACACTTAAAATAAAACAATGACTACATAGAAGATACTTCAGAGCCTGCGTCTATTCCGCCTCGATGTCAAAGACATGGAAAACAGGATGCGTGCTGTAGGAGGGCATCAGTAAGGGACAGAATGCCTCTGGTCCGGAGCATAAGCACCAGCGTGGTATTAGGAGGCACTGTGCTCTACAGGGTGAGTGTGTAGGAGGGCATCAGTAAGGGACAGAATGCCTCTGGTCCGGAGCATAAGCACCAGCGTGGTATTAGGAGGCACTGTGCTCTACAGGGTGAGTGTGTAGGAGGGCATCAGTAAGGGACACAATGCCTCTGGTCCGGAGCATAAGCACCAGCGTGGTGTTAGGAGGCACGGTGCTCTACAGGGTGAGTGTGTAGGAGGGCATCAGTAAGGGACACAATGCCTCTGGTCCAGAGCATAAGCACCAGCGTGGTGTTAGGAGCCACTGTACTCTACAATGTGTTCTCATCATGCCACTCTTAACACTACAGGTTAAAGACTAAGTAGCTTCAAATGACAACCTCTTAGTTTGTTTGTGCTGTTCGTTTACCCTTTGTACAATGCTTGCAAATACTCAGAGAGGTTCTAATTTCAAACAAATACGGAGAGTGTCTGAAGGTGCTGATTTTGAGTTCAGGAACTGCACTTTAGCTTTAGTTGCCTGCCATAGACCTATGTAATGTAGGCTTGATCAGCCAAAGTGTCTTTAGATTAGTAAACATTAGTAACGCGCTTTAAAGGTTTCATAATTCAAGATTATTGGACAGAGCAAGAACATTTTATATTATATTATACCAATATTCAACAGATTAGGAACATTTTAGTAAACTTTAACCACCTTTTAATAAAACACAAAAAAGCTAAATACACAATTTCTACTAATTTAACAATTATATAATTAAAAAAAAAAAAAAAAAAAAAAAAACATTTAATTTTAAGTAGTTGTCCTTCATTTTACCGCCCCCCTCGCATACCGCCAACAATTCTCTCTGAACAAATATCACCAGTATAAAAACAATGATATTTTTACCCGTTATATCACAACCCACCAACTTCCCAAGCCAAGCAAACGTAAAAATAACCATTGTAGTTTCCCTCATTGTTGCGCCAGCGAAATAAACATGGCCAATTAAAACAACAAAGTTATGCAGTTAACCTTTGACTCGCTTTCCTAATTGGTTGTTAACTGAACGTTCATACCAATGTCATCAACACTCCCGCTCCGAAAGCAACACATAAAATACAAAATGGTGAGTCAACCCTACATTTCACACCAGAGCAAAAGAAAAAATCTGCATGTATGCATCTGAAAATAAGAAAGCAAGTCAGCAAGACATTGCAAATGTTTTTTCGCCTAAGTGAGGTATACTGTTAATGGAAGGACAACTGGAGACATTCTAATGGATAAAAACAAATGGCTTACCTTGATGGAACGAGTCGATTTGTTTAACCTGAAAAAGGCTTGACGCACTAACTTACAATAAGTGACTTTTATAAACCACAGTAAATGTTAAAAAAAAAAAAAAAAAAAAAAAGGTATGGTAAAAGGTTTGTTTGTTTACTTGCAAGTTTTACACAAATAAAGGCTGACTTAAACTAAAGCATCAGTTTTGTAAACAGAAATATAATATCTAATATATAGATATAATATATATATTATAATATATATATACCCTTTATATATATATATAAATTAAAAATTTTTTCAAAAATTTTATTTGCTGCCTGTACATATTAAGCTTTTTTAATGCTTAAAAGGAATGCTGCTGAGCTTAAATTGCTTTGTGAAATAAACAGATGGCATCGTTCAACGGGGGATAGTATTCAGCAGTCTTACAGTTGTGCCACAAATAGTGAAGTTCAAATGACTAGTACAGTAAAAAATAATAACAATAATAATAAAAAGTAAGCTTTTTTTGTTTTTATGGAATTGTTAGACACTAAATGAGTGTTTATTTTTTATTTATTTAACTATAAACTGTTCCTCAAAAGTAACTGTAATTGTATAATTAGAAAGTTGTGCGTGTTTTTTTCTTTTTTTTTGACCCTCACTATAACACCACCCTCACTTATTGCCCATTTTTGCCCATGTCCCTTACCTGGCGGTATAAAGAGGGCTGACTGTATTCGTTCATGACAAATGTACTGGCACCCCTGCTTTAATATTTCACTTGTCCTCCTTTTGCATTTATTTCAGTATTCAGACATTTATGATCATTCTTAACCAGTATGTTACATCTTATTGGTGAGATCTGGGCCCATTCTGTTTTGCATATTTTCTTCAGCTCAGACAGATTGGATAAACTTGTCTACAGATTTTTTCAGATCAGTCCAAAGCATTTATACTGGATTGAGATCTGGTAATTGCGAAGGCCATTCCAGAACTTTTATCATAGTTTTCTTAAAGAATTCCAGAGTTGACTTAGCCATATGCTTTCTGTCGTTCATGTTGAAAGATAAACTGTCTGCAAAATCAGCCTATGAGCAGATGGTATTATTGTACATTGTAGAATATTTTGATACATGGCTGCATTATTCGGTCTTCAATCACATGAATGCATCTAGTCCCTGAACTACTAAAACTGTGCCATCAAAAGTTTTATATGTAGAAACTAATATTTTATAACAAGTCCCCACAAATGCTTAATTCTTCTATTACTTGAAGTTAATTTAGAAACTTTAAATTGCTGTAATGTCTAACCTTTACATTACTTGAAGAAAGTGTTAACGGTGGGATAGTACAATAATGTAATTGGTAATTATTGATTATGTGGACTTCAGGCACAGACTATAAAAGCCAGGAGAAACTAAATTGGAAATTGTATTGTACACAGCTGCGTGTCTTTGTAATACCAGTCCCTTTTTTCTGTTGCAAAAATGTGATGGTATGTCCAGGAGGTTGCATCCAGCTAATGTTTCTTTTCGACCAAGCTACTGTATTTTATGCGTATAAGGAGTTTTGATGCTGTCATTCCATATGGTGGGCACAATGCACTAAATTTAGACATAAACTGTAAATGCCTTTTAAATCCGCAGGACTGCAAATTTTAATGTTAGAAGCCACTTACCAAGAATGTGAGGAGAAGCCTCGTCTTCTTGGATGAACACATGTCTGGCACCAGGTGGGATGTCAAACATCTTAAGGTAACCTTTGCATGTGTTTTGATCAGTGATGAAAGAAAATATTAAAAAAGACAAAGCAGTGGTTAGTAGAGCTATGAACACTAACTTTTCTTGCAGAAGCGGACATCCCATTACTATGAAGGCAGTTTACATTAAATGCTACTGGTTGAAGACAAACTACTATACCTTATGCAATGTTATGCATGCCCGCAAAAAAAGATTTCAGCTATGCTCTTCAGGCAAAAGGTTCACTGTCTTATTGCTGATATTTTTTTTAATTTAGAGAGCTCTATTTAGAAGCAAGTGAAAAAACACATTTTCCGAGAGGAATACAATTATTGTATTGTATAGAACTAGCAAGACGCCACCAGAATGATGATGCAACTTGTAATGCTGTTAATATATTTCTAAGTAAAACATCAAACTGTAGTAGTTAACAGTAACATTACAAACCTGGCAATAGTGGATATTAGTTTAAAAATAACACAATTAAATCCCTAGGGCTTCCTATCAGCTTTTATTTTATCTCTGTGCTTTTTGTTGCTGCTATTTCTTTATTATTTGGCTTTGATTTACTTTCTGAATAACTTTTAAATATAGCCATCTGTTGAATATATAAATCTGTAAAAAAAAAAACAACACAGATTATACAAAAAAGCATTTGCCAATTAGCCAGTAAACATGTATGTTTCATTACACAGATCACAAATTGAATTGAAATAAACAGTGAATCTTTTGCCCCGTTTGTAAAGCTGACAAGTAAACTCTACATTGCTGCAAAGTAGCCTTCTCTACTCTAGGGATGCCCTTTCTTCTGCAAATTGCTTTGACTTACCAAGGGTATTTTTAAAATCCTTTGTTTCAATGAGATGCACATTTCGTGCTCCTTTAGGTAATAAGAACGCTCCTCTCGTCTTCCCTTAAATTAAAAATTGGTTCGTTAATTTTGGATAATGAATTCTTTTTCATTGACTATTATCAGCAATTGAAATTATATATATATATATATATATATATATATATATATATATATATATATATATATATATATATATATATATATATATATATATATATATATAAATTAAGGAAATAGCATTTGCATACTGGTATATAAACAAGTAAATGAAATCTCCTGCCATGGCTGTTAATATAAAATGAGAGGAAGTATTTTTAAAGAAAGTTATATCATTATCTATTTCAATGTTTTTCGCCCCCCCGAGGTCTGTGCTGGTTGTCTGACGCATGCATGATTCTGTAGGAAGAGGACAGCAGCCCAGTAGGATCTGCCTGTCAATCATGGCAGTGACACAGGGATGCTGGGACAGGGTGTGTTGTCTCTCCCTCTCTCTGAGCGGTTGGGAGCGGGTCTGGGTGTCGGTTGGCCTATAAAAATAAAGCTCTGTTGTTCCCTCGCCCACCCATCTAGGAAGAATGACAGCGGGAGTGGTGTTAGAAAGCTTGGACATCAGAACATAAGAAGAACATCAGTGTCTAGAAAAAGAGAGAGGGGCCAGGAAGCTTCGCTGCGAAACAGATGATACTTATAATTTTATTACATACCCGAGTGGGATGTGGTCAGTTTAGCTGGGGAATATTGGGCAACCCCGAGTGTTAGTGAGGGATCAACAGAGTATCTCTGAAACCCGAGCTGTACTGGAGAGCGGAAGCTGCAAGGAGCAGAATCTTATTTGTAGTTTTGTTACTGTGTTTTATTTTCCCTTTTTGCTTTCACCTTCTGGTAATCATTGCGTGCCACCCCATTGTCGGTATCTGGGACCACAGCATAAAAGCACCATCTACTGTAACAAATAAATCAGTGACCCCACCCTTCCACACCTGTACCTTTGCGAATTTGCTTTGTATTTGCAATACATTTTTACATATCCTATGAACCGATATATAATCTGAATACACTGAATACAATGAATAGTATGCAAATCTGGACAAAGTACTAATGTGAAGTTTAGTCAATGAAAAAGAATGTCATTTTATCGGGAACAAAAGTTGGTTAGATAATACTGGATACTTGCAGGTTTTGTTTTCCAACAAATTGATTTCTTTTTGGCATCTCTTGCTTAATTGCTTTCCTGTTAAAAAGAGGATTCATTAATATTTACATTTGTTTTTGTTTTTTAGAGAAATAAATCAGCCATAAAAAAAAAGATAATTGCAGACATATTACTAAAGTAAGTGTATTTGAACTGCAAGTAACTTTCTGACTACAATAAATTCTGTAGCTTCTACATTTACAATTGATTTATAATTCTATTCAACACCCAAGGGAGGGGTTAAGATCACCTTCCTTATGCATACATAACAGACACACAAGACACAAACAGAAGTCACCTCGTTTACATAAAATTGGTTTATCTGATTATTATTAAAACTGCAGTCGCCCACATTGATGCAGTAATCTCATCAAGAGCATACCTACAGAAAAAAATGATCTCACTGTTTTGACAGTGTTGCTTGAATCATGTCTTAAAAATACCTGGGCCTATCATTCATGCGTGAAAAAGATTTGTTACGCACATTTCTAAGTAATAGGTATTCATAAATCTCAATATGACTAAAGTTGTTTGTAGTTACATTTAAAACACCCCTACATAGCCATAAATGATAAATGTAGTTGTCTGTCACAGCTCCATTTTCTAGGCGAGGGCTCACACAGCTGTTTTGAAGAATAAATGAATTGTGGGTTCAGCCTGGTCATTTAGTCACGACATTCAGTAGATGGAAACAGGCATCAGATAGAACCTGTACATTCACTGAATGATAATGTCTTCAGTAATTATCAGTATGCAACTGAAACAAGGGAGTCGCAAAACATTACCTACTGCTTAGTAAGTAACAATCATGGTGGGGGTAACAAAACATTTATGTCATGTTAGTATTAATAATAGCATATTTGGTATACAACGGCAATAATTTATAAAATAATTACATGTGACAAACATTTCAGCAATACCTGCATCAATAACAAAAACTGAATGAGAAAGTTATTTTACATATTGCCCTGATAGTGGATATTTATTCGATTTAATAGTAGTTTGATCTTGTGTTCCAGTGCTGTTATTTTCATGTTTTAAACATTGGAATCCTCAGAGAAGGTGATTTTCTTGATGGGTTGTTTGTAGTCCTGCTTAGTTTATACGTCATGTGTGTTTCTCATAGAACATGATTCAAAAGGTTTTACAAATTTTTAGATATTACTATTATTTTTTTTTGCTTTTGAGGATTGTTCACATCTATAATCATACCAAATTTCTATACAAATAATAGTAACCTAATGATGTGAGTAAGTCTCGACTGTGTACAATTGGGTCAGTGAAAATCAGTTTTTCCTGTATGAATATCTTATATGAATAATGACAGCGGTTTCCATACAGAGCAGTGAACAGCAGGTAACATCCTTACCAGGTTTCTTTGGAGTTCTGGTAAAAGTTCCTTTGACAGTTCTGCAGTGCGAGTTATCCCCTCCACAAACTCCACACTTATCTTCAACTTTGTTTGACCCAATCTCTTTGTCACAACCTACTTTCTGTGGAACGAGATCACAAGGATACAACATGGATTTGCAGTCTAGAAGACATAAGCTCACAGTGGTCTGTATGCACATTTGGGAACAACTTCAGGGCTAAGATGTATTCAATCAATACATGTATGAAGGGTCTTTAAAACCTATCAAGCACATTATCTAAAGATACAGTTATTCTAGCAACATGCATGTTAATGTCTTTATTACAAGGTTTACATTTGCCTTCTTAATTCTTAATTACATCCTCTTTAAACAAGTTCATCTTCAATGTGATTGCTTCAATGATCATTTATTTGGTTTGAAAAGGTGAAAATGTAAAAACATTACAAGATTACTTTTAGGCAATATTATACAAAAATGGACTGGCGTTGAGGTGTAGTGGAAAACTCAACAAGAGGGGGGATATATTGGCAAAGGCTGAGGGCTTCTGAAACGCTCAGTAACTTGTGCTAAAGAATGTCCTACCACGTTTCACTACAACTGCATAGACTGTTCTCTAGATGTATGTAAAACTGTAAGACAGATAAAAGGACAAATAGAAAGGTCAACTCCATAGCCCCAGATTGTAGAGTCTTGAATAACTTTGTGCTAGGAATATCGTTTGGCAAACCGAATTGGGAAGCAGTTCAAGAGAGATATATATATATATATATATATATATATATATATATATATATATATATATATATATATATATATATATAATTAGGGCTGTCAGAGTTAATGCTTTAACGTGCGATTAATTTCAAATACTTAACGTCGTTAATTTTGTTGCCGCAATTAAGGCATTTTCTTTATTGAGCCTTAGAACCATACATAACGCTTGTTTTTCAATCAACTGCTTGAATTTAGATATAGCTTTGCTGAAGAAATAAGCTTGAATGATGGAGAAAGCTGCTAAAGGGCTTTTAAGCGGACAGTTTTATTACAAAACCCTTACAGATGGGTCTTTGAATAATAGCAAAGTTATTTGCAGCTACTGTAAGGGTGAATTTGTGTATCACCGAAGTATCATTTACAAGCAAAACACAGAGTTGATGCCGGCAGAAGTTGTGAGAGGGTTAGCAATGCAGGACAGCAGCAGTCCACTCTTTTAGAGTTCATGCGCAGGAGGTAAATGGACAAGTCAACGAGCAGCAAGCTAACAAACGCAATAGCGAAGTGGATAGCTGCAGCTTGCAGGCCAATTAACGTTGTGGAAGATGACGGCCTGAGGGTCGAACGACTCAACATATGAATTACCATCGAGAGCCACCATCGTTATGAGGATACACAAGCTCTAATAAAATGAGATGGCTAAGAAAGTGCAACACAGGCTGTTGCCCTCACTGGAGACCACTGCACATCGATGAGTAACCACAACTTCCTCGGGGTTACAGCGCACTACATCGATGACAATTGGAAACTGCATTCACGCGCTTTGACCGTCATGAAAACAGAAGAGGCACTATGCTGAAACGTGTGCTGAGCATTTCATGGATGTAGCAAAGCAGTGGAACATTGAACAGAAAGTTACCACACTTGTAACAGACAGTGCACGGAACATGACCGCAGCTGTGAGATACCTGTCTTTTGAACAGCTGTCTTGCACCGCGCACAGTCTGCAAAGGTCAGTCACGGTGTCCCTACAGAACAGCGGGTTTGACAATGCCCTAGCCAAATGCTGAAAAGTAGTTGGGCATTTCAAACACAGTCCAGCAAACGCTGCAGAGCTAGAACAACAACAAGTTGCAAATGGGCAAAAGAAGGAGTCACCTGAACAAGACGTCACAACAAGATGGAATTCCACTCTGGAAATGATCAAATGTGTGCAAAGAAACCAACAACCACTGAAGGATGCTCTGGCACAACAAAAAACCAACATTGCCATGCCAATCACAGCTGAACTGGAGAAACTGCTGAAGCTGGAGGCACTACTGGAACCCTGCAGGTAATACCTTTTATCATACAGTTATACTAAATGTGTGTGTGTGTGAGAGAGAGAGAGAGAGAGAGAGTATGAGTGAGAGACGGAGAGAGGGGGGGTGTGTGTAAGTGTGAGAGAGAGGTGTGTGTGTGAGTGAGAGAGCGTGAGAGACGGGTGTGTGGGTGTGTGAGAGAGAGAGAGCGGTGTGAGTGAGAGAGGAGAGAGAGAGAGAGAGAGACAGAGACTTTGACTTTTAAAAGTCCTTTATTCTTTGTAATAATTACAATATTACACATAATTAAACCTTAAAAAAACAAAAGTACAAATTTATATATTTATATTTGTGCTCAGTGTGGGTTCAATAAAAACTAACTCAGCATCTAAAAATAAATAAATAAAATAAAAAACATAATACACTGAACTCTTGTTAAAACAGTTAAAAGTTTTTTAGTTAAAAAAAAAAAATGTTTTACAGCAGCACAGTGAGCTCTCCCTCCTCATCTACAGAGCACAGTATGTCTCCCACACACCACCTCATCTGAAAGCCCCAGAGATCATTAACCAGGCTAAAATAGGTGAAACCCACCTTTAATCTGCTGACCACCAGCACCCTGAACAGCCTGACTACATCAGCTACCCCTGCTCCAGACAGCCTACTTTTCCTACTTTTTAAAATGGCCAGTTTAGCCTGGCCTGTAATAAAATTAATTAAAACACACTTTTCCTTTTCTTTAAAACTATAAGGGGTTCCAAAAATAAAAAGCTGTTTGCTAAAAGGGACTCCCAGCCCCTGCAGCAGCTCCGTGATGTGTGATACCACTGTATGTGTGAACCACTGTCTCCTCCTGCCCACAGAAACTGCAAATAGAGCTGATATTCGGATCTACTCTGTGCAGGAATCTCCCTGTTGCTAAAATTCAGTGGAGAAGCCTCCACTGCAAGTCCCCAGTTCTCTTGTCAAGTGGTGGCTTACACAGAACTCTCCACATCGGGGCTGTTTCCTCTTTCACAGAGAGACTGTCCCTCCACTTGGAGTCCACCATTCCTTTTAGTTCCTTATAAAACATATTTTTAACACTAAAAAAATAAAGCTCTTTGCTTTCTAGGCAGTGGAAGACTCTGTTAATAACTTTGTCAGTTTTTAACAGCTTGCCATACTCCTCCTGTTCTTGCTCTTCTTCCTCACCTACTTGGGGAGACAAAAGCAGAACTGAGAAGTCAGAGTTCTGATCCTCCTCTTGTCCTTTTGCCATCTCCTCCATCAGGACCTCTCTCAGCCCTAGAGAAAGACAGCCCCTAACACTATCCAATAGCTTTTCAACCTGCATCTCACTTCGCCATCCCAGCCTACCACCCAGTTCAGCAGCACTGAGCCAGCGAGAATTCCCAGGTAACATTAAATGGGCCAGTCTCGTCAACCCTTCCCTTGCAAACCTGGCACACAATGCCTCTGACCTGAGACACGGTGCTGGGAACAGAGAGTTGAAGAGGTTCCTGCATCAGTTTCTGCCCTGTCAAATCCTCCTCTTCTCTCTTCACATTTAAAAAATATTAAGATAAAAAACAGGCAGACCAGAACTGTTCAGGATGTCATGGTCAGTTAAAAACAGATGTTTTCCTAACCTTAGGTCTCCCACTTTTTTGATGAAAAAAATGGCCACTTTCCTCCAGTGAGCCTCCTCCCTGGCATACAGGAGCCTCTGAACTGTCATCAGCCTGAAAGCCGCTACCCTGCTGGCAATGCTGACCAGCCCTTGCCCCCCTCATCTCGAGGGAGGTACAACACGGCTGGCTTCAGCCAGTGCCTCCCACCCCAGAAGAACTCTACAAACATCTTTTGAATTTCATCAATCAGGCCTTGGGGAGGGTCCAGGCACATAAGCCTATGCCAAAGCATAGAAGCAGCCAGGTTATTAATTACAATAACCCTCCCGCTAAAGGACAATCGAGCAAGCAGCCCCCGCCAACACTGAAGCCGCCCTCTCACCTTGTTCACAAGACTTTCCCAGTTCATATCCATTTATGTTTTAGTTCCCAGAAAGACACCTAATATATTTAGTCCTGTTCTATCCCACCTCAATGTCTGTGGCAGAACAGGAGGGTCCCCTTCCTTCCAGCTACCTGACAAGAACGTGCCACACTTTGCCCAGTTTATTTTTGCTGATGAAGCCCCTTGGAATGTCTCTAGGCTCAGCTGTAATAGCTGGACATCTTGGTTGCTACAAATAAACACATTAATATCATCGGCATAAGTAGACACCTTTACTGCTACAGCCGGAGCAGTACAAGGCACCGCCCATCCTGACAGCCTGCTCCTCAGCAGAGCCAGCAGGGGCTCAATGGAGAGGGAGTACAGCATGCCAGACAGGAAGCAGCCCTGTCTGATGCCCCTGCACACCGGGAAAGGCAGACTCAGACCCCCATAATTTTTTAAATACTAAAAACATTACTGTACAAAATTTTAACATAGTTAATGAACCTGGGGCCGAACCCAAAAGCCTCCAGTGTTGTAAACAGGTAGTGGTGGTCAACCCGATCGAAAGCTTACTCCTGGTCTAAGGAGACCAGTCCCACATTAAAATCACCCATCTGAGTACAAGTAAAAAAATCTCTAATTAAAAATATGTTGTCAAATATTGACCGTCCTGGCACACAGTAAGTCTGGTCCGGGTGTATTAAACTGTTCAATACTTCTCTCAGTCTTATCACCAGACATTTTGAAAATATTTTTAAATCGGCACATAAAATTGAAACTGGTCTCCAGTTTTTTAGTTGGCACAGGTCTCCTTTCTTAGGCAGCATAGTCAGTACAGCTCTGCGGCAGCTAAGCGACAGCTCTCCATTTCTCAAACTCTCCTGCAGCACCATCAGCAGATCTGGTCCCAGTTCCTTCCAAAAGTATTGGAAAAATTCTGCTTGTAGACCATCAATCCCTGGGGCCTTCCTGCTGGCCATCTGCTTAACTGGCGTGGTCAGTTCCTGGAGAGTGATGTTGCCTTCCAGACTCCCCTTCTCCTCCTCGCTCAGGGTGATCAAGCCCTGCAGCACTGAGTCCCTGTCATTTTGACTGCATGGCTCCCTGGAAAACAGTCCAGTATAAAACTGCACCGCCGCCTCTTTGATTTGCTCCTGTTCCAGCAGCTCTCTCCCACAGGGCAGCTGGACACAGTGCATCTGCTTGCTGCTTGCTTTCTTCTTCTCCAGGCTGAAGAAGAAGCTGGTTGGGGCATCCATGTCTCTTAGCTCGATAAATCTTGATCGCACCTGTGCCCCCCGCACCTTCTCCTCCAGCAGGCTGCCCAAGGCTTGTCTCTGCTCCCGCAAGGTCTCCTGTGCCACTGTGCTCTGTTCAGATTGGCTTTCAATTTTAAGAATCTCTCTCTCACAGCTGCTTTCAGTGACTTGGTTGCACCAGAGGTATACTTTTGACAAAAAACTTTGATTTGTACCTTACCAATATCCCACCACTGCCTCAGATCTCTATACTGATCTTTTTGTGTTCTCCAAATTTTCCAGAACTCTCTAAACTATTGCACAAATGTGAAATCTAATAGTTTAGTATTAAAATGCCAAAACGGTGCGGTATGTGTTTCCTTAGGTAGTGTAACAGTACTCTGCACACAGTGATGGTCCGACAGGCTGGTTGGTATTATACTGGCTTTTGTAAATGTATTAAGTTGATGTTTAAATGTATAGATCCTGTCTAATCGTGCTCTAACTATGTACTGTGAAATGTGATGTGACCAAGTGTACTGGCGAGTGGTGGGATGCAAACACCTCCAAATGTCAACTAAGCCACTGAACTTTAAAATTGCAGCTAATTCCATCGCAGAAGGGGGATGCGGTTCTATACTGTTTCTGTCTATATTAAAATTCACTGTGCAATTAAAATCACCCCCCCCCACTAATAAAAAGTCTTCATCATTAACTGTTAAGATAGTCTGTTTTAAAATGTTTAAAAACACCATCCTATCTCTCCCTATATTAGGAGCATAAACATTTATGAAGTTAAAAGTAGCCTCCCTCACCTTAGCTCTTACTGTTAAAAGCCTTCCTTTAATAATCTCTCTTACTTTTAAAATATCTGCTCCTAACCCTGATCTAAAAAGCACAGCCACCCCAGCGCTGTTATTAGAGGCATGGCTCATCACACACTGCCCTCCCAATTTCACCTCCCATTCAGCAGCATTCCCTTCATCTGTATGTGTTTCTTGTAAAAAAAACGATCCCTGCCCTCTTCTGTTCTAAAAACTCAAAGACTTGTGCTCTTTTAAAACTGCAGCCGTTTACATTAAGAGAGATAAAATTGAACATCTTCATAATAGTAAAATTATTTAAAACTATTACAAGAAACCCGACAACAAAAAGTATAAAATTGCAAAAAAACTGGGCCATTTTAAACCTTCTTAGTTGTTGTATTAATCATTTTCCTGACTACTTGTACATATTTTTTAAGTCTGTACCGCTTTGGCTGGTCAATTTCTCTTAAAGTGGCTTTTCTAAAAGCCACATTAGCAGAGTACAGAAACAGTTTAAGATTGGGAAAGAATTTCTTTATATCAACATTACATTTTCCTTTGCTCGTGTTTAAAAAACTATTTATCTCTTCAACAGAGTATAGTTTTTCCTTT
This sequence comes from Polyodon spathula, assembly GCF_017654505.1. Taxonomy (NCBI): domain Eukaryota; kingdom Metazoa; phylum Chordata; class Actinopteri; order Acipenseriformes; family Polyodontidae; genus Polyodon; species Polyodon spathula. The sequence continues at coordinate 73,133,619 of NC_054535.1, forward strand.
GGGGTTTGACTATCAGGGATCTCAGAAAGCACCGAGGAGTCAGAGACGTCACCTCCGTCTTCCTCATCCATCTCATTCTCTTCCTCACTTTCACATTTATTTTGACGTTTTTTAATTTTTTACACCGCTACACCCAGCTCCTCTGCAGCGTTTTCTTGCGAGTCTGGGGGACAGGGTATCGCAGCAGAGTCGAGCTGAGACTCGGCACTGTGCTCCACCTCCTCCGAGAAGAGGGGGCCCGCGCTCCAGGCTGAGACCCAGAGCCGGAGTCTCTCCCGCCCGAGTCCGAGTTGGGAGCTTCTGCAGCAGGGGATTTCTCCCCCGTTGCACTATAGCCCCCACTCCCAGACCCCGGTTCTCCAGCAGCAATCTCAGCACCGCTTGCTCCTTCAGGGCGGGTGGGCAGGCAGAGAGAACCTATGATCTGGAGAGATCGCCTCAGAGCTCCGCTCCAGCTCTGTCTCTTTTTTCCTTCGTTGTTTCCATTTCTTTCTTTTTTTTCCTTTTCCCCCTATTTACAACAGTGACCCCATTATCTCCACTGTGCTCTTCATTTACCGGGGCTCCAGGTTCATTGTTCTCCTTTTCCTGCTGCGGCTCTTCCTCCTGTGCTCCCTGATCCCTGTCAGCCTCACCCTGCTTCTCCTGCCCTGTCTCACCTTCTCTCATCGGGCAATTTTTCCTTTGATGCCCCTGGACTCCGCACTTGAAGCAGGGCATGGTGTCAGTGCTTGCAAACACCACACAGCTGCTTCCTTCTACTGTGAAAGTCCAGGCAACACTTATTATACATTTGTCTCCTAAAAGACATGATGTGACTTAATTGTGGATTTTTACACCCCAGGGGAATAGAATTTATTGGGGAGCAGATTTTCCCATAGCTACTCAGCTCCCTTACCAGCAATTCGTTCCTTAAAAATGGGGGGACATTTGATAAAATCACTTTTGCAAAGGGTGTTGCAAGGGGCGATACATGCACTAAATATTTTATTTTAAAACACATATTTTTAAGAAAAATAAAAAATTCAACCCCCACACATTAATATTTGGTAGAGCCACCTTTCACTGCAATAACAGCTTTAAGTCTTTTGGGGTAAGTATGTACCAGCTTTGCACATAGTGTCGGAGTGATTTTGGCCCATTCTTCTTGGCGGATTTGCTCCAGGTTGTTCAGGTTGGTTGGATGACGCTTGTGGACCGGAATTTTCAAATAGTGCCACAGATTCTCAATGGATTGAGATCAGGACTTTGACTGGGCCACTGTAGGACATTCACCTTTTTGTTCTTGAGCCACTCCAGTGTTGCTTTGGCCTTGTGTTTGGGATCATTGTCCTGCTGAAAGGTGAATTTCCTCCCAAGCTTCAGTTTTTTAACGGACTGAAGCAGATTCTCTTGCAGTATTTTCCTGTATTTTGCTCCATCCATTTTTCCTTCAATTGTAACAAGATGCCCAGGCCCTGCTGATGAGAAGCATCCCCACAGCCACAGCCACAGCATGATGCTGCCACCACCGTACTTCACTGTAGAGATGGTGTGTCTTGAGGCATGGGCAGTGTTAGGTTTGCGCCACACATAGCGCTTTGAGTTTTGGCCAAAAAGCTCTATCTTGGTCTCATCTGACCACAAATCCATTTACCACATCGCAGCTGGGTCACTCTCATGCTTGCTGGCAAACTCCAGACGTGCTTTCAGATGGTACTTTTTGAGTAACAGCTTCTTTCTTGCCACCCTCCCATACAGGCCAGTGTTATACAGAGCTCTTGATATGGTTGACTGGTGCATCATTACTCCACTCCCAGCCACTGAACTCTGTAGCTCCTTCAAAGTGATTGTTGGCTTCTCTGTGGCTTCTCTCACAAGTCTCCTTCTTGACTGAGTGCTGAGTTTCGAGGGACGGCCTTTTCTTGGTAGTGCCTGGGTGGTGTGATGCAGCTTCCACTTCCTGATTATTGATCCAACTGTGCTCACTGGTATATCCAAACACTTGGAAAAAATAATTTTGTACCCTTTTCCTAATCTATGCATTTGTATTACTTTATCTGTAACTTTTGTAGAATGCTCTTTGGTCTTCATTTTCCTTCAGATTCACAGCCTTACCAATGATACTTCAACAGTGGGGTTTTTATCCAGAAAATGTGACAGCAACTTTAATGGTTCACAGGTGATGGCAAATGGTAAGGTAATTGTGTCCTCGTTAGGGCAATTTCTTTCATCGGTGCAAACTGGGAGCTTCCACAGCACAGGGGTTGAATACTTATGCAAACACGATATTTCAGTTTTTTATTTTTCTTAAAAATATTTCCCAACATAAAACCAATGTCACTTTACATTAATTGATTCTGAGTTTCAGTGTTTAAAAATAAAATATCAAACAGAACGAAATTTCAATGTCCCATTTGTAATTCAGTAATATGAGAGAATTGGTCAGGGGTCTGAATACTTTTGCAAGCCACTGTATATATATTGAGCCGTACAAGGTCTCCCTGTGGCTATAGTAGAGAGATGGAGATAATAATAGACTGGAACTCATCAAGAAGGAATTGGAGAAAGTAAACTGCCATTACCACCAAATGATCTGGGGTTTCAAATAAAGCAAGAAGATAGTGTTTCATTTGAATGCATTTCAAATCGTAATTGGCAGTTTTATAAAATTGTCTTTCGTTCTAAAATTTGTGCTGCTAACCTTCAGGTCTCCATACCGACAACATGACAGGCTGCAGGTTTCCACTGACTCATCATCTACATTTTAATTTTGTCTTTTTATTCTGATGTTATTACTTTTCACAGCAGCGGTTCTGTCTGTTTAATACATTTTACAATTACATCTAGGATGTGTCTTAACATTTAAGTAGAAAACAATGACTTTTTTTTATTTTTATTTTTAAGTACGCATTGATAAGTACTGTCTGTAACAGTGTCAATTTGTACTTGACATCAACGTTTTCAGTATTGTTTAGTTTTTTCAGCTTCTGGAATTGTTAATGTGAGCCTGTTCACTCACCACGCATTCACCACGCACACAGATGCTGTAGAGATCCTTGTAAGAACAACGTGTCCCATCATGGACTAACTGTTTCATATAGGCCACATCTCCTGTTTCCTTTGATTGGCAGTAAAGATGGCACCTTTTAATGGCTGTGAAAGAAAAAATGGGTTGGGTGGAGACAACTAAAACTACTTCAATCATTTTTGTTTTGTTATCAAACACACACCTGAAACCAGCTTAGCAGTGGCTGTTTAACGAGGTATTCTGTAAATACAGATCTTACTCCATATGGTTAACAATAATGTACATGGTTTTTAAGAGCAGTTGAACACATATCTAAAAAATAGTTTTTTTATTAAAGATATAAAACATGTGGGGAAGTGTTAAGATACTGAAATTGGCCCTCAGTAGTAACCCTATGGTGCAGCTCCCTTTAAACCTTATAGCTAAGCTATATTGCTGAAGACAATGTAATTTAAATGCTTTTAAATAGTACTACAAAATATGTTTTGCATCAAATCAAATGCAAGAAAAGCCCCATACACTAAATAACGTAAAAGATAAATATGAGCTCCATCTCTCTACATCGTTTTAGCTAAAACAAGGATCACAGTAATGACTTAATATACAAAGAAAACGGACAGTGTTTGTGAAGTGTTGAACTGAAGTATATAGCACTGTGAGGCACAGTGTGTAATGTTTTGTAAAACACCTACAGTGCATAGTTACATCAATGAGTCACCAATGAAAGCAAAGCTGCACACATTCAAAAAATTTTAAAATTTCTACCCTTGCTCTACATGTAATAATAATTAAAAAGTAACATGTTTTGACTTACAATCTGGATGTTCATGGGGGAGCCAATGATGCTTTGCACTGTGGAACTCAAAGTACGAATTGCGCTGCTGGCACTGCTGTGCTCTGAAATCTTCAAACTGCTTTGGACATTCATCTGTGTTACACAGCTGGTATTCATAGTTTATACCAGGGCAATCCTGACCTCCATTTGAAGGCCTGGCATGTAAAAGAGTTGAGTTTATTATTTTGCAATGGACCAAACATTTGTGTTGTTGCACACTACACATTAAAGCTATATTTCATATAGCCGTATCAAAATGATCCTCAAACACTAGGCTTTTACATTGTGTTCAAGTTCATTGTGTTCTACGATTAACCACTTAAAACAAATTGCAAGTTAGGCAGTCCTTGGAGACAGACAGCATCACTAAGAAAGCGACACTGGATGAAGCATGTAAATGTGTTTGTAAGTGGGTTTCACAGCTGTCTCTGTCAGGCTGACAGACAACTTACGTGGGGTTGTTGCACTGACGAGTTCTAAACCGAACCCCAGTTCCACAGGTTCGTGAACAGGAACCAAACTTTGCCCAGGATCCCCAGCTACCATCCTGCTTCAGCTGGTTGTCATTCTTCCACATGCAGTGACCCTTATAGCACCACTGTGTATTAAAAACATAGCAGTCAACACAGCAGGCATTTGTTTTAATGAGTGGTATATGTATACAGTATTTATAGAGGGAGGCCCTGTGAATACATGTAAAACTTACTTTTCCTGGTGCACACTCTGTTCCATCTAGTGGGGGGCCCTTCTTGGTTTTGCAGAAGTAAGGGTTGTCAGGGTGGCTACACCAAAGTTGTTTGCATGGGTCAAATGTCCGAAACTAAAACATAACATATAACACATATATACATACACACACATGTCCTGTAACACAACATTTTAGTCAAGCTAAATTCTCCTTTAAGTCTAAGGCCAAGAATACATGTCACATTCTGTATTTAAGGCAGCTCATACATGACAAACTGCACCCTCTTTCACCACTTAATCTATTAAAAATGTAAAAGGGCTAAAGTGGGACATTCCCGGTGATACTGATTAATTATTCTTTACAGAAATAATTATTTAAGAAAATTAGTAAGAAATATTCATGAACCAAGAAAAATGTTTTGTGTGGTTAGGTTTGGCTGATTGGAACTTAAGTCAGGTATCAGGAATGAATAAAGAATGCTTACAAATGAGTCTGTGCAGTGTGTCCCCAAGCTTAATATACCATGCCAATTTAAACAGTATTGTGATTACTGTAACAAAGCTCCAGATATAAAATGCAGCTCTGTGCAGCATGTAGAATGAAAAGTATGTAAATTGTGCACTTTTGTAACAAGACGACACTGCCTAGCTTTAATTTTAATTAGTATATTGTTATATTCTGTCAGGTGGTCAAGAAGTTATGCTATATAATGTATGCATTATATTAACTCATATTCTGACTATATTCTTGATAAATAAATACATAAATAAACAAACAAACAAACATACTGCTGTGCACATCTTGTATCCAACTCCAAAGTCAAAACGACATTGTTCATCCATTGAATAATTAATTCCTGGCAGTTCTGGAAGTTTGGGCCAATCATGTTCAAAGGGGTCATCCAAAAGACAGTCATACGAGCTATAGGAGAGATTGAAAAATGTTTCAGATAATATTAGTCGGAAAGTATTTTATTATAAATCTGTGCATGCTATCTATACTAAGTAAAATCAACAAAGCCGACGTGAGCCCTATATAAAATGTGTTATATAAGTATGGGACGCTGTAAAACAGAATAGATCAGTAAAAAATACCTACTTAATATATCGCTTGAGTTCTTGGCCACTACACCTAGACCAGTGGTAGCGGTGAAATGCAGCCTGAACTAAAGGAGCCATAACACTGCCCATTGCTGTCTCATCACCACAACGATTGCCTTGGCCATCATGCTCCATTCCGAGTCTGAAACACCAATAAAGTGAACAGCAATAAACACACTGTTAAGAAGCACATCTTTCCACTTTGTTCTGTGAAGTTTACCTTGTAGCTGTCTTTCTTATTCATCTTTACTAATCACATTTCTTACGGTAAGTGCACAGATTTGCCTTACCTCTAGAACTCTCTTATTTCGGTGCAATTGTCCCCTTTGCCAGTGAGCTATTTCAGCATGCAGAGATTTGACACGAATGCTTTAAGGAACATTGCATATCAACTCAAAAAAGTATTCAGTTATCCCAAATGTGGTTTGCAATGATATGATAATGAAGCTAAGACCCTGTTTCCAGTCCATATGGAATGCCTTAATTAATAAGTGTTGTCTGTTGCGCTGATCCCATACACATATCGTCAAATATTGAAATCTAGTGCACAAGGTACATTAATATACAAAGGTCATCATCCATAAACTGTTCAAACAAACAAAACATTACCAAAAAAACCAAAACAAAACAAAAAAACATTCCATAAATAAGAGAAACAAATAGCATCATGTTACTTCTATTTATACTAAAATGAGGTAACCCATAGTAATCCCACTCCTGACAATACAGTAAACAAACTACCTTTATTTCAAACAGCTCAATACTTAACAATTCACCACAACAGGTATGGTGATAAATATGTATCTCAGATGAATGAAAGCTTTTAATAGGTATCCCGGGGACCAGTGTTTTGAACTTGATAAATACAGGAAACACAATAGGTTGTCCTGAGGCATGTCAAATCAAATGAGTTATGAGTGGAGGGGCTTAAACTGACCCTGGCTTTCCATCACGTATACTACCAGGTTGCAGTGTGATATCTAACACAACATAGCTCACAGTGTCAAGTGTTTACGGACTACTTTTTAGTTTACAGTGCATTGCCATGTACTGTATATCTGATATCCACTACTGGAAATATGAAGAAATATAAGCCACATTCTATGTGTGTCACTGCTGCTGCTGAATTAAAAAAAATAAAAATAAACTCACATGTTATTCTGATAATTGCAGTCACATTTACATGCTTGAGCTGAACATTATGTTATGACATTATGACATTTGTTTAAGACACTTACACATGTCCTGTCTCGTGAGCCACAACAAATGCTGAAGAAAATCCATCTTCATGGTTCAGAGCACAGCTACGTACAGGATGACACATGCCTGTTACAGGCGCGTAGCCTAAAAAATGACAAATTGAATTCAATAATGTATGCATCTGTTTTTCATTTTTTAATTTATTAATTTAATTTCTCGATTGTTACTTTTACCTATTATTTCGGGGCTTTCGCTTATTACATACTGTATAAAATTATTGTTTTCGGTGCCTTTCCAAACTGCTTGTATTTTTTTTTTTTTTGTCACAAAATGTATAGTAACTCGACAATTCTTTCCTTTGCTGTTTTCCTCAACGAAGTCCTTACGGTCAGGGGCATATTCTTCTGATTTTTTTTGTGTATTTTTTAATTTCACCACAATTTGCAATTTTGTTTTAAATCCTCCCTATGTAACTCTAATATAGCGTTAAATCCCGCGAACACTTCTCCGTTCCTAATTGTAATCTTGTTTTAAACCTCGCAAGTAGAGTCTCCAACAGAAATTTGCTGATACTCAGTAGTTGGGATGGGTTTAAAGTATAAAGTATTTAAAGTAATACTTTAGATACAAGTCAGGAAGGAGGGACATTGCCCAACCGGTCCGGGAAAGTTGTTTTTTGTAGTAGATTTTTCTCCTAAATGGGAAAGGAGTGAAGTCGGAGTGAATATTGGGGTTTATTGGTTATACACTGTTTTTTTTTTTGTTTTTTTTTGTATCAGGGGTGCTTTTTCGGTTTTTATCGGTTAAAACTGGAAATCAGATTTAATTATATTAATCATTTAATCATTACAGCCTTTTAGTAGCAGCTACATTATAAATGCTTCACAGTATAATCAAATGAACTAAAACATAAATAAAGATAAAAGTCAAACTTGCTTAATATCACTTCAGTTAATGTCACCCTAAGTTTAACTATCAATATTCAATGAGGCCAAACTTCTGAGAATGTCACTTTTGATCTCTCACTCCAGATACTGTAACATCCACCACATGTATCAGTCATATAACTGAATTACATTACACTAAATATACCTTTATAAAACTTGAGTGCATATTAAGAGCTTTCTAATATTTTTAATAACCTGGGAGTTGCCAGTGTGCACTATTGTCTGTTGCACAACATCACTAAACACCAAATATTTTCAGTTTGTAACTCAATCCTACATGAATTTACTGAGACAAAAGACACAGATGGAAGAGTAGAAAAAAAAAAAAGTGAAACCTGCCATGCTTTTACTATACCTTGCATGCCAGCAGGTCCAAAATCTTGCCTGGTTAGAAAAATAGCGTGGTCATGGTGCTCTGAATGATCTGGATCCAACTTCTGCTGTGAGAATGCCCAGCGGCAGACACTCTCCAAGCTCCTTGATGGGTTTCCTCTTTCAATCAGGCTAATGGACTGATAGAGTGAACATATCAGGCCTGTAGCGTTTTAATACTCAGTGATTACAGATTCCTTTCCTAATAGTTCAATTTCAACTTATGTAGATGTTTAAAAAATTATCATCACATTACTTATCAATGTTCTTGTAAGTTTTGTACATTTATAAATTCTCTTTTTTTTTTTTTAAAGCACACCCTCAAAGATTTGTAATTTACTACAGCTTTAATCCTTAAAATATCAGACAAATGAATGACACACATTACATTGTCAGTATTTTTTGTAGAAAGGTCTTACCTTTGCATACCCAAGCATAATCATTCGTACCAGCACTACGTTTATATGTGTGCCAAGAGAATCGTCATGGTAAATCTCATTGACCTAAAAATAAAAAAGAAAGAAACTTACACACAGAAATTAAAAAAAAAAAAAAAAAAAAAGAATACGAACTTATAATCTTACAGGAGAAATACAGTGTTTAATTATGGCAAATTTCAGGGTCATGTATATTTTATACCATATATGATTAAATACAAAGGTAAACAATATTTGGATAATCTAAACAAGTGCAGATATAAATATAGTCACTCTTTAACTACATATTTATCCAGCTGGGGTTAACACATTTAAAAAATCTGACAATAGACCAAATGTCAGATCATCATCTGAAGACGCTTGCACCATTAGGCGAACTGCATTTTAAATGCTGCAAAGAGATTAAAATGCCTTTTTTAACCAAACATGTTTTGAAAAAAAAAAAAAAAAAACAGTTGATCAAGAAAATATTGTCAGTTGATATTTCTTCTTTGACAAAAGATGTAATCAAGTCTGTCTCACCGTCCATTACTGACACGTAAAGGGGGTACACCATGGGAAATTAACAGTTCAATACAATACTCTCTGAATCTGAAAAAGAGATTAGTGAAGGAACTACAGAGGCACTGAAATTGGATAGCATTCATGGATAATGTCATTGTACAGACCACAGATTTTAAAAGAACAACAATAACTACAGTTACCTTGACAACTATCTGTGGAAAGAACTTGAAGTACACAATTATGCACTGTTAAATATGGGCAACTGCAGGGGTGGAATGAGTCTCCTAACCAATCCAGAGGCACTAGTTTCAAGCAAGTGGAAAATGGTATTATAAAAAAGTAGCAATGTAGTCTGTATAAAAGCTTTCCTTGACATTTAGCTGGCTTTTCAGTTTAGTTGTAGATTTAATCAGTTCTGCAAAAAGAAAAAGGCACAGGAAGAACTTTTAACTGAAAAGAACCCCTATGCACTACCATATACAATTAGCGAATGCAGGACTGTCAGAGAAATAAATCACTAGCAGGATACTTCAGTGAAAAGAGTTGACCATTGAAACAAACTATAATGAATCTAAGGGAGAGTCACAGTTATCTGAACACTGAAACAAACTATAATGAATCTTAGGAAAGAATCACAGTTATTTGATGTGGCAGTGGGGCACCGTAAAAAACAGCAACCACACAAATAAAGTGAAGAAGGTTTGTCAACTTTTATAAACAGGAAAAGGATCATTAGACACATGAAAACTCTAATTTCTTGGCAGTGTTTGCCACCTCAAACTTTTTTTTTGTTTAGAAAAGCAGTTTAATTTGACAGCACCTCTGGTATTTGTTTTGCAGTGTGTCTGAGGTACTTTTAACACATTTTGATTTTCAGAAACCAGAGTAGCATCTAAAAGTTGGTCATTTCAGCCAAACTTTTAATTATTACAGCTACAAAACTATTACAAATTGGATGACACATTTGCCATGAATAAAGTAATTAATTAAAATGTAATTGAATGTGATTACAAATTAAGTCTAAAAAGAGGCAGATGAAAATCAAAACAGGGCTCTCACTAATGTACAGTACATTCATCAGCACTAAATATCCATGATGAAGTAATAAACCAGACACATACAAATCCACACTGTATTTTAAATGGTATCAATGTTTTGATCAACTGACTAGACCCCAAAGTATTTAAACTACAATCTAGAAGTACAGTACTGTGCAAAAGTTTTAGGCAGGTGTGAAAAAATGCTGTAAAGTAAGAATGCTTTCAAAAATAGACATGCTAATAGTTTATATTTATCAATTAACAAAATGCAAAGTGAGTGAACAGAAGAAAAATCTACATCAAATCAATATTTGGTGTGACCAGCCTTTGCCTTCAAAACAGCATCAGTTATTCTGGGTACACTTGCACACAGTTTTTGAAGGAACTCGGCAGGTAGGTTGGCCCAAACATCTTGGAGAACTAACTACAGTTCTTCTGTGGATTTACAGCCTCAGTTGCTTCTCTCTCTTCATGTAATCCCAGACAGACTCGATGATGTTGAGATCTGGGCTCTGTGGGGGCCATACCATCACTTCCAGGACTCCTTGTTCTTCTTTACGCTGAAGATAGTTCTTAGTGACTTTCACTGTATGTTTGGGGTCGTTGTCATGCTGCAGAATAAATTTGGGGCCAATCAGATGTCTCATTGATGGTATTGCATGATGGATAAGTATCTGCCTGTACTTCTCAGCATTGAGGAGACCATTAATTCTGACCAAATCCCCAACTCCATTTGTAGAAATGCAGCCCCCAAACTTGCAAGGAACCTCCACCATGCTTCACTATTGCCTGCAGACACTCAGTCGTGTACCGCTCTCCAGCCCTTCGGCGAACAAATTGCCTTCTACAGCCAAATATTTCAAATTTTGACTCATCAGTCCAGAGCACCTGCTGCCATTTTTCTGCATCCTAGTTCCTGTTTTCTCGTGCACAGTTGAGTCGCTTGGCCTTGTTTCCACATCGGAGGTATGGCTTTTTGGCCGCAAGTCTTCCATGAAGGCCACTTCTGACCAGACTTCTCCGGACAGTAGATGGGTGTACCAGGGTCCCACTGTTTTCTGCCAATTCTGAGCTGATGGCATTGCTGGACATCTTCTGATTGCGAAGGGAAGTAAGTATGATGTGTCTTTCATCTGCTGAAGTAAGATCCTTGGCCGACCACTGCGCCTACGGTCCTCAGTGTTGCCCGTTTCTTTGTGCTTCTTCAAAAGAGCTTGGACAGCACATCTGGAAACCCTTGTCTGCCTTGAAATTTCTGCCTGGGAGAGACCTTGCTGATGCAGTATAACTACCTTGTGTCTTGTTGCTGTGCTCAGTCTTGCCATGGTGTATGACTTTTGACAGTAAACTGTCTTCAGTAAACTGGCTGTTCCTCACCCAGTTTTATTCCTCCTACACAGCTGTTTCTATTTCAGTTAATGATTGTGTTTCAACCTACATATTGAATTGATGATCATTAGCACCTGTTTGGTATAATTGTTTAATCATACACCTGGCTATATGCCTACAAAATCCCTGACTTTGTTCAAGTGTACCTAGAAGAGTTGATGCTGTTTTGTAGGCAAAGGATGGTCACACCAAATATTGATTTCATATAGATTTTTCTTCTGTTCACTCACTTTGCATTTTGTTAATTGTAAATATAAACTATCAACATGTCTATTTTTGAAAGCACTCTTACTTTACAGCATTTTTTCACACCTGCCTAAACCTTTTGCACAGTACTGTATGTCACACAAAGGCCAGGGGAAGAATCAGGCATCTCACAACATTGATACGCCTCTTATTCATTACCTGCTTTGCACTCTACATATCAGACACACTTCGATCAAATAAGTTAAAATCCTGTTTAATGTGAAAGCAACGGGATATGACGCATTGGTCACAATAGGAGTTTATTACAGTGCATATAAACCACATCGAATGGTTTTCATTGATCAGTCTGTATCGTTTAACGTGATTTGTTTTTCAGGTCTGCAAATCAAATAGCAAACAACTTTTTTTTCTTGGTAAATGAAGTTTGACAACCCTGATGTAGAACTACTGCCAAAGCAGGCCATGTCATACAGACTCTGTCATGGGTGAATGGTGACACATAACTATGTATGTATTTTTAAAACACCACGTGAAAACACTAGGATATGAATCTGGTAAAAGTTTCTTTGGAGAACTTAGTAGTTTGTCTTAGGTGATTAGCTGCCTAATTAAACAGAAAATTCTAAGTTGGGAAGGCAGTTGGAGGCCAAAATAAATCATCTACATGATGCAGAAATTGGGAATCACATTTCTTGAGTTCCCCAGTAAATTGTTAAAAGTTATAATATTACTGTAATAAGTACTAGTGAAAGATACAGTTAATAAAGCAGTATTGAACAACAATGAAATTTTCATGTTTGGAAATTCGTTCAAGATTTAAATATTCATTTGGGTATTCGTTCAAGATTTATATATGCATACGGATATTCGTTCAAGGGCTTAGATATCCATTCATATATATTCGTTCAAGATTTAGATATTCATTTGGATATTTGTTCAAGACTTAGATATACATTTGGATATTCACTCAACATTCGGATATTCGTTGTTTAAAGTAGAAATATCCCAGGAGTAAGAATACATCTTCCTTTATTCCCCTAAATTAATTACAAAACAAAAGCTGCCATACAGCAGTTTAAGTTAAAAGTCATTTTGCTTAAGCCCCCACCCCCAAAAAAATGGTACGTAAAGTAGACACCTCATTTAAAAGAATAAATTGTGGTAAAGTGGGGGTTGCTTTGCCACTTTCAGGACCTTTACATTGTCTTCTAGCAAAAGGTACTGTACTTGAAACCAGTTTATATAAATAAACAAAACAAAAGCCTAACTTCAAGTTGGAGCTCTAGCTAAGCTTTGCAAGATCTCTGTCTCACAACTGGATGGCTAAGCCATTTACCGGTGTCGAACACAATAATTCCCATTGTATCCCATCGTATCCCATCGTAAAACTTCCCAGTATGGCTTCCTTTTGACATCAGAACTGAAGGAAAGTTGCGCTTGTGCATTAAAATGAAAAACAAAGACCTCATTTCCCAGCGTCCCTCCCTTTCCCAGTTGCGCTTGCACATTAACGTGAAAAAGAGATACTTCACTTCCCAGCATCCCTCCCTTTCACAGTGGAGTTCAGCTCAATTCATTCATAATTTGTTCTGTAATTACAATGTCCTGTTGAACATACACAATAAAAAACAACACCGGTTCTCAAAAACACTCTTCATTGCACGCACACAATGCACATTACCTTCTTTGTGTAGTTACCAGGTCTTCCCACAGACACACATGTATTTCAGACCTGGTTATATATCTGCATTTTAAACTTGGTTTTATATCTGCCTGCATAGCTACAGGCAGGTGTTCCTCATTATAGTAGTGCCAGGTGTTAATCACCCTGGGCCCTAATTCCAAGGACAGAAGTATTCTGGGGGATGCAGTCCATCATTTTATATATTTGTGAGAATTTGAGTGACATTCCTAACATAGATGTTTTCTGAGTTGTTCAAAACTCCAAAAATTAATAAATGTTTACCTGTACAACAAAATAGGCCACAGATGTGTTCAGTTTTGTTTTGAGTTTGAGTCCTATGTTTTGCAAACACTGTGGTTGATGTATACATATGGAAATAAGTACAGAACAAAGGCACCGTCAAACACGTTTCTTGAGGGCCGGTAAGAAAATCTTACAAAAATTACCAAATACTGGTAAAAGCACAGCTGCATGATGTGACAGGGAGTCATACAGTCAGGGGAGTGCAGGGTCGAGTCCTGGCTGTGCAAAGTTGCCGGTCTTCGCTGGAGATTCCGGAGGGAGCGCTACATTGGCTCTGGCGTTCCTGTGGATCAGGAAGACAGGCTTCTCCTCATCGCGCTACAGTGGCCCTACCGGCCAGGCGCCTCGTGAGCCTAGGAGGACACCAGCAGGGCTGGCCTTTGTCCTCCAGAGTTCAGTAGCTCGCTGACATTCACTCTTGAGTTCTGGATGTAAAAGTGGAAGCTGGCTTGGTCATGGGTTTGGAGTACACCCACTGAACGTTCAGTTCTCCTGAGCTGTATGGGGAATTGCAGCAGTGAGGGGAAAAATAATTAGATATTCTAACTACTGAAACAGATGTTGCTACTGTGTATTGTTTGTTTTTTTTGACATTGTTCCATCTGCTCATGCATCCCAAAATTAGAGCTACCACCACGACAAAAACATTATGACCATCAATAGTATGTACAGAAAAGTAGAGAACGGCAATGGGAATGTTTAAGACCTATATACCCTTAGGTAAGTAAACAATCAATCAGTCTTTATTTTATATAGCACCTTTCATAGTGGACCACCATCACAAAGCACTTTACAATAAAAAAAAAAAAAAAAAAAAAGCATAATACATTAAATACAGTGACATGCAATGCATAATACATTAAATAGAAGGCTAGGATGTCAAAGAATCATAAGAAGATACAGTGAAAGATCACTAGTTGCAGAGATACAACAGTATGCGTATATTATATAGAATCATGAGAAAAAGATAGTGAAAAATCAGAAGTAGGAAAGACACAACAGCCTGAATAAGATAAGGATTAAAGAGCATGGAAAGCAAGAGAGAACAACTGGGTCTTGAGAACTGACTTAAAGCGAGTGATGGTGGGAGTATCACGCACCAAAGATGGGACAGAGTTCCAGAGTGTCGAAGTTAAACATGCTTTCTCCAAGCGTAGTGCACTTTTGCTTGGGGATAACAAGCAGGCCAGAGATGGAGGACCGCAGCTTGCGGGCAGGGACATAGCAGGTCAATAGGTTGAAGAGGTACTCAGGATCTGTGTGATGAAGGGCATCACAGGAGAATTTTTAAAGTAATCCTGAACAGGTAGCCAGTGCAGCTGGGCAAGACGCGGGGTGATGTGTTTTTTTTACATCTGGTAAGGATCCTTGTGGCGGCATTCTGAACTAGCTGCAGACGGTTCATGGCACATGCAGGAACACCACCATAGAGAGAGTTGCTGTAATCGAGTCGAGATGAGACAAATGCATGACAGAGTATCAATGCATCCAGGAGGGAAAGATAAGGACGGACTTTGGAGAAGTTTCGAAGGTGGTAGAAGGAAATTTTACCACAGAGGAGATGTAGGCATCAAAGGAGAGGTTGCTGTCCAAAAGTACACCAAGGCTCCATACAGTGGGGGAAGGCAGCAGTAGACAGTTTCCAAGGTTCAGGGCAGTTATACTGAGAGTCTTAAGTTGAGTTTTAGATCCTTCTAGAAGGAGTTCAGATTTGCTAGTGTAGAGCTGAAAAAAACTGGCAGACATCCAGGCCTCGATGGCCTGAATGAAAACCGAGAGCCAAACAGATGGCAGAGGGACATCCAGGGTTGTGTTTTAAGTAGAGCTGGGGTCATCAGCATAGGGCTGAAATATGAGGCTATGTTGACGGATGAGGTGATCCAAGGGAAGCATACAGGGACACCACAAGGGTTTGCGACACCACTACACCCAGCATAAAAACAGACTGCATGTGTCAAGATAAGTAAGAGGACATCCAGGATAGACAAGTTCCAGAGATCCCAGCACACTTCTGAAGGTGGTGAAGAAGAATGCTAAGATCTATGGTGTCAAAAACAGCTGTTAGGTAAACGAGGACCAACATCAGCACTGTGCATCCAGTACTGTGTACTGTGATGCGGCCAGAAGCCAGACTGCAGAGATTCAAGCAGAAAGTTGTCCATGAGATGTTTAATCATCTGACTGGCTAAAACTCTTTCGAGAGTTTCGAAGAGAAAAGGGAAATTGGAGCTAGGACAAAAATTAGATGAGGCAGCCAGGTCAAGAGAGAATTTTTTGAGTACCGGCGTAACTCAGGCAAGCCTGAGGGCAGCAGGAACCGAGCTTGAATCCAGGGATAGGTTGAAAATGTGCACAATGAAAAAGTAAGATCAGCGAGATGGACAAGATTAGTCAGCCAGGGGTCCCTGGGACATGTGGTAGTAGTTGATTTTAACAGTAGGCTGGAGAGAGGAGAAAAGGAGGAGCAACCGGAGACGAGTCAAGGTGGTCAAGTAGTAAACTAGGTTTGTGGCAGGAGAGCATAGAATAGATGTTGTCAATTTTGTTCCAAAAGAAAGAGGAGAAATCGTGACAGGTAAGAGAGGAGGATGAACAGGAGATGGATCTATCAGTGGCCAGATGCAGGATTTAGTCAATGCTCTTAAAAGAGAACATTGAGTTTACTGTGTCCCATAGTTATGATTTCAGAGAAGCACTTCACCCAGGCAGCAACGAGCGCACGCCTGTAGCTACTGAGATGGTCGGTCCAGATCTTGCTGTGAACCATTAGTCCAGACGACCTAAACTTGTGCTCAAGCTTGCAGCAGGAAAACCTAAGCAATCGAAGTTTGAGGGCGTATGATGGGCAGTTGCGATCTTTCTTGACCGTTCTGGTTGTAAGCGGGGCAATGGTGTTGATAATCTGAGCAAGGGTTGCATTGTAGAGAGTCACCGCATCATCAACCAAAGACGAGAGAGTTCCAGTTAGAGGGGATGAAAAGACACATTCCGAGAGTGTCAGAGGCTTCAGCAGATTCTTGGGACAGAAGGAAATAACAACATCAGTAGCGGAGGAAGGAGCAGGAAGATTAATATTACCAGTGATTGAGAAATGGTCAGAGAGAGAGATATCTGAGACAGAGAGATTGGAGATGTCAAGACCCCTGGTGATGAGCAGATCCAGGGTGTGTCCTCGGGTGTGAGTGGGGACGTTGACAGATTGAGAGAGAAGTCTGTTAGTCGGTCACTAGGGGGGGAAAGAAGGCAAGTCAACATGAATGCTGAAGTCACCTAGGAGTGGTAGACTCCAGCATAGAATAACACTGAATGAATACCATGATATTAACAAGGTGTTATTATCATGGTAAAGTATATCAATATGTCTGTTTTACAGCATGTGAAAGAATTTCTTGTCTTCACAAGATACATCTAAAAATATAAGTGTGACACACAGACAGATAGATATACAGTACATACAGATAGACAGATGCAAAGTACATGCAGAAAGACAGATATACAGTACATAGACAGACACTTCCATATATACCCCCAATCTGATGCTCCCAATAATTTAAGTTAAATAACACTAAATACACCGATGTATGCAATGTATCTAAGTGTGTAAAACATGTAGAAAAAAATAAAAAAAAATGTTATCACTATATAGTACATACAATGACTCTTAACTGATAAATCAATCATTTGCCTTTCTTTATGCCAGTCTTTCCGTCTCACTCACACTGGAAACCATTGCTATCCTCCATAAGAGCTGTTTGAATGCACACGTTCGTTAAACAAGCCCAATTTATTGGTTTTAATTTACTCTTGAGAGATTACTTTCGTGTAAAAAGAAATTCCATCTCATTAAAAAAAGGAATGAATATTTAAAATGTGTCACAATTTTTATATATATATAAAATAATACATACATCTTCCCCAGCACTAGTTACACTTCTTTTATTTTTTTTTTACCCAAGAACACCCACAACTACAGACGGAAATACAATTTTAAAAGCTGTATAACAGTGCAGAATGTTAATGAATTCTACATCAGGGATCTGAAGTATGACACATAAAAGAAGAAAAAAAAAAATCAGACTCCCTGGGGTTCAACAGAAATGTAATCATTTAATTACAATTTTCTTTTAACACAAAGATAACTGAATATCTATCTCATAAAGATGCCCCTCTCTGGTATGGTGTGTAATAATTGGCTCTTGAGTATTAATTCACTATGGGATTGGGTTCAATCATCCCTTGATTTTTATAATAATAATTATTCCTGAAAATCAGTTTTGATTATTAAATACTGAATAATCCTTTACCGCACTTCCCGACTCCTGCACATAATGACTGGATCTACAGATTACTGGTCTTCAAGCCAGTAATCTGTGACACCTGCTTGATGTGGGAAATCCGAGAAAACCCAGCGGAGCTAAACCAAGTGTGCGTAAAGTGCCGCACGATCCAGGATTTGCATAAACTAGTAAGCATGCTAGAAATGGAGCTGGAGGAAGTGAGACAGCAACAGGATCTTGAGGAACTGGCACACCCACAATTCATGGAAGTCTGCATCACCCCTAACAGACTGAAAGCCACCAGGGAGATAGGAGGTCAGAACAGCTGGGTTCAGGTAGGCAGAAGCAGGGAAAAAAAGAAACTTCGTCAAACACCACCAGAAATCAAAACAACCAACAGATTTGAGTCACTTCAGAATGGTGATGAGCAGAACCAACAACAAGAGAATGAAAGGAACAACATCCAGGACCCTATTGACAGTGGTGACAAGACAGTAAAAAGAAGGGAGGTCATGATTGTTGGGGACTCCATATTGAGAAACACAGCAAGTTCAGTTCGCAGTTTGGACCCCCTTACTACAACAGTGTGCTGCCTTCCGGGAGCCTCGGTCAAGCACATCACTGAGAACGTGGACAGGCTCCTAGAACGAACAGGAGACGACCCGGTAGTAGTCGTCCACATCGGTACAAACAACATTGGAAGAGACAGACCAAAATCCCTGCAAAACAAATTCAGAGAGCTAGGAAGGAAATTAAAAGAGAAAACCAAAACTGTGGTATTTTCTGGTATACTACCCGCACCTTGCAAAGGACCATATGGACAGCTGG
The DNA here is from genome assembly GCF_017654505.1 of Polyodon spathula. Lineage (NCBI taxonomy): Eukaryota > Metazoa > Chordata > Actinopteri > Acipenseriformes > Polyodontidae > Polyodon > Polyodon spathula. The sequence continues at coordinate 73,152,440 of NC_054535.1, forward strand.
AAATAATAAATCAAAACGAATGGTTGAAGACGTGGTGCACACGGGAAGGCTTCACCTATCTTGATCATTGGACCACTTTCTACAACGAGGACTATCTGTATAGACGGGATGGACTGCATTTAAATAACAAGGGAACTAGTCTACTTGGAGAAAAGATCCTCGAGCAGGTTCGGAAGCATTTAAACTAGAAAGGAAGGGGGGAGAAATCAACAAAAAAACAGAAGGGAGACCGCATCAAAACAAGAACAACAACTCAGGTAAGACAACCATTAAATGTATTTATCTAAATGCTAGAAGTATCAGAAACAAAATTCTAGAACTTGAAGCTACTGCACTAACAGGTAACTATGATGTGATAGGTGTTACAGAAACGTGGTTATCTGAGAGTGATGGGGACGAATATAATATTTGTGGGTATACACTGTATAGGAAAGACAGGCAGGACAGAAGAGGAGGAGGGGTAGCGCTATACATAAGAAACAGTCTTGAAGCCCAGGTGTTAAACCTGGACAAAGAAAATAAAACCGAATCAATATGGGTCAGAATAACAGACAAAAATTCAAAAGGCATAATAATAGGAGCATGCTATAGACCGCCAGATTCAGACGGTGAGCACAATAATCTGTTATACAATGACATTAGAAATGTGTGTAGCAAAGGAGAAGCCATACTAATGGGGGATTTCAACTTCCCCCAAATAAAATGGGAAAACCCGGTGGGTAGCGCGAAGGATGAAATAGAAATGGTGGAAATGACAAATGACTGCTTCCTAACACAATTTGTCAAGGCACCGACTAGAGGGGAGGCATGCCTTGATTTAGTCTTTTCAAATAACGAAGATAGAATAACTAAAACAGAGGTCAGAGAACCACTGGCAAACTCAGACCACAACATGGTCTCATTTGAAGTGTTTTTTAAATCCTCAAAAGTAAAGACTAAAGCTAAGGTTTACAATTTTAGAAAAGCAAACTATGAAGGTATGAAACAGAGACTAACAGAAGTAGATTGGAGTAAAATAGAGAAAACACCCACAGAAGAAGGATGGTTGTTCTTCAAAAACGTAGTACTAGAGGCGCAAAACAATTATATCCCTAAAGTAGACAAATCTAAATGTAAAACTAAATTGCCAAAATGGTTTAATAGATCAATTAAAAAAAATATTCAGCGAAAAAAGGCACTTTACAGAGCATTAAAAAAGGACCAAAAAGAAAGTACACAGAAAGAGTACACAGAACTGCAAATGCAAGTCAAAAAGGAAGTTAGAAAGGCCAAGAGAGAAATAGAAATGAACATTGCTAAAGAAGCTAAAACCAATTCCAAAATGTTTTTCCAATATTACAACAGCAAGAGAACATTCAAAGAGGAGATTAAATGTTTAAGAGATACAAATGGCAAAATCATAGAGGAAGAAAAAAAAATAGCAAATATGTTAAATGATTACTTTTCACAAGTTTTTACAAAGGAAGATACTGACAACATGCCCCACATGTCATCCAGTTCCTATCCAGTTTTAAATAACTTTAGCATAACTGAGGCAGAAGTGTTAAAGGGACTAGGAGCTCTTAAAATAAACAAATCCCCTGGGCCGGATGAGATCCTCCCAGTAGTACTCAAAGAAATGAAAGAAGTAATTTACAAACCGCTAACCAAGATCATGCAGCAGTCTCTTGACACAGGGGTGGTACCGACAGACTGGAAAATTGCAAACGTAATACCGATCCACAAAAAGGGAAACAAAACTGAACCAGGTAACTACAGACCAGTAAGCCTGACTTCTATTATATGCAAACTTATGGAAACTATAATAAGATCCAAAATGGAAAATTACCTATATGGTAACAGGGTACTGGGAGACAGTCAACATGGTTTTAGGAAAGGGAGATCGTGCCTAACTAACTTGCTTGATTTTTTTGAGGATGCAACATCGATAATGGATAATTGCAAAGCATATGACATGGTTTATTTAGATTTCCAGAAAGCTTTTGACAAAGTCCCGCACAAAAGATTAATTCTCAAACTGAACGCAGTTGGGATTCAAGGAAACACATGTACATGGATTAGGGAGTGGTTAACATGTAGAAAACAGAAAGTACTGATTAGAGGAAAAACCTCAGAATGGAGTGTGGTAACCAGCGGTGTACCACAGGGATCAGTATTAGGTCCTCTGCTATTCCTAATCTACATTAATGATTTAGATTCTGGTATAGTAAGCAAACTTGTTAAATTTGCAGACGACACAAAAGTAGGAGGAGTGGCAAACACTGTTGCAGCAGCAAAGGTCATTCAAAATGATCTAGACAAGATTCAGAACTGGGCAGATACATGGCAAATGACATTTAATAGAGAAAAGTGTAAGGTACTGCACGCAGGAAATAAAAATGTACATTATAAATATCATATGGGAGATATTGAAATTGGAGAAGGAATCTATGAAAAAGACCTAGGAGTTTTTGTTGACTCAGAAATGTCTTCATCTAGGCAATGTGGGGAAGCTATAAAAAAGGCTAACAAGATACTCGGATACATTGTGAAAAGTGTTGAATTTAAATCAAGGGAAGTAATGTTAAAACTGTACAATGCACTTGTAAGACCTCATCTTGAATATTGTGTGCAGTTCTGGTCACCTCGCTATAAAAAAGATATTGCTGCTCTAGAAAGAGTGCAAAGAAGAGCGACCAGAATTATTCCGGGCTTAAAAGGCATGTCATATGCAGACAGGCTAAAAGAATTGAATCTGTTCAGTCTTGAACAAAGAAGAATACGTGGCGACCTAATTCAAGCATTCAAAATTCTAAAAGGTATTGACAGTGTCGACGCAAGGGACTTTTTCAGCCTGAAAAAAGAAACAAGGACCAGGGGTCACAAATGGAGTTTAGAAAAAGGGGCATTCAGAACAGAAAATAGGAGACACTTTTTTACACAGAGAATTGTGAGGGTCTGGAATCAACTCCCCAGTAATGTTGTTGAAGCTGACACCCTGGGATCCTTCAAGAAGCTGCTTGATGAGATTTTGGGATCAATAAGCTACTAAAAACCAAACGAGCAAGATGGGCCGAATGGCCTCCTCTCGTTTGTAAACTTTCTTATGTTCTTATGTTCTTAAAAGAACAGTGAGTTATATATGTTACATAATGCAGTGTTTTTTTTTTTCGTGTAAATGTTGTATGTAGATCAGACCCTAAACAAATTATTATTATTGTTGTTACTGTTGATGTAAACATATTGCACCAATATGGTATTGCTTTCCCCTCTGCTCTTCGGAAAACATAGAAATAACGACGCTGTAATAATAATAGTATTTCAGTAGACATGCAGTAAAGCCATTAACTACATTCCATTGCTGCAGGCCTAAAACTGCATCCTGAAAGTAGCTATCATGCTGTCGCTAGCTGTGGAGCTCCTGTTGTTTTTTTTTTTTTTTTTTTTTTTTGTAATCAGAATGTGGTCACTGGACCCAGATATATTGTTTAGTGGCATAACTAGATGTTTAAGCATTTTTAAACAATTTTATTTAGTGTTATATTTGCTTGAAACAATAATGGATAATTACATCATGATGCTTTTTCTGTTTGGATTTTTATTCATTTTCATTGGATTTTGTATTAAAATTCACTCCCTTGTTATCATTGTAGCTTTAAGAACTGTTTACTGTACTTACTGTACAGTTACAGAGGATAACAGATTCTTCAGAATCCACTGAAGACTGAAGGCCAAGGGATATATTGGGATTCAAGGTCCCAGAGCTCTTTCTTGTTCATTAACAGGAACCATGCAAATTTTTCTTTTTTGAAATTTTACAAGGGTTACAAGTTTTTTTTTTTTTTTTTTTTAACATGTACAAATGCATACTAACATTATAATATTACAGATTTGGAATATAAATCTGTAAGGGAATTATACGAAGCAGTCAACAAAGAAAATCTGAGGGTTGGTATAAATTAAAACACATGTATTATATTTCATGAGGATCAAGCTTATTGTTCTATTTCCACAGTCTAACAGTGACACCTGCTGGTATAGATAGGAATGCATGACTGTGTGTCTCAAAGATCAATTTTCCTTTACTAATTAGAACATCTGGCATCACTTAATAGCAAACAATAACACATAATTAAACCCACAATTAAATAATACATTTGAAACAATCTTCCATTACATTAAGATGAAAGGGGATGTTGAAGCACAAAAAGTTAATGTAACCTTGTTAAAAGAGAGTACTTTATTTGGAGAATAATTCTGTGATTATAGATTCATGTTCCACTAAGTGCTCTATCATCTTAGTACACTATCTTTCAGACTGCCCCCACACACTGCCAAAAACAGTTTAGAAAGATGTTACTTATAATATCAACTGTGGCACTTGTTCAACACAATGATGGGTCTGTCTCATTGCTACAGGCCTCCGAGTGGGCACTGGTTCTGCTCTCTAATACATTGGCAAAGAAACAATCTCAAATTTCCATTTCTGTAACAAAGAGATGCTTATACAATGATGCACACTGCCACAGGCGGGATTTGGGACTAGCATGTGGCTGGGCAAATAATGCAAGCATTTCTTTAGAAATAAACAAACAAAATTAGATTTCTAAGTTCAAATATATATGCATACTGTACTGTAAAGACCAATTCACCGTGTAACAATTTTTTATTTATTTTTTGTTTTGGGTAGTAAGTGTTATTTCCTAATTGCTTATGCCTCAAAAGTATAGAAAACTTATTCCCCACAAACTTTGCTTTTGCGACCAGGACAGTGATATTTCAAAATATCACTATTTCCAATGGGAAAATGGGAAAATGTGTGTCTTTTCGTTCACATAAAGTCAGAAAAAAACAACATATGAATCCAAATTAACATGTATTTATACTAAAGTAATAAAAAATGACTACAAAAGATTTAGAAGTGAGTAGTTTTTCGAGATTTACGATTATACTGTAAATTTACAGTAGTTAATTTACAGTATAATCGTAAATCTCGAAAAACTACTCCTAAATCTTTTGTAGTCATTTTTTATTACTTTAGTATAAATACATGTTAATTTGGATTCATACCCAGGAACAAAAATTGTGCTACATAGTGTATCGGACCACTAAATGTATTAAAGGTGCTTTTTTCAAATTTAAAAAGCCTTTCTTTGGAAATGTTTCCTCTGTCCACCCACACTACCATACATAGAAAAAAAAATAGTTGATCCAAGGCTGGTCTTGGTGCAATAAAACTACTTTTGCAATTATATATGAAAAGTATTAGATTGTTAGCAATGGAGACTGAAGTGATATCTGTTTATTCACTGGGATATTCACTAGTTATCTTTCACCTGTCAGAGTGTCCTTCACTTTCCATTTGGCTACTCAACTCTCCTTCAATTTTCATGCAGAATACTGTGTACGGCCTCTGTTTGCTTATGATTGGACAGCTGCAGAGAAGACCTTGAGGAAAACCTGCTGCCCTCAGCATGAAAGCTGAAACTGGGACGGAAGTTCACTTTTCAGCATGACAACGACCCAAAGCACACAGCCAAACCTACACTGGAGTGGCTAAGGAACAAAAAGGTAAATGTCCTTGAGGGTCCAGTCAGAGTCCCGACCTAAATCCAATCGAAAATTTGTGGCATGACTTGAAGATTGCTGCCCATCAACGCTCCCCAAGGAACTTGACAGCTTGAACAGTTTTGTAAAAAAGAATGGTCAAATATTGCCAAATCTAGCTGTGCAAGACCTATCCCAACAGACACACAGCTGTAATTGCTGCTAAAGGTGCTTCCACCAACTATTAACTCAGAGGGGTGGAGACTTATCCAATTATGAACTTTCAGTTTTGTATTTAATATATAATTTGTTTATCAATAAAAAACTTTTTTTCCCCCTTAACAGTGTGGAGTACGGTGTGTAGATAAGTGGAAAAAATCCTCATTTAAATGCACGAAACTCTGAGGCACTGACACAACAAAATGTGAAAAAAGTTAAGGGGGTGTAGACTTTCAAGGGGGTGTAGACTTTCTATAGCCATCTGTACATGGTTAGACTTATAAAAGACCACACCTGGCTGCATAGTTCCAAGTTAAAACCATGAAGAGAAATTATAACTTGCCATTTAAAAATAGTGACTGTCTGACAAGAAACACATAATATCGTTAAAAATACTGGTTCATACGTGTCAACATTTACTGGAATTACAAAAGGAAAGATAGACAATTCTAACTTGTTTTTACACTATAACATTTTGTATGTGTAGCCTGACAAAGGACAGCCCTGTAAACAATAAGTTATCTCTCAAGTATGTACAAATATATCCTTAATGCATTTCATGCTTGTTTTTAAAGACATGTTTGTTGTTTTTTGTAGGTTTTTTTTTTTTTTTTTTAACAAAATGGTCCAAAAGTCAAGCAAATAGATGCCTACAACCTAAATATACCTTTAACTTAAATTATGTTTCTGAAAACTAAAATTACTTTGTATACATACAATTATGTTTTATAACTACGTGTAGATACTGTGCTATTATGTTTTACAACCTTCTACATGGAAGGATATTATTCCACTATCTCTCACCCTGAACCTTTAACTAAAATACCCCTTTGGTCAAACACATTTCCAGGTGTCAACCACACTGATTTACAGCTGTCAAATTTAGTTTTAGATAGCTATGTTATTTGTTTTCACCTAATTTTTCATCCTATTTAAATGGAAGGAAATATATCATAATAAACATTATTATCACTAACTTGAAGATATAAATACAACCCCTTTTCCTTGAAATGTGCACAGCCACAGTGCAGCACGTGGCTCATGTACATATCATCTCCATGAAAATTTGAACTGCGCCTGTCAGTCGCTGATCTCCCTTGTCAGCAAAGGAAAACACAGGCAGATACGAGATAAGAAAAAATAAGGTCTTGTTGAAAAGAGAAAGAAAGGAGAAATAATTCAGTCTGGGTAATGCCTGCAAGGTCCACAAGTATATCTTTGCATATAATATATGTATATATTTCTTCTAATATGCACTGGATTAAATCTCCTAGGGCCCAATGCTCATCATTAAAGCCAAGGCAAAGACTGTTAGTAGCTTAGTAAAGGGCACTCAGTGGAAGCAATTGGACTTTGCGCTGTGAAGAGATTTTGCTGCCCTGTTTGCCCCGAGTTCTTTTTTTTTTTTTTTTTTCGCCAGCACTAACACCTCATGTCAGCCTAAAATTTGGGGAGTGGCCTTATTATGATGTTCACATGAGTAGTTTTCAATACGGGGCACGTGTTTCTCCAAGGATTGGCCAGCGCTAAACACATCGTGCCATGGTCCAGCGTTTGCTCTGTTCAAAATCACATCATGGGAGATATGGCAGGATGCAACGCAAGCGCTCTTGAGTTGGTATATCTATTTTTATAGCGTTTATTAAAATTGGACCCCTAGTCTCCATGGTTATTGAACAATCATTGCATTTGATGTGTTTGGAAAGTAAAACTTTAAATAAATGACAGGGGAAACACATCTCAAAAGCGTAAATGACTTGCTGTATTTGCCTGTGTTTATCCAACATTCAAAAAAGGCATTTTAAACTATCCAGGCTTGCAAATTGTCAAAAAGGATCATATTACACACCTGTTGTGTAAAGCTCAATACATTCACTGTATTTCTTTTTTGTTTTTAATTTGTTAGCTCTGTGGTGTTATCATTTTGTTTTTATCTCAAACAAAAAATGGTACAAACTGTACACGCTGTGTGAATTTGGTCCAATATGTTTAGTAAGTTAAATTGATACTCACTATATTCATAAGTGTGAGGAGGTAGTTCTGAACATGTTCCTTTCCGTGGAATCGCACAACAGAGTCATCTACCCCCAAGAGGACCTCAATGTTGTAGTCATCATCCCCCGCATGTCTGCGCTTCCTGAGGGTCTCCTTCAGCTCTTCGGAGATGTTATCAAGCGATGAGGTAACATCAAGTTCAGGCTCTGACAAAGAAACAAAACATACAGCCTTCAACAAAATGCCTTGTAAACAGCGATGACGTACACGACTAGACTCTACCCAAAACCCATCGTAGAAATAAAACGCACATGGTAACAGTTTCAGATTGTTAAGTACAGCTGCATCAGTAAATATCACCTTCATTACTAACAACAATGTTAGAACTTCATTACAAGCAGTACATCTACAGTGCCTATAGAAAGTCTATACCCCCTTGAACTTTTTTCACATTTTGTTGGGTCAGTGCCTCAGACAGCATTTAAATGATGATTTTTTTTTCCACTTATCTACACACCATACTCCACATTGTTAAGGGGAAAAAAAGTTTTTATTGAGAAAAAAAAATATTAAAAATACAAAACTGAAAGATCATAACTGGATAAGTCTCCACCCCCTGAGTTGATACTTGGTGGAAGCACCTTTAGCAGCAATTACAGCTGTGAGTCTGTTGGGACAGGTCTCTACCAACTTTGCACACCTAGATTTGGCAATATTTGAGCATTCTTCTTAACAAAACTGTTCAAACTCTGTCAAGTTCCTTGGGGAGCGTTGATGGACAGCAATCTTCAAGTCATGCCACAAATTTTTGATTGGATTTAGGTCAGGGCTCTGACTGGGCCACTCAAGGATATTTACCTTTTTGTTCCTTAGCCACTCCAGTGTACCCTGCTGAAGAGAAACATCCCCATTGATGCTGCCACCGCCCTGCTTCACAGTAGGGATGGTGTTCTTTGGGTGATGTGCTGGGTTGGGTTTGTGCCAAACATAACACTTTGCATTTAGGCCAAAAAGTTCCAGTTTAGTTTTGTCAGACCACAAAACTTTTTGCCACATGGCTACAGAATCTCCTGAGTGTTATTTTGCATACTTCAAACAGGATTCAAGGTGGGCTTTCTTGAGTAACAGCTTCCTTCTTGCCACCCTACCATACATTTGTGCAGTGCTTGGGATATTGTTGTCACATGCAGACTTTGACCAGTCTTGGCCATAAAAGCCTGTAGCTCTTGTAAAGTTGCCATTGGCCTCTTGGTAGCCTCTCTGTTCAGTCTCCTTCTTGCTCAGTCATCCAGTTTGGGAACACGACCTGATTTAGGCAGGGTCTTGGTGGTGCCATACACCTTCCACTTCTTAATAATCGTCTTGACCGTGTTCCAAGGGATAGTCAAGGCCTTTGATATTTTTTATACCCATCCCCTGATCTGTGCCTTTCAATAACTTTGTCCTGGAGTTCTTTTGAAAGCGCCTTGGTGCTCATGGTTGAGTCTTTGCTTTTAAATGCACTACCCAGCAGAGGGAACCCACAGGAATTGCTGAATTTATCTTGAAATCATGTGAATCACTGCAATTTAACACAGGTGGAGGGCACTTAACTTGGTGTGTGATTTTGAAGGCGACTGGTTACACCTGAGCTAATTTAGGATTGCTATTTCAAGTGGGGTGGACACTTATCCAACCAAGCAATTTCAGTTTTTATTTTTAATACATTTTCTACAAATTTCTAGAATATTTTTTTCACTTGGAAGTTGTGTGGTAGGATGAATAAAAAAAAAAATTCCAGGCTATAAGGCAACAAAAGGCGAAAATTTTGAAAGGGGGTGTAGACTTTCTATAGGCACTGTAAATTAATGTACTTGTAGTGGAAAGAGCTGTACTACCATAGACAAAGCATAGACAAGTTTAATAAAGCACAATGTAAGCAGGGTAAAACATGGGTAAGCATAGGCGAATATTGTAAGACCCAGACAGGCATAGTAAACCAATATTAATAAAACAATGCAAACCATGGTATAGCCAGGGGAAAGTGTGGGAAAACAGCTCAATTACCCTGATACACTTTCACAAGGGGTGATATGATGTAAATGAACAAGATCCCGCTTTATGTCCGGTTAACCAATAGATGTTCTGAAACCATAATAAAAATCTTGTCTCTGAATCATCAGCCTGGTATTCTTGTTAACCACAGCATCACATAAATAACATCTTTCAGATCCCACATCAAAAGGAAGGCGTCCTTCTGAAGCTGCTAAAAAAATCTCTAAAATTCACTGTGTACTATCCAGGAGCTAGACTCACCACACCTCAACCACATACACACTTCAGTTTATGAATAGCAAAGTTAACATAGCACACTAGTGGGAAATGCATGGACCAACTTCACTTCTAAAAACTACATACACTGGCAAAGGCAACATGCTTCATCTCCAGTGGAAATCTATCAATGATGTCATCTCTACAAGCCATACCATTTTTTTAAAAATCTGAAAACAATCAAGTAAAATCTTTTTTTTCCACAATACAGTACTTTAATGGATTGCTTCTGGCAGTAGTGTATATTGTCAATCTGATGAAACTGGAAGTTGTGAATTACATGCATCCCCCACATTTAGCTTCCAGTCAAGTGGTGCAGACATGTTTTTTGTCAGGTATCAGGACTCTGGGCAATCCATGACATTTGCTGCATTTCTTTCTTTGTGTTCTAGAGTAGGCAACTAATACATCACACATAATGAGTTCTACATTAGACATCTTGGCTGTACTTCCCCATCATCTACATATTGAACATAGTTATACAATGCATTATCATTTCAACATTGTAATAGCTGCATTCTAATTACTGTTAAATGGGGCACATCCCATAGTCAACAATTGCTGCTACCACTGGCAGCTGCTGACTATACTGTATAAATAATGGAGATGAAAAGGGTTTTTTTGTACACAAAAAGTAATTGCAACAACTCTTGATCTTTTAGGCTGCAATGGTTAGTAATAGGGACATAACGATTAATTGTGCATCGATGAATCATAACACTTTTTTTACGAAATATCTTATCGTAACAGAATTATGTATCGTGATACAAGATCGAAAGTACAACATCGCTCATTACAGATCATCAAATTTTCTCATTAATTGTTTGCCTTTTAACAAAATGGTCCATCATTAAATGACCATTTTGTTATGCATCATACAAGTAGCCAATCAGGATAATCACATGCATCGTGATTTGTATTGTGCATATCGTGATATGTATCATATTGTGAGAGTAGTCATTACATCCCTATTTAGTAAACAAAAAATGTACAAATTATCTGTCTAGCACATTTGAAATATGAATTAAAACACTGACACAGATTATATTAGCACAGCATTACTTATCCGTATCTACATTACTAACTTTAACGGTGAATACTGCTTTCTTGGTTTTGGACCAGAAGTAAACCATAACACTAAATTAAAGGTAGCAGTATAGGAAATATAAGGACTGCCACTTAAAGGTCAGATATCTCGCACACTAGATCTATTTTATTGATTCAAATAGTTATCTTAATTCCACCACTCTGAAACTAGTGCACTGAGTTTCTGCTAAATCACCTCTCTTAAAAAGTGTGTGTGTGTGTGTGTGTGTGTGTGTGTGTGTGTATGTATGTATATATATATATATATATATATATATATATATATATATATATATATATATATATATATATATATATATATATATATATATATTTACAGTGCAGAGAAACCCAATGAATTATGGAAATTCCATAGTTTTACCATGATACCCTTCTTTTCTTAAATATCCAATAGGGTTTATATTAACCAATTCCATATATTTTGAAACAAAATGATGTATGAATTAGACAAACCATGAGTAATTAAGATTCAGGGTATGTAAAAAAGTAAGTGAACCCCTGGTTTTATCAGCTCAATTAAGGGGATAATTGGAATCAGTTGTTTAAATAATTAGGTTGATCTTCAGGGTGAGATTGGGAGGCCCCACCCTATATAAAGATCAGAAAATTTGTGAGTTTGGTCTTCGAAAGAGCACATAGAAGATTCACAAAGAGCACACAGATGATTCATAAGACTTCTGGAACAATGTTCTCTGGACAGACAAGTCAAAGGTAGAACTTTTTGGCCTTGATGAGAAATGTTATGTTTGGCGAAAACCAAACACTGCGTTCGAACAGGAGAACCTCATCCCAACCGTCAAGCACGGTGGTGGGAGTGTGACGGTTTGGGGCTGCTTTGCTGCCTCGGGACCTGGATGGCTTGCCATTATTGACACAACCATGAATTCTGCACTGTAGACTCTAGGGGAGAATGTCAGGCCATCCCTCCATGAGCTAAAGCTGAACTGAAAGTGGGTCATGCAGCAAGACAATGATCCTAAACAAATAAGTTGTGGCAGGACCTGAAGCGAGCTGTCCATGCAAGGAAGCCCTCAAATGTCACCGAGTTGAAGCAGTTCTGTTAGGTGGAATGGGAAAATTCCTCAAAACCGATGTGAGATACTAACCAATGGTTACAGGAAACATTTAGTTGAAGTCATTGCTGCTCAAGGGGGTGCCACCAGTTAATAATGCTGGTTAATCTTGTTTTGGTCTAGGTAGATTTTGCAAGCCTGTGACTCAATTCCCTATTCACAACTGTTAAGACTCAGACGTATTTGCAGCGACGATCAAGATTTCTTCGCCAAAAGCTAGGAAACGTGTGTGTTTTTTGGGAATTGTTGCTTTCCGGACAAGATCATAACTAAAGCTAAGTCCTGCATTTCAAATATAAATAGAAATAATGCTTTATATAATAACAATATACAACACAGATGATAGAATCCCTCTGATCCTCACTTACCACCCTACCAACAGAAAGATACAGACAATTGTGCAAATAAACTTTACAATTTTACAACAAGACCCATCTACAGCACCTATTTTCAAGACTCTCTCCTTGACGTCATATAGAGGAGAGAAGAAAATAAGAGACTATGCGGTACACAGTACTATTCATCCTTCTGGGGAACCTTTGAAAGGCACATATCCATGTAATAGACCACGATGTAACACCTGTAAATACATTCACTCTGAAACATAGATTAGAAGCATTAAAATTAATTCAACATTCATGAATATTTCACATTTACATCTAAAGGAATAGTCTTCTGCATTATCTGCAAGAAATGTAATACATTGTATATTGGGGAAACAAAGGCGTTTAACAGACCGGTTTGAAGAACACTTAAGAAGCACTCACATTAACACCACTGCATTTCCAGTAGCCTGTCACTTCAACAGTGATGATCACACTGCTGAAGACATCACAGTCTGTGTGACCAATCAGTGCTATGGAACAAATGTTATTCGGAAACAAAAGGAACGAGAGTTTAACGTCAAACTGGGAACTTTGGAACCTCTGGGAATGAATATTCTATTCTAATAATCATGACACCTTCCACAGAATTTTTGTATAATTACAATTCTTGAACAACAACAAGAATACTGCACTGTGTTTACTTTTGTTTTTTTTTTTTTTTCAAATAAACCAACACCTTAGTTAATTTTATCATTAGAAAGAGGACATACCACATTAGACAGACAAACAGTAGAAATGCTATGAAGTTGCAACTCATCCACAGAAACCTGTGCTTTAGGAGGTATCTTTATAACATGAATAAACTCACATACCGTACACAGTAGCAACGGTGAAACAAATAATAAGTACCTGTAAAAAATCAGTACATTATTTTAAAGTTCTAACACTTATTTTCTTTGAACAACAAACAGCACAGTGTTCGCTCCACATGCACTGTTCAAAAGTGGGTCACACTGACAGATGTTCTCATTTACAGCCTGCTGGCCTCAGAGGCTTTTATTGCTTGAAATTCTTTGAAAAATTCTGCCGCACACACACTGGGCTTTCCCACAGACTGCTGGGCACGTCCTATAAAATAAAGCAGTGTAGACTAAATCAACTGTTAGAAATGTGTACTTTTAATCCTAGGGGGTTGACCTTTGTTGTTTTCACTTGCGTCCATCACACACCTGTTTCTGCTGCCTCCAATTAAGAATTGCTACAGAAAGGACCACTGGCTGTTCTGGGCTCTTCTGGGATGTTTTGTTGTGTTATTTTATTGCATTACTTAGTTGTGTATTTTAAATGTTTCTAATTCTTTGTTTGCTTTTCTATGTCTGCTACGTCTTTTCATCTACTATTTCTCTCCATATTCATTTTTATTTTATTTTATTTATTTTTATGTGAAAATTAACAAGTCAACAAGTAATATGTTGTTCTTATATTTGGGGGGTGATACGACATTTCATTGTTTTTATTTTTTAGTACTAGATGTACATTAACACGTCTGTCCGTCTTTTCTGTTAAGGAAGGTCCAATAATAAGAGAATTATTGCATATTATTTGTTTTATGTAGTGTTAACAACACGACTACGTCAAAATAATAAAAAAAAAAAAAAAAAAAAACCCTAGCACCAGTAATAAACCAAAGAAGACAGGTTTCCAGCATAAAAGATTACCAGATTCCAAAAATTAGTTATAATATCTGTATTGTTCGGGAATCAGAGCCAGAAATGGGACATCTATTAAAAAAAACCCAATATCTTCTCTTCTGTTGACAAAATATATATTTGTGCCCGGTGAGATTCAGATATCAAGAAAATGTCTTTTTTTTTTTTAATAAATGATTTGCGTAAAAGTGTACTGGTAAATTGAACCCTATAAATAATGTATTTACACTGATGTGTTCTCTGAAATAATATTGAAAAAAAAAACAACTTCCTTTTAAAATCCTCTTATACATATTAACAGGGATGTAAGGGTTAAATACATGTCAGTAGCCATCTGTTTATTAATCTGCTAATACATCATTTGTAGTAATGGGATGACCAAAACAAATGGTTAAAGTAACATAATGAGATGATTGTTTAATGATGCTCATTACGTGGCTTACTGTGGAGTCTATAGCGACACCTTGGGGCTGTAGGACTAAATTCCAAGTCATGAAAAACTTGTAATTTAGCCTTCCCTACCACTGACATGCAGTAAAAGACTTAAGTATTTACGCAATCTTGAAATTCCTTCAGTACATTTCAAGTCTTGTTAAATGGAAACAGCTGTTGCTGTACCAAAGAAACAGCAAAGTGATCATCTTAAACTTCAAACTTTTTTAATAAACCAGGTGTATGTGAGTTGGGGGTTGTTTATAAAAACACTGAAGGCAGCTGTGGTGATGTGTAATACATTGAATTATTTACCTAATAATTGCATACAATTGTGCAGTACATTTCTTTTGAAAATGTATGTTCCTTATTCTGGTTAAATGAAAATGTGTTTTCCTTATTCTGGTTAAATGCATAAAACTGTGAGGCACACGGGAAATGTATTTCACTGGGATCTACTGCATGTGCATCTTCATAGGAAATGTGCTTCTCTTTTTTTTTTTTTAATTAACAGGAATATGCAATTATCATTGGCCTTATCATTTGAATGCATGAACACACTTGTTGACTCAAACTGTAACCTTGGTATATATATATATATATATATATATATATATATATATATATATATATATATATATATATATATATCTATATATATGTATAAGTATACCGTGTAATGACTGACCGAGACTTGTTAATTAATTTAAGGAGCGGCTCTTACAACTAAATTAATTTCCTCTGCAACAAGTATTAGCCCTCACCTGCGGCTCTCACTCAAATTCTATGCAGCAAAGACTCAACGTGTGCCTGGCAGCCCCAATACCTGCTGCACATGAAGTGATCTTACAATGTAGCAGTCAAAGTAAATCCAACATCTGGAGAAATTCTATATAAATCAGCAGTCCAGGTACCAACCTGGATGACGTCAAAGTGCACCTGCCATCTTAGTAAAGGAAGGACTTGAATATTATGAATAAATCTTAGGGAACAGACAGACAGAAAAAAAAAAAGAAAACCTTTAGAAAATCCTCTAAAATTAAAAATGTACCTTTAAAAAAAACCCTGCCCATTTCTTACCGCCAGATTGCCCTGAGCAGAAGCAAAAAACCTCTGATCTGGCGACACTGGGAGTAGCGCATGCCGTTTTTCATGGCAACTTTATTTTGATAGTTTTTGTAGTTTTGAGTTTGTTTTGGTTTTTGTACGCTGGGCTGTATGTCCCACGTGAACTGCCATTACTGGTGGCATTACTTGGGGTTCCTCTACGTGTCTGGAAATAAACCTGCGCACCTGAACGGCGTGTCAATCCCAACCTTCTGTCTCCATCTCCTTCCAATCCAGCAGTGAACACGCATGCCTGTTATCCAGAGAATTCACTCAGTCATTCATTTGCAAGTACTTCTTACATCACGCGTAGCAAGACTCCTGTTACAGCATCACATACTGTATTCCCCCTATGCCTATATGGTTACAGTGATAGATGTTTAATTTGTTTAGTTATATTTAGATCCTCATCTCCTTTCACAAACAAAGGGATTTTATGTGTTTAATGACACTGTCTTCTTCATCACACAGACAAAGGCATTTGAATAAAAGTACCACAATTATGTGTTTAAAGTTACGGAGAAAGAGGAAATAAGTTATATTTATTATTATTTTTTTTTTAGTTCTAAAAATTCTGTCAATTAATGTAATCTCTGATTGTGAGTGTAAATCTAGCATTTGAAACATTTATCTAATTTAATAACTGTCTTGGTTTAGTTCTAGTGAATATCATTTAAAACAATTGAGTGTGAACAGCCAATCAGCTTCCAGATCTAGCGGGCATCTAAAAATAGAAGTGCTTAACTGTGAATTACATTTTTAAATCAATCCATGCATAAATACCGTCGCTTTTTCCCTTAACATTCTAATCTTCAATTAATCTGATAACATAAAAAAAAAAACTACTTAAACATACTTTCTGACGCTGGTCTTGAGACATGGGAAATAATGTCTGTGCCAGGACACAGTAATGAAGGCTCAATTTGCAGCTACTGGACAGCAAATCAACAGGGAAGACACAATTGGTCCACAATGCTGTCATAAACTGGATTCAAACAATGCCCTGCCTCAAAACCAGCCAGTCAAACTCCCAACCTAGACTCAATACTACACGGACTACTCAACAATTCTGAAGATACATTATAATAAGAAAGAGTAAGACCCCAATAAATAAATATGTTAGCAATAATAATAATATTAATAATAATAATAATAATAATAATAATAATAATAATAATAATAATAATAATAATAATAATAATAATAATAACGTTTTCTAACGTGTATGTCGTTTTTCTATTCTAATTATGTTAGGGACTATTTTCCTCAGCAAAATGTTACCTATCAGAATGAATCAGAAGTTCAAGGTAAATATATGTTTTAAAGTTTTTTTTTTTTTTTTTTTTTAAAGAGAAAATAAAGAAATACATAGTTTTCTAATATCGACAGAGCCCTCTCGATGTGGGCTCTACCATGTGGTAGATGACCTTGACTTCAGTTAGTGCCCTCGCCTCTGGCTCAGGACACATTAACTCCAGTCGCGGTCATCTACCACACGGTAGAGCCCGCACCCACCGGCTCTATCGCTTAATTATAACACCTTAAACATAACAGTTATTTTATCCAGATTCACTATCACTCTCTGCTTCAAAAAGTACTTGTAACATGCTGGTGACCCCAGTGGCCTCAAAATAGCTTTAAGAATTACGTCATACAATATAAAATAATACAAAGTGAATCTAAATAACAAGAAGAATACAATACTTAAGAAAAGATAACTGTGATATGACCCAGCCATACCCAGTTGCTCTTTATAACTAGGGCTTCTGATTTTAGGTTTTAACTGATAAAAAACGAAAAAACACTCCCAATACAAAAAACAATGAAATCGGTGGATAGCCAATAAACACCGGAAAAAACTATCGGTTATTTGTGGCCTTTTTGATAGAATTGTCACCTTTACTAATGAGTCACGTTTGACTGTACCCCCTTCAGTTCACGTTGAAAAAAAAAAAAAAAAAAAAAAAAAAAAAAAAACTGCTACAAAAAAAGACCTTTCCCAGTGTAGCTGGGCAATGTCCCTCCTTCCTTGACTTGTATCTATCATTGATCTAAATACTTTAAACCCACTGCTACTGAGCGGCAGCACATTCCTACATTTCTATATGAGACTGTGCTTGCAAGATTTAAAACAAAATTCCAATTAGGAATGGAGGCTTGTTCGCAGGATTTAAAGCTGTATTACAGTTAAAATATGGAGGATTTATAACATATTTGCAAATTGTGGCGAAATGTAAAAAAAATGTCTACACACAAAAACCCCAGAAGACTGTGCCCATGACCACAAAAGTTTAGTTGTGGAAGACAGCAAAAGAAAGATGGTACAAGTTAAGTGTGCATACATATTTTGACAGAAAAAAAAAAAAAAAAAAAACACCCAGGAATTTTGGAAAATAACCGAAAACAATAATTTCATACATTAAAAAAGACTTAGATAAAATAGCTAAAAATAAACACTGAAAAATGAAATTAATAAAAAACAAAATCCCTAATTATAACTAAAGTAAAATGAGTAACCAGCTCCCTAATCAGTTCAGTCACCTGTGCTACTGCAAACATTTATCTTTTTCTTCCATGCAAGTTTATACAAGGTCTGGCAATGATATCAACCTATACTGAAATTCCAAAGAAATGTACTCCAAGTAAAACATTTCCAAGCTCCATGTAGAGAAACGTGTATTGTTGTGGCAAAGCTTTTCCTGTTAATCACTGACATCAGACAAGTGATTCACCCATCAAAAAAATATATATATTTAAATGTTAAACAGAAATGTTCATGGTAACTATGACGTCAGCTTTTCAGGTTTTCCCCGTTTAGACAATGCCAGGAAGTACAATCACAATCACAAACAGCTATAATGAATGGAAACTGTTATTAACCTCGCTACTATATCTACAATTAATGTAAACATGCTTTTCAAATTTAAGATTGTCTATTCTGGGCATATGCTAACTTGTTTACCAGCTAAGGTAAACCAGCCTATTTACAAGCACATTTTACCCTAGTTCCCCCTTCCCATGATGCTGTATTACTTAATGTATGCTGCTGATAAACAGAATTCTCTGTTTTTATTAATTACCAATAAATGTCATTTAACTTTAACATCCAAAAGTATTTCTCCAACCCTTGCAAGACACAGTATGACAAGATTACTGGCAGTGAGAGAAGAACAAGAACAGAGAAACACATGCTGAAATGACTGCCAAGTTTTGATGGAAAAACTTGGTTGTATTTGTGGAAGGAGAATCTGCCCACTAATCAACACGTCATATCCAAGTGCCATAAAAACTCAGCTTCCACTTATGTCGCTTCTTTTTGTTTGGCCTCTCAGTCATGTGCTGCGAGGCCACCAGGCAGGTGACTGTCTTAAGAGCCCAGAGGAAGGGCTACCCTCAGCCATGGATTCCCTAAGGTTTCCTCCTACCAGAGAGTAGGGTTTTTTTTCCTTATCTAAGTGCCGAGCAATTCGTATTTAGTTTCTGCAGGGTGGTGGCAGGCTGGAGAGGCCGGGTTCTTCCTCAGTGCATTTCATGGGGTCTGGGGGGGGGGGGGGGGGGGGGGGGGGGGGGGGGGGGGGCATGTTTCAGCTGCTTACTTTTCATTCATCTTTTTCCTATTTTTGGGAGTAGGTGGCATTGTGCCCCTGCAGTTGTTAACCATTCATCATTTTCTTTTTCCAGTCATGCTTTGGTGGCTTGTCTTTTGGGGGGAGGTGGCCCTGGGAGCCACTTCCTATCCGCGGCACTAGACTACATGATGTCATCGTGTTTTCAATAGCCTGCCAACATTGCGGATAGCTGTCAGCACCCACAGACAAGGTCCCAGCCAAATTCATTATCATCATTAAATCGTCTGTTCAATTGCAATTTAAAGTTAAATCACCCACATTGCGGACTCTCTATATTGAATTACACCAGGCTCACAGCTAATCTGCCCATATCTACTCTCTGAATAGTAATTATTCTGGAAGAAAATGAAATGCTGACAAAACAACTTAAATGACAGGTTGTCAGAATATCTCTATAATTATTATTTTTTTTAATCATCTGTCATCCTCTAATACGGACTACATCTTCTATTACAAATCTTTTTAAATTGATATTATATACACTATATTACAGAAAGCATTAGGACAGTAAGGACATATACAAGATCATAAATTCACAACCGTTTATTAAATTTCTAATCAGCTGTAATATAGCACCATTCCCTTAGAAAAGTTTAGCGTGGTATTTTTTCAGTTTTACCATCCTTATCCCATGGTTATACTATGCATTCACCATAATTTAACCTGGTTTGCCATGTTTATTAACACACTTTAACATACCTTATTGTTCTTTGCAATGCTTACCTATGCTTTACATTGCTTTTACTTTGCTTTACTCAATTAAGACTTGCTTTTACTATGGTTAACATTTGGATTCCTCCATCCCAGCGAGTGCCAGTTTAGTAATAGATTGTGGTCTGTTGACTCTAGCCCTCAGGCAGTGTTCCAAGACGTCCCAGATATTCTGACAACCTGCCATTTTGAAGTTGTTTTGTCAGCAATCCAATTTCTTCCAGGATAATTTACAATCTAGAGAGACCCTTGACATGGGCAGATTAGCAGTGAGTCTGGTGTAATAAAAACTTGGCATTTCATTGTGTTTCTCTGTTTTTGTTCTTCTCTCACTGCCAGTAATCTCGTCAAACTGTATATTGCAAGGGGTAGATAAACAATTCTGGATGTTAAAGTTGAATTACAAGTATTGGTCATTAATAAAAACAAAGATTAGTAACAGTCTCTTTGTCCTTCTTTATTGCTCTCCAACACTGAAGACCTCCCATGAATTATGTGCTATTCAAATTATTATTATTATTATTATTATTATTATTATTATTATTATTATTATTATTATTATTATTATTTCAAACACAGCTACAGGTTCAGAAAACATATACCAATGTGTGTAGTTTTAATCTTGGTTGTTTTGATTTTTACTTCATACAATGCAAGAGACACCTCTCCTAATCCATCTGTACCTTGTTAACTTCTATCTTGACAAACTTTGTGAAGACGGGGAACACTTTCACACCTGTAGTCATGTTTGAAATAATACAAATGCCAACAAAAATTTGAATAGTACAGTACTTACAGTGAATTCATGGGAGGTGTTCAGTGATGGAGAGCAGTTATAAAGGACAAAGAGGCTGTTGCTATTGCACTTGTTTCTAGGGTTACTGTAGCCTTTGACATCTCTCAACTCATTGCATGACATGGGGACATGGGAAATAAGTAGATATATGTCTGCACCATCTTGATCTACAATGTGATAAAACTACTTTTCAGATGGGAATTACAAATCCAAAATACAAGATATTGTGATTTTACATTAAAAATACATCTTTCACCATAGTGTTCTACAAGAGAACTCATATCCTTGACACACGTGAGGAAATATTCAACATTTACAATACATTTAGTACAGAAAACTTTGTGTGATTTACTCTAGTACTGTAAGAATAAGAAGTGTATTTGCTAAAATGACAGATTACAGTGGATTATGTTTGGAGGACCAATCATGCCATCATGGGGTGTCCACTAGCCAGCACATCTGGAGCACAGCAAACATAGCCTTTCAAATCATTGTCGCTTAAAACAGTAGGGATATATTTATATTGTTTAATACTGCATTATTATAAATAATATCAACATTGTGAAAAGTTGATAGGTTTTGAGGAGGGTATTAGTTTCTGAGGATTTCACAATTCAATCGCATGTCTTCTTTTGACCTTGATAACGAGTGAAGCAGAAATGGCAATAGACAAAATATAAGAGAACACATAAAACGGTATTAATCAGATGAAAAATGAAAGCTTTAGAATACTAAATGGTGTAAAGCATCCATTTAAACTCTATACAGGCACTGAACTTTAATGGCTTTGCAAAGGCCATACTTTGCTTTATGTCCCACTGCTGTCTGTTTCTAATGTCTTGAAAGAGGAGATTGCTCCTCTGAGGCACAGATGTTTCAAGGTGTTAAAAATGTCCATCTGTTTTTCTACGGTATAAAGCCCAGAGGAGCCCAGTTATTTTATAACCCTATTATAAAGCATTGGCTCCAACTTTTCTTTCAGAAATATGTCCAATCTGCAGCCTCAACATTTTTACTGCAGTGATTTAAAAAAAAAAGCAAAAATAGACAAAAAAGACAAAAGACTGACAATAACTGTACAGCCTTTACATTTTCTTTTATAAAATGTATAGATTAAATCAATGGAAAGACTGCTGACATAAATGACATTAACTGCCAAGGTACACTGTGATAATCTGTTGTGGGAAAAGGGACAATTCTTGTTCAGTCATCTATTGTAGAAGGTAAAACAAAGCATTTCAGACAGACTGTGGGAAAATATGCATGTCAACCCCTTCACCAAAACAGCAGAGTAACTTCAAATGCCCCTTCACTGATAACATAACTCACAAATTGGCCTTGTGTTAACAATGGCTCATTTCCTTCCAATGTGTCACCATGGTGTTTATCATTAACATGTGAGAATACATCATTGTCCTTAATTGTTCAGTTGTCACTAAGTGGATTTCAACCCTCTTACATTCCAGTGTTTAACAGATGTTTTGGGGCAATGAACTCTGGATGTCCTCCCTCCACCTGCTCTTACACACTGGTTTGCTAGTTCTGTCAATCAATATCAGAAACCAGCTTTGAGATAAAAGTTATTATAGGCAAACAGGTTTATAATGAGGGCTTCTGAATGTCGATGCTTTACCATGACTTTTCTGCTCTCCTTTAAGAATTCAATTGATACCTGTTAAGCCATTCGTGTATCTCAATCACAACTGAGAAACATATTAATTGTAACATTAATTTACTACGCTGGCTTTTAATTTTTGAGTAACAAGCAGAACGTACAACCGAGATTGCAACATGTTAACAAGTGACTAATCTTTATTAAAGCTATAATGAAAAATAAAGTATTTTATGCTGGAAACACTTTATTACAATTGTTCTGCATGACATATTCACATTAATAAAGATGAGTCACTTCTGCTTTGAAATTAAAAAGTAAGACTTATGATTTAAAAGCCAATTTAGTTGTTTAATAGAAAAACCCTGCAAATTAAATCAATTTTACTATTAACAGGTTTCTCCATTGTGATTGATGTACACAAAATGCTTATAGGTATCAAATGAATTTTTAAAGGAAAGTAGAAAAGTAGCCGGAAAACACAGAAAACCAGAAGCCCTAATTACAATATAAACTGTCTAACTAAATCCCAATAACCATGTGTTCTTATCTTGAAATTATATTTGATTAACCAGAATTTTGGTAATCTTTCTGCCAATTACACAAAAATCTAAATTATATCAAAGATATCTATTTATAGTACTGAACAGTTACTGTTAGTTTTTGTTTGATGCACCAGCACATTCCCCCAATCCCTTGCACTGTTAGAACAAAGGAAAACAGCAAACCAGAAATTAAAGGTACAGTGTAAAAGACAAAACTATGAGAAATGTCATTGAAATATTTTGAAATACTGAAAGAAAGCAATTAGACTTTGTAAAAAGTGGTAAGAAACAATGTTGAATATGCCAAATAACATGCAGTTGGCCTAACTGGAGTTGTCAACTCACACCCAGCCTCCACACCTACATATGCTACTGACAATAAGGGGACAAATGTTTCATCTCAGTCTGAAGCAAAACAGCCATTCCAAAACAGTCTGAAGAAGTTAAGACTGCCAAAGACAATCACTCCCTTCTTTAAAACCAACAGCTAAATGTATTAAACAATAAAAAAAAACTACAGCAGAATCTGTCAAATTAGATTCTAGATACAATACCCTCTATTTACCAGTGGACCTCTGGCATTTACACATTCTGCTATCAACTGAATAGTACTGATGGAAACTGATCAATCCACATGAGAATTCAATTTCACTTTGTACATGCTGTCACTTCACGCAACTGCCCAGTTTAACCATGTTAAACAAAAGAAAACTGGACCGTTAAAGTTGGAACAAGATTTTTTTCACCGATCTTCAGTTAATTTGGGTTCGTGTGAACACTTTCTATTGCTGCTTCTGACTTGGGTAACACGCACGGTGCAAAAAAAAAAAAACAAACAAAAAAAAAACCGTTGGATTATTTTGTCATAGACTGAGAAAGCATGGCAAGAACTGTTTTTGGAATGCTGTTTTGTAAGGGCCAAATTCTGTATTACAGTGCTTTGTTTTGCAATAGTTTTCACTGATTTTCTTTGTACAGCAGCACTGTACTTTTATTTTAGACACAACATGTACCTGATATTGTAAATTTTAAATGCCCCGACATTAATACAATGTAAAATAATGACTCTTTCTGAGATACAATATTTTGACATATCCGATGGACCCCTGGAACCAATTAAATGGGATATGACAGTTTATACTGTACTACATAACTACGGTGCATAAAGAGGGTGATGCAAGTGTAGATGCAGTGCAAATAATTGCAGATGCAAAATTCTAATTGCACTGCGCCCTATGTAAGCTTAAGAGCAATGTAAATTTGTCAACATGCACAAATAATGATCCGCAATTATGAGAATGAGGGTCTCAATGAGCACATTAGTCTATTTATTGGCAGCATTTGCATAGTTAGGAGTACAGAGAGCAGTACTCGCTATATGACATTTGTGGAGCACAAAAATACAAACCAAAAAATGTCAGAGAAATGGCAGCAAAATTCTCTTTGCGCACAGAAAAGAAAATAAGTTTTCCAAGGAGGAGCTGCGAGTCCTTAAGCCTCAGTCAACATCAGTTATGCTAGTATCCTTAGGAAATAATATGTATTGGTGTGCCCATTTTAGCATGACATCCAGAAATTTGTGTAGCACTGGAAAAGGTGGACTGGGCTCTCCCTCCAGACATTCCAACTGTTGTCTGAAAGGGTCTTCTTGTCTTGCCCTTCACCTCCGAATGTGCTCCTGCCTGTCCTCAACAAGAGCCAAGTGTCGCTGCATAAGGAAGTGCACCACAGCAGCCATCATGAAGCAAATGACAGGTCTCTGCAGGTGTGTCCTTTTATACAGCTCTTTGTTACTCACTTCTACAATGGCTTGCACCTTGTAAAAAGCGGTCTAAAGTTTTTGGAGGGTCAGCAATTGCCTAAATGCAAGGCAAAATCCTTACATGACATTTAGTGTTCCGCGTTTCCAGTTTATTCCGAATTGTACTGAAAAATTACAGGATTTTTTATTTTACTTTTATTTTTTTATTAACAGGAGGTCGGTTTTTACTGATTTATACCCGATTTCTGTCTAGTAGTCAATATTTTCTTTGTACTGTTTTCTAGGAAATACACAATATTTCGATTAAAACACTGTTTTATTTTGACTGACATTGTAACTAGCAGCCCTACACTGTATCCTAGGAAACAGCAGACGTTTAGATGTCAGAGGATCAAACAACATTCAAACGTGGTTCTCTGTCACTTCACAAACACATTATCACCTCATTATGTTGGCCAATCAAACTGATTATTGTGGCAATTGCTGGGCGTGGTAACTACTAGCTTGATCAAAAACTAAATTGAAATACTTACACAAAAATAATATTTTTAGTGGATGAGGAATGGGGAGAAAATGTAAATCAGTTTATGAATATTTACAAGAAAGCGAATGTTACAAAAAGCAAAAATAACAGAAGTGGGTCAGATGAGGCAAAAGATGCATAACAGGGCAAATACTGCTGCATTGAGGTACATGTTCGCACTGACAATAAAAGAACATACAGAAAAATAAGGGACACATAAAAGAAGAAAGTGAACTGAGAGACAAGCGATCCATTTATGAAGCTTTTACACATACTTTAATACAAGAGAGCACTGAATGACTTTGTTAATGAGTTTGTCAGAGTGCAGTGCTTTGCTGGATAGCCACTATTTATTGCAGACTGCAGATAGGTATGTACTGCTACTGGAGACTTTGGTTTTAGCTGATGGAAAGTCCCGATCTGCCAATCTTAATCATAAAGATTTGACAGAAAATGTTGATGCTTTAGTTGGTAAACTTATGGAACGCATTGATGGAAATATCCAGTGTGATTTTTGATGCGTCTCCCGATGGCTTGCACCGCCCAGTTCTGTCAATTTTCTTTATATTTTTATGACTTCAAGGAGAATAAACCTGGCTTGTTTTGTGCTGATGTCACATTTATACCTTTTGTAGATACTATTTCCGTCAGCACAGCGATTGCCCAACGTTCGCAAAATACCAGCTAACATGGGAAAAGATTCTGCTTCATCATACATGCCAGGGTTATTAAACTTAATCAGAAACCAGAACTGCTATGCTTCATATTCCACGCAAAGTGTGTATGCTGAGCTTACCCCCCCCCCACCCAGATTTTTACAGATGTTTCAATTAAACTATGTATTACTGATTTTATCCCTATTTTAATATGTAAAATAAACTCAGAAAAATTCTTTTTTTTTTTTTTTTTTTTTTAAAGATAAAAACCCAAAAATGCAGAACGCTATCAATCAATCAACTTTATTTTATATAGCGCCTTTCATAGTGGACTACCATCACAAAGCACTTTACAAGATGCAGTAACAAGAAGAAAATCCATAATACTTCAAATACAGAGAAAGGCATAATACACGACACAGTAAAAAAAAAAAAAAAAAAAAAAAAAAAAACACACCAATGCATAATACATTAAATACAGTGGAAAGTGCACAAGTGCATAACACATGATAGTAACAATACGTGAGATAGTAGCAGCAACATAGCAGCTAATAGCAGATATCAGGCTTAAAGAGCATGGGAAGCAAGAAAGAACAGGTGGGTCTTGAGAGTTGATTTAAAGCGAGCGACGGTCGGAGCATCACGCACCAGAGCTGGGAAAGAGTTCCAAAGAGTGAGAGCCATGAAGCTAAATGAGCATTGTCCAAGCGTGGTGCACTTTTGCTTGGGGATAGCAAGCAGGTTGGAGTCAGAGAAGTTGAAGAGGTATTCGGGACCTGTGTGATGAAGGGCATTGTAGGTGAGCAGGAGAGATTTGAAAATAATCCTGAACTTTACAGGTAGCCAGTGCAGCTGGGCAAGATGGGGATGGGGGGCTTGATGTAATCATATTTTCTTACATCTGGTAAGGATCCTCGGAGCAGCATTCTGCCGGAAATGTAGAGATTCAAGCAGACTGTTGTCCGTGAGATGTTTCACCAACTGACTGGCTACAGCCCTTTCGAGAGTTAAGAGAAAAGGGAGACTGGAGATGGGATGGAAATTAGATAAGTCAGCTGGGTCAAGGGAGGGTTTTTTGAGTACTGGCATATCTCAGGCAAACTTAAGGACAGCAGGAACCGAGCCAGAGTCCAGGGACAGGCTGAGGGTGTGCATAATGGAGGGAACAAGATCAAAAGCACAGAGATGGACAAGGTTAGTCGGCCAGGGGACCAGGGCGCATGTGGCAGTAGTTGATTTCGACAGTAAGCCGGAAACATCAGCAATGGAGAGAGGAGAGAAGGAGAGGGCAGGAGGGGCAGCTGGAGGTGGTCGACTGGGTATGTGGTGGGCGAGCGTAGAACAGATGCTGTCTATTTTGTTTCCGAAAGAAAGGAGAAATCATGACAGGTAAGGAGGATGGACAGGAGTTGGATCTGTCTGTGGCTGGATGTAGGATTTGGTCAATGGTCTTAAAGGGAACATTTGGTTTACTATGTCCCATAGTTATGATTTCAGAGAAGTATTTCACCATGGCCGCGGCAAGCGCACGTCTGTAGCTCGCGAGATGGTCAATCCAGATCTCTCTATGAACCGTTAGTCCAGATGACCTCCACTTGCGCTCAAGCTTACGGCATTCAGATTTAATAAGTCAAAGTTTGAGGCTGTGCCATGGGCAGTTCCGATTTTTCTTGACGGTTCTGCTTGTAAGCCGGGCAACAGTGTCAATTATATGAGTAAGGGTGGTGTTGTAGGGGGTCACCGCATCAGGACGGGAGAGTACCAGTTAGAGGGGATGCAGAGAAACATTCCAAGAGTTTCAGAGGATTCAGCAAATTCTTGGGACAGACGGAGACAACAGTATCATTAACAGAGGAAGCAGCAAGGAAATTATTATTAGCAGTGATTAAGAAATGGTCAGAGAGAGAGAGACACATCTGAGATGGAGAAATTGGAGACATCAAGGCCCCTGATGATCACTAATCACATTATAATAATTGTGCCTGCTTAGTATTCAGATATTTCTTCATTTGCAAGCATTTCAATATAATTTTAATGGATTAATGACGGCAAAGTGCAAATTTGATAGCGGGTGCAGAACACCAGGTGAACACCATTCTTTACATACACCTCATTTTTAGCGACCAGTAAAATCCAACTTTACGGTTGCTAAACACGATTTACGGCAGCACTTTGCATGTATCCTTACATCACCCCCAAAGAGTGTTAGTTAACCCGGATTCTATACTTCTCATGTACTTCTGAAGAACATTTTCAAAACTGTATTTCTTCATAAATAAAAATCAGGTGAGACACAAAATTAACGTTACTTTAGTATTTTTTTATTGCTCAATACCTATTATAAAACTAGCCTGAGGAAATCATACAACAACACTGCATATCAATTTTGTCAGTATGTAAATACATACATTATGCACTGAATGTATTATTTAAAAAAAAAAAAGGCCCCACTTTTTTTCTTTAAATATACATCATTTTTAGAAACCACGATAATCTGCACATTACATTGTAAAATATATTTGTATGTACTGTTGTATAATTAAAGAGCTTGCTAATCCAAGATATAAAACATTTTACATTTTTCTGTGTGATATTTCTTTTGACTCTTATGCCAACTTATTATTATTTTTTTTTTTTTTTGTTTTGCTTCCCTGCCAGCTTACCAAATTCCTACCAGTAAGCATGCCAGGTTTGAGCCTCACACAGATGTGGTATGAATATAAATCATACTTTTTCACACAAGCTTTTTATCTTTCTTTTTCAGCACACTGAGCACAGTAATAAATTCTCCCACATAGGACCTCCATCTTTTCCTGGCCTGAAATAAGTATAGACTTATTGCAAAAACAGATCATATGTATGAACTGCTAGAGAAACTCAATACAGCATCTTCACTGTTTACAGCTAACATGTTAAAAATTTAAAATATTATGAACATGCTCAGTGAATCAGAACTGGCTGGTAAAGACACACTGTTCAAAGGTATGTCTGCTCTATTTTAATCCCTTTATTTACAAAATTGTCTGATGGTGGAGTCAATGCAGTTTTACATTTAACCATTTTACCATTCCTTGTACAAAGCTGGGTATCCTACCTGGGGCAAAAATATACAAGTGCTGACACATAAAATCAGATGATTGTTTTTATGTATGTTTGTATAAAAAAAAATGAGGAGAAATGCAGGAATAAAATGGCTAAATTTATGGATGCAAGTCAGCATAGAATGCACATACTGTACCTTTTTCTTTGGTTTAGTTTTTTGTGTGACCAGTTTAGTCTCTGCTAAAAGTGCATACAGATAAATTACATCACACTGAGTTTTTTTTTTTTTTTTACAAATCTGTTCATAACCTCAAAGACAACATTGCTTTACTAATTAAGCATATACCCCTTGTTCCAGATCAAACAGACAACACCCTTGAATGAAAGCTATTTGGTGTGATACCATGCTACAGGTCAGACACTTTAACCCACACATGGTTCAACTAGTTCCCTCTAGTGGAATGCCAGTGAATTGAACTACAGTAATATTGCTAACATTTGATAAAGGTAGATGTTACATGCAGTGTTAATGGCTCGTGAAATGATGATGTGCAAGCAAGTCTGAGTCAAAAACTCGGTGTACAAAGCACAAGCCACAGCTGTACACAGTTTAATTCTAACAAGATGTCACATGACAACCATGGATTCCATGATGCAAGTTTCTTGAGTACTTTTCTCCATGCATGTATACCACCCTTTCTGGCATTATCCTACGAAAACAGTACATTTGCATGACGTCGGGTTAACTGCTGCTCTTCCCTAAACCCCGAGAGGGAGAGGGGCATTTCGTCTTTGGCTCAAGCAAATTGTCTAAAGTAAAAGGTTAGCACACATGTAAACTTCACCATTGAAAACATATGCATGGGGCAACTTTTACTATAGCTGAGATCGCACCTTGCTGTAAATGGTCAAAATGGTCAAAATATGAAGCACAATTAGGCCTTTGTGCAATTAATCCTTTCCAGCTGGAGGACACAGATTTAAAAGAAGGGCTCCATTTGTATTTATATGTTTTGCCAGAGATAGTTGATATATTACTAACAAATTATACATAAGGACACATCACTCCTACGATACTTACAGGTTGTCAAGTTGTTCCCCGCCCCACCCAACTCCTTAATTGTCTCCGTCCCTGTTTAAACAACTCATACATTATATTAAGTTTTCAGTCATCTTAAACATCTATCATGGTGAGAATGCATGCCCATTCTAAATGCTTGTAGATGCATAGATTTTAGATGCAGAGATGCATATTTTGGATACTAACACTATGTAAAGTTGGCAACTGACAGCCAGTGACAGTATCTACTGATAAAAGGGGTCCAACACAGTTATAAATTAACTACTACAACAACAGTGAAGTTTTGACAGTGGAATTTCAGAACAAGCTAATCCTTCAGTTTGCCAAGAAGTTTTAGTGAACTTGTTTCAATGAAATAATGATGAAATATAAAAGACACAACTGTCCATGACATTAATCAGAAAAGAAAGTCTTCTAGTTGTCATCTTCAGAAGAACGGGGTGTTCTATGCAGCCATCTGCTGATGCAATCGGTTTAACAGCACAGTCAAAATAACTCTATTATTTTAAACAAAGACCAAAGAAAAATAGCCGAGCACCCATTTGAAATTCTTTTTACAACTGTGGTAAAAAGTAAAATGAGCACAGGTTCATTTTTACACAGAGCTTCAAAGCTAACATATTCTTGGTAATGCTACAAAGAAGATCATACCTCAGATTACGTAGTCTGATAGCAGGCAACATTTATAGGTTAAACATAATATTTAAACAATCCTGAATTAGAAAGTGATTTACCACTGTCCTGGTGGATCAGTATTGATCACTGACAGATTAAATCTGTAAAAACAGGTTTTATATCATGAAATTCAAGCCAACTATGCAGCTACCAATATCCAAGTCAAAGAGAGAAACTACTTTTACAGTAGTTCCCTACTTATTTGTCTTACATTTCAAGCTAACATTCTAACACCAATAATACTACCCATTATGCATGAGCAGACTATCTGCATAAACCTAAACTCTTTAAGAACATACATTTTAATATAGTGTATACTTTATATTTTTACTTAAATATGAATATTTAAAACTGTAAACACCTAAAGCAGCCAGAGTTGGACATTGACATTACATACCGATAGGCTTCAGTGAAACAAATTCATTATGGGAGGAGGGATGAAGGTCAACGGGCATCTTCTGTTCCCACTTTTCACTTGGTGAACCAAAGCAGCGGATATTGCTGAGCTACTCAACCCCACAGAAGGAAATTAATCTTATCTACTGAATTACTAGCTGACTTTTGCTCTTCAGCCTGTGGGAGCGCTATGGCAGTGCATGGCTCCTTATGGGCCATCAGCCACAACCAGCAGCTCTATGTGACTGGGAATTTACCCTGCAAGCTCCCGATCTCATGACACCCTCTCTTTCACCAGGCAATGCCTTTACAAGATGAGCCAGTGGGGGTAAATGTAATATTATACATTTATTATCTGTCAAGAATATTTTTTAGTTGTTGTTGTTGAATGGTAAAGTATATCAATCCAAAAGGGTCACCTTGCTACAAATCTTTTCAGGGAGTGTGCTGATGTAGCTGGAAAATGGATTCATAAAATAAATTAAAAAAATGAAACTTGACTTAACGGTTTCTGCCTTCATCATTTCAGTGCAAAAGCAATTTAAATAACTCATAAAAAACAGAATTTCCAATTAAAGGGAGGAACTTATTCGGATATTTTGCAAATATGTTATAATTTAGAATCGTTCTGGAGGAAAATCAAAACTTTTTATTCCTTCTAAATGCAAATGAACAGTCAAATTCTTCTAGCCGTGGTCAAAGACATTACCTCTATTTCAGCACCCATTTTCCCACAGGAAAGAGCAGATTCAACAGCAGCGGATTGGTAAGCAAAGAGGTCTCGAAGACTGACCTGAGCTGAATGGAAAGAATTCAAGTAACATGGTGTCGTGAATTGCTCTAAAAACCAAGATACAGCACAACCAGCCTCTCAAAAAGCATCATTCATGGGTCTATTCACAAACCCAGACAGTTACAGGGAATTCAAATTAGGCTCATTGGTTCCGCATGCACAGCATTGGAAGGCATCTTGGGTACTTAACATCTGTTTGGTTGCAAGTGCTGAGTTCATGCTACCGGCTTAACTCAATGTATGCAGTTATGCATTCAGTTTACGCACATCTTTCATAAGACATTGACTGAGTATTAATGTTATTCGAACAGTTCAAAAAGTCTGCAATTGAAATATCATTAGGAAAACAGCTTAAAACTGCTCTTTTTGGGTAAGGAATCAGCATTCTTTTACTTTCTATTATTAGAATCGAATTTCGATCAATTGGCTTAAAATTCCTACAGCATCAAGATTAAACTGTCTTTAATAGAAAAATAAATACAATTGATTATGCATCTCCTATTTAATGCTGTAAGGTGAAAATTCAGCATCCACAACATACCAGTAGTCCCACATTGTAACTGGTGTAATGGGAGGTCAATGGCACAATAAACACCTAACTTTTCTTTGTGCTATTTCTTGTTCATTGTTAACCCAGTCTGAACTTTATGGCAAGGATGGACTGTTTAAACAACCTTTAAACTTTGAAATATACCTAAGTTGGCTGTAATAAACAGAAAAAGGCTAGGGCAAACTAATCTAAAAAAAGGGCAGATACCTCTTGTCTTGCCATAGACCTTTTTAGTAATTAAGAATACCCATGTGTTTAATGAATTAGTAACCAAAAGATTAGTTAAGGTTTCTGTGGGCTAGATTCTCAGATCTCTTTACCACAACCGTCTTTAGCACATTTTCTTGCTTACTGTTTGGTTAATCTTATTTGGTTTGTTTTCCTTTTTTGAAAAGTGTGTTCTAATGGAAATTTGGTATCAGCATGTAGAATCGTTCCCAGTATTTTTAATTACTACTAATATTTAGCAACTTTTTTGGAGAGTTGATTAGGTTTTGGAGCAGTTCAGAGCCATACAAAAGCATGGCTCTGAACCAAAACACTTTTAAGACAGATGGATGCAGAGACTAGCCATCGTTATTTGTGCTGTAGTTCTATGATAACGATTAACAGTCAAAGTCAACTACAGTTGTCCCTCCCCCCTATAAAACGCCACCCTTGCATACCACCAGTTATTCACTCTGAACAAATGTCCCCAATATAAAAACAGTGATATTTTTAACCGTTATATCGGCACCCGCCAACTTCCCAAGCCAAGCAAATGTAAACATAGTCATTGTAGTTCCCATCATTGTAGTGCCAGTAAAATACTCATGGCCAATTAAAACAATGAAGTATTGCAGTTAACCTTTGACTGGCTTTCCTAACTCATTAACTGAACGTTCATACCAATGTCATCAACACTGCCGCTCCCAAAGCAAAACAGAAAGCACAAAATGGCGAGTCGACCCTACATTTAACACCAGAGCAAAAGAAGCAAATCTGCATGTTATGCAGCTCAAAATAAGAAAGCAAGTCAGCAAGACATTGCAAATGTTTTTTCACCTAAGTGAGGCATAATCGAAGGGCAATTTGAGACATTCTAATGGATAAAAACAAATGGCTTACCTTGATGGAACCAATTGATTTGTTTAACCTTAAAAAGTCTTGATGCAGTCTAAATTAAGTGACTTTTATATAAAAAAAAAAAGTAAATATTAAAAATCAATATATAAATAAATACAGTAAGATGTTTGTTTACGTGCAAGTTTTACACAAATGAAGGCTGACAAACTAGTTTCATTTTTGTCAAAACAGCAAAATTTTTTTTTTTTTTTTTTTTTTTTTACTTTTAGCTTAAAAAAAAGTGTTTGCCTGTACATGTTCAACGTTTTTTTTTTTTTTTTTTTTTTTTTAACTGTTTAAAAAAGGAATGCTGTTGAGCTTAAATTGCTTTGTGAAATAAATAGATGGCATCGTTCAACGGGGGATATTATCCAGCAGGCCTACAGGCGTGCCACAAACAGTAAAGTTCAAATTACCAGTCCAGTAAAAAAAAAAAAAAAAATGGAATTTAGACTCTAAAATGAGTGTTTCTTTTTTTTTTTTTTTTTTTAACTATAAACTGTTCCTCAAAATTAACTGTAATTGTATAACTAAAAAATAAAATGTTTGACTTTATTGCAAACATAGGCGGTTGTGTGCGTGTGTTTTTTTTTTTTTTTTTGCCTCTCGCTTATTGCCTTTTTTTGCCCATGGCCCTTACCTGGCGGTATAAAGAGGTCTGACTGTATAATATTTAAGAAATGCTTCTGCCAGCATCTGCACACTGTGTTTATGTGTCTGCTACAATCCCCTGCTCTTTATACACCTGTGGAAGGCAAATACGTAATTAAGCATTAATAATTCAACATGTGGAATGTTATTTAAAAATCAGGTTAATTTAGAAACAAACTGGAAAATCCCAACAGATACATGTATGGTCACAGACAGTGTTAGGATGTCTGGGAAATCTTTGGGGTCTCATAAGGACAGCAGTTATCTCATTATCCTGGCTGCTGTTTCTTGGCCTACATTTCCTAGCAACCAGGAGCAACTCCCAAATCATTCCCCACTCCTGCATGTTTCCCACCTGGGACAAAGACACGCTAACAGATTGTCATGGCAACTACAACAACCACACAAGAACTTCGTTCTTCAGGGAAAGTGAAAGAAAATCTTGAAAGGAAGCTGGAAGATAGAGGCCCCGCTATCCTAAGTTTCCCACTGTTAGAATGTAATTACAAAATTACTTGGACAAAAAGCACTTTCCAAATGAATGTGTTGCACTGAATGGGGAGTTTTGTCATTGAGACTTTGGTGCTGAACTGCAAAGGGGCAAACAAAATCCAGTAAAACCATAATTCACAATGAATGATATATTGGAAATGGCCACCAACACTGTTCAAACATATGGTAATGCATTTCTAAAACATTCACTTGTGGAATTACCCTAACTATTAACCGTAAGCACATTTTTCGTTAACATAAGATTAAGAAAAGCTCCAAATTAAAAAAGTTATCATTCAAAATGTGAATGGCTTTGTTAACCATCATTTTTATTCCTGCAAGAAAACAAATATTACATGAAGAACAGCATATTGTACACAGCATAATCCAATAATATGAATGTTTTCATTTTTTTTTTTTAAACAATTCCTGGATGTTGTGGTTTTATTATTGAGATACTATTATTAAATATGAAACATGAATACATGAAAGTTGTGAGGGTTTACCCAGGTAGGCACCCGCTGGTACATTTCTTCAACAAGTATTGCAATCTTACCAACCATCACATAAATATTTGTCAATGGCTGAATAAAATTCAGTCATATTGATATCACAAAGCAAAAAAAGTGTTTAAAAATGCACAAAAGACATAAGAGAGGATAATGGAAGTCTCCAAGTCACAAATATATGAAAACAAGCAGCTATATTAGTAGTATATATACCCTTCACCAGGGACATTAAAATGCACTGCTGATGCAAAGATGGATCACAAAGAACTTACTGTATTTTAACTCGTACAGTGAATGCCCACAACAACCCATATACAAGATTACCACAGTAAAAACATAGCAAAGCATAAAAAGCATAGTGAAAGCATGGTAAAGCATAGGAAAGCAATGTAAAGAAAGCATATTAATAAACATAGCAAACCAGGGTAAATTATGGTTAGTACATGGAAAAAGCATGGGAAATGTGCGAAAATACAGTGCAAAAATACCATGGTAAACTTGTATAAAGGAAGATTCATCATAATTAGATGAGCAGTTCAAGGTACAGTTAAATTGGAATGTGCCACCACAGTATATGACCTTTGCTAGGGATATTCTTCCATCATTCCTGTTGTTTATATGAAATGTGTCTTTGAATTTAATTAGTATTGTTGTTAAATTGCTTTATAGTTAATACTACATAAGTGGATTATGGATACAATAAAGGAAGGAAGCAAGGAAGGAAGAATTGCAATTTGGAATGTTTCCAGTTACATTTAATATTTAACTATTTCATAGTTTTCCTGCATATTTGGTATGAAACACTGGAACATGCTGTCACATCAAGTCACCGAACACGTCACTTCTCATACTTGTACCTCCTAAGACACTGTACATTTGATTCCTCATTTAGTTTTATCACTTTATAGTCAATTTACATAATTTGGGTTTTATTTACTTTCCCACACACCAATGCAAAACCCTGAATTAATCAGTGATACTGGAGGAGATGTCATTTACTGTCAAGAACTTGTGATCACTGTAATTCAGGGTGAACTGTGTATGGGCAGCTGGTGTGAGGTGTTGTGGTACCTACAGTTTCATATATACAATACCATGAAAAAGTATTTGCCCTCTGTCTGATTTTCTGCTTTTTTGCATATTTTTGACACTGTGTTTTCAGATCTTCAACCAAAATCTAATATTAGATAAATGGGACCCTGAGTGAACAAATAACACAAAATTTTGATACTTATTTAATTTAATTAAAGAAAGTTATGCAACACCCAATGCCCCTGTGTGAAAAAGTAATCGCCCCCTTAGACTCAATAACTGTTTACGCCACCTTTAGCAGCAATAACTGCAACCAAACATGTCCTGTAATTATTGATCAGTCTCTCACAGCGCTGTGGAGGAATTTTGGCCCAAGGCTTCATGCAGAACTGCTTCAACTCAGTGATATTTGTGGGTTTTCGAACATAAACTGCTCGTTTCAGGTCCTCCCACAACATCTCAATGGAGTTTAGGTCTGGACTTTGACTAGGCCACTCCAAAACTTTAAATTTCTTGTTCTTCAACCATGCTGATGTAGACTTGCTTGTGTGTTTCGGATCATTGTCTTACTGTATGACCCAGCTGCGCTTCAGCTTCAGCTCACGGACGGATGGCCTGGCATTCTCCTATAGAATTCTCTGATATAGAGCAGAATTCATGGTTCCTTCAATGATGGCAAGCCGTCCAGGAACTGACGCAGCAAAGCATCCCCAAATCATGACACTAAGTAACATGCTTGACCGTTGGTATGAGGTTCTTACTGTGGAACGCAGTGTTTGGTTTTAGCCAGACATAACGGGGTCCATGTTGGCCAAAAAGTTCAATTCTTGACTCATCTGTCCATAGAATATTGTTCTAGAATTCTTGAGGATCACCCAGGTGCTTTTTGGCAAACTTGAGATGAGCATTCATGTTCTTCTTAGTGAGCAATGGCTTCCACCTTGTTACTCTGCCATGAATCCCATTTTTGCCCAGTGTCTTTCTGATGGTGGTTAGCCGAGGCAAGAGAGGCCTGCAGATCCCTGGATGTGTTCTAGGGTTCTTTGTGACTTCCTGGATGATTTTACGCCTTGCTCTTGGAGAGATTTTGGCAGGATGGCCACTCCTGGGAAGATTCACTACTGTTCCAAACTTTCTCTGTTTGGACAATATGGCTTTGGCTGTGGTTTGGTGGAGCCCCAGAGCCTCAGAAATGGCTTTGTAACCTTTTCCAGATTGATAGGCATCAACAACTTTTTTCTGTTGGTCTTCAGGAATTTCTTTTGATCGTAACATGATGTGCCTCCAGAACCTGTGTGCTCACAACTTCACTCTGATTGTAAGTGTTGGATAACATGGAAAGAAGTTTGAATGCAATATAACACACATGTTTGCAGGCTTGTACACTGTTAGTTTTAAAAGGAGATTATCAGAGGAGGTATAATAACTGGGGGGAAAATGCAAGATTGCAAGATTGCATTGCACTGATGACAACTGTCTGACTGCTGGAATAAACACAATCACACATTGCTGGAGGAACCGATGCCTTCAAGAGCTAACAGCATAAAGGAACAAAGGGCCACACCAAGATAACACCATCTTAGGCAGCGTGAGCCAGAACCGACACGTACATGAGACTCTCCACAGGGGGTTGCCCAGGGTGATTGAACCGACAAAGAGAAGAAAGGAGGGTGGGGCTGAGGTCAGTGGCTACTTAATCAAGGTACACTCAGCTCAGCTCACCTCTCTCTTTCATTAAGACTAGTATTGGAGACTTGTTGATCGAGAAAGTCCTGGAGAATCAAACCTACGTTACTGCATTGTATTATTTTGCTCTGTTATGTTTTGTTTTGAACTTAAGTTTTGTACCGTGCAGTTTGCATATGAAAGTGTGATCTGTACTCTTTTGCTTTGAGAGTTCTTTTTGTTTCTGGAATTAAACCTGTATATATTGAATAAACCAAACTTATAGCTGAAGAAAAGGACTGTGCATTTATTTAATCAAGAAACAACTACTTACTACTTTAAAAAAAGTACATCAGTAAGGGCCAAAGTTAGTCAGATTATATTGGGCAGGGCTGGCCCAAATCAAGCCTGATTGTTAACCAAAATATTCAAACACTGACACTGTAATTTTCTCTCAGACTCCCTCTATATACTACTTCAACCCACAAAAAGACTGTTTTGACCAAATTCAATGTGAAAAATGTGAAAAAATGTAGAAAATCATATATATATATATATAATATATATATATATATATATATATATATATATATATATATATATATATAGAAAAGTCATTAAAATCCTTTAAATTGATGTAAGGCAAGGCAGGGTCAGATAAACAATGCACAATTGAGACGTGAAAAATGCAAAGAGTAGAAACATGCAAAAATGTCTAAGACTTTTGCACAGCAGTGTGTATATATATATATATATATATATATATATATATATATATATATATATATATATATATATATATATATATATATATATAATCACATCACAATACCGTTCTGGCTGTATTCAGCCCTAGGCAATGTTGTTTTTATTCTTGGGAAGTGTACAAATTACCCGTTAATCTACAACATGGATAATGTTTTGTATTATTATGGGGCTCCTAGTGTCTTCCTACAAGTGATTTGGTCCATTGATGGATTCCAGAAAAAATACTAATCACATACTTGAACAGCAAGTGAAACCACCTTGCTCTACAATTCTGTGTTCCAGAGAATGTAACATTTGGATCTGCAGGTGGTATTTTGTACCAATGACAATCATTGTACAACCATCCAAATATCTTCTGGCAACTCTGTACTGCACTTATGTAAGTCTGGATTTTAGTAAACGTTTCCATTAGCAGGGCCCTGGACTTATAGGACATCTAGGGGTATATTCAGTGGCGTATCTAAATACTGCCGGCATTTAAATGATTAAAATAGCATCGTCCCTGACATTTTAAATACTGTAAAACAGGATTGTTTTTGCGGCAACTTAATTTCACTAATGGCCTTCAAGGTCCATTTTTACTGCAATAAATGTTTGCGCTTCATTTTCTTTTAATGTACGGCACACGTATGAATAATATATTTCACGGCACATTTATTTTTTGGATTGTTAATAAACGCGAAATTAGCAAACATTTCTTGATCGTGAAATGTTCTTGTTTTACAGTATTTTTACAGACAATAACACACCAAGAACTGTGATGCATTTAGAACGTTTTTGGTCCCTCACCATTTGATGATTCCTATCATTCAGACTGCTCAGTCCGAGTTACAGTGCTTTGACCTACAGATTTTAGAAGTTGCTCTTCAGTTCTGGCTGCCAGTAAAGCTTTTTTTTATTACTAACAAACCACATGCAGTAAACTGAATGGCATTAATTAACCGCTTCAGTATGTGCTTCTGTCGTAGTGAGCATTCTGAAAACCATGCCTAGTTTGAATACAATGCAATGTTAAGCACATAACAGCTGCTTTTACTTTCATCAGAATGATGCTGATCATCCAACATTCTTGGAATGAACATGTGACTTACACAAGCAAACCAACAATACAAAAAAAACCAAAAAAAAAAAAGTCAAGCACACTGTGGCAGGGCAGGGCCCTGTCTGTAAATATTGTGCTGTGGTGATTTGGTTGTGGTTGGCAGGGATGGGGTTAATTTCCTATCCCTGCCAAAATACATGTGAGAATGTGGCTGGAGCTAATTGAATAATTGATAATTAGGCTCCAGCCACATGCTATAAAAAGGGGGAAATTACTTTGTTTGGTGGAGGTGTTTGGGGGTTCTGGGTTCTGGCTTGGCTTGGCTTGGCTTGGCTTGGCTTGGCTTGGCTTGGCTTGGCTTGGCTTGGCTTGGCTTGGCTTGGCTCGGCTTGGCCCTGCCCAGCCTGAACAGTTTGTTGTTTAATCCTTTTATTTTTGTCTCTTTGAGCCGTGTTTGTTTGACTTTTTGATTTATTTTTTGTTGATTAAACAGCGCAGCAGTGCTTTCACTGCAGTTTATTGTCTCTGAGTCTCTGTCCTCCCGGCTATCCTGCCACACACACAATTGTCATTTAAAAAAAACAGCTAATTGAACTCTTATTACCTAACATCTCCTATTCCAATTATAAAAAAAAAAAAAAAAAACAATCAAATCGTATTGACATTGTACACGCAAACCTCAGAGTACCCAGCTTGTGCACTGTGGGGGCTGTAGTTCCTTGTCAGAGACTTGCACACATGCTGTAGAAATATCAGCACTTGCACGATTTCACTAACATTAGTTGGCATCAGTGCTTTTGCATTACAGGGTAGCAGCTGTTTATAGTTAGACAAGAAATGTACTTAGTCAAAAAAAAAAAAAGAATTAATCTGTAGGAAAAAGTATAGTGTTAAAATCCTGAGAGATTATTTTAACATAAACATACCAGCAATTTGGAAGTCAGTGGACATGTCAGGGGATGCCTGTTGGACAGCTGACCTTCGGTACACTACATGAACTCTCCCTTCATCTTCATTTCTCTGCATCCCCTGTTGCAGTGGTTCAATGAAGTATTCCTCAGAACCTGTTCGAATCATCCCAGCCTAGAAACAGAGGGTAAAACAAAACGTTTTTCAACCACTCATAACAAATAAAACAGAAACATGCTGCTAACAACATCTAAATTGATGAAATGCTATAATGCAGTATCTAGCACAAACATAATAATAATAATAATAATAATAATAAAAATAATAATAATAATAATAATAATAATATTAATAATTATTAGTCAAATAATGCAACATGTTTTCTATTTCTAAATACGATCAAAACTTTCAGATAAACCTAATTATAACTTAAACAACTTGCCTGATACAGGATTCTGAATTATAGCTCTTGAAGCAAGAATTTTTTTGTGCTAGCAAAATGTCTGGTTGGTGGAAAACCAGATTTAACGACAATATTCACAGTACCAACTTAAAGGACAGATTT
Organism: Polyodon spathula; assembly: GCF_017654505.1. Classification (NCBI taxonomy): domain Eukaryota; kingdom Metazoa; phylum Chordata; class Actinopteri; order Acipenseriformes; family Polyodontidae; genus Polyodon; species Polyodon spathula. The sequence continues at coordinate 73,193,752 of NC_054535.1, forward strand.
CCTTTCTGTCCATATTATACTGGTACTAAGTAAACCTCTCCCTGTGGTTATCATCAATTAATTAGCAAGCTAGTACAACTCAGTATCTACAGCATAACAGCTTGCGTCATCCTGACTGGAGTCTACATAAAGCTGGAATATTTCTGAATAGGGGAACATTATTCTTCAAAAGCCTTAAACATTGTGAATTGTAGGTTGGGGTCAAGAGATATGTTCATGCATTAGGGACAGTGATCACAGTACTATATAAATGCAGTTATACCTGGAAGGCATCTTCTCCAACAGAAATGGGAATATCAAATTAGCAGCATTAGTCAGGTTTGAATCCAATCCAAGATCTCAATCCAATTGAAACTCACTGGGATGCAGGATAGTGAACCCGATGTCTACATTTACTTTGCTCAAATATATTTAAAATGAACAGATAAGAAATGAAAATTGAAATATTTGACTACTTTTGAGCTAGATTCTCAAAGCTATTTACTCCAAAATGTCGTCAGCATGATATTTTCACAAAGTAATAACACGCCCAATAAAGTTACCACACCAGAAATAATCAACTCAGATATTCAATGCTGGGGATCGCTTTTGAGGAAATAATCCCAAGCCAGTTTGCACATGTTTTAATCTATTTTAAATCCTACTATATACAAATAGTGATTATGTATTCAAGAAAGTTACCATGTCACTGTGAAATTGTCAATTTTAAGGTGTATAATGTGAACGTTATCAAAACACCATTTACATTTTGTTTTCTATGATGTAATTTAAATCAGACTGTAGTATAATGTTGCAATAATATTCCAGATAGGACCATACGTTGACAAGATGTATTTTTTTTTTATTTTTTTTTTCCCTTTGGAGACAAAGCACATGCAATAGTATCAAACGTTTTTCAACAAGGGATGAGGCTGCTGTTATCAAACTGGTCTAGTAACTGCAACTACAAAAAACAGAGGGCACATTAAAATGAATTGCATTGATATGAAGATAAAGAAAGGGGAAAAACCTGCTAAGAAGCCGTTCTTCTCTTTTTTTGTATTCCAATACTAAGGTTATTAATTTTCTTCAATTAATTGAACAGAATGTATTTAAAAAAATAAATAAAAAATCTCTCTCCAAACGCTGTTTTAGTAATAAAGAAATTGCTAAAAATGCCAGACATGACATCACATTGTTTTTCATCCAACAGTTGTTTTATACTCGTTTAATACTGGAAATAGTTAGGATGTCCCGCTTTTTTTTGTTTTTCATATAATTAGGTCATTAGTTATATTATTGGCTGGAAAACCAAGGCAGAAACTCCACTGTGCCTATTTTAGACAGGGTAGGGAATGCTGTGCTTTCTCCCTTTACCTTTACTAAATGGATACATATCAAATCCTATGAGGTAAACAGTTCAACTCAGCCCCAGTTCAGGCCTCATGTACATAGTCTACTTTCACAGTCAGGTTGGAATGTGGTCAAAATGTAATTTCCCATTCCTCATCATACCTCAAGCTGGCCTCATCAGGGAGATCCTACGGTATTGTTCAAATTTGCAATACACACAATTTCAGAAAAGCCTTAACCCTGATTAACATAAACAGCCTAATTTTGTCAACTCCACTCATTCTTAATTTGCCACACTGGATTATCTATCAAGATAACTGGGTTAGGTTGTTGATGTGTTCAGCAAGTCTACCACAGACAGTCAAAACAATTAATTGCTGTGAACTACTTCATGTAAACTGAAAGCAAAAAAGAAAAAGAAAAAAAAACATAGTTACAACCTGGCTTAAAACAGTAAAACCTTGAAACCCCATACTAGTGCCTCACTAGAACTCAATGTAATAGGAAAAGGACCAGGAATAAACAAAATTAATTAAATAAAGATTTGCAAGGAACTGTTTAAAATATGCTTGCTGTGTTGTTTAAGGGATAATGGCACGAGGAACCCACCACAGCAATGCCATTATCACTTCTATACTGCTGTCTTTTAAAGTAATTAACTACCTCAGTTTGTTAGAAATAATCATTGTAATTCACTGAAAGAGTTGACTTTTGTGAGAGGAGGGCTCGAACTTCCCTGTGAAGCATTTCATCAGTAAGCAGGGGTTTTATAAACAAGTGTCGTTAACTGAGTATTAACAGACCTGATGACCTGCATAGAAAACAATGAGAGAGGAGTGTATGGCTGTTCTATTATACCCCTGTAAAAACAGAGATCCACTTTTAGAATGGGTACATACAGTACCCAGAGTTTCTTGTGCCTTTGCCAACCTCAGCTGTACTCCCTATATTCAGGAGAAGTAGAGCTGTGCTTGTTAAATCAGCATTATGATACAGGCCTGCAGACACTTATTTGCATGCAAATAACTTGGCTCTTTAAAGTCTATTTTGTCATGATCAAGTAAGCACCTTTGGTTGCTAAGTTACAGCAGAAAGTCCTCATCTTGACAAGCTTTATAGCTTCAACAAGGTCATTAGCCTTAAGCTGAAAAATAATCTTTGAATCAAACTGCGGTGTGGGGCCCAAAAAGAGCTATGGTAACGCTGCTATTTGTTAATACGCAGTTCTTTGTTCAAAGTGACTTTAAACTACTCCGTATGATAAGAAAGAAATGAACACTAGTGTACTTTTATTTTCTGTCTCAAAAGCATACAGTCAACTAGTTAGTTGACTTAACCAGTCAACTAACAAAAACAGAGCTCTAGTGCAAATATGTCTCAATATATTTAATACAGTCAACCACTCAAGTTCTAAAAGCTCACAGTTCATTTAAAAATACAATGCACTGAGTAAACCGCCATGGTGTCTTCTATTTCAACTATAACTACAGAGCGCACAGAATGCACAAGGAGATAACAGCGTTCAAACTGCACAAAATCACCACTTTATACAGTGGTCTCCAAGTGCACTCTGTGCATCCCCTAGTTATAGTTATTATAGTAACAAAGTGTTTTGTTCTTTCCATACTTGGATCTTCTTCTCCCTGTCTGACTTGAACCAAATCAGTCATTCACTTGAGCAACAGGTTGCTGTCACAATGGCTGCGTTCCTAAATGTAACGCTGAGAAGCAACAACTCTCAAAATCATTCCTAAACTCACCGTTGATAGCTAGTAATGTGCAGAGTTGGCTCAACTCTGACTCAACAAACTCAACGGCTCTCAGGGCTGGTGAGCTGCTCAACAGAAAGATGGCGTCATGCCAAATATTAAACAAAAATTATGAATGGAATTTAAATGGAGATAAAGATACTGCCATCAAAATGGTAATACACACACACACACACACACACACATATATATATTTGAGAATACGATATAATATATATATATATCATATACGATATATATATATTATATTATATATATAATAAATAAACACAGCATATTTGACAATGTAACTACTATAATACATATATATATATATATATATATATAATATATATATTATATATATATATATATATATATATATATATAGTCATCATTGTAACAGTATATACGCTGTGTTTTATTTTTTATACAATAAACTTTAATATTTATACAATATATATATTACAAAGTAATGGAGCACATTTAATACAAACTTGTATTTAAGATTTTGTATTATTCTTTTTACTAGATTCTGAAGCTGCAGGCCCGATATGCAGAATCGCTCATTAAAAATTTTACCGTTTAGTTTATGAATGCAAAAAGCGTTGCTAAATACCCAGAAGTGTTGTGACAATAGTGACGTTTTTTGTTGAGTCAACGCTCAACAGTACCATTGAATTTAGGTACGCACACTATGTTGTCAATGGAACCTTTTGTTATGTTAGATTGATCCAAGCTGTGGATTGTGTTATTGCAGAATAACAGGATTTGGAATCTCAGTGGAAGTGAAACGCAAACAGGTTTCACTTATTTAATTTATGTACCCGTACACCACTAGTAACACAAATGAAAAACACAATGGCATGTCCTCATGTTTAATTTTATTGGATTGACATGCAAGTTCAAAACAGAAGTTTTTCTCAGGTAAACACTGGTTGGAGAAGAGAAGAATAAAAATTGTTTAAATGAAGAGTTGAGCAATGATTTTTATTTCGAATTCTCGAGTGCTCTACTCAAATACTAACTTAAGCATGATTTGCACAGAACTAAAAAAAAGAGGTCCTCAGAGTTGATCAAAAGCGGAGGATGTCTAGTAACCTCCCAGACATGGATTAGTTTTCATCAAGAAAAGTTGGTAAATTCAACTTTGTACATGATTTGTAAACAGTGAACCGGGTGTAAATAACTAAGTTCATTTTACCTTCTTTTCCAAAGACTAAAATAACCATTTCGTCTTTTGTATTCCCATATCCATAAATTAGGATAGAAAAGAGATCCTCAACTGGGGAGCCATCCAGGTCAGAGGAGAGGCCTTGGTTTCGAAGGCTGCTAGCCCCAAGGATCTGAAAACACATAGGAGATCTCTGGCTCGGCAGAGGCGCCTCTGAGTGAGGAAATCAGTCCTCATGTTGTTAGGACCTGAAAGGAAATGGAAATACAGCAGAGCCTTACGTGATGAGGTAAGATAAGCGCATGAGCTGTGAAAGGGTCCCCTCTGACACGTGGTGAAAACCTCCCTTTAACAAAGGTAGAGGAAGTGTAGCTTGACCTAAGGTCGGGAAGTGAGACTCACTTACCCCCAAAGAATGAACCGCCTGCTACAGAACAGTGAGACTGAGACAAACAGAACACGTGCAAGTGCATAACATAAACACAGAGAAGAAAGGGACATACAAGACAAACAAGGAAAGAGGTTTAGAAAGGGTTAGAGGTGGATAATGTGTTTACCTGCCGTTCAGTGGAGAGGAAAAAAGCCCTTTTATTAGTAGGTGAAAACCTCTGGTGGCCCTGGCGGTCAGTTAGCCTCCACTCCGGGCATGCTAGCTATTTTCTGATGAGCTATAGCAATGTCTGTAGAAGATGAGCGTATCGACAGCTGAGGAAGTCCAACGTCCCAATATTTTTTATTAGGTGGAGATTATGATGTTAGCCTTGGCTGCAAAAATGGCTGCCCCGATTCTAAATGAGTGAGGGGTGTAGGACTGCGGTAGAAGACCTGCTCTGGAGACAAGGGTGGTTAGATGGGATGAGAACCAGTGTTGAGATATGAATGTGCGGGAGGAATCGATGAAGAGCGGACCTGTTGGGAGAATGGCCTTCATGAGGGAAATGTACTTTGTCATGGAAGAGTAGGGGCATACTGGAGAGTCGATTTTTTATAGTTCAATAAAGTGTCCTTGATGAAATGGGTTCGGTTTTGGAGGCGAGGAGCCAAATGTGGAAGTGTGAGTCCGGAAACAGGAAAAGGTTGCAGGAACGCTGCAGAAAGCTGGAAGCTGATGAGAAGGTGAACTCTTAGCATCTGAGAAATCTGAAGAAAGCTGCTAGCACATAACTTTAATGGCCAGGCCATCAAAGGGAGAAAAGCAGCCTCTCAGGAGAGTTGAGAATGTAGAATGTCTGTTGGTATAGGTAGGCGATAGGATGATGTGACAACCATATCCATGGTGCTAATCCTACCACCACCAGGTGTGGTGGTGGTGGGGGGGGGGGGGCTCTGAACTGGATCTCTTGGAGTGTCAAGCAAATTGTTGGAATGGATAGAGTTGTGGAAGGCACAGACATGAGGCGGTAATGGATTGCGGAGATATACGATTCAAAAGTAGCAGGAGCCAGATGAAGAGAATCTCTTGCGTGGAAGACGAAAGCCAAGATCCATTCTTGATTAAACGGGATAGGTTGGATAGGTTTTGAGCACAGAAGGTTGCAAATGCTGTCCAGCTGGTAATGTAGCATGACTTAATAGCAGGAGCTGAAGCCGCTGCCATGTAGCTTCAGGCAGATTGCAGGATGTTAGAGAGTGTCGAATTCAGTTGAACGGCAGATGTCAGAGCTGTGGAGTCTGAAGAGGGGATGGGGACGCAGAATGTTCCAATTGATGAAATCGGGATACCTCTAGACGACAAAAAGCATCGGCAGCATAATTGTGAGTACCAGGCAGGTTACGAGCCTGAAATATAAAATTGTGAGAGACTGAGATCCAGATTAGACATCGAAGCATTTGCATAATAAGGGTGAAGGAAGAGGGCCATCTATTAATGACGTAAACAGTGGATTTATTGTCGCTATAAAAAAGTATTGATTTTTGTCCATTGGTGACCCCAGAGGTGAGCGACTGTAACGATGGGGTATATTTCCAGAAGAGCTGTAGATTTTAGATGAATGGATAGGCTCTGGATTGAGGGGCCATTTCAAAATAAATATTGTTCCAACTCGTGGAGGCAGTGTGGATAGATTGAGCAGAGGAAGTCACAAAAAATAGAAAAAGCAAGAATTCCCCCCCCCCCCATGGTTAAATACTTAAGAAGGCATGAGTCACGAGATTTAAGGGTAACTAAAAGGTCCCCACAATCAACTATACGGTGGTCAAGAAACTCAGAAGTGTAGATAAGTATGGAAATTAAGTATATTTATATATTATATATATATATATTTTTACCTTCCAAGTATTTCTTTTCGAATATTAGGTGTAAGACAATGACACCTAATAGAGGCTGAGTGGGAACAAGATGCAATTGTCGATGCAAGATTGTATTCGGGGATGTCAATAGCGGGGACAGAAGATGAGGTACTAGAAGCAGAAGCTACTGCAGGAATAGAGGTTGAAGAGAAGGTAGTAATGGCCACTGATGTTGACAGTATGACGCGGTTTTCCAAGTTGCCGAGCCAGGTGTCGTTGATGAGTTTGCGATGGACTGGATCGGGTCTTTTAAATCACTGAAGATGCTTTGATGTGGGAGCGGGTGCGGTGTCTGCAGCATCTGCTTAAAGTTGCTTGCAGGCTAGGAGGAAAGGCAGGTTCTGCGGACAAGGCTTCACAGCACATGTTAAAAAGCTACACAATCACTGCCGGCATGAATGTTGATGCCTTTGTTAAACAGAGCTTTTAAAAGTCTGGCGATGGACCAATCTTTACAATGGAGAGCCAGCGGAGATTGAGTATGGGACAGGTGCTTTAAAATGGCACTGTCGCTGGGCTGGAGGCTGGATGGTTGCAAGATAGAGCTGCTGTAGTCAGAGAGAAAGAGACCGAAGGATGAGAGTTATCTTCATAGCAGGTAGGAACAGAGGTTAATTGCTCTGAATCGGACGAGAAGGCAAGGTGACAAAGTTAAGACACGCTAAAGAAAGCAGGTTTAAGCAATTAAGGGCCCCAGCTCCTGGCCCCCGAATTGTTTTCCCCGAAAAAGGCTAACATATTACGGTTTATTGTATCAAACTTAACATAACACTGACATGGTCGACTGGCATGGGAGTAAAAAGACACAGGGCACAGGTCCAGATGTCCTGTAAAAAAATTGGAGCACCACTGAGAAAATTATCTGGGATAAAAATTTGCATGGGACTAAAGTTATTAATTTCCAAAACCACCTATTTATGTTGTGATTTTTAGTCCCATGCGAATGAGGCTTTACATATCACTATTTTATATTTTGCATTTTCCAATGAAACACATGGCACCTTTACTTATTTGGTGTCAACTTTCTGGAATCATATCTTCCATTGGTTTTAATGAGGAATGACTTAAGTGAGTTTCCAGTCCTTTCCATCTGATTTAATAAATTAAAGACAACTTGTTTGTTTTTGAAGTCTGCAATTGTACAATGCACACTGGCACCCACAATGATCTGATATCACAGTTTCCATTACAGAAAAAAAAAAAAAACACTTTATTGGTACTAACAAACTTCCAAAGAGAACAGTTATGAAAAACAATATGTATAAATGTATGCAAATACAAAAGTCACATAGCTGAAGTCAACAAACAAACTCCATATTGTTGTTGTTTACTAAATGTATATTCAACACAATTGTTAATATTATTCTACAAAAAAAAGCATTATAGGAGAATAAAAATGAAAAGTTTCAGCCAAAAATCTGGACAAAAGCTGTGAAGAACTATACAATGCCAAACTTGAATTGCCAGAAGGGATTACTCAAACAGAGCTAAAAGTTTCTGCCTTAAAAATCCAAAACAACTTAAAATGTAAAAATTAAACAACTGAACATAACTTTTAAACAAGTGCTTTTTGCAACCTACATTTTCTGAGACATCTGCAAATACAAAAACACAAGAATCAGTAGCAGGAAAAAATAGATCAGCATACTCTTACTCTATAGTGAAATGTGTGACATACGGACAGACAAACAGCGTTCCTCCCTATCCCTAGACTCACAACAGTGGAAAAGTTTTATCATAGTTGGGGCAGTTCTCAAAAAAGTTAAAATGTAAGCATGAAATATGAACTCAGTTAAAGACAGATGGTGTATCCTCTAGTAAGTTATAGTTAGTGCAAATGACAAATATTTTTGTCTTTCCATGCCCTGGATTTTCTTTTATGTATTTATTTATTTATTTTTTACATTTATTTTTTTATTTTTTTTTGTAAATAGTCAATTATCTTCTGCTTTCTCACTGAGTCCAACTTTGATGAATCAGTCATGTGGATCGATGACAGGCCCCTTTGTGGCTTACAAATACAGATTCTGAAACTCTCAATAACTCCTGAATAATCTGCTCACCAAGATTGGATTGGAGCAGCTAAACGCTGCTCTCCAGAAATATGCAAAACTCAAAAGGGTGTTATACCTACAGTACATATGCCAAACTCCAATATATCCCTGTCATACCAGCAAGGAATAAGAAGTAAATAATTGATTTGGTTACCTGCCCATATAAACAGCATGTTAAACAGGGAGTAAATAATGGCAGTGTAAGTGCAGACCAAACATTTACAATACAGTACTTCAGTTTAGGCATAACAGGATTTTTGAAGAGTAAGTATGAAAACAAAGAATGAAAATATCATCCACATAAAGATGTGAGAATGAGTGGCATGATTTCTTATAGGGTTGACCCTACAGTATCAGCCCTTTGTGCAGCTATGTTGGTCAACAGTTTCCAAAGATGCAGCTTCAAATCCTTGTAGATAAAGAAATAGCCTCAAAACTAACAGCAGAGTGAATGTTTACAATCTGTAATTTGTTTCTTTATTGCCAGTAACAGGTCAGGGAACAACCTGAAACCTTGGTTAACAACAGAAATTAAAGATAGTGGAGATAGACAGTAACCAGGTTTCCTGGATGGAAGTTCATGTTGCAGACTCTTGAGTGGAATTAGAAATCTAGTTGTAAGAATGGCTCACATTTATGAAATTGTAATTAGTTTGAGTAAATATAGATAGCACAACTAAATAATACCCAACTGAAACTTTACAGGTGTCTAATGCCCATGTACCACGAGGCAACTTTCAGGCAACTTTTTCTGGAACTATATTTGTAGGTGACTTTTTTTTTTTTATAATCAAATTAAGATAATATGTAGTAACTTAAATCATTGATGTGGTGAAAATTGTTTAAAAGTGTCATCTGTGACAAGTTGTTTTGTAAATCGCTAAAAAAACCATGTACCTGAAAGTGTTTCGTGGGCTTTAAGTATGGGTCTGTGGCAAAGGTGCCTGTCCCTTTTATTATTTATGTATTACTATTATTTGAGTTATATTTTTATTGTTGTTATTATTATTAGTAGTCGTAGTAGCAGTATTGTTATTATATGTATTTCTTTACTGTTTGAGACCGGCGGAAAAGCTGGTCTTATAATGTGTAGTCAGTGGGGATGGGGTTAAAACCCCTTCCCTAGAACTCTCGTGGGGATGTGGCTGGACCCTTAAGGCAACTATTGCATGAATGGGTAATTAAAGCTCCAGTCACAGAATATAAAAAGACGCACTCCAGGCTCATTCGGTGGAGAGAGACAGAGGTGAGACAAGAGACGCGAGTCTGAATTGAGAGAAAACAATTGCTATATTCCAAAATATACTTGTGTTCCGTTTATTTTGGTTTAGTCAGTGTGTCCTTAATTTTGTATTTTGTTTAAACTATTTTTTTATTTTTGTTTAATAAATAGCTTAGAGCTCTTGCGTTTAGTTTAGCCCCGTACATTTATTGTTATTGTTTCATTTCCTGATCTGACGTCACCACCCACACACACTAGCCACACTATGACAGGGTCTTACTCAAATATCGAGGCAGCTGCTGTTAGACACAAAGGACACGATTTTGATGAAAGTGCTTTACGCTTGAGGAGGCAAAAAAGGGCTTGAAGATCAGGAGCAACTGACATTTCCTTTAAGAAAACAGTAGCCCTCGCAAAATTGTCTTTGCTGTGATCTTGACGAAGAAAATGTTGATGGTTTTGGCGTCTGTTACTGCAGTATTTCATTATATCCATGTTTTATACATGCTTCCAGCCTTTTAAAATATATAACTTATTATTTAGGATGTACAGTATATGTAGTGTTCCACATTTTCGGTTTTTATCTTTAAAAAAAAAAAATTCCAGCAATTTATTGATTGACAAAACTAGATGATGCAATCCATCGGGAGAAGCATCAAAAAATCACACTGGACATTTCCATCAATACGTTCCATAAGTTTACCAACTAAAGCATAATAATTTCTGCCAAATATAGTCGGATTGAGGCAGCATTTTAGCTGATCTGATGGACAGTATTGTCGCATGAAGTCACCACAGCCCTCTGCAATAAACAGCGGCTGTCCAGCAAAGCATAGAGCTGTGACAAACTCATTAACAGTCATACTGCGCTCTCTTTTATTAAAGCAGGTGTAAAAGCCGCAGAGATGGATTGCTTGTCTCTCAGTTCACTGTCTTGTTTAGTTTACTGTGTCGCTTCGTCGTCGTCCCCAATGAAACGACGAATCTTTTCCAGTGTGATTTTTTTTGTTCTGAATTCTTGAGCATCCTGCTCTTACTCAGGCCTACATCCAATTTACCAAAATACTATGTTTGATTTGCAAAGACAGCATTACCATTTTTAAAAAGTGGAGGCACTAGAAGACTAAACACGAAGACAAATACCGTGAATATCCACATTTCACCCAATTTGCTCACACTTATTTATGTGAGTAAACATCACCTCCATGCAGTGCACCGGGGTCACACTAACATCAACTCGCTCTACCAGCCCCTAAAGGAGAGTCCGTTTTTTTAATATGGCCCTCCATTCAAAAAGGTTCAGGACCCCTGCTATAGATCACGCTCGGCAGTGCCTGAAACGTTTAGCAAGCGCATTTTTGTTTGAAATTAAATGTGTGTAAACTAAATGTACAGGTATGTCGGGGCTCGCTTTTGTGTTCAATCGACAAAGTATTTATTTATTTATTTGTCAGCGATTTACTGCAAAACATTTCTTCTTATACATCTATATAAAATTGCCATTAAAAAAAGAATGCTAGTTATTTCACATTTCTACCATTTCAGATCGGTATTGTTATGAAATAGGAAAATGAAACGCTTATTTGCATGGCTTTTTTAACCTTCATAATTAAGACACTAGCAATGCATTTCTGTGATTTTTCACCCTTTGGATTATTTAAAGATCTCACCGCGATTTATGTAGGGGGTTAACTTCAATATTAAACTCACAAATTGCGTTTCGATGGGAAGACTAAAAAATCCCCCCCCCCCCCCCCCCCTCGTCCCCTCCCCTCACCTCACATATGGTAACTGATATGTGGAAGGTGACTTCAAATTTAGTGCTGCTCTGAATAATATAGTTTCATCTGAAACTTTTTTTTTTAAATAATGCCATGTTTTAAAACTACAGATTACAGTAGTTTTTTTTTTTAATCTATTTGTGCCCTAAATAGTTAGGGTATTGTATTTGTTGCATGATGCATATACAGTCAATTGTGTAAAATGTCAGAGTCTGTGAGTGCTGTCTTTTGTTTCCATTGCAAACTAATGAATATGGGATCTATAAATTCTATTAAACAGGTCTGCCCAGTTTCTCAAAAAGTGGTTTACAAGGGTCATGCTGATACTTCTTGGTTTACAAAATAATAGCATCTATAAAACTTTGACAGTGCTTACTAATGAAAACCGTGTTAAATGGCAGTAGTTGGAGTATCTCTTTTAAATTATGGTCTAGAATTAAATATGACAACAAATATAATGATTCATTGGCAAGCTGGAATGGGGCCAATATCAATTATTTCTATGTGTAATGTCAGTAGCCAGCTATTACGTGCAGTCTGCTGGCTAATATTATTATTATTATTATTATTTCTTATTTTTTAGTATTTACTCTAAACTAGTTATCCATTTTTAGTATCTTAAAGTAAATACATTATTTAAACAAACATAATGTACTAAATCCATGATAAGTGATGTATAATTTTACAATAAAGTTCATGTTAATCAATTACATTAAACTGACTGTTGATAATCCAGACAAATGTAAATATAGCATGTTGAAAATGTGTGCTGCGCTGCGAGGTTTGGAGAAGGCGTTTCTCTAAAAGCTGCGTGTGACGTCAGAGACAGCAGCCAAGAGCAGCCGGCATAGCAAGCTCTGGGTAACAGAACGCAGCAATTGAAACGTGTATTCTGTGTCGTTGACAGTTTCCTTCAAAACCATTATCAAAATACAGTATGAGTTCACAAAAAGATCTTCCTCAGACACTTTGCTAAGGCTGCAGGTACCATCGTTGATTTAGAAGAAGCGTGTTTGCAGTTGAATTGCGTTCACCGTTGGATAAACGAATTACGATAATTGTGGTGTGGAATAAAAGGAATGGTATTAATACCGTAATGTACCTAAACCGAAAAACCGGTATACTGACCCATCCCTACTTGGTAGGTAATTTGAGTGTCAGTTCGAGTCAGGGCATGTTTGTTTCATTTTAAAAAGGATCAACTAGGGCCAGCAGACCACCAAACCTTCAAAATGGTTCTTTCAATTGCTTGAAGTGGAAGTCTCTCACTCCCACCTAATGTAATTGCTGTTCAGTACCCATCACTCAATTGTTGTTGTCTGAGGTTTTCTCAACATTTCCTCTGTTAAGATGTGAATAAGTTAATTCAAGGCTAGCACATTGGTGCACTGAAATTATGTATAGGTCAATTATGTCCTGTTAAACAAAGTTAACATCTTTAATTGTATCACAAGATGCCATAATTCATAGCTGTATAAACCTTCACCCTCAAATATGTTGTGCAACTTCCACTCACTGCTGCAACTGTTGCAAGGTACTGTTAAAAATGTATCTGCATTACAGACCCCAAGTTGATTAAATGTAGAAATAACCACACTTGCAGCAGAGAAGGAAAACGTTCACTATGAAATATTCTAATGCACTTTGTGCGGCCACTACAGACCTAGACATTTTCCATTACAAATGACATCCAAGCCGATACGGTATGTTGCTGTCATTGTTGGTATGAGCTTCCTTTGCAGTACTAGTATGCTGCCTGTCTCCAAGTACTTTTATACCAAAGACAATTGCAGGTGGCTGACACAGCACTAGCCTGCTGTTACCTAAATAGAAGCCCTCTGAAAGGGATGAAGAGCTCTGTGTTCCATCAATTTAATATCCCAACATCAGCGCCAGCCAAGCAGACACTGCCTCTCTGCCAAGACAAACATATGGGATTCAGCTGAAGGGGTCCAGTTTTCTGAGTCTGCCCTCCAGTCTAAACTTCTTAAGGAGTCGGTATGAACGTGCTTTATTTAAAAGGTGCTGCTGCTTTTAACAACACTGATTCAGCTGAAACACTGGTACCTTTCACCTTCAGTTTTGTTTAAAAAGGGGTGTTCAGCTTAGAAATGCGTGCGAACCATCGTCATCATTACCTGCTGTGCGTTTATTCTGGTGAAAGGGAACTTTAAAAGAGCAGCACACTGCTTGATTTATATTACTTTGTATTTAAAATAAAAATCCTAAAGTGGAAGTTATCTTCCTTGGTAGAAAACATTGTTATTTACCTCTTTTAGGTAATACATTGTCCTAGGATAGACAACGTTTTGACCATGCTTACTAATGAAAAAAAATGTTAAATGGCAGGCATTTGGGTATTAGTACTAGCGGATCTGTTTTTGTCTAGTGCCCTGATGTACCACCACCTTTTCATACAACTCTGAAAGGTATGGCACTTTCAATATTTAGTTTGTTTTTAAACTGAGACCATGACATTAGTCTGTAGGAACTATAATTTGTAATAACAACTTTTAGTGGGATGTTACCCAGCAAATTATTTGGGCGAAAATAAACCACAAATATCTGGTATTTAACTGCAGCCATGGACAAATACTAGATCGTGGTAAGGAAACGAAAGGAAAGCTAGCCACAAATTGTGCAAATGGGAGAACTATGTGGCTATACAGTATGCAGTGCATAGTATTAAAGTTGGAAAGCCATTCGCCAACAGAACAATGAAAGCTGTCAGATAGAATCACTAGACAGTCACTAGTCTAGATTGTTGGTCAAGCAGGATAGTTCACTCTAAGCTCCATGTTTATACAGTTTCTATGAAAAAGCACAGAGCAAACTATTTGAATATCTTTCTTTGTTTTTATGTGATATGGTTCATGGTGATATAGTGGGTTTTTAGTCATATGATAGTATTTAGAAAAGAAAGGGGATACTTTTCTCTGGAGCAAATCCCAATATTTATTCTTAGCAGAATTTAAAGAAATACTTTTTCTCTGCTATTCATCACACAGAACCCTTCATGCACCTCAAACCATATACCAAAACATCCCTGGGGTCAATCTCTAGAAACAGGCAAGTACTGAACTGAATAAACATCAAAAGCTTATAGTGAATACAAGTGTTGTATCTGAGAAAGAGCTCAGTACTAACTTTGCTAGCAAGAGAGACTTAAATAGCATGTGCAGACTTTTGAGTTTGTTACTATTTTGTTTAACACAATAGACAATCTGCAATTTCAAATTAGATAATTAATATACCTTATTTTTACAAAGATACTAATGTTTAAAGTTGCTACACAATTGTTGTTTTTTTTTTTGTTTTTGTTTTTTTTATTATTTAGTAGTAGCTAATTGATTTTTACCCCATTTTTCTCCCAATTTGAAATAGCCAGTTGTATTATATTAGGCTCAGCTCACCACTACCACCCCTGTGCTGACTTGGGAGCTGCAAAGATGAACACACGCTGGCCTCTGAAACACGTGCCGTCAGCAG
This sequence comes from Polyodon spathula, assembly GCF_017654505.1. Classification (NCBI taxonomy): domain Eukaryota; kingdom Metazoa; phylum Chordata; class Actinopteri; order Acipenseriformes; family Polyodontidae; genus Polyodon; species Polyodon spathula. Next base: position 73,208,841 of record NC_054535.1, read on the forward strand.
ACCTTTTTTTTCCACTCAGCCCGCCATGCAGCCACCTCAGAGCTACAGTGTTGGAGGACAACGCAGCTCTGGGCAGCTTACAGGCAAGCCAGCAATCGCCTGTCCTGTCTACAGGGGTCACTGGTGTGTGGTGAGACAAGGACACCCTGGCCGACCTAAGCCCTCCCCACCCGGGCGACGCTTGTCAAATTGTGCGGCACCCCTTGGGAGCTCTAGTCCATGGTCAGCAGCAAAACAGCCTGGACTCAAACCAGAGACCTCCAGGCTATAAGGATGTGCTGCTCGGGTGGCCCCACTACACAATTCTTAAGCCTGGGACAGACATGCGTGCCGCGGCACCACTGGGCATTTTCACGGTGCGATAGGGCTAGTCTGCACCCAGACACACAGGCGTGGTATGCACTACCTGACTGACTTTTTTTACAATACAGAAACATTGAATGGTACAGTACAGTAGTTGTCAGTACCACACTGTAGGCTATGTACTTGAATATAATTTACATTGTGGCCATAAGAGTTGCAGAATATTAGGATGCAGACATTTAAAAAAAATAAAAACTATATGAACACATGTGGCAAAGTGGTAATTAGTGCGCAGGTGTAGAGTAGGTGCAGTGCAGATGCAGTAATCCAACAATGAAAGACAGACAACAAGTACAGGTGAAATGGTTTCTGTTTTATTTTGTAATTCCAAACGGTCCGAAGACCAAACAGTAAACAAAAGGAGGGCTAGCAATACACAGCAGTGTATTGCGCAGTGAATAGTTATGGGTTTCAGTCCAGTAAATAAACAATAATCCTACATACACAAAAATCACAAACACTGTCACCAGTCCAAAGAGAGTGCTGTAGGTATGCTGTATCGGTAATACAACATGCAGTATTGTCTGGGTTTAGTGCTGGCCTTAAGCAACAGCTCTGGATCGTGTTAGCCGTCTAATCTAATAACAAACAAACAAACCCTTATATTATTAGACGAGACGGACAAAACAAAAAAAACACTCTGTACTTTTCACTATACAGGTCCTTTCGGTTTACCGTAATCACCACAAGGAATAGGTCACCTTGCTACGTCCCTTATATACCGTCAACCCCTTGTTTCATAAATATGTTTTGCTATATTGTTTCATTCAAATTTGTGTAGATTTATTTATTTATTTATTTATTTTCTGCAGGAAACTCAATTGTCAAAGACACAATTAGTCCATAAAATGCTTTTGCTGTCACTAGTTGCCCCTGGGGTGATTTACCCATGACTGTACAGCAGGTGGCAAAAAAGTTGAGCAACCCATTTTCTTAGTTGTTCTTTTCTAAACCCATGCTTTAACTATTTATATAAAATTACACCTTCAATTTTAACCATTTTAGGTCAGAATGTGTCTAGAAATTACCAATGAAGACACTTAAATAGAACAGTGGTTTAGGTACTGCTTCTCATACATTCATTTTATTTACAAGAAAGGAAACACTTCCTTTTAAGCAAGGACATTGGTTGTTGTTAAGGCAACTGTAACAGGGGGAAATCTGTGCTGACTCTGCTGGCATGTTCATAGTGCTGCTGGTAGAGGGCAGCAGTCGTCCAATACCCGCCTGTGGCAAAGGGGGTGTGTGGACTTTCTCTCTCTCCGAGTGGCTGAGAGGCAGGTCTTGGGGGGGGGATTGTTAGCCCTATAAAATAACGCTCTACTGTTTCTTCAGCTCTGCCTTTCTAAGACGTACCAGGTGTACGGAAGCTTGGGTCAGGAACCGAGAACAATGGGAACAGAGACAAAACGGGGAATAAAATTGGAAAGAACCAAAAGAATAATAAAGAAACCTAGTGTTAGTGGGAACACCGTGGGCAGACCCCTGTGTAGTTTTAAAAAGCCGGAGGAAGGGTCAGAACAGGATGGAGACCCGGGCCGTGCGGGTAGACAACATTGCCCTCTGTGGGCAAAAAGAAATCATTGCATTGAATAAAACTGGGCACCTGTGTGGTGTTTCAAGTACACCTGTTCTGTCTCCTGTGTGTCAGTGAGTTACCCACTACCCTTCCACAGCAACATAATAAGAACATTAGAAAAGCTATGAACAAGAGGCAGATCATTGACCCCAGAAGCACATACAGGCGACTTGAAGGAACCCAGTTAACTTGCAGGAACAACTTGGCTTGGCAAACCATTCCACACACCACCACTCTCTTGTGTTGACTTGTTTAAAAGGGCCAGAACTCAAGACCTTGAAACAAAAACTGGACAAAACATATTCTGACATCATGTTATACAAAGTTTTGTTTTTAAAAAAAAAAACATGTTTTAAAAGATCATGCTACCATTTAATATAATTTATATTCGGTTTTAAGTAGCCTATATTTACAAATCTATAGTATGCAGTGTTCATTCATTCTTTATTTCTTTGACTACTTCTAAAGAAGACATCCACAAAAACAAGGATGCAAACTGACAGACAAGTCCTTTTTTCACTTTCACATTAATATTTTGCTTTATTATTTCAAATGCTACTTTTTTTGTACACAACAGTATAATTTAAAACCGCAAGTGCAGATATATATTTTTTTTATTATAGGTGGCACTAAACCTGTATATTTCCATAAATGTACTGTAGATTGATACAAGGCCTACAAATGTCACATATCCTATAATAATACATTACAGATAATCTAGTATATTGTTCATTTCAACACTATAGTCTTTGTTCAACATCACTGGAATGTGAGGCATGAAACAAGGGTAAAAAAAGTTTCTCAAAGGCCTTTCAGGGTCAGTGCAGATCAAAAAAATGCAAAAACAGAACATGAAATGGTATTTGGCAGTAAAAAACAAAGTAAAATAACTCATTATATCATTAACCTCATTAATCTAAAGACAAAGGTCAACAGGACTAACTACTGAAATTGTGCCAAGTGTTTCTATGAAGCAATGGCAACGATCCTATTATACACAACCAACATCAATAAAATACTGCCTGGTCCAATCCATGTCATAAGGAATTTATGAATAATGCACTAATGTATTTTCATTTCTTTAAGATAATTAAAGTGCTCACATACACATGTGGTCATCACTAAAGTCCCAATTTGTAGACAGTACATTTCACTGTAGTCCTGAGGATGAAACTGTTAGGTAGGTGGCGACTTTTTTTTTTTAAATTAGCAGTGGGAGAAAAATGCTTCAGCAAGCAAAGTAAAATCTGCCAGAACTGCCAGATGCTGAATCTACTAGGTTGGCTACTAATGAGAGCATAATAAATACAAAAGAAAGCTGGGAGACTTCATATAAATGGATTTGAATATGTGAAGAAGGATCGCCTTCCAGTTTGTCAGATACCCCTGTGAATGTTTTATTTTTTTTTTTTTTTTTTTTTAATTTAGTCGTTGCCAATTGATTTATTTATTTTATTTTCTCCCAATTTGAAATGCCAAGTATTATTTATTTATGCTCGGTTCACTGCTACCTCCCCTGTGCTGACTCGGGAGCGGCGAAGACGAACACACGCTGTGCTCCGAAGCATGTGCCGTCAGCCGACCACTTCTTTACACGCTGCGGATTCACCATGCAGCCACCCAGGAGCTACGGCATAGGAGAACAACGCAGCTCCCGGGCAACTAACAGGCAAGCCCACAGGCGCCCGGCCAGACTACAGGAATGTTTTACTTTTTAAACACTGCAATAACAGTTCTGATTGCAAAGCACCTACTCTATAATTTGGTAGAACAAGTGATTTACTTGCTCCATGCGGGACCTTATTTTTCCCCTGTTGGTGCTTGAGCCCTGGAGCACTCACAGAATTGCAGCCGATGCACCTATTATCAGTGATTAAAGCCTGGTTTTCAAACTAATTGTTGCTTGCCAGTACTGTATTGGTAAAAGGGTGCTTTAAAAAAGTCATTTCAGCTTCCAATCACTTAAAATATGCTGATGATAATGTAAACAACACCAAGCTACAGACAGCAAGTTGCAAACTTTAAAACTAGTTACCATTGTTTATAGGCAAGAACTCAACTTGATTATGAATATATTAGTGCTGAGACAAATATGAGTATTCTAAAAATATTTGACATCTATTTGGATACAAAATTCAGATGTTCAGATATTGTATTCGCTATAAAATGACAAAAAATACCTTGCATTTATTTACAGTCTCTATGGAAAACCATCTGGGACAAAAACACACTTTGTGCTGCTTTAGACTGAATCTCATGGAACAGAAAAAAATGCAAGCACGCCATTCTGAAATGCCTCGCTTAAACAGTACCCAACTTCCTGAAAATGTGTAGTGATTATTATATAGATTGTATATATTATATTTTTGTTGCAACTTTGTTATGTGGAATCTAATAAACAAGAACCAAATTGGGGAGTTTTTTTCCCCCTTTCACATTACAACACCATTTCCACGTTTGTTTTATTTTTTAGTGTTTAAAGTTCAATTTCAGTTTTCATTTGCTTGTTCAGCTACAAAACACACAAGTAAACCTCATGCCATTATTTTATGAAAACGTGTCTATGGCCATTGTATACTGTGAAGAAAGGGCAGTGGCAAGGAATGAAATGGAAAGGTATCCTTCGTTTTGTAGTTAATTCACTGGGGTACAGTAAGGCCAAGGCCACGCCCCCCTGTGACTATGTGCTGTCTTTGTCTGCATTCAGAGCAACATAATGGCTTTTATTACTTTTTGAAAAACAAACAAATATTCAAACAAATATTTCAATTACAAGCGAATATCCAAATATGAAAATCCTGTGTTCATCCTGGCACTAGAAAATATTGTGTTATTATGTTTTAAGCAGCATATTACGATAATGTAGCAATTGACTACTGAGGACCAGACATCAACTAGTCCTCATCAGATTTAATTTGGGCGAGCGGGAGTTTCTAACCCTGTCTCTGTTTGCATATCATATGGGAAACCACAAGGTCATTCTAATAAATTATATTAAATACTCATTTACACAAATAAACTAAGTTTGCTACCCTAATTAGTGATTCTTACAGATACCTGCAGTGTGTCCCAGTGCATAAGGAATTGTCTGTTTATAATATTGCGCATTGTCCCTTTAAAGAAGTGATCAGCAACATTTTATAATCCATAGGAATATTATAAGTAGGGTCCCTGTGGTTAATAGCTTTGTTTCATTGCTTGATTCTTTATATTTTAATACACGTGTGCAGATGTGCAGATATAGGCACTGCAGGTGCAAAAGGTTTACAGTACCTGACAAACAGCTCTGTCGAAATCAGTCGGGGGTTAAGGTCGTTCATGGATGTTTTTCTTTATCTTATTAAAAACCCACGGATGGGACAAGGTACTATATATGTAGGAATACAATTAAAGCTAAATACATGGCAAGGGGAAATTCATCCAGATTGAACCACTACAACATTCAAAGGCAACAGGTGGAAAGAAGGAAAAGCACCAGCCAGCACTTTTAAACTTTGTTCCCATCAGTTTGTCAACCATAGCCATCAAGATCCCACAGTCAGGTTATTTTTGTCAACCAGTATATAAACACTTATGTTCAACTTGCATTGCTTTCTAGTGCAAATAAGCTTCCAGACAGCTTTTGAAACAACTTGTAGCTACAAGTATTGCTTTAGAATCAATGTTCCTCATCAGACTGCAATACAACTATAAACCAAACAAAACCAAAAAAATATTTTTAAAAATGGTTGAAACAAAACCCTCAATCATTAAAGATACTTGAAGACCAGGGTTAAAAAAACCCCTCTGGTACAGAATGGCAAGCCAAAATGGTCAGGTGAGGATTTACAATGAGTTGAAATATTCAAATCAGTTCCGGTGCCACCAAAATAAGAGCCGAGTACCACCAAGTCAACAGCTCCTGTCAAAATGTGTTCTGAAAAATCTGACCTATGATTGTAAACAGAAGTAAACATCGTATGGCTTTCCTCAAGGTGATGGCATGGCCTAACCTTTCAATTTAATCAAGAGATCATGTAGAGTAAAAGTCAACTGGCTTTATCAAAATCAGACACTAAGATGCCAAGACAGCATAAACCCTACAGGTAATTGCCTCCTCAGCTATCCTCCCACCGATGTAAGTAGTTAATCTGTTCTGTACATCTCACTAAGATTTATCTGAAGCAAAGAGACATCTGGTTTACAAGTAGTAATTCTGATTTTAAGATTGCAAGACTAAACATTTCTATAAACAGCAACCATCAGTAAAATAGAAATAAAACAGAAATTGACAAGCATGACAAAACATGCACAGATAAACAATACAGAGCCCAATACAAAACACACCTGTTTTTCAAGGAACAGTATGGTGTACTGTTTGATACATGCTTGCATGTAACGGGCCTGTAAATGCAACAAGTGGAATTGTGCACTGCAGGAAACTGTGGGAGGGGAGGTAGGGGAGGTTTCTGGATGTGCTATGAAAGACCTGGACTGGAAGCGCCAACTTTCCCTGGTTTATAGAACCCCCATTCATTCATGTTCATATCTGGAGACCAAGGACTGGCAAACTATTCAACATATTCTGCCGTTTACCATTGTAAAAGCATTCTAAAGTACAGTATAGTAAATCGCAGTAAAAAAAAAAAAAAAAAAAAAAAAAAAAAAAATAGTGAAACACATAAAAGCATAAACATGCCTGGTAAATCTAAAGGACACTCTTTAAAAGCCAAGAAAATCTAATTCATCCAATTCATCTAATTCATTCCAATTCCAGTCAAATTGAAAGGGAACGACAGCAATATCCACTAGGTAGAATGAGGTATAGAGCTTTGGTTGGAACAGATCTGAGGACACGGTGGGGCACTGTGGGCTACACAGCATCAAGGATATTATCAGCACTGGCTGCAGAAGTGAGAGAGGTACTGTAAATTAAAATTTGAACTGGCACCTCCAACTGACATATGAGTCAGTGTTTTATAAGCTAACAAACTGGCTGTAAAGAACTGCAGACCTGTCTTGCTATTTTTACACTTGACTGAAAAATGAAACGTAGGCCTATAAATTTCAGATGTGTTCCAAGCATTCTCACCGATTGGATCAGGGCCGGATTAACCTATACACAAATTATGCTATAGCATAAGGCCCCCAGCAGAATTGGGGCCCAGGCGAGGTTGACGTTTTTGGGACATTTTACAAAAACTACATGTGGGCGGCCGGGCCCACACACAAAGGAAGAGAGACGCACAGAAACTGGCAGCTAAGCATTCCTTTTTGATTACAGCATACCTGCTCTGAGTCTCTCACGCAAGCAGCTTCCTGCTATTGTACAATACCAAATGCTCCATACCCCCTACCTCCTGTGCGAGATCCATCCCTTGCACTACAGAGGCATCAGTCTGTGCAGGATAAAATGTATGAATCAGGCTCAATTTACGCATTCATTTATTTCAGGTTTAGGTCCAATTTAAAAACCTACCCTCTCAAATGTGCACAGTATGCCTCTACATTTTAGAAACTTTAATTAGGGGGTTAAAGTCCATAGCGTTTGTTTCTCTCCCTTACTGTGCGGAAACCGTGAAATTAGCCTAATACCAATATTCTTAAGAAATAAAAATAACTTCATAATTATTTGTATTTCATACAAAAAAAAAAAACACACATTAACTAAACTGTACAGCTCTGCTGTGTGCCTGCGTGTAATACTGCTGTGCAGTGATTGTCATGCGACTACAATATATGCAATCTAGGCAAGAAATTAAAATACTATACACTGTAAACAAGAAAATGGATGCCTCCAAAAACATGTCTGCAGCAGATCACATAAAGCAGTATCTGGCAGGAGTTTTACACAGTGATGGAGGTAAGCTCTTCTGTACACCCTGCAACGTTACTGTAGATCATTACTGAAAATTGTCAACAAGCATTTCGATTCAAGTATTCGCCAAGAGAAAGGCGGAAGTCCAAAGCAGTACCGCGACTACTTTACTTGCAAAGAAACACAAAACAGTGACTTCCATGTTCCAAAAGTCCGCTGAAACATGTGAAGCACATTACTGTTTGACCTGACAGAGGTGTTTATTTGAGTAAATATCCCTTTTCAAAAATTGGACAACCAAAAGTTACTTAAATTCTTCAGACTGAGTGTAGCAAATGGTGGAGTGATTCCTTCATCAGCCCAGCTGAGACAGGGATACTTACCTAACGTTGCCGAGTATCACAAGCAGGAGATTATGGAATTGGTAAAACTGTCTGGTTGCTTGTCAGTGGTCACTTACGGTGAACATGCATCTGACGTAGACCTGAAAGCTGGCCTTGCAGATACATTTTACCTACAGGCTGTTAATTACAACACCGTTTCACAAGCTACTGTGTATAGGGCCCCCGCATCCTTTAATCCGGCCCTAGACTGGATGCTACCGCCTACATCACAGAAACCATGCTGTCTGCAACTGATTGCAGCCCTTTAAATAGGTAACAAAATTATTTGTTTTAGCTATCTGACATTGAGAATCTACAGTTTTTTCTATATAATAGAATCAATGCAGGTTTTCCTTTAATTATAAACAGAAATGAAGCAGAGGAAATGCTTGTAAGATACAGCTGATTAGATTCTAAATGGCCGGGGGGGGGGGGGGGGGGGGGGGGGGGGGGGGGTTTCCCTCAGAGGCTTGGCCCAACAGTGGAAGTCTCTGTGGGGTGGTGGTGAGGAAAAAATATAAGATTTGACATAAGGGACACCAAAGTAATTTTGCTGGACAAGCAATAAAAAGAAGCAGCTGTGTCTGCTGTATATGAAACATTTAAACACAGCATTGTTATTGTTCCTGTATTCTCACTGGTCCTTCTATCATTCTTAAGCTCTGCAGACAGTCAAGTGGTGCCCTTAGATAAATCACAGCAGCAGAAATACAAATGAAAAACACTTCAAAATATGCTTAGAATTTCTTACTTTAAATGCTACAAAATATTACTTCTAATGAAGCAAACACACATGTACCAACAACCAGGATTTGGAAGCATTTTAGACTCCTGCACAGTACTGCAGTGACTGAAGGTAATAAATTACTTTTTTTTCTGTGACTTCTAGCATTTCAAATCCTTTACAGCAAAGTGTCGGAAGTTACTCATTTAGGGTTTAAATGAAGCTCCTCAGAGTGTTTTAATGCAGATATAATTTGATACTACAACCCCAGTACTTCTGAGTAGTCTTAAATCAAGCCCTAATGTGAATCAGTGTAATCCAATTTTAAATTGTCTAACACATGCACTCTTTAAAACGGTAAATAACTGTGACAAATTTAATTAACTACTTATTTGAAATACAGGTTTCCTATGTGTAACAAAACTATTCTTAAGCATACAGTATAACAAAGTACTTGCATGACACTTCACATTTTTTGTGTTTTCTTAAACTACCATTTATTTCGTATAGACCAATGTTAGGATCCAGCCAGAGCCATATTGCTACTCCACACATTGAAACACACACATTTTTCATATATATATATATATATATATATATATATATATATATATATATATATATAGTAAGCGATCCTTCGCACTCACGCTGTTCGTTGCCCCTTTTAAAGCAGACCCAGGACTCAAAATGGAGTTTACTAGCACTTGCGCGCACTTTAATAAACACCAAATCAAAAACAAAATCAAACAAACAGAAATAAACACCTAACTCCCTTTTGGAGCGCTAACTAAACACAGACTGGTCCCTTACTGACCACAGGACGGCTAAGCCGTTTACCTGTCATAAACACCAACACACAAAACTCACACGGGCTTCACACAATTCCTTTTCCTGAAATACGACTGGACACAGTCGGGCTCTTCACTCAGCAGTCTTGAGTGAACTGGCTGCCTCTCTTAAATACCCTGCACGTGGCTCCAATTTACAATTAGCACCAGGTACAGGGGATTATCTAAACAATAAAACAATTAAAACAATTAACACTCTTAGCCCATTCACCCAACAGTGCATTTTCATATGTTTTTAGCAGGGAGGATTTTAACCCCCCCCCCCCCCCCCCCCCTATCTTACAATTGTGTATATATATATATATATATATATATATATATATATATATATATATATATATATATATATACATACATACATACACACACACACATACCTTAACGAGCCACATAATTAGTTGAATGGCCTTTGTCTATGTGCAATATTAGCGGTTCTCATGAAAAACACCTGTCTCTGTGAGGTTCCTTGGTCAGGTAGTGAATTTCAGGTAAAGACTCAACCATGAAGACCAAGGAACTTTCAAAGCAAGTCAGGGATAAAGTCATTGAAAAGCACAGATCAGGAGAAGGGTACAAAAAAATACCAAAGTCTCTGAACATCCCTGTGAGCACAGTCTACTCAATCATGAAGAAATGGAAGGTGCACTGTACTACCCAGACACTGCCTAGATCAGGCTGTCCCTCCAAACTGAGCAGCCGGTCAAGGAGGAAACTGGTGAGGGATGTCACTGTGAGGCCAACAACAACTTTGAAAGAGCTACAGAGTTCAATGGCTGAGATGGGAGAAAATGTGCATCAGTCAGCAATATCCAGAACACTTCACAAAAGTAGCCTGTATGTCAAGGTGGCAAGAAGGAAGCCATTAATAAAAATAAGCCATCTCAAACCCGCATGGAGTTTGCAACAAAGCACCCGAGTGATCCTCCAAAACTATGGCAAAAGGTGTTGTGAGAAGACGACACCAAATTGGAACTTTTTGGTCTAAATGCCAAGCGTTACATTTGGCGCAGACCAAACACAGCACATCTCCCAGTCAACACCATCCCTACAGTCAAGCATGGTGGTGGCAGCATCATACTATGGGGATGCTTCTCCTCAGCAGGGAATGGAAAGCTTGTTAGAATTGAAGGAAAAACTGATGGAGCAAAGTACAGGCAAATACTAGAGGAAAACCTGTTTCAGTCTAATAAAAACTTAAAACTGGGGCGAAAATTCACCTTTCAGCAGGACAATGATCCAAAGCACGAGGCCAAAGCTACACTGGAGTGGCTTAAGAATAAGAAAGTGAATGTCCTTGAGTGGCCCAGTCAAAGTCATGACTTGAATCCTATTGAGAATCTGTGTAAATACTTAAACTGCTGTCCATAAGCAATGCCCAAGCAACTTGAGAGATCTTGAGCAAATCTGCCAAGAAGAATGGGCACAAACTGCACCCAGCCGGTGTGCAAAGTTGGTAGAGACTTACCCAAAAATACTTGTGGCTGTAATTGCTGCCAAAGGTGCTTCCACCAAATATTGAGTTTACAAGTCTGAATACTTATGTAATCAACATATTTCAGTTTTTTCTCTTCAGTTTTTGCTGACATTTACTGTAACTTACCCTTAGAAGTCTTCAGTTTGAGTGTTAAGTTTATAAGTTAATATTAAGTTTTAAAAAACTGCGTATGCATGATTTTGTAATTTCACAAAATGGGACACCACAGGAAGGGTCTGAATACTTTTGCACACACACACTTTAAATGAATTGTAGTTAAGAAAAAACACCTACCAGTCCGTCACAGTTGCTAATAGCAACTGTCGCACCAGGGATGTCTGTTATGTCTCCAATGTAAGCACAGTCTGTTCTGAGCAACTCTTTCTTCACTATCCTTTCTGTGCTGTAGGGAGTGTGATTTCCATTCTCCACACCGGTTCCATTCTCAAATTCCCCACCCTCTTCATGCCACTCTACGACAGCTCCTGGAGCAACCAGCCTGCTGTTGAAGTGAAGGCGCAGATGAAACTCCCTCCCAAAAGCAGTGACATTAAAAAATAGCTTATTTTCATGATAAGCATCTTTAGATACATCCCTTTTGATTCTTTGCTTGTGGCTAGCTGAAAGAAGATTTGATAAGTAGCGTCCTTCTGAGTCAGTACTTATTGGAGTTACCAGCCCATACTCTCTCAGGTTCTTTTTTAGGAAATCTAAAAAAAAAATTAAAAAATAAATAAATAAATAAACAACATTTAATCAGCCAAAAACATCACTATACTTTTAAATATGTATTTTTTAATATGGTTCAAAAGTACTTGTAATATACTTAAAACATGTGTTTTATATAATTAACATGTTAATATAGAGATTCTAAAATATCTGAAAAAAGAATAATAATAAGTGAATACACTGTGACTAATTATCCTGTGTTTAAAATGCTCAAATGTATAGTGATCCCCATTCAACTTCAAATCTGTGGTCAATTGAGCAGTGAAAGGAACTTTATAACCCTGAAACAGCCTTTTCATTTCAAAGTAATTTTCCTACTTGGTTAGACTTATGAAAGATGGCTTGCTAACTGGTATGTATCAAACACACATAATGTATAAACCTTTGAACAAGTAGCATAGCCTGTTTCCATCAGATTCTTAGCAATGCTGTTCACTGACACAAACTAACAAAACTTAGGAAAAACAAACCAAACACTGTTAGTAGAGATGCGGTGTGATAATCCTGCTTGATTCATACACATACTGTACACATGGGAGTGCTGCTTGCCAACAGCCCAATAGTACCATGCCCTTTAATCTTACCTGTTTTATCACCTATTTTGCCAGCCTGAAAATAAACAAAAAAATACAAAGTAAAAAAGATGCGAGTTAAAGCTGAAATAAAACTCACTCAATGAGAATTACTTTTCAATGTAGACTCTTGTAGGTAGGAAAGGGCTTCTGACAGACCTGGCATAAACTCAAAATATGAACTTTCGCTTTCACGTGTTCCACAGTGACACGAGATAGTGGCAACATGTAAAATCGAAATGTGATTACTATAAAGGCTTCTAGAATACCAGACAATTAGGATAAAAATCTGGGAGACAATAACGCCAGTCCCTATCTGAACGTAATACTAGCTACACTGTGTACGGTACCTAGCAAGTTGTAACTACGGTGCTAAAAGCAAATTGGCTACAATTAGTTACATAATTTGGGAGGAAAGTGAGCAAAACACAGTATTAACTGTATTAAACATACAACAAAAAAGATACATTTCGTCTAATATTACAAATACTACATTTGGTAGAAAAAGTGACTATTACCCATGTTTCACCTTGAGAATATGAATCAGAAGTACACTGCATTATTGTAAAGTCAAATAATAACGTTACTTACAGTATTTTTTGAGGAAAACGCATATACATATCGATCTTCCAAATGTTTAATCAATACAATGTAGACAATAAACAAACAAACAAAACATCTGTACAAAAATAAAAATTAGTTTATTTTACCTTATCAGCTGAAGTCAAATTCACTACTATATTTCCAGCTACAACAAACCATAGTGACAGGAGAACCATCACGAGTCGACTTCACTTAAAAGAAACAAAATCCTACAAAATCCCCAAAATGTGTTTTATCTCTTCAGCAATAATGCTTTAAATCCTTTTCTTAATCAATGTTTTACAGTTCAGTGTATCTGCAACGAGCCTTTTCCGCTGTTGCAGCAGTTGGGTCAGGATATTCTATTTCTTAAGGTCTGGAAGTTGTTAGTAAAAGATCCCTAGAAGAGTGTTAGTTTTAGCCCTGCATTCAGAGCTGCGTCTGCACTTAACTGAAGTCAGCTCGCTCTCCGGCTAATAAACCACAGACCAGCCCCCGCTGTGACGTCACACTCCCTTCCAGGCATTTACGGCCGCATTTTTAATCCAGCTGGGTTGAATGACTTAAACTTTGAAAGCAGTCACCTCACACGTGAACAATAAAGTTTACACAATTTGATGTTCCGTGTTAGAGGATCATTTTTTCTGAACACTGCAGTATAACAGAGATACCCACAGGGGGGTAGGAAGGAGCCGCCAAAAGAGAGGCCTTTTGATGTAGCCTTGCAATAAATTATACATCTGGAATCACAGTAAGTATTGGTATGGTTTTGTAGGGATTTCCTACTAGGAATCTCCATTATTATTATTGACAAGCACTATTGTTAGGATTTACCCGAAGAAGACAGACAGACACCAGAGTTAGCGCTTAGATTTTATTAAAAACAGGTGAACTACCAGCTAGCTGAGAAGTAAAATACAACTCCACACTTTCACCCACAGCCCCGGCACGTCACTCCCCCCACAGATTTGCACTGTACAGACTCTCAGTGGCACACAAATGAACAACAGAACCGAGCTAAAAGTGGGCTCTATTCATCAAAGTGTCGATGTTTAGAACTTTTTAAGAAATATTTTCCGACAATACCTTGTTTACACCTTTTCCTGAAATCATAAGCGATTCATCAAACTTGCATTTCGAAAATCCGACAGAAAAAGCTTTACGACTGTCGGATTTTCGAACTGCAAGTTTGATGAATCGCTCGTGCATAAATTAAAATAGGGGTAACCTACGGACCACCTACGAGACGGGACAATCTGAAATAAAAGGGAGCAAAATCGATTCAGGAATTGTGGATTAAGGCGAAAAAGACGCACTAAACCAATAGTGAAGCATGAAGCCATTGCAAGAGAAAATCAATACTGATAAAGTTTGCTGCAACAATCTGCAAGGTTAAATTATGATGCTGATGGTCACTGAATCGCAAATATTACAGATTCACAGTTTTACTATTTCCAGCCTGTGTCTTTGTTTAAATGTTTAATTTGAGTCAGGGTAGATATTATTATTGCCCCTGTTGCCTTTTAAATTGTTGCGATTTTGCAGGAGAAAAGAAAAACATCAGAATAGCTCACATTTGTTTTCCCTTATGAAACTCTTGTATATGTGTCTATACAGTAGTTGTCTTAAGTATTCCTATACTATTTTCCAAAAGTCATTTACCATTGTATGAAGTGTAAGTTGTTCTCTGATAAACTATACTTACACGACAATAACATGTCTTTTAAATGTGTTGAACACTAATTGTTCTACCATTGTTGCAAATAGATAGTGTGTATACATCCAACTACAACTCTGCTTATCTAAGGAAATAATTTTACCTGTCCAGTAAAACACCATCAGGAGGTCTGTCTCCCTCAAAAAGTCTATAGATGCTGGACTGGCTGGATATAAGAATCGTGACACGATCTTGGAAAATTGGCACAAACATTTATTTTACTGCTAGTGACAAACACAAACTACCTGCATGTTAATTGATGAGACACCCTTGCAATTGATATAAACTGCGGCACCCTCAGTCAGTTTACATAATGGCATATATGTGCAGTCTTTTGCCCCCAATACTGAAGGGAATGATCCAATGGTAAAAAGAAGTTTCCTTGTTCCCTTTCAATTCGAAGATGGCCACCAAACATCGTTTTGGGATACACTCCTGCCTATTGGTAGGTGTCACTGAGCTCCTATATCAAAGCTGCCGATAGGCCCCCTTCCCCCAGTCACCTCCTCGGTCCCACCTCCTGAGGGTACATAAACGTCACACAGGGGAAGGAACACCCTCTTTCGCTTCTCACTTTGGTAAGGTAAGACCTCTGTGTTGCATTGAGCCCTGTCTTCTTATAAAAAGTGCTGCATAAGCTACTGCTAGTTCCCCTGCACTTTGTGCTAAAAGCTGGCATCACTGCTTTCCCTGAATCAGTGGTTTAAAAATTTGTAGCCTTTTTATTCTATTTCTGACTATCAGCACCTGCGGGTGCACAGCTGCCCCAGTGTTTTTTAATACCGCAGTGCGTAAGACTGCCCGTGCTACTTCAATACCACTGTGCGCGCGGTGCTTATTGACTATGAACCCGCCGCGGCTTCAGCCCTGTCCCCCTGTTGTACGCTACACGCTGCTCAGGCGTGTGACCACGTGGTCAGGGTAGGCACCGTGCACAGCTGCCCCAGTGTTTTTTAATACTGCAGTGCGTAAGAGTCTGCCCTTGCTACTTCAGTACCGTGGTGCCCATTGTCTCGCTGTACCAATACAGGCTAGTGTGCCGGTGCTGCACGGTACTCCGTGCATGCGGCGCTTGGTGCGCGCAGTGCCTGGCACTGCATGGTAATCGGTGCTTCTGTGCACGCAGTACTCAGTGCACGCTGTGCTCGGTGCACATTATACCTGGTGCTCGGTGCGCACGGTTGTAATGACTTTGGTTTACAATTTATTTATATATAAATTAGTCTCTAGGCGCACTGTTTAAGAACATCCAAATGTTAATAACTGAGACATACCAAGGCTTGCAACATTATCTTTGTTGTTGGCAGTTTTCCTACTGGGAATAGTTCCGTTGATCAGACGTACTTCAGTTCAGCTAATGCGTTGCAATTGAAAAGTTATAATTTGTAAAAGTGTTCTTGTGGCAATTCTTCTGTATGACTGTACGTGGAAACAAAGACCCACTTTCGGATTAATGTAGTATCCCGTTTACTGATCCAGTCTCTCGTAGGACTGACAGCAGTGCCCTTCCTCAGAAGATGATTCTAGCCATTATTCAGAACATTAGTTCTTCCTTGCCTTCTGTGAATTCGAGCACATATGATCCCATGACACTGCAACTTTGTTCACAGCAGCACACTGCAGAAACTCGCTCACACAGCAGAAGCTCACTCCACAGATTCTCTCTTCAACCCTGTGATTGGCTAGTCTGGTTATTCTGGGCAGTGCCTGAGTCCACCTGAAGTGTCTTTCATTGGTTGTGCTCATACCGACGTGGCCTTGTTCTCCACTGGTCCGCTATTTCACCCCCTGTTGGCTGGATTTGTGACAAGGTCTGTTTCTCGTCTTAGTGTCAAGGTACTCAGAATTGTCTGGAAGTTGCCCTCAGCAAAATACTACTGGCGCCGAAGTGACTCATTCAGTTATAGGTAGAGGTAAAACTCTTGTCCAGCAGTTAGTTTATGACTCTTTCTAAAAACATTCTTTGTCAGTGGGGAAGTTGGATACCAGAAACCAAGAAGACACAGAGAAGGGTTTAAGACTCCCCCCTGTGTATTCCAATTATGTTATTTTCATGCACAGAATGATATAATGACCACCCTCTGACGCTACACGGTGCTTTGTGCACGAGGTACTGTGGTGGGAAAATAACATCCTATGCAATTTATGTACTAACCTCTGAGCTGTGTGTTCATGTGTTTGTTAAACCTGTGTGACTTAGAAAAGGATTATACCAATGCAATAAGAAGTTTGAAAGCTTATTTCTATTAAGTTTAGTTATATGGTCTTTAGCAGTCTAGATGTTTCTCTCTCCTTTTACCCTTTACCTGCATCCTGTTATTGCTAAGTGAAGAGGGTCCAAGGTAGACCAGAAATGTCCATATATAGTCATGCTTTGACTGCAAGAAACCTACGTGACAAGACAGAGATTGTCATGGTGCCAGGAGGAACAAATTAATTATAAGTAGTTACGATATTAGTTATATGATGTGTTGTTATTGTATAATTTGATAGGCCACCTTGATGTTACTACTGCTATGACTGTTTAGGGTTTCCATGCTCAGGTTTATAAGAATTAGGTATCATATAATAATAATGTGTTATTATCGATAGTTGTTTGTGAACATACTTCCTCTTTCTTGTTGAAGGACCGGTGGCCCTTATATGGGATGGAAAGGTACTGATCACTAGCTAGAAAGAGGAAGTTCTATTTCTCCAGCAACCACAAGCTGCTTCCGTGGCACTTCACAAGAAATGTCACTGACTTACTTTTCATTTCAGGGAGGTTTGCAATTTAAATAAGTTGTTATGATTGGTCTCATCTTAATCTTCCAAGTTGTTGCTATCCGCGAATATTAAATTGAGCTTCTGTGATTGGCTCTTAATAACTGTAGGTTACAAGGTATATATTATGCTTACTGGCTGTATGTAGTCAGAACATTGCTCGGTTTTCGTAACACCTGCGTGTGTTGAGAGTGTTCTCAGGTTTGCAAACTTTAACTATTAAACTTATTTTCTCAATCTTGTTCTACTGAGTCTCTGTCTTTCAGAAGTTAAAAGTATAAACTTCCACCACAGTGCACACGGCATCTGGTGGTAGTGTGGGAATGCACGGTACATGTTGCACACAGTGCACGGTACTCTGCGCAAGGTGCTCGGGTCGCACTGTGCCCGCAGTGCACATAGTGCTTAGCCACTGCTTCAGACCTGCTGCAACAGTGCCTCGTTGCCTCTACCTATAGACGGTGCTGTAGGCTACGCGCTTCCACGGTCGTGTGACTGCACATAGTCCAAGCTAAACACCACTGTCCAGCCTGTATGCTGTGTTACTCTTTTTCTGTGTTACAGTCTGCATTGCTTTGCGATTGCAGCCTACTTAAACCTCACAGTGCTCGTTGTTTGATGTTTCCTCTGCCACTGCAGTTTAAAAGAAAGAGACAATCCTCCATCGGACCCCGGCTCTGCTGGACTGCCTCAGCCGCCTACTCGGAGCGCTGTTTTTAATTGGGTTTGTATGTATGTGTCTTCTTTACTGCCTTGCAGTTTAAAGAGAAAATGTCATATGGTTTCTACTGGGATCCAGATTTGCTGCGCCCGTTGTTGTGTTGTGTACGCCGGCTTGGTCAGCCCGCAGTATGTATGTGTATTTGTTTCTTACTGCCGTTAGAAATAGGTAGAAATAAATAATAATAATAAGTGGGATTCCTCCACGGGAACCCAGCTCTGCTGTGTCCCGCTGTTGAGTTGAATCCACCAGCTTGTGTCAGCCCGTCGTGGTGACTGTGATTTTACACTCACAATTGCTGTTGTGTGTATGTGTTTTTCCTTACTGCCTTGCAGTTTAAAGAGAAGAAATAGCCGCGTGACTCCTCTACCGGGACCCAGCTCTGCTGTGTTCTCGCTGTCAAGTTGAATCCGCCAGCTTTTTCAGCCCGCCTACTTGGCGTGCTGTTTATAAAAGAAAATAGAACAGTCTCACACGCTGCCGTGATGACCTGTTATTTTACATTCACATTTGCTGTTGTGTATACGTGACTCCTCTACCGGGTCCCCGCTCTGCTGTGTTCCCGTTGTTGAGTTGAATCTGCCAGGTTGTTCAAGCCCTCCCACTCGGTGCGCTATCGTGGTGACTGTTATTTTACCCTCACAATTGCTATTGTGTGTGTATATATGTTTTTCTTTACTGCCTTGCTGTTTGAAAAGAAAAAGTAGTAGCAGCATTATTCCTCTACAGAGACCCATCTCTGCAGGATCCCGCTGCTGAGTTGAATCAGCAGGCTTATTTTAGCCTGCCTATTGACATGCTTGGTCACCCTCGTGGCATGGGGACTGTGTCACTTGTTCCTGCATAACACGCCACAGCTCCTTGAGCCTGTGCTCCACTCTCGCATATGCTCTGCGCTGCCACGTGGTGTGATTGCACGTGGTCCAGGACCAGGTTATCGCAGCACCGTGCGCTCCCGTGTACTGCTCTCCTGATTGCATACTGCAGTCACTCGAGCCATGTATCCACCCCGGTGTCTGCTATGCACTACCCCGAGTTGTGTTGACCTCAGTGCCCTGCGCCACAGCATGTTGATAACACTCTGTGTCCCTGATGCTCGGTGCAGCAGTAGTGTATTCTGCTTCACTCAGTGCTCACGATGTGTTTGTACCCTTGGGGCCTAAGTGTTTCACTACACGGCTGAGACGTATGGTGGCTCGCCAGGCTGTTGGCTCCTTACCCCCGCACGTTTCAAATGCATGGATGCCACTCTTGCTCCCTTGCGGCAGCAAGTGATTAGGGTGATGGATTGCCTGTATGACTGGTTGATCTGTCCAGTTGCAGGAAGGAGCGGTGACCCACACAGCTATTTGTGATGAAGCATCTGGTTGAGACTGGGTCTCCCCTTAACGATGCTAGAGCCGATTAATAGTGAGCTCACCTGTCGAACGACAGAGTAGCAGCTCTCCAGCACCAACTCTCCCTGTTTCGACATGGATCAAGGGTGCCCCTTGTCTTGTGCCATAGCAATATCAGCATCGGGATAGGTTTACTGCGCATGTGCCCGCTGCAAGCATGGCTCTATGCGTTCCGTCTGCATCCTAAGTGCGACAGATACCGTCGGCTGACAGTGTGTCTTGCTTGCTTGGCGGCCCTGCGCTGGTGGAGGGTTACCTCTCCCCTGCGCCAAGGAGTCTGTAGGGTAGTGATGACGGATGCCTCCAACTCGGGTTGGGGCATGGTTTGCGAAGGCAGAGGAGTCAGCTGACCCCAGGCCACCGGACGTCCCTGCATATCAACGTGTTGGAGCTGCAAGCGCTGTTCCATGCCCTCCAGTACTTCCTACCTGTGGTGCGGAACAGGCATGTGCTGATCCACACAGACAATACATCAGTGGTGGCATATATCAACCACCAGGGTGGCCTTCAGTTCCCAGGGTTAGCCTTCAGGCTGATGATTTGGGCCCAACAGAACTTGCTGTCCTTTCAAAGAATGCATATTCCACACGTGGAGAATCGGGTGGCGGACCTCTTCTTCAGGGAGGGCCTGCACCCATCGGAGTGGTGGCTCCACATTGGTGGAGCGCATTTGGGAAAGTTTTGAGAAGGCGCCAATAGCTGTGCCAGCTATTGAACACCCCGTCCTGGGAAATTCCACTTCGCAAGAATCTTTTCAGTCAGACGAGAAGAACACTTTGGCATCCGTAGCCGGGCAGGCTCCAGCTAGGGGCTGTCAGACGCGGTCGTGGGTACGCTGCAGAATGCTAGGGTGCATTTCACTAGGTCATTGTATGCTTATAAGTGGAAACATTTTCAAGATTGGTGCCATTCTATGGGCAGTAATAATGTTAATGAATCTAATAAAAGTAAGAGCACTGATTTTAAAGTACTGATTATCACTTCTTTAATTACTGCTTTGACAGTGAGAAGTGAAACATGTAGGACTCGATTTACAAAGACCCCTGGTTATGCCAGTGGGTAGAGTCACCTGGGTGCATTTTGGAGTTTGCATCCCACTTTTTTCATATGCTCAGCTTCACTGAATTAATACCGCAGTACACCTGGCACAGGACTGCCACCCTAGCACTCATTTTATTAATGTTGACTGTTTGTTAGCAGGGGTTTGTTACAGGAATATAAGAGTTGATGTCAAATCCAAGCTCTGCATCTTTTACTTCAGGGAACAAAGGTGTGTTACGCTTTGTAAATTGAGCCTTTAGTGTATTTCAGTAGGTTTAATGGTCTTAAAGATTAGATTTTTAAAAACGCAGGGTTGTTATATGTTTAACCAAATAATTTTGGCAGGTTTAATGACAACATTCATTAGAGCTTTAATTAACTTCAAAAATGAGCTATCTATGATTATAGTTTTTCTCCATTAGTTTTTTCATAAATAACAATATTTAAATTTTTACATTGGCAAAGACTTTTTTCCCACAAAATAGACAAACATCTGGTTTGTATTAAACAGCTATGTCTTTGTTCTGGTCAAAGGTGCACTTTGAGATCATCTGGTAATAATTCCTTTTACAGATGTACAGACAGGAACAGCACAGACCAACCGGTAACACTCAAAGCTATACGGTACCATACATTTTTTTTTTTTTCAAAATAACATTTTTATTGCTGTTGTAATGGCTTGGGATCTCAGCCCGTTGAATTAAAGGTCTGGATGTGAATCGCTAACCCCCCACAAACCCAAAGAGAAAACTGTAGTCGAGAGGTACATACGTGTCTTCTGCTAATGTCATTATTACTAACTCATCAGTCACTAGGAGGATCTGAGCTCACCCACTAACCCAAAATTAGGGTGTTTCAACATGGGCTCGTCACCACGATGAAAGGCAAGGTCAGTTATCTACAGGTAATGACTGATGTGGCGAACATTGATGCTATTGTAAACTAAACATTAGTTTTTTGTGTGAGTAGTTTATATTGTGGTCTGGATCACGTAGGTTGCTTGAAGTGTATGCTGTTTAAAACAGGTTTATGATTGTAAAGTCCTGTAAGCATTAGAGGGCATACTGTAGGGTAATGATCGTTCTGCTAGGAATCTCATCGGCTGAGACAATCCTTGAAGTTTAAAATCAATGAAAGAACAACTGTTATCAATTTGTGATAGATGCACCTCCAGAGCTTTCAGACTTTAAGGAGAATTCCCACGTAAATCTAATAATATTATTATTATGATTATTATTATTATAAGTCCTACAATTATATATTTGGAAGGTGTAGTCTAGTCGGGTACAGCATTTAAGTGTCCTAGTTCTATTCAGATGTCTGGTACAGTTAGCAGACTTCACAAGTTTAGTGTTGATAATGAGGATGGTGCTAAAGACAGGCCACGTGCAACACACATTTAGAAGAAATTTCACAATGACTTCATTGGCTTTTAGTGGTATGTGGTTTTAGCACCAAATATAATAAACTCTTGGTTCTGGCAGCAATTCTCTTTGTTGCTATGCATAGGCTTTGAAGGTTTCTAAGGTTTCTAATTGGATACAAGATATGTGTGTGTGTGTGTGTGTGTGTGTGTGTGTGTGTGTGTGTGTGACCTATAGGACCATATGGCTATATATATATATATATATATATATATTATATATATATATATATATATATATATATATTATAGGGGTTTCTATATATATAACGATATATATCAGTTTCTCAGTTGCCGCAATACCCCTCAAAATTGCTGTTTTTTTTACTGCCATTGAGTAGGAAGTGTTTGTATTCAAACAATAACATAATTTCGTGGTAAGAAAAAACAAACAAAAAAAACAAAACAAGCACACGACTGTTTGCATAGTTGTTACCATCTCTTGTGCCTACAACGTATCATTAAACCAGTTTTTCCTCAGGTTTTTTTGGCTGTTTTCTGTAAACATCTAAACAACGATTGACATTTTGTTTATTTGTTTTCAGGTGAGTAGCTTAGAATGGGTACTAATCTTACAAGTGATTTTCTTTCAGGTCTAAAGATTTACTTAACTAACTTCAATATGTTTAAATTGCCGTTATGCCCTGATTTTAATGTCCTTAGTTTACCACAACGTAACCAAAACGGGTCTACGTTGTATTACAGTTGTTATTATCATGATTTGTCAATTTTCTGATAAAGATAAGTTTTAGTGTTTTGAATTCATCCATAAATAAAGCTACCAACCGTCCCAATTTTCCTTTCTTTTTTAGGTAGCACGTCTCTGGCAAGCCATCGCAGACACAAAAGTATTGACACATAGCGTAAGAAAGTGACCAGTGAGAACTGGTATTGAACAAAAGGACAGGTGTAATATGTACAAAAGATTTAGACCTAGTTAGGACTCGAGCAGCCGAGTTCTGAACACATTGTAGCCTATTAATAACACGTTTAGAGGCTCCAGCAAACAATGCATTACAGTAGTCAGTCGGGAGAAGACAAAGGTATGCACGAGTCTCTCTGCATCAGGTAGAGAGAGAACAGGTCTTAAGCGGGTTATGTTACACAGATGGAAAAAAGACACCTTTGTAACATTTCGTGCATGAGCTTGGAAAGTTAGGCGAGGATCAAAAATAACACAGATTTCTCATTTCTGAACTCGTTCTAATTTCAAGCTCATCAATAACCAAGCTCCCCACATTACTCAACTGACGCAAAGAACCCAGCAACATAACCTCTGTCTTATTGCAGTTTAACTGCAGAAAATTGTGTTACATCCATAATTTGATTTCCACCAAACAGTGTGAGAGTACAGAAACAGCGATTGAGGTATTCGGTTTAGTTTGAAGATAAATTTGAGTGTTATCTGCATAAAAATTAAAACTAACTCCATGGTGCCGGATTATCTGGCCAAGTGGCAGCATAGATATTAAATAACAGAGGCCCTGAAATAGAGTTGGACACCTATGGAAACTGGACTGGAATAGGACAAGTACAGCCCCATCGAGACAGATTGCTTCCTGTCTGACAGATAAGACTTAAGCCAGCACAGTGCAGTACCGGAGATACCAATAGAGGTCTCTAGGTGCCTAATAAGAATATCATGGTTGACTGTGTCAAATGCGGCTCTAAGGTCCAGGAGCACCAAGATAGATAAGGCTCCAGAATCTGCAGCAGTGAACAGATCATTTACCACCTTTATAAGAGCTGTGCCAGTGCTTAGAGACACATGGACGATCTTAGCCACAACGGAACTAACGGCTGGAAAATTAGCAACAATAATAGATGTTGTAATAGGATCCAGAGAGCTGGTTGTAGGATTCATTTTAGCCATGATTTAGCATAATGGCGTAACCTCAGCGAAGTCTGAGAAAACAGGCCCTATAAATTCTGTTACAGGTGACAACACACCAGGCATGGAAGAAGATACAAGTTCTTGTCTAATGTTATCTATTTTAGTTTGGAAAAATTCCAGGAACTTATTACATGGCTCTATGGAGCCAGAGGGAGTGGACTGACACTTTGGCTGCAGCATTCGATTTATTGTTAAAAAAAGACACCTAGGATTATCATAGCCATACTTGATAAGGCTGGGAAAAAAGGATGATCGTGCCGAATTTAAAGCAGCCTTATAACTGTTTATGCTGCCTCCAAGCCTACAAGTAGACAGTTAAGCCAGTATCCCTCCATCTGCGTTCAAGCTTGTGTCCTGCTGTTTTCATGGAACATAACTGATCATTATACCAAGGGGAGCAGCGAGTATATGGGACCATGCATGTTTTTTCTGGTGCTAAACTGTCAAGAATGTTATGCATAGTAGTATTGTAAGAGTTTACAATGTCTTCCAATACGTCAGGTTGTTCAGTAAACAGGGGTGTAGTTAACAGCTTCAGTAAAGGCAGCTTGAATGATTGACTTAATGATACGATACTTGACCGTACGGTGAGGTTTAATCAAAGGTATTGGTAGCTCAAGTTAAAGTAGTGTAGCCATATGGTCAGAAATTGCAGATTATCAACTAGCAGGCCAGAGGTAATGACCAGATCCAAGATTTGACCCCGATTATGGGTTGGGACATTTACATGATGAGTTAACCCAAAAAAATCCAAGAGAGGCAATAACTCACTGAACGAAGAACAGCTCTGGAAATCACCTAATATCAAAAGCCAGTTGTACTTTGAACACAGAAATGATAGTAAATCAGACAGCTCATTCATAAATAATGAATTATGTTTTGGAGGATGATAGATGACCACCACCACCAACAGTAATGTAACAGTTAACTTAAATGCTAAACACTCAAATGAATTAAAAGCTGGGAAAAGATATGGAATTAACAGTAATATCCAATTGCCGGACAATGGCCAGTCCACCACCACAACCCGACAAACGAGCCTTGTCTAAAAAGCCGTAGCCAGAAGGGATTACCTGGTTTAACCAGAACCAATCATTCTGCTGCTGCCAAGTTTCCGGTAAGCATAAAAAGTCAAGATTCTAATCTATGATAAGTTCACTCAATAGCGAGTGTTAAATAATGCTACTTTGGCAGGTCCGGTTACACTTAATGGCTGGTGTTACGACAAATTCAGTGCCCCTGAGGATTCATGTTTCCCCGATGAATGTGCGCATGCCCTTGCAACAAACCTTGCTGTCTGCCAGCGGGAGCTTGTGATTACCCTTTCATGGCACAAAGGGCATAATTTGTCATTGCAAACCACTAGAGCAGCGCCTGCTGCAACGTGAATGTGTGCTCTGCTGCAAACGGTAACAAGCTTATTGCTTCTGGATGGCAGATGTTTGTGGAAGCTTGTGATTTTGGCGAGTCTACATCCAGAATGGATTGTTTAAATACAGTAACAACAACGGTATATTTTTTCTTGAAATCTGTATAAATTAGTTAGTTAAACTTACTCTATTTGGACAGAAGTATTGTATGTACTCTTACTATATTGTGATTATTGAACTGTACATGTATATATTTTAGTTAAAGTTTCCCTTATCAGGACTGTAGTTATTGTACATTTTATCTGCTCTTACTGTATTGTGAAATATGTATATTTTGTGACAACTGTAAGTTGCCCTGAGTGAGAGCGTCTCCTAAGAAAAAAATAATAATAACAATAAAAAAAAACAATGAAATGCAACGGATTCAAGTAGATAATTTAATTAAGTCTTGTGATGAATTTTAAGTGTATTTTTCACAGACCACAATAAACAAATTGAGACACTCATTTATTTGTATTTATTATTAATTACTACACAAGTAATCTACCACGTGTAAATTAATCCAATTATTTTATAATTCAGTTAAATGCAGTACAATCTTCTAAATGTTTGTTTACTTATTTATTTGTAAGTAATTCCTGACAGCTTTTCACAACTGTCGCACACACAGATAAACCAATAACAGAAACGTTGAACTTGAAAGGAGATTATAATTATTATTTATTTGCCATCTGAAAAAGAATCGTAGTAGTGAGTGTTGCCCTGTGGTGCCCTTACAGTTCTCAGCCATGCATTTGCAGATGAAAATCAAGGGGGCACGCACTCAGTCTCCCAGGAAAATGTGGTGTCCCTCCTCTAAATCAAGCAGAACCTTTCCAAAAACTTCCAAACTTATACTGTTAGTGTGTATCTCTCTCTCACCTGCATATTAAATATGTTTGTGTCATTCTGTGTGCATTTGCACTCAATAAACAATGGGGTACCATTTATTCCAGGGGCACCGTTTATTACAGTCGCCCTGGAAAATTTGGGGTCTCTTCTGTAAATCAAGCATCGCTCGCTTGCGTCCAGTGTGTATTGGCCTGACGTGAAATTTATCAAAGCGACTTTGCTCGTTTTGCTCGCTAGCGGTCTGTATACTCCCTTTGCGTTGCATTAATTTCAAAATTTTACCCTGACATTGCTCGCGTCGAGTGTGGATCGGCCTTTATAAACATTTTTTTTTTTTTATTTTACAAAATACTGACCTGCTGACAGTGTTGTGAGGAGTGTGCAGTAGCAGAAAAGAGTCTGGAAACTTGTACATAAATACTTTAGTTTATTTCCCATTGAAGAACATATTGTTTCTTTTAAAATATTTCTTGGTACTGTATTTGTATCTGTTAATATTTAAGTGAGAAGTTTATTTTTATTTGTTTTATTCGCTCTTTAGCAATCTATAAAAATAATATAGCTCAGTTCCCAAATAGAATAATAAAAATGTGTGTTTTGTCGATGTTACATTTGGAGCATCACAAAAGTATTCATTGTCTGCATGTAAGAGCATTTTCATAGACTTAATATTAATATACTACTACTAAAATTGTACAGTATGACAATGTGTGGTACTGCAGTGTAGGTATGGAAGGGCAGGGTTGGTATGGCTGGGGAGAGTTTAAATGCTAGAAAATAATAACAAAAAAGAACTTTTAGATCTTATTGCAGGGTGTGTTTGGGGTGGTAGTTATGGCATGTTAGGGTAGAAATGGTGGGTTTGTGTGTTGGTTATGGTATGTATAAAGTTCATAATTTTGAAATTGAACATTGAAATGATAGTAGGCACTTCCTACAGTAGGACATTTTGATAATATCACAAGCTATAAAAGCAATAGCAAACCTTGGTATTGTGTGTCCAGGAACTTTGTTTACCCAAAAAGAGTGACTTTTTGTGTGACTTGTGACAGAGATTGAATGATACTTGGTGTTAGATCTCCTTCCCGACCTGTGAGGGCATTAGAAAGAAGTGTCGCAAGTAATGCTGAATCAGCTAGGCTGGTCAGTAAAATATTGAATCCTTTTGTATGGAGAATCTCAGTAGCTAAGGCTCATGGTTCATCAACTGATTCAGATTCAGTTGTATTGTGTCTGCCAACTGATGATGTGAGGCAGAACAGTAATTGGATACCAGAAAATATGAATAACAGTAAGTTTTGGCCCCCTACTGTATTCTGGATGAATGGCATCCCTTCTAAAGTGTCTCTATGTGAGCAGTAAGAAATGTATAGTAACAGTGTGTACAGATCCAGGACTATTGTACATGGTGCAGAAGTAACCCTGACACATAAATTAAAACATAATCCTCTTGTTAATTGTGCATGTAATATGTGCCAAAGCAAGTCATCAGTGACTGGGCTCAGACTTTGTCGGGCATGCAGTCATTTGGCTAAACACTGTAGAATCTTGTTTGAATGCAATGATTCTGTAGGTGTTTCTTTCTCTCATTTAAATGTAAACCCAAAAAGATATTAAGAGGATTGAATGCATGAGTTGTGAAAGGGTCACTTAGTAAAATGGGCGCATCTGAGAAAATTAGAATGTGAGGAAGGTGTCCCTACTAAGCGTGTACAAGTGTCTTGTAGGTACGAAGTCAAGGCCATGGCGACTCACACCTGTGATGCGAGACGATGGATTCGAGAGCCTATTGTCGTGTTCGCTGAGCTAATCCGAGCGGAACCTGAGACCGAAGTGGAGTCTTGTTGGGAACGAGCTGAAACCCCGGACATGGATTGGAGAATTTAAAATGAAATGTATTAATACAATAATATGTGTTAGAATCTTTTGTAGTGTTTGTATAATCTTTTAGTTTGGAAAATTATGTAAATGTGTAATCAAATGTAATGTTTAATGCTGCTCTAATCAATAATTGTGAAAATCATGTGTTCTTTGGGTATAAAATGATGCAGTAAGAAACTGGTATAATTTGATACATAGCCAGCTTTTGGGCAGTGGCCAGTTTTTAGGCGGTTTCTTATCAAGATGGGCTTGATTCCCAGAATTGAATGCTAAGTTTCTGCAGCACCCTTTTTAGCCTAAGAAAATGTTGTTAAATGTTGAAATAAAGTTTAATATGCTTGCTTTTACTATAAACTATTTGTGCATGTAAGACCATATGCTTAACACTGTCTGTTATAATAATATACATGAAATTGTTTCTCGTCAAGATAGGTTCGCATTTAAAATAGCTAATAATCGTGTTCTATAGGAAGTAAACTGTTTGGTTTGACTCTGAGTTAAAAGATGATGCAGCATAAAGAGATGTTGTTTGAAATATAAAATAAGAAGCTTAAACAAATAATAAAAAGTAATTTTAAAAGTAGAGGATAGGTTTTGAAGAAGGTAAAACTTTATAACTTGCTGTGAGCCTGTCTTAAAGTTGTGCCAGAAAGTGGAGGGATAGTGGGCATGAAGAGCGGAGTTCTCTTATCAAACAGCATCAAGGTTAGAGTGTCTTCCCACCATAGAAAAATTGGAAAAAACCTTGATTATTGCTGGAAATTGGAAAGCTAAGTGCACAGCTAGCGAACCGGTTTTGGCTGGTTTGTGTGCTGCTGAAAAAAAATAGGAGGTTGTCCGCAGTTCAGCTGAGTTCGTGCTGTTAGGAAACTCATAGGACAGAGACATTACAATCTTAACTCTATATTAGAAAAACATAAGATGGAAGTTCCCTATAATATCTGTTAAGCACACGCCTGTAAAGAGAGAAGGAAAACTAATTTGAAGAATAGAGGCATGAGGGAATATATACTTAGACATTAATACATATAATCAGTATAATCATAACTAATAGTGTTGTATATATTTCAAACAACACTGATATATTCAACAATAACATTAGTGTTGTATATACTTCAAACAACACTCATATATTCAAAATAATATTATTTTCTTTGTTTCACCTAGCTTTTTAGATAGAGGAGTGGTCGAGAGATGAGCGGGTGAGATCATGATCGGATGTGTAGACCAGGTGTCATATCTTGAAAAATTGCTGACACAAGGATCTAAATTTTTAGGCTGTTGTGTGCCAAAGAGATAAGAATTGGACTTGATCAAGTCTCTCCATGTATTTCAATGGAGACAAAAACCTATAAAACTCACACTTTTCGCAAAAGGGCACCACAATCCAGACATTTGCTTGAAAGGGTGAAGTGTTCCATCACTTGCAGATCTCCACCAGACTGATTCCTTTGTTCATGCTACTTTTCCTTATAATAGGAGGTAAGCATATTACTAACATTGTTATATCTTACATGTATTGGTTGTATTGCTATAAGGTTTTGAAACTATGTTTTGGTTTTGAGAGTGTTATATTGAATGAAACTGAAATATAGAAGTGGGTGCTTGTAGACCGTGTGTATTGGAATTTGGTGGTCTGATCAACCTACCTTTCCAATATTAAAAGCATTTTAATAAAGCGAAAGAGCATTGCTCTGATTCGTAAAACTTCAAATGAACGAGTCTTGAGTGCCTTTCTTTCCGATTAAAGGTTATATGGACATACAGCTCATCCAGTGCTCGAACATAAACCACTAGGAGTTTATAACATCTCTGTCCTCCTAACGTCTCCCCTGAGTTAAGAGTGTGTGCAGAGTAAATAGAAAATAAATAAGACCGAATAAAAAGAGTACGTGAAAATCTGTGAAACGCAGCAGACGTGACAGAAGGAACAGAGTACCCTAATCAAATGGAATGACAATTCCGTAGGGTAGGTGGAAGTGGTCATTTAGGAAGGAGGAGGAGCTACGGCACCCAAGCTCACTGACCGGGATGGTAGATGCCGTGGCATCTGAGGATTGGAGGAGCGGATGCGCTCGTTAACCTAGGGGTCATGAGTGAGGGTATAAATAGGGGGCGTAGCTTAAGTGATCTGTTCCTTTGTATATGGTTAGTAACGACTTAGAAGGAGCCCGTAATTTTTGAATAAAAACAGTGAGTGTTTTGAGTGTTAGTCTGTCTTGTAACAATGTTTGTTTGTGTTGTTTGTCTTCAAGAGTACTCGCAAGATCCTGAGCTGCAGCCGCAGGCCAGCATCAAACCCGGATATCACCACTCATTTTTCGCTGAGGAACTGTCTTTGCACCATGAGCACGTAATTCACGCATTGTAGGAACTGTGTCTGTGTTTTGTGTTTTGTGTCGGTGAGAAAAGACTCGACTTCTGGTTTCAGGTCAAACTTGTTGGATTTACAAACAGAAGTGATACATGCCACTGTACAACTTCCATCATTATTATTTACAGGTTTTGCCATAAGGCTGTGGACACTATAATCATTAATAAACACCATTGTACCTGTAAATCATTGTCTGTGTGATTAATCCGCTCTGCACTGCACTCACCTGCATGTATTCACCACTTTGCACAGACTTTTTTGTTTGTTTTTGCCAAAATGAAAAAAAAAGATAGAATTAAAGACATAATTATCCAGAAGACCTTTCCTATTTCTTACATGCAGACTAATAAATTAGCAAATACTAATCTTGTCCTCTGGGCCTTCATCAGAACAAACGGGTGCCACGTTTCAAGATGGAGTTGTGAAACTGTCTCCCACCCAATACAGTCAGACGGCACATCGTGTGGTGTTTTTGTTTGTAAGGTTTTGTGACAGAGATCGAACGATTCTTGGTGTTAGATCTCCTTCCCGACCTGTGAGGGCACTATGTAAAAGGAACTGAGTGCTCTTAACTAAATGGCACGGCAATTTATTCCTTAGGGTAGGTGGAAATCGGTCATTTAGGAAGGTGGCTGAGCTTCGGCACCCAAGCTCAATGACTCTGACAGGAGACGGCGTGGCATCCGAGGATTGGAGGAGCGGATGCACTCGTTAACCTAGGGATCATGAGCGAGGGTATAAATAGGGGGTGTAGTGAAAGTGATCTTTTCATTTTTGTATATGGTTAGCAACAACCTAGAAGGAGTCCCCGTTTTTTGTGAAAGAAACCGTGAGTGTTTATTAGTTTTGTCTTGTAATGCTGTTTGTTTGTATTGTCTGTTTCAAGGTTACTAACATGATCCGGAGCTGCAGCCGCAGACCAGCATCAAACCCGGATATCAACACTCACTTTTCACTGAGGAACTGTCTTTGCACCACAAGCACGTAATTCACACACTGTCTGTTTTTTGTGTGGGTGAGAAAAGACTGGACTTTTGGTTTCTTGTCAAACCCGTTGGATTTACAAACAAAAGTGATACACACTGCTGTACCACTTCCACCATTTTTATTGTTTACAGGTTTTGCCATAAGGCTCTGGACATTATAATTATTAATAAACACCCTTGCACCTGTGAATCATTGTCTGTGTGATTAATCCGCTCTGCACTGCACTAACCTGCATGTATTCACCACTTTGCCACAGGTCTGCATACAGTACAGCTACTATATCAGTTTTTCAATGATTATTTAAATACAGCCACACTGGGTGACATTGTAAAGGGTTTCTTGAAGTAATGTAAAATAAACTATCCACATAACTTGTACCCCCCCCCCCCCCCCCCCCCCCCCCCCCCCCCCCCCCCCCCCCCCCCCCCCCCCCCCCCCCCTCGAAGGGAGTCCATTGCTATTATCCAAAAGGAAATGGCGATCACCCTTCTAATCAGGAATCAGGTATACAGGGTAACAGTACAGTATGAGAAAGTTAATACAGATGGCATTGATGATGCATTTGTAATAATCTAAACTCTTTACTGCACAGATTAATTTGGGGCCCGGCTCATGAAGCTGCCTTTAATAAGTTAGGTTCAGCTCAAATTCTCACAATTGACAAGACAGTAATAGTTCAGTGAGTCTGTTAAATCAAGCCAGGTTTATTGCATTAAAATTGATCACTTAATTGTACTGTGGGTGAGTGGCAGCATTGCCATGTTAATCTTGTATTGTCCATGGTACAGTATAGAGATGTTTCATGATAAAAAGAAAATAATGTGCAGCTAAACATTTAAAATGACTGGTAAATACATACATGAACAATAAACTACTTAATCTACAGTAGTAAAACCGTCTGGTGGTGGAGTTTCTAACTATTTCTAACTCACATGTGAGACTGCAATGTCTGGTGGCCACTAAGAAGTTGCTGTTGTCAGGAATGAATGTTTACCGAAGAATGAATAGTTGATACAGTGCCTGTTTTGTGGAGCGCAGGACATTCTGGGGGATGCAGTGTCACAAGATGAATGGGTAATTTAGTAGTGAACACTTTAAACTTTTAAACTTTTTCAACTGCAACCCCAAACATCTTCTAATCAAAATTAAAAATTAATAAATAAACCAAAGTAGATTGTTTTCCAAAAGTTTATGGAAATTAAGTGTATATGGTTTCCATACTTCATAATGATTTCCTAATTAAACTCTCTACACTACATTAGTTTTTCTACAACCTCTACTTTGTATTTTTCAGATTGTGTGCGATGGCTGCAACAGGTGGTTCGACCGCACGTCTGTTGGACAGCTAAGGTCAGCTTTTTTTGTACAGCATGCACAATGTGAGGACACACAAATGCCTCAATTCCACTGCCGGCGCAACTGGGCCAGCTGTGTTAGAGCCATGGCCTTGCCAATAAAATTGCTGCAGTAGGAGTTCTGTTACGGGAGTGTGATGGTTCCAAGCTGTAGTTTGTCCTCCCGACCACCGGTGGTGCTGTGTAGAGCAGACCGAGGTCAGGGGAAAAGATCATAGGGCGATTCGACTGGAACTTCCAGTGGGATCGGCTGTCTCGCCCTGACTCAGAGGTGTGCGGTCGCCAAGCCCACTTTCTGCAATCAGCTCTGCTGCATCCGCCGATTGGCTGTGGCGGGGGCGGGGGCTGATTGCAGGGGTGGGGCTAGGCGGTATTTAGGCTGCGCTGTTTCTACATTCGGTCTCTCTGTCCTGGAGTAGTGCCAGTGTGGTGACTTGCTGGTGTGAGTGAGTGCACTTTAACTGTTTGTTATTGTTCCAGAACCTTGAGGCGGCTGCCTTACCCTTTTCCCTTGTTTGTGGATTACTGGAGAAAATGAACCAAAACAACCAACTGCCCAGGGCACTGAGCAGGCCAGCCAACTGTGAGAAGGGAAACCGAGCAGGGCTGTGCGGTTTGGAGGAGCATTTTCCTTTGTGTACTTTTCCCTTTATTTACCTTTTAGTATTCTGAACTTTGTTTGTTTACCTGTTTTTGCCAGGTGACTTTACCCTTGATGGTATTGTAGGCGGTTTCTTTTCTTTGCGGCTATTGCAGCCATTGTATAAATAAAAAAGAAGCCCCAGCTGTTGGGCGGCGACTCCATTTACGGCTTTGGTGTCAATTTCCGGTCCTCCAGCGGATTCTTCCCACTACCCTCCCACAAGGTCACATGGGGATTTTGGGATAGTATTGTGTTTCCTTTTTAAAAGCACAGACAAAAAAAAAACAAATAACATAGAGCGATGGAGACTGAAGTGGAAATTACTTGTGGCTATGATTTTATTAATATAGTTAAGGTTTTATATGCTAACCCCTCTGCGATGGTACTTCCAGGCAATAAGTGCTCCTCTCAACTTGCCCTTTCCAGAGGTACCCATCAAGGTTGTCCACTCTCCCCGCTTTTGTTTGCTTTGTCATTTGAGCCACTTGCTCAGGAAATTTGTCAATCTGTCTTCTACTCCTATCAGTGTCAACACCCAACATCATATCTCGCTATATGTTAAAGATGTGCTGCTATGTTGATAATGCCCTTTAATCGATCCCCCATTTAATGTTAGCCTTAAGGTGTAGTTCGGGAGGCGGTTGCTAGGGCTCCTATTTTCCTACATGTCAATCTCCTATCATTTCCTACTTAAACTTAGGACACACCCATCTCTGCGTCTTGCATTTGTCGTTTTTCTTCCTCCTCCCCTACCTCCACTGTGCTGCGCACCTTTGCATCGTCTCCTCTGGGGGGCAGTAAAGCTCACTCCCTAACCTTGTAGGTCGGAGGCACCACCTCGTCCTCCGAGGGGAAGGTTCTCTCTGCGAATCAGAGGGGACCCCTGGCCAAACCTTTCCTTTGCTATTTCATTTCTAACTTCTTCCGTTAACATCTCCCCTCACTAGGATGACATATTTTTGATGATTTTAGTTTGATATCAGGCTATAGGATTAACTGATCTACGTCTGCACTAATGCCCTTAAATAATGTGATGAGGGATGTTGTCTGGTTAAACAGTTTAAATATCTCGGAGTAGACATTTAGCCTTCCTTGCACTCTGTTACTTTGAATAATTTTAATAAATTATTTAAACAAATAGAGACAGATTTAAATAAATGTCCCTAAGTGCAAGAACCATCTCCCTAAGTGCAAGAACCATTATAAAAGTGAATGCACTCCCACGTATTAATAGTATTAGTTCAATGATTCTTCTTTCAACTCCTACTAAATAGTGGGACAAAATACATGCTTAGGTTTCTAGAGTTTTATGGAAAGGGGGGGTGAAAATAAAAGAGGGGAGAGTTTTTGTTGCAATCCATTTTGTTGTGTTGTACGGTTTGCTCCTCCAATAAAAACATTTGATCACAAAAAAATATTGAGTATGCAGGTGAGAGAGACACACTAGCATTATAAGTTTGGAAGTTTTTGGAAAGGTCCTGCTTGAGTTACAGAGGGGACACCACGTTTTCCAGTGACTGTAAAAAACGGTGCCCCTGGAAAAAATGGTGAACCCTCGTTTATTGAGTGCAAATGCACACCAGAGTGACAAAAGTTGTTGAGTATGCAGGTGAACAAGACACACACTAACTACCAGTTTTTGGAAAGCTCCTGGTGATTTAGAGGAGGGACACCACATTTTCCTGGGAGACTAAACACGAAAATTCAGTGTTTGCTTGGTTTTCATCTGCAAATGCATAGCTGAGAACTGTAAATGCACCACAGGGCAAAACCCACTACTACGATTTTTTTTCAGATTGCAAATAAATAATAATTATAATCTCCTTTCAAGTTATGTTTCTGTTATTGGTTTATCTGTGTGTGTGACAGTTGTGAAAAGCTGTCAGGAATGAAATAACTTACAAATAAATAAGTAAATAAACATTTAGATGATTGTACTGCATTTAACTGCATTATACAATAACTGAATTAATTTACACATGGTAGATTACTTGTGTAGTAATAATAATAAATAAATATAAATGAGATTGTCTCAATTTGCTTATTGTGGTCTGAAAAATACACATACAATTCGTCACAAGACTTCATTTAATTACCTACTTGAATCCGTTGCGTTTCGTTGTTGTAGTTTTTTTTAGTTATTGTTAATAATTATTTTTCTTAGCAGACACCTTTACTCAGGGCAACTTACAGTTGTCACAAAATATACATATTTCGTAATACAGTAAGAGCAGATAAAATATACAATAACTTCAGTCCCAATAAGAGTAAGTTTAACTAACTAATTTATACAGATTTCAAGAAACAATATATCGTTGTTGTTACTGTATTTAAACAATGGATGGAGAATTGCCGAAATCACAAGATTCCACAAACATCTGCAGTCCCGAAGCAATAAACTCATTACCGTTTGCAGCAGAGCACACATTCACATTGCAGCAGGCGCTGCTCTAGTGGTTTGCAATGTAATCTCACGCTCCTGCTGGCAGATAGCAAGGTTTGTTGCAAGCGCATGCCCACATCCATTGTGAATCCTTGGGGGCACGGTATACAAAAAGGCCTTTTTCAGGGAATAAGTAATGGGTTAAAAAATTACAGCTGTTCTGCAACAATGGGAGTAAATTAAGCCTTGAAAGTTGATGCTAACAATTCCTACAGGTGTCGCAACTTTTGTTGATTACTTACAAACCCTCTGTCTGTATAAAAGCTGTGTTGGAACAAACTGTGTTATTACATCCTCTTAAGCATTATTTGGACAGCATTGTACTGCAGGAATTGTATATTGCTACCATAATGGGGAGAAAAAGGCAATTAACAAAGGAAGACAGACAGACCATTATAACCCTTAAAAGTGTAGGTCTTTCCTTTAGAGAAATTGCAAAGAAAGCCAAGGTGTCAGTGAGTATAGTTTCCTACACCATCAAAAGGCACTTGGAAACTGGAGGAAACTCTGACAGGAAGAGGTCTGGCAGACCCAAAGCCACAACAAAATCAGAAGACAAGTTTCTGAGAGTCAACAGCTTGCATGATAGGTGGCTCACATGACAACAGCTTCAAGCACAGCTTAACACTGGTCAAAGTAAGCAAGTCTCAGTTTCAACTATGAAGAGAAGACTTCGAGCTGCAGGTTTGACAGGTCGAGTGGCAGTAAGAAAGCCATTGCTAAGATGGCAAAATAAGAAAAAGAGGCTTGCCCGGGCCATGAAGCACCGCCAGTGGACTACTGAAGACTGGAAGAAAGTCTTATGGTGCACCATTACTCCACTCCCAGCCACTGAACTGTGTAGCTCCTTCAAAAGGATTGTTGGCCTCTCTGTGGCTTCTCTCACAAGTCTCCTTCTTCTCTGAGTGCTGAGTTTTGAGGGACGGCCTTTTCTTGGCAGTGCTTGGGTGGTGTGAAACAGCTTCCAGTTTCTGATTATTGATCCAACTGTGCTCACTGGGATATCCAAACACTTGGATATTATTTTGTACCCTTTCCCTAATCTATGCATTTGTATTACTTTATCTCTAACTTCTGTAGAATGCTCTTTGGTCTTCATTTTCCTTCAGATTCACAGCCTTACCAATGATCCTTCAACAGTGGGGTTTTTATCCAGAAAATGTGACAGCAAGTTTAATGGTTCACAGGTGGAGGCCAATGGTAAGGTAATTGTGTCATCGTTAGGCAATTTCTTTCATCGGTGCAAACTGGGAGCTTCCACAGCACAGGGGTTGAATACTTATGCAAGATATTTCAGTTTTTTATTTTTCTTAAAAATATTTCCCAACATAAAACCAATGTCACCTTACAGTCATTGACTCTGAGTATCAGTGTTTAAAAATAAAATATCAAACAGAACGAAATTTCAATGTACCATTTGTAATTCGGTAATATGAGCGAATTGGTCAGGGGTCTGAATACTTTTGCAAGCCATTGTGTGTGTGTGTGTGTGTGTGTGTGTGTGTGTGTGATATATATATATATATATATATATATATATATATATATATATATATATATATATATATATATATATATATATATATATATATATATATATATATATATATATATTATATATATCTAAATAATATATAAAATCGTCTATTAATATATAATGATTAGCAGTTGTTTGTCAACTGTAATAACCCAGACTGTATGCAGTTTCACTGTTAGCCACCAGGTGTGTTTATTATTTACAGGTAAGTGTTAGTCAAATTTCATCACACACACCCAATCCCTCCACTAGGTGTTTTTCTGTTTCAATCTCACTGGTTGCTAAAGTTCTGTTTATCATGCCCTCAAGAGGTGAGGGGTGGAACAGTGGCGTCATCCTCCAAAGTCCAGGTGAAGCTTTTTCAGAGTCACAAGGTATCATTGAAGACTCCCAGTAACAACCAAAGGTAAGTATTTTTGACTCGCTGCCACTTGTGATTTTGCCTAGTAATTGTCTTCTTGTTTCTTTCCACAGATACCACCGCTCAGTTCCAGTTAGAATAAAACAGACAGTGACTTGTCCTTGTGTTTTGTGTTTCTTTGCTCAAATCTTCAACACATGCAACATCTTCCTATGATATCTTATTTTACGCTCTGTCCTTAACACACTTTAAATCACGGCTGAATTACCAACAATAACAATCTTAATAGTGAGGTTCAGAGTGGTAGTTATCTCAGTGGACTCACTAATTGCAAACATAAAATATAAACAACTAGACAAACTCGTTGTTAAACTAATATGACACTCATGAAACACATTAAAATTCGTACAAAAAAAAAACAGTTTATAAACTACTCGGCCTTACAGCAGCATTTATTACATTTTTTCTATTAGACAAGGCCTCTAGTGCCACATGGTTCACAGCTGACAGACAATGTGCATTGGCCAAATCAATTTATGAACTGCGAAGCTAATCAGATTCTCAAACTCTGCTGTTAGTAGTTATGGAGTGATGAATCATGATAAATACTTTTTTTTTAATTGGATGGATGTGTCTGGCATCAAACTGGCTGCAGATTTGGGCCTGCTTCTGTTGGCATGGAGTGAATTATAGGGTAATTGGCCATGTGTATCTGAAAATGCTGATTTATTATAAAACTATGTTTATTGTCCTTAAACCAAACAAACCACGCATAATTCTACAGACTTTTTTTTTTTTACCTTAGTCCAACATCAGCACTGATCAGGGTCTGTGAAGCAAGTTATTAGAAATACTCAAAGGAAAATCTTTTTGCTGCTTATATTAGTATATTACATTGTAAATAAACATCTAAATTTAATCATGACTTGTGTTTCAATTTATTATAGCTTGCACCAGCACCAACATTTTATCTTAAAACTGAACAAACCAAAATGCAGGTTCGATTAAGGTTTCATATTGGTTTATGACTTCATATTAATAGTGTTAAACTTTTGGATCTGCCTGTAGAAGTTAGAGCAGGTCGTTCTCCAGCTTCTCTGAGGTTAATCTTATAGTCACTTTAACCTCCTAAATGGCACCTAATTTATTTTCACCAGTGAATAATACTTCCCTCATATTGATGATGCTGTTTTATATTACAATATGTATTTGAGTAGTTTTTTTTTTTTTTTGTGTGTGTTTTTTGTCTTTTCTTCTTGTTACCTAGGAACCTTGGTTTGCTTCTGAGCATTTTTGGAGATGTGAGTATTGTGGTGCGATTCCAGGTTTTCTATTTGTAGCCGAATTTGATAGTGTAGCTTCTTGTCTATAAATAAGTGAATGCTGTCACCAAGATTACGCACTATTCTGACCTTATCTCATCAGGCCTAGTAATTCCTTGAAATCTGTTCCATGTGGTCACTTTTATCTTCCATCCACATTGAACATTTGCATAAATGGATAATCGTGCTTTGATTATATACCTATCTAACCTGTCCTTTTAGACATGAGTTTAGTGTGAATATTTTTTATCTTAGCTTGTGTTTTAGAGTATTATTTTCCCAAATGTACAATGTCCAATTATGTTTCCTAACCACAGCTATTCCCCACAAGAGCTCATGAGAACTGAAGGTCAGTGGACATCCTGTGATCCCAGGACCAAGCCAATTGCCTCTTTACACTCAGGAGCTCAAGAGCAGAAGTTGGCAAGCTGCCTGACCCTAGAGTACAAAGCCAGTCCTGCAGGTGTACACTTGAGGTTACTGGATGCTTGGCCAGTAGGGCCAACCGCAGCCTGATGAGGAGGAATCAGTCCTTGCTAACCTGCAGGAGTGTCTGAACCAATGCAATGCCCCCTGTGGAATCCCCCGCAAAGGGCTGGTAACTTTGCACAGCCAGGAAACAAACCTGCACCCCCTGACTTTATGACTTACCCTGTATCATTTTTAGATTTGCTTTTCATTTTACTGGACCACTAAATATTG
This sequence comes from Polyodon spathula, assembly GCF_017654505.1. Taxonomy (NCBI): domain Eukaryota; kingdom Metazoa; phylum Chordata; class Actinopteri; order Acipenseriformes; family Polyodontidae; genus Polyodon; species Polyodon spathula. Next base: position 73,248,714 of record NC_054535.1, read on the forward strand.
CTCATTCAGTAACAAGCAGGTTGTTTGCTTTGATGATTCAGTTTCTAAATCTACACCAGTTTTCTCTGGCTTCCCTCAAGACTGTCTTGAGCCTTTTACTTTCAGTCTGTCTCATCCCTCTTAGTGAGATTATTTGTTTACATGAACTCTCATTTTATCTTTATGCTGATAATGCCCAGATCTATTTAAAAAACATTTTACAGCAAGCACTTTACCCAGCATTTGATAAACACTCTTATAAAATACAACCTTGAATTCTTGTTTGAGCTCAGAATTCTGGGCCTCACCAGTACTAGGAGACCCTCAAGAAACTGCAACAGGAAATAAGTGGAGCTACAGTATCCTAACTGTCTGAACTCAAAAGCACCTGCATTTCTGTACTGGTTAGAAGAACCTTGGTTCATTTCTGAGATCAAAGCAATTAGAAATCAAGTGTCTTTTTTTTTAAAAAGCTTTTACTCCAGATTTTAATTAACTACAGTACACAATTCCAGCAATATTTTTTCATTTAGATCAATTGAATAGACCCCCTTGAATTATACTAGTTGTTTGCTTTGAAAATAGCAGGTATTATACCACTTAAAAGAAAAAAAAAGAGAGAAAAAAAAAACTAAGAGCTGATTAAAGATGGAGTATATGTTTTAAAAACATGCACACATGCTCTCACACAAATACACACAAAGGTAAAAACCACTGGCTTTTTCAAGCCTAGACATAACAGTGGTAGAGACTTGGGTTCTGCCTGACTGATGTTGCCTAGGTAACACCAGAGGAATTTTGTCCCAGAAAACTTTTTCAAACACAGTGCAATTGTCAAATAAAACATTTCAGTATAGTCCCAGATTGGTGAAGGTTGCAAGATTTTTTTTGCTTGTGAAATTCTACCTTGCTACATCTGCAATTACTATTAAAAGAGTACACATTTTACATCTCGTTGCTCATTAGTGCTTGTTATCTTATCACAGCCCCCCTTGCATCGTTTTTATTACTCTAATTACAGCAATGCAAGTTACTTTTTTATTTACTTTCTGGCACCTAATTAGTCCCTAGTATCTAGACACTGTGTGTAGTTTATACAGCACAGTAAGGGATTAGGTACCAGGAAGCAGCAGAAACATTGAACCCATAGCACTGTATTTGAAATATCTGAATATCACAAACTGAAATGAGACAAGTGATAATGTTGCTAATGCTAGTAAGTTAAGAATGTAAGTAAAATTCTGATTTAATACAGCAGCAATCGCTATGCTATCAAAAAATGGCAGCACTTGCTTTCTTTGGTCTTTCTGCTATTACCCAAGCATGGGTGCTCATAGATGGCCCAAGTGACTTAAACGAGAATGGCTGCGTGTGGAGTAGTTTGTATAGAAACAGCTCAACAATGTATTGATTCAGATTTCCAAAAGGGTTGTTTCCCACAACCACGCAGAACTTTGTTACCTTTAGTGTCAAGAGAGTGAATGGCCTTAATGTGTTACAGGATTGTAACTGTCAGGTAGGAACACTCACTGAGATGCAAATGCGTGGGAGTGGGAGTGCCATTGCATATGCAAATACACGGTTTTCAGAAATGTTTTTATGGTCAAATGTATTGTCAGCACAGAGTTCCTTTTAAGTTGCACGGCAACAGAAGGGTAATTACATTTATTGTAATCATTAAAATCTATAGAATTCAGCGAAAGCAGCAGATCTAAAACACTTGGGTGGCAAATTCTCGCATGATGCTACGGTGTTTCAATTAATTATTTTTTCATTCAAGTTTTCTTTTTTGCTGTTTGCTGTTTTCAGCAATTCACAGGTGAGTTACTATTTGCTATTTAGAAACTGCTTTCATGTTTTCCTTGTTTTTAGCTGATGTACACACTTTTGAGCTGGTTGAAGGAAGTGATTCAGTGGGTATCAAAAATGAAAAACTGAGGAATCAAGATCCATGTGTTTTTTTAAATACAATATATATATATATATATATATATATATATATATATATATATATATATATATATATATATATATATATATAATATATACGGATTCAATAGCTTTTTTTATAATCCCTCCCTTATTATGATTTCAAATCATTTGAGACACATTTGTTACAGTTATAACACAAATTATTGTGATTATTCTTGTTTAATTTTTTTTTTTTAAATCTGGTTTGTAGCCCTGAGGGCATTTACAGGAGTGGTTCTGTTGTACACATCGTCAAAATAAACAACACTTCTGAAAATGTAGCTGTTGTGACCTTTCATGGGGAGTGCAGAACTCAAATCTGTTTTTACCTGGGTTGTGTCCCTCTTGCCATAGTATCCTAGGAATCTCTCTCCTGTCACACAGGTTACACAACGTAACTTACAAAGGCATCTCCCCATTATTCATACCCAACAAGGGAATGTTCCAGACAGTTAACCTTTCGCACAGAAGATTATAGGAGGTTTGCCCAGTTTCCAACCATAATATAGTTGTTACATTAAAGCCAGGAACATTCTTGATAGGGCCAACTAAGTGCTATTTGCAAGTTTTCTCTTCAGCAATACCTGCATCTAGATACAATTATGCTGTGCTTGGTCTTAGTTACCAGCAGGTGCTTCATCTTATGCCCAGAACTATGTTGTTGGAATCGTGTCAATTTAAGGTAATTGTCAGAATATTGATACACACCACCTAGAAATAAGTAGGCAAAGAAGTTTTTTTTTTTTTTTTTTAACAGAGCCTTAGATTGCTGACTTTCTCTTTGTGTCATGCACATCAAAAACAAACATAAAGCTGAATTGTTATTGTTTGAAGTAGTTATTATGTGCTGTTATCTGTAACATTGAGGATATTCTTGTAATATAAGGTGCCTATAGAAAGTCTACACCCCCTTGAACTTTTTCACATTTTTTTGTGTCGCTGCCTCAGTTTCATGCATTTAAATGAGGATGTTTTTCTACTTATCTACACCATACTCCACACTATTAAGGGGAAAAAAATGTTTTATTGAAAAAAGTATCTCTCTCTCTCTCTCTCTCTCTCTCTCTCTCTCTCTCTCTCTCTCTCTCTCTCTCTCTCTCTCTCTCTCTATATATATATATATATATATATATATATATATTAAAAATACAAAACTGAAAGATCATAATTGGATAAGTCTCCACCCCCCTGAGTTAATACTTGGTGGAAGCACCTTTGGCAGCAATTACAAATTACAGCTGTGAATCTGTTGGGATAGGTCTCTACCAACTTTTCACACCTAGATTTGGCAATGTTTGACCATTCTTCTTTGCAAAACTGTTCAAGCTCTGTCAAGTTCCTTGGGGAGCACTGATGGATAACAATCTTCAAGTCATGCCACAAATTTTCAATTGGATTTAGGTTGGGGCTCTGACTGGGCCACTCAAGGACATTTGCCTTTTTGTTCCTTAGCCACTCCAGTGTAGCTTTGGCTGTGTGCTTTGGGTCGTTGTCATGCTGAAAGGTGAACTTCCGTCCCAGTTTCAGCTTTCTTGCAGAGGGCAGCAGGTTTTCCTCATGGACTTTTCTGTACTTGGCACCATTCATTTTCCCTTCTATCCTGTCAAGTGCTCCAGTCCCTGCCTATGAAAAACATCCCCATAGCATGATGCTGCCACCACCATGCTTCACAGTAGGGATGGTGTTCTTTGGGTGATGTGCTGTGTTGGGTTTGTGCCAAACATAACGCTTTGCATTTAGGCCAAAAAGTTCCACTGGCTACAGAATCTCCAGAGTGTTTTTTTCTTTTTTTTGCATACTTCAAATGGGATTTAAGGTGAGCTTTTTTGAGTAATGGCTTACTTCTTGCCACCCTACCATACATGCCAGATTTGTGGAGTGCTTGGGATATTGTTGGCCAGTCTTGGCCATAAAAGCCTGTAGCTCTTGTAAAGTTGCCATTGGCCTCTTGGTAGCCTCTTTGATCAGTCTCCTTCTTGCTCGGTCATCCAGTTTGGAGGGACGGCCTGATCTAGGCAGGGTCTTGGTGGTGCCATACACCTTCTACTACTTAATAATCATCTTGACTGTGCTCCAAGGGATATTCAAGGCCTTTGATATTTTTTTATACCCATCCCCTGATCTGTGCCTTTCAACAACTTTGACCCGGAGTTCTTTTGAAAGCGCCTTGGTGCTCATGGTTGAGTCTTTGCTTTGAAATGCACTACTCAGCAGAGGGAACCTATAGGAACTGTTGAATTTATCCTGAAATCATGTGAATCACTACAATTTAACACAGGTAGAGGCCACTTAACTTGGTGTGCGATTTTGAAGGCGATTGGTTACACCTCCGCTAATTTAGGATTAATAAAGGGGGGGTGGACACTTATCCAACTAAGCTATTTCAGTTTTCAGTTTTAATTAATTTTCTACAAATTCCTAGAATATTTTTTTCACTTGGAAGTTGTGGGGTAGGATGTGTAGATAAATGAAAAAAATAAACTATTTTAATGCATTTTAATTCCAGGCTATAAGGCAACAAAAGTTAAACCATTTTTAAAGGGGGTGTAGACTTTCTATAGGCACTGTATTTGTTAAACCTTATTGCAATATTATGTATTTTAATTTGCACAAACAAGCTTGAAAACATGTGGTGTCTCATAGGGATATCCAGGAAAGGAATGTACAATTAATTTACTGCAATTATCACAAGATGTGTGTACGGTATACATATGTGTATGTTTGTATATGTGCAGTTTGAACTTGATCTGCATATCATGGATCATGCATTATACATTATAGATTGTCAAACTGTTTCTAATAAACTACTTAAGCTCGGCTTGGGCATCAAATGGCACAAGGTGGGCCTTACCAGATGGTGAAGCCCTCTTCTTCAGGTTCTATTGATTAATTATTCACGGAACAAGAGCAAGGGCTGAGAGGAATAAGCCCTGGAACTTGAAGTAGGAATTATGTGCTTGTGACCTAATGAAGATGACATGCTTTTGCTTTGACTCAAAGAGAGCCGCCTCACAGAGGTGAGACCGAGCTGATCAGCCAATAGGGGAAATGAAAATGAGACTAGATGATACATTTGAGAAGACTAGAAGTCGCCTCGACTAACAAGGAACACCCATGCTTCGGGAGAACGGAGCAGACAGACCTCAGAGACAGAGCCGCATAGGGTGACAGGAATTCTGAAAGAGAAAAGAAAATGAACATTCTAGGCCCGAGAGGAACATGGGCATAGATGAAAGCGAGCATGTAGTAAATAATACAGGGCTTCCCACTTGCTCAGGGAGACTGAACCAATCGGCCCCCAAGACTGGGAGCATGTATGTTGCCCCCAAGGGGAAAAATTGATAGAAAATGGAGATTTGAGAAAAGTGCAGGGTTGCCTCCTGAATCAGGGAGATGCCATCCTGTCAGAAGTGAGACCAAATCGAAGGGCTCTAAGGCCTGGAAGCATGTATGCTGCCCCCCAAGGGGATGCTGGAATGATAGAGGAATTGTTAAGATAGGTTTGCCCAGGGAGCCCCTCTGGCTCAGAGAGCCTTCTTTTTGGAGGTTGAGGTTAGGAAGTGAGTTCACTTGCCCCCAAAAGAGGACCCCCGGCTCCTCACATCTGCACAACCATTGCAAAACAGGCTAATAAGAAAATATAGGTTTATTATTGACAATCAATCCTACAAACTTTTTTTTTAATTTTTAAAAAAAAAAGTTATATGAAGACTAATCTCACCAGCTCAGTGGAGAGGATCCCCTCACCCTTGATTAGGAGGAAACCTCTGGTGGTCCCGTTGGAAAGATGGCCCCCCACTCCGGGCATACCAGCAATACTCTATTGGACTGAATAAATATCAGGAAGTGAAGAACAAATGTATGATTCCACAGCAGTGCCCCATTTTTTTGATAAGGAACTGACTAACATTAACTTTAGCTGCCGAGGTTGTGCACCTATATGAAAGGAATGAGGGGAATAGAATTGAAGCAGCAGACCAGATTTAGGGGAGAAAGATGAGTAGAAAAACTGTTTTGTTTTATGATATCATGGTTAGTATTGATGAAGAGAGGATCAGAAGATTTAGAGGTGTTGCGGCAGGGAGAAATAAGGACAAAGATGAGTGTTGAGTTGCAGAGGAACACCAATTGACCCTGGAGTAGCTGGTCTGGTCTGTAGAAAGAGGAGATGGGGAACTAGAGAGAGGTTGCAGGAACAAAGGTCCAGGGAAGGAAAACTGAAAGAAGAGGTGACAGCAAATTTGGAACAGAGAAGAAAACCAAAGCCAGAAAGACAAAGAAATTCCATGACTATATCATCAAAAGGAGAAAAAGGGGTGAGATTGATTGAATGCCAGCTTGATAAGATTTGAGAGTTCCCAGGGAGAGGTGCAGCTTTTGCATGAACAAGAAAAGATAGAATGACATCCTTGGCAGGGGAGGGGCAGGCGCTGCTGATGTAGCAGACACTGCAGTGGCTGACGCAGGGGAGGGGCGGGCACTGCTGACGTAGCAGACACTGCAAGGGTCGGGGGGGGGGGGGGGGTCAGCCACGCCACAGTCAGTTGCGACAGTCTACCAGAAACTGAAAAGGACGGACGGATTTCTTCAAATATTTTTTCCTGGATTTTAATGAGAATTTTTTTTTTATAGGAAAAATGCAGTCACCGCCAGAATCCGACAAAAGAGTATCCATTTTAAGCTTTAAATTGAAGCTTTATATTTAAACAATGAAGTATGAGTCTGCAGAGCTGTGTGGCATATGCAAACATGAAAAGCCAGACATACAATAAGTGTTCTGGTGTGACCAGGATGATGTCACTGGCAAGCTGTTTCTACCAGGAAGAGACTCACACACAAGAAAGCTGCAGGTTTAAACGCAAATGCGTACTTTTAATTCTAAATAATAAAACAAACAAACAAAGCACTGCAACAAAACAACAGAGGCACAGTGGCCAAAACAAACAGGATAAATATATATATATATATATATATATATATATATATATATATATATATATATATATATATATATATATATATACATATAAATTTATAATATATACATATTAAAGACTGTGGTTGTAAAACAAGCCCCTGCTTTCATTCACACACACACAGCTTCACAAACTCCTGTACACCCAAACACTAATTATTTATATATTTACTCACAGCACATCACACAAAACCCTCACCTTCACCAACACCAACATAAACTCTCCAAACTAAATCTAAATTAGCAACCATGAATACCTATTTTATACAGCTGTGGCTGGAGCCTTAATTAATCATTTCAACTTTTATTCAATTGACAGCTCCAGCCATATTCCCAGCTTTCACCCTGCGATGCACCCACATGCGTACACTAATGACACACTATACACTTATACAATAACAATAAAAACACCAACAACACAGAAAGTAACAGAAATATACAATGGATGGGATACCCTTTCACAGGAAGTTCATTCATAGATTGGCTTCATTAACTAAGGAGGAGCCCCTGCACCTGCTTCCCGAACAACACCCAATGCTTGCAAGCAAATGGCTGTTAAAAAAAACACATTTTTCTTTTTTTCATGATCTTATTCAGTACTAGTTTTTGCTGTCAATGAATATAAACGTTTTCCATCATATTCCATAATGTGGTTTGCTCAGAATTCCATACATGGTCTGGTAGCCTTCAGGCTTCAGTATCCTAGCGGTGGACGATGTCGCGTCATGGCTATTTCCAGTAGCCTAAATAATAACTCAGTACAAAAAAAGTCCTCTGCTTACATGGAGCTATCTTCAGTTCAGGTACCTAGAACACAAAAGCAAACATGGTTTGTGAACTGCTTGCTTTAATCTACATCTTAAATAACTTCTTATTTGAATTAGGAGTTCAGCGCACATTCATGTATTTGTGTTAGTTTAAGTATTGAAGTTACCATTAGGATCTAAAATGTATTAGTGAAAGTAAAATACAACGACTGGAGTTATGCGTCCTGAGCCAAAGACGAGGCCGGTAACAAAATCAAGGTCAACCATCTGCTGAGAAAGGTTTTAGGAAAATAGTCACGACAATGTCCACAAAGGATCACATACATAATTAGAGGGAAAAAAATCTTCATTATACAAGTTGCTTTTTTTTTCTTGTCAGAGTTGTTCACAGTTTATCTGGACAGTGCCAGCTATCTGGATGGAGCAGTAACATTACTTAGCTGTCCGTGTCCCGGTTTGTTGTTGAAAGTTGCTGAGCTCCAGCCGAGCTGACTGGCTGTGATTGGCTGATTTGGCAGTTGCAGGTACAGGACTGTTTGCTTCTGTCGGTGCAAAGCAATGATTGTCTGGACTTGGTGGATAATGCATTTTTATCATTTGAATCTTTGTTTAGTATTTGCTGTTCAATAGATTTCAATTTTGAGTCACAGTTGGTGCTACAGTCTACCGTCTGACAGAAGCCCACTAAAACTGGAAGCTGATTGACTGACGGTACTGACTGTATACGTTTCCTATATATATATATATATATATATATATATATATATATATATATATATATATATATATATATATATATATACTATAGGATACTATATATATATATTGTAACAAATACACTCAGCTGTAGTATATGTTTACTCCATTCCCACTCCTCTTCTAGATCCACAATAACCACAAGGCTGTCAGTTTGATTTAACAGGGCGGTGCCTGGATTTTTATTAGACAATCCAAAGCTTTAGGTGATACTCAATATAGGGTTCAAACACAGTTCAGGTTCTCATATAATCCAGGTTAATCCACCAAAAGGTTGGTCTAAACAGTCCAAGTCATACACAGAAATTTTGTCTTCTTTATTTTCCCTTTTAGGTTTAAATTGAACTCTTACCAGCACTCTCGCACTCTCGCACTCTCTTAAACACCTTGTACTCCTTTCCATGCTGTATCCTTTGCATCCTTTATACTGTACAATATATCATATGTGAACTGCTTAAAATTGAAAGTCTTCATGATTTTGTGAAGCTGTAGGTTCTGGAATATTCCACCGGGGGGCGGGGGTGGGTGTTGTCAGTATCCACCATTAGATCTTTTAAAAACTTGTAATGAACAACAGATGAAAAGAACAATTCTGACATGTTAAATCATCATATAAGGTTGATTTGCAACAAAACAATAAAACTATACCTTATCTTGTTATGGTATGACCATTGCTATGCTAGATTCCAGTGATCCATATCTTTTAAGCTAAACTCTTGAGATATATGTTTTATAAAATACTTTTGTTTTTTCAAAAGATTTCTACCTCTACCAAAGACTCAAAATCAACATTCTGAATAATGTATATGTGAGAAGTTAAAAATCATAGATTAAACAGGAAATAGTGGCCTCTTGAAAACAGTATCCACCTCTATGCACAGCTGTTATTTGGTGACTATTTAGTTATTTTGCAAATGGCTAATGCCAGATTTAACATTCCAGCATACAAAAAATGAACGGTTGTTCAGAAGGACTGCATTTAACATTACAGCAAGCTAGTGTCACAAGAACTGACTACAGACTGTGTTAAATACACTGTAAGCAATACAGTTCTGAAGACCATAATGTTTCATTCTTATGCACAAAGAATAAGAAACTAATGTTAAAGTTATGAACAGGAATAAATACAATGAATAGAGCCTCACATTGACTTTTTCCCCACATACAGCATTTATAATACACCAAAACGATACAGTTTTAGAAAGCACATATTTAAAGCATTAAAGAAGGCCTACTTACTTTGAGTAGCGTGTAGCTTTCCACTAGAACTTTGTTATTTTGTCTTTACTAGGTCTCAGGCGTTTATCTACTTGTGAGTCTGTTTATTTGCATGTACACTCAAGCAGCTTACATAAACTTTTATTGATATCATTCAGTGCAATATAACATGTTTATGGATCCTTTTATTAAAGAATCTTAAGCCCCTTTCACACTGGCATGCACTACCCGGGTCATAATCTACCCGGCACGACCCAGTGTCATGCAGGTCTGGTACGCAATTTCTCACTGCTTTTGATAAAGCAGGGTTGACCTGGGTGACAGACGCAAGTAAATAATACGCGTATCAATGCCCCGGAAGCAGCTTGTTACAGACGCTTCTATCCAAGCTTCTCTGGATTGAACCGTCGGCACAAATTTTGATTAGATCAAATGTTTCTACATCCCTGCTGCAATTTGGCTCATGATGTGTCTCAATCAAAAAAAATATGGCTAAACTGAATAAACAGAAATGTTCCTTGCAGAACTGAATCAGTTAAAAAACAGACGTTGCTGTTTGTCATTGTGTCTGCTCACGAACGTCTGTCAATCATTTTGTCTCACTCAACCCACATGCTGAGGTGGATCGCTGGGACCCTGGTCAATTTTTTATAAGCACAAACTTCCAAATGTATTTGTAAATCCTACCTAAAAAAATATATATTTTTAAAAAACGTTTTTGGTAAATAAGAGCAATGTAGTTGTAGGACAATGCATGCCTGTTTGTTTACCCTCCTGTATGATTTTGTTATTTGTATTTAACAGTGTGTTGTGAACGTTAATTTATGATGAGAAAAAAATAGCTATGTTTACAATAGCTGTTGGCTTTTAACTTAGTTAAAACAAATAAACTTCAATGGAATTATAGCAATAGCTTATTTGGTATGATTTGTACACAGCACAATTAACAAATTGCAACATTTAAGAAATAAGGACATTTAACTGCTAACGTTTAGGTAAGTAAAATTGAAGCATTTCTGTAATACCATTCTAAAATCAAAGTTTTTAATGCCATGCACATTTAATTAATAATATGGTTCTAATGATGCATTTCATCCAAATTATTAGCATAGACCCTCCATAAGTAACATATAATGAGATCCACTGGCACAACACTTTAAATTTCTGTTGTAAACCTGTGTCAAAATAAAAAAGGAAAGGGTCAAGTGGATTTGTTCTCTATTTTTGTTGTAAACACAGCCAATGTTGCAGAACGGTGTGTTGTCTGTACTCTATATCACATCCCGTGATCAGTCTTATTTTCATATTAAAATATTACCTGATGGGTATTAGTATATTAATATTGTGTAACAATAACCAACACAGCTGCAGTACAGAGTTCAATGGAGATTCCCTGTGATCTCTCTGAGGTTATGCATGTTGTAAGTTTTTAAGAAGTCAGCATGTTTACATCCCTATAACCTCTAGTCGTCTACACAGAGAGATGTACATGAATAAGGTACTGTAGCATTGTAGCTATGATAGCATTAACTACAGCTATGACTGATCCACCAACACAGATGTACAAACTGCTGCTATTGCCTAAAGGTTCACAGCTGGTGTGTTCAATGGAAGCTCAATGCTGCAGAAGTTGAGGTTGAGTCAGCAAGAATGCAGTGCACTGAAATGACAACAGTGGTGACTTCAAAGAGTGCTAAAGCAATTTTGTTTGGTGAAGATTACCTTCAAGCACCAGTTGAGCAATCAGTGGTCTGTGAACTGGAACGTTACTTCAGGGAAACATGCATTCCATCAATACACAAGTGCAAACCACTGGAGTGGTGGAAGGCCAATTAACAGCACATTCCTACTGCAGGATGACAGAAATAGTTGGTCCCAGCAAGAAATATATATATATATATATATATATATATATATATATATATATATATATATATATATATATATATACACAGTGCCTTGCAAAAGTATTCAGACCCCTGACCAATTTTCTCATATTACTGAATTACAAATGGTACATTGAAATTTTGTTCTGTTCGATATTTTATTTTAAAACACTTAAACTCAAAATCAATTATTGTAAGGTGACATTGGTTTTATGTTTGGAAATATTTTTAAGAAAAATAAAAAACTGAAATATCTTGCTTGCATAAGTATTCAACCCCCACACATTAATATTTGGTAGAGCCACCTTTCGCTGCAATGACAGCTTTAAGTCTTTTGGGGTAAGTATGTACCAGCTTTGCACACAGTGTCAGAGTGATTTTGACCCATTCTTCTTGGCAGATTTGCTCCAGGTTGTTCAGGTTGGTTGGACGACACTTGTGGACCGCAATTTTCAAATAGTGCAATAGGATTGAGATCAGGACTTTGACTGGGCCACTGTAGGACATTCACCTTTTTGTTCTAGAGCCACTCCAATGTTGCTTTGGCCTTGTGTTTGGAATCATTGTCCTGCTGAAAGGTGAATTTCCTCCCAAGCTTCAGTTTTTTAGCGGACTGAAGCAGATTCTCTTGCAGTATTTTCCTGTATTTTGCTCCATCCATTCTTCCTTCAATTGTAACAAGAGGCCCAGTCCCTGCTGACGAGAAGCATCCCCACAGCATGATGCTGCCACCACCATACTTCACTGTAGGGATGGTGTGTCTTGAGGCATGGGCAGTGTTGGGTTTGCGCCACATATAGTGCTTTGAGTTTAGGCTATAAAGCTCTATCTTGGTCTCAACTGACCACAAAACCTTTTCCCACATCGCAGCTGGGTCACTCTCATGCTTTCTGGCAAACTCCAGGCGTGCTTTCAGGTGGTACTTTTTGAGTAACGGCTTCTTTCTTGCCACCCTCCCATACAGGCCAGTGTTATGCAGAGCTCTTGATATGGCTGACTGGTGCACCATTACTCCACTCCCAGCCATTGAACTGTGTAGCTCCTTCAAAGTGATTGTTGGGCTCTCTGTGGCTTCTCTCACAAGTCTCCTTCTTGTTTGAGTGCTGAGTTTTGAGGGGCGGCCTTTTCTTGGCAGTTGGATTATTGATCCAACTGTGCTCACTGGGATATCCAAACAGTTGGATATTATTTTGTACCCTTTCCCTAATCTATGCATTTGTATTACTTCATCTCTAACTTCTGTAGAACGCTCTTTGGTCTTCATTTTCCTTCAGATTCACGGCCTTACCAAAGATCCTTCAACAGTGGGGTTTTTATCCAGAAAATGTGACAGAAACTTTAATGGTTCACAGGTGGAGGCCAATGGTAAGCTAATTGTGTCCTCATTAGGGCAATTTCTTTCATTGGTGCAAACTGGGAGCTTCCGCAGCACAGGGGTTGAATACTTATGCAAACAAGATATTTCTGTTTTTTATTTTTCTTAAAAATATTTCCCAACATAAAACCTTACAAAAATTGATTCTGAGTTTCAGTGTTTAAAAATAAAATATCAAACAGAATGAAATTTCAATGTACCATTTGTAATTCAGTAATATGAGAGTATTGGTCAGGGGTCTGAAAACTTTTGCAAGGCACTATATATATATATATATATATATATAATGTTATTATGTGAGTAAAATCAGTGACACATATCTGAACACAGGACCCAATGAAATCGAAATGCCTATAGGCTTAGTCTCCGGCGATCAGTTTTTTATACAGATAAAATGATATGAGTAGTTTCAGAAGCATTTAAACTAGAAAGGAAGGGGGGAGAAATCAACAAAAAAACAGAAGGGAGACCGCATCAAAACAAGAACAACAACTCAGGTAAGACAACCATTAAATGTATTTATCTAAATGCTAGAAGTATCAGAAACAAAATTCTAGAACTTGAAGCTACTGCACTAACAGGTAACTATGATGTGATAGGTGTTACAGAAACGTGGTTGTCTGAGAGTGATGGGGACGAATATAATATTTGTGGGTATACACTGTATAGGAAAGACAGGCAGGACAGAAGAGGAGGAGGGGTAGCGCTATACATAAGAAACAGTCTTGAAGCCCAGGTGTTAAACCTGGACAAAGAAAATAAAACCGAATCAATATGGGTCAGATTAACGGACAAAAATTCAAAGGGCATAATAACAGGAGCATGCTATAGACCGCCAGATTCAGAAGGTGAGCACAATAATCTGTTATACAATGACATTAGAAATGTGTGTAGCAAAGGAGAAGTCATACTAATGGGGGATTTCAACTTCCCCCAAATAAAATGGGAAAACCCGGTGGGTAGTGTGAAGGATGAAATAGAAATGGTGGAAATGACAAATGACTGCTTCCTAACACAATTTGTCAAGGCACCGACTAGAGGGGAGGCATGCCTTGATTTAGTCTTTTCAAATAACGAAGATAGAATAACTAAAACAGAGGTCAGAGAACCACTGGCAAACTCAGACCACAACATGGTCTCATTTGAAGTGTTTTTTAAATCCCCAAAAGTAATGACTAAAGCTAAAGTTTACAATTTTAGAAAAGCAAACTATGAAGGTATGAAACAGAGACTTACAGAAGTAGATTGGAGTAAAATAGAGAAAACACCCACAGAAGAAGGATGGTTGTTCTTCAAAAATGTAGTACTAGAGGCGCAAAACAATTATATCCCTAAAGTAGACAAATCTAAATGTAAAACTAAATTGCCAAAATGGTTTAATAGATCAATTAAAAAAAATATTCAGCGAAAAAAGGCACTTTACAGAGCATTAAAAAAGGACCAAAAAGAAAGTACGCAGAAAGAGTACATGGAACTGCAAACGCAAGTCAAAAAGGAAGTTAGAAAGGCCAAGAGAGAAATAGAAATGAACATTGCTAAGGGAGCTAAAACCAATTCCAAAATGTTTTTCCAATATTACAACAGCAAGAGAACATTCAAAGAGGAGATTAAATGTTTAAGAGATACAAATGGCAAAATCGTAGATGAAGAAAAAAAAATAGCAAATATATTAAATGATTACTTTTCACAAGTTTTTACAAAGGAAGATACTGACAACATGCCCCACATGTCATCCAGTTCCTATCCAGTTTTAAATAACTTTAGCATAACTGAGGCAGAAGTGTTAAAGGGACTAGGAGCTCTTAAAATAAACAAATCCCCTGGGCCGGATGAGATCCTCCCAGTAGTACTCAAAGAAATGAAAGAAGTAATTTACAAACCGCTAACCAAGATCATGCAGCAGTCTCTTGACACAGGGGTGGTACCGACAGACTGGAAAATTGCAAATGTAATACCGATCCACAAAAAGGGAAACAAAACTGAACCAGGTAACTACAGACCAGTAAGCCTGACTTCTATTATATGCAAACTTATGGAAACTATAATAAGATCCAAAATGGAAAATTACCTATATGGTAACAGTATCCTGGGAGACAGTCAACATGGTTTTAGGAAAGGGAGATCGTGTCTAACTAACCTGCTTGATTTTTTTGAGGATGCAACATCGATAATGGATAATTGCAAAGCATATGACATGGTTTATTTAGATTTCCAGAAAGCTTTTGACAAAGTCCTGCATAAAAGATTAATTCTCAAACTGAACGCAGTTGGGATTCAAGGAAACACATGTACATGGATTAGGGAGTGGTTAACATGTAGAAAACAGAAAGTACTGATTAGAGGAAAAACCTCAGAATGGAGTGTGGTAACCAGCGGTGTACCACAGGGATCAGTATTAGGTCCTCTGCTATTCCTAATCTACATTAATGATTTAGATTCTGGTATAGTAAGCAAACTTGTTAAATTTGCAGACGACACAAAAGTAGGAGGAGTGGCAAACACTGTTGCAGCAGCAAAGGTCATTCAAAATGATCTAGACAAGATTCAGAACTGGGCAGACACATGGCAAATGACATTTAATAGAGAAAAGTGTAAGGTACTGCACGCAGGAAATAAAAATGTACATTATAAATATCATATGGGAGATATTGAAATTGGAGAAGGAATCTATGAAAAAGATCTAGGAGTTTTTGTTGACTCAGAAATGTCTTCATCTAGACAATGTGGGGAAGCTATAAAAAAGGCTAACAAGATGCTCGGATACATTGTGAAAAGTGTTGAATTTAAATCAAGGGAAGTAATGTTAAAACTGTACAATGCACTAGTAAGACCTCATCTTGAATATTGTGTGCAGTTCTGGTCATCTTGCTATAAAAAAGATATTGCTGCTCTAGAAAGAGTGCAAAGAAGAGCGACCAGAATTATTCCAGGCTTAAAAGGCATGTCATATGCAGACAGGCTAAAAGAATTGAATCTGTTCAGTCTTGAACAAAGAAGACTACGTGGCGACCTAATTCAAGCATTCAAAATTCTAAAAGGTATTGACAGTGTCGACCCAAGGGACTTTTTCAGCCTGAAAAAAGAAACAAGGACCAGGGGTCACAAATGGAGTTTAGACAAAGGGGCATTCAGAACAGAAAATAGGAGGCACTTTTTTACACAGAGAATTGTGAGGGTCTGGAATCAACTTCCCAGTAATGTTGTTGAAGCTGACACCCTGGGATCCTTCGAGAAGCTGCTTGATGAGATTTTGGGATCAATAAGCTACTAACAACCAAACGAGCAAGATGGGCCGAATGGCCTCCTCTTGTTTGTAAACTTTCTTATGTTCTTATGTTCTTATGATATGTATGGATGTCTCTGTATCGAGTTTGGGCTCTTCCTGTGTTTAGGTAATCTCTACATTGATGAGACCTAATTCTAATCAGGTGGAATATCACACCTTGGGGGATCTTGTGCAATTCTTCAGTCAGTACACCAAGCTCTCTGATTAAAGGACATCTTGATTTATCAGTGAACAAAACAGATGTTCAATGATGGAGCCGCTAGTTCTGGTGAAGAAGGCAGTAATCAGGGATCACTTGAGTGGCCTTAACTGGTCTTTTTGACCTCAAATCAGAGTCATGCAATGTAGTTCTCAAATTGATCGCTTATGGTGACTCAAGTGGCTGTCATGCAATGGATATTGAAGCTATGTACAGAGGATTTGCAGTTGTCATGTAGTCCAAATATGGACCATTGCATGGTGCGGTTGTCCTCCTACAAGCTGTCGCAAATAACGTTGAATCAGCTAGGCTGGTCAGTAAAACATTGAATCAGTTTCTTATCAAGATGGGCTTGATTCCCAAATGCAAGTTTCTGCAGCACCCTTTTTAGCCTAAGAAAATGTTGTTAAATGTTGAAATAAGGTTTAATATGCTTGCTTTTTACTATAAACTATTTGTGCATGTAAGACCATATGCTTAACACTGCCTGTTATAATAATATACATGAAATTGTTTCTCGTCAAGATAGGTTCACATTTAAAATAGTTAGTAATCGTGTTCTATAGGGAGTAAACTGTCTAGTTTGACTCTGAGTTAAAAGATGATGCAACATAAAGGGATATTGTTTGAAAAATAAAATAAGAACCTTAAAAAGTAATTTTAAGAAAAAGAATAGAAGATGGGTTTTAAGAAAGTAAAAACTTTATAACTTGCTGTGAGCCTGTCTTGAAGTCGTGCCAGAAAATGAAGAGATAGTTGGCATGAAGAGCGGAGTTCTCTTATCAAACAGCATCAAGGTTAGAAAGTGTCTTCTCACCATAGAAAAATTGGAAAAAACTTTGATTATTGCTGAAAATTGGAAAGCTAAGCGCACAACTAGAAAACTGGTTTTAGCTGGTTTTTGTGCAGCTGAAAAAAATAGGAGGTCGTCCGCAGTTCAGCTGTATTCGTGCTGTTAGGAAACTCATAGGACAGAGACATTACAATTTTACACTTAAATAAAAAAACAAATAGATTATCCATGAAGAGAACCTCTATATTGGGAAAAACATAAGATGGAAGTTCCCTATAATATCTGTTAAGCACACGCCTGTAAAGAGAGAAGGAAAACTAATTTGAAGAATAGAATGGCATGAGGGAATATATTATTAGACATTAATACATATAATCAATATAATCATAACTAATAGTGTTGTATATACTTTAAACAACACTCATATTCAAAATAATATTATTTTCTTTGTTTCATCTAGCTTTTTAGATAAAGGAGGGGTCGAGAAATGAGCGGGTGAGATCATGATTGGATGTGTAGACCAGGTGTTATATTTTTATTAATTGTTGGCAAAAGGCTCTAAATTTTTAGGCTTTTGTGTGCCAAAGAGATAAGAGTTAGACTTGATAAAGATTCTCCATGTATTCCTATGGAGACGAATCCTATAAAAATTCACATTTTTCGCAAAAGGGTACCACATTCAAGACCTTTGCTTGACAGGGTGAAGTGGTCCATCACTTGCAGATCTCCACCAGACTGATTTCTTTGTTCACGCTACTTTTCCTTATAATAGGAGGTAAGCATATTACTAACATTATTATATCTTACATGTATTGGTTGCATTGCTATAAGGTTTTGAAACTATGTTTTGGTTTTAAGTGTTATATTGAATGAAACTGAAATATAGAAGTGGGTGCTTGTAGACTGCATGTGTTGGAATTTGGAGGTCTGTTCAACCTACCTTTTTCCAAATATTAAAAGCATTTTAATAAGCCGAAGGAGCATTGCTCTGATTTGTAAAACTTAAAATGACTGAGTCTTGAGTGTCTTTCTTTTCGATTAAATAAAGGTTATATGGACTTACTTACAGCTTGTCCAGTGCTCGAACATAAACCACTAGGAGTTTATAACATCTCTGTCCTCCTAACGTCTCCCCTGAGTTAAGAGTGTGTGCAGAGTAAATAGAAAATAAATAAGACCGAATAAAAAGAGTACGTGAGAATCTACGAAACGCAACAGACGTGACAAAGCTTGTCCAGGATGTCTAGTGTTCAAACCTGTGGTAGTTTATTTTTTATTTTGCTTGAAAATGGCATTTATTTCTTGAACACTGGAGAAACTACAAGGAAACTTCTGTGGTTTGTATTTCATAGTGGAACTTTTGAGTTTTAGATTTTAAAAAAGAGCAGGCTTCGGGGAGAAGGTAAGATGACAGAGAGAGCAACATTTCTACAACAAAGGATATGTTTCTTCTGAAAAGGAGTTATTTTCACACTAGTGTTCCTTCATTTGTATTTACTATTGTACCACCATATGTATGTCAACAGTGGAAAATGTTATGTTATCACTATGGTACCATTCTACTTCTGGTTCCTACAAGTTGCCTAAAATGTATTAAAACATTTTTCTAATTAAAATAGTATACATGTGTTAATGCTGATCATACTGCTTGTTCAGTAACTTGTCCACAGTGTGTTTGTAACGTTTATTCAAAGCCTCCTTCCTGGCTTTGTTTGTTAGACAAGAGAGCACCATCTTGTGTTGTTACTGTGATATGATGTTGCTGAAAGCAATCAGGCTACATCAAGTAGATTGATTTCTTCAACTCGTTATTCAAACTGGAAACTAGTTGCTATTGTGATGCACCTGACAGCAAACACTTCTCTCTATTTTTAAAACTATTTTGATATACTAAATTTAATAAATTGAACATATAGGACTGCGTGAAAGCAGACTTAGTCGACACTGACAGAACATTCAGAGTGTGTACTAGAAAAGAGATTTTCTTTTATCAAGCAGAAAAAAGGTAAAATACATTAATATTGTATGTACACATTTTCTGGCAGATTGATTTGGAACAGTGATTAAACAGAGTTTGAACTATAACGTTCAAGGTCCTTTACCAGAGAGTAAGGACATCCTATTGACCAGTCAGGTTACAGGAAATCTTCAATCTGTGTTCTAATACTAGTTTAATGTAATTATACTTTAGAGCCAGTATTAAATGTTTGGGGAAATCCAATCTGACTCTACCGTATAAGAAAGGTTGAGGTTTTAATGTCCAGGACATTTTCCGTTCACAAACATAAGCCATCTCAGCAGTTCACCACAGACTAGACAGAAACGAACTCCATACCATCTCAGTGTTGATGTTGGCTGTTGAGTTGTCATGAAACCAGCTCCACAGGAAAGTCTAATATTTGAACTTTTCATTCTTATTTCATGTCATTATCCAACACTGGTTAGCTTTGTAATGAAGCTAAACAGCAGATTCCAGAAAACACAATTAGACCATTACCTACTATGGGTGGTTGCACCATTACAAAATAAATTATTGTAAATAAATGGTTGTAATGGTTTTATTTTAACAATGGGATACTGTTTTTGAGTACTGATACTTTACAAGTTGTTAAATCATTCAACAGCTGGAAAGAAATAAAATGTTTTATTTCTATTAAAAAAAAGGCTATAAAATCAATGTGCATTCTGTGAAAAGCAATAAAACATCTTATTTCTTGGCAGTGTTTTAAATATCCAGTACCCTCAGAACTATGCATTCACAAGGCATCTCTGGGTATTCTTCTTGTCTTTTCAGTTTTCACTAAAGAAAACATGTTAGCTTCAAATGTGAACAATCTCACTCCCCCTTGATTATCAAGAGAGATGGGATTCTACGTTATGTACATAAGATTGAAGGATTTCAAATAGTTAAAGAAAATATCATATCTTTGTCTGTTTCCTGATCCTAAACGAGACATGAAGGGGGTGCACTGTAATCTTTATCACAGCTGTTTGTTTTAAATGAGCACTTTAAATCAATGTGGGCTCTGTGGTTCATTAGCACCGCTAAAAGAAAGTGTGTACAGGGCTTATGTAAATGTTTGTAATTATAATAATGTGTGCGTGTGTAGTAGAGGCTCATTTGTAGTGTGTTGGTTGTATAATTTGTTGTGTAATAACATTTTTTGGAATGCCTCACACATTTTCTTCCCATTTTGGATATACTGCAAGCGCCAACTCTACTAATTATGATGCATTTATTTTAACAGAGCTACAATTAAAATTGGTTTTGAAACAATATGGAATCCTAGGCCCTTATAATTACGTTTGAAAACATGTGTACAATAGTCCAATAAGATGCTATAGGATAGTATGTGTTAGTTTTAAAACCTTATTAAAACCTTTGAGGCAAATAAAAGAAGGTGACTGCTCCCAGTGTAAAAATGTGAGGAATGTTACCATTCCAATAATTATCTTTCATGTAACACACATTAGCTGAAGAAAAGTGAAAAGATTATGAAAATATTACAATTAGTCCTTGTTATTCCTGAAATAAAGAGAACACATTAAAATTGTATTAAAACACAATCTTTACAG
Organism: Polyodon spathula; assembly: GCF_017654505.1. Lineage (NCBI taxonomy): Eukaryota > Metazoa > Chordata > Actinopteri > Acipenseriformes > Polyodontidae > Polyodon > Polyodon spathula. Next base: position 73,269,495 of record NC_054535.1, read on the forward strand.
TTATGCCATTACTGAAATTTCAAGTTCTGTATCTTAACGAATGCTCAGTGTGATCAAACATGAAACAAAAGCAAAGCACATTTGCTTCTCTCAGTAGCTGTATCTTTGTTGGTAAACAGTATTCTCATGGAAGAAATTTAAGAAACAGTGTAGCATATTTGTTTTTTTAAGAACTTCCTAAATGTATGCCCAGTTTCAAAAAACATATATTTTGGGATGTACGTGTGCAAATATCCATACAAAAAAACACTGCATACTAAAGGTAAGATATTGATTGCCACAGAGACAAGCAGAGTCACAAATCTGTCATTTAAATTATCCAAAGACAATCCAAGCTGTTGTTTCATTTCTTAAAGAAGCAAAATATCCACTGCTGGACTCCACTGGCAGCCTTGAACACATTTGTTTGCCTAGTTTTTTTTTTTTTTTAGGTTTTTTTTTTTTCCTGAGGGTTGTAAATACCATTATTGTATCCCTACACTACCTCTTGCACACAACTAGATATTATCTCGAGAAACTCAAATAAACTGGCCTTGAAATGCTACTCTAATCCAAGGTTTAAAAATTTGACAACATAAAACAGTTTCTTCACTCTACTGGTGCCAATCCACAAGAGTTCCCTTTATTCGCCTGCCAGAGTAAATTTCCCCTGCAAGCAGACTGTCTGAAACCTGTTCTGAGCTGGACTGAATGGTGTGTAACACACCTACTATACTGTACACTTTGTCCAATGGTATTAAAGGTCCAGTGCTGTTATTAAATGCATAGATCTGATGAATATGTAAACCATATAAACATGTTTATGTTTATATACCGTATTTTAGTTATATACAGTGCCTATAGAAAGTCTACACCCCCTTGAACTTTTTTCACATTTTGTTGTGTCAGTGCCTCAGAGTTTCATGCATTTAAAGGAGGATTTTTCCACATATCTACACATCATACTCCACACTGTTAAGCGGACAATTTGTTTATTGAGAAAAAATTCTATATTAAAAATACAAAGCTGAAAGATCATAATAGGATAATACGCCACCTCCCTGAGTTAATACTTGGTGGAAGCACCTTTGGCAGCAATTACAGCTGTGAATCTGTTGGGATAAGTTTCTACCAACTTTGCACACCTAGATTTGGCAATATTTGACCATTCTTCTTTACAGAACTGTTCAAGCTCTGTCAAGTTCCTTGGGGAGCGTTGATGGACAGCAAACGTTCAAGTCATGCTGCAAATTTTTGCAGTGTAGCTTTGGCTGTGTGCTTTGGGTCGTTGTCATGCTGAAAGGTATACTTCCCTCCCAGTTTCAACTTTTTTGCAGAGGGCAGCAGGTTTTCCTCAAGGACTTCTTTGTACTTTGCTCCATTCATTTTCCCTTCTATCCTGACAAGTGCCCCAGTTCCTGCCGATGAGAAACATCCCCATAACATGATGCTGCCACCACCATGCTTCACAGTAGGGATGGTGTTCTTTGGGTGATGCGCTGTGTTAGGTTTGCGCCAAACATAATGCTTTACACTTAGGCCAAAAAGTTCCATTTTAGTTTCATCAGACCACAAAACTTTTTGCCACATCACTACAGAATCTCCAGAGTGTTTTTTTTTTTTTTTTTTGCATACTTCAAACGGGATTGAAGATGGCCTCCTTCTTGCCACCCTACCATACAGGCCAGATTTGTGGAGTGCTTGGAATATTGTTGTCTTGGCCAGTCTTGGCCATAAAAGCCTGTAGCTTTTGTAAAGTTGCCATTGGCCTCTTGGTAGCTTCTCTGATCAGTCTCTTCTTGCTCGGTCATCCAGTTTGGAGGGATGGCCTGATCTAGGCAGGGTCTTATTGGTGCCATACACCTTCCACTTCTTAATAATCGTCTTGACTGTGCTCCAAGAGATATTCAAGGCCTTTGATATTTTTTTATACCCATCTCCTGATCTGTGTCTTTTGTCCCGGAGTTCTTTTGAAAGCAAGCTGGTGCTCATGGATGAGTCTTTGAAATCATGTGAATCACTACAGTTTAACACAGGTGGTGGCCACTTAACTTGGTGTGTGATTTTGAAGGCAATTGGTTACACCTAAGCTAATTTAGGATTGCTATTACAAGGGGGGTGGACATTTATCCAACCAAACTATTTCAGTTTTTATTTTTAATTCATTTTCTACAAATTTCTAGAATATTTTTTTCACTTGAAAGTTGTGGGGTAGGATGTGTAGATAAATGAAAAAAAAACTATTATAATGCATTTTAATTCCAGGCTATAAGGCAACAAAAGGTAAAAAAAGGGGTTTTGAAAGGGGTGTAGAATTTCTATAGACAATTTATATTCTATAGCATATATATATATATATATATATATATATATATATATATATATATATATATATATATATATATATATATATATATATGTTAATAAGCAAGCCTTCAGACAAGAGCAATGGCACCCCATAGTTACGGCAGCCTGAGCCAACATCCTCTATATTAACCATGGGATCATCCACAGTTTGCTTTCCATTTTACTTCAAAGATAACAACACATATAGAAACGCACATACTACCATGTATGTTTGCAAAGCATGCCATTCTGAGTGAAATGTATTTTGGTTAAAAAAGAAAAGTTAACTTTCCATTTGAAAAGCCAACTGGCTTAATGTATGTTTTCCTGGAACCATCTATTTGAATTATTATAATATTCTGTTGAATGTAAAATGCATTCAAGAGTAATTTCTATTCAATATAGTTTATCTCAATAAAAGTCATTTTAACATGACTGATGGCTGCAGTTAATAATATAGTAGATCCTACATTCGGTATTTGGTTTAAGATTTACTTAACCTCTAAAATGAGATTGGAGTGTTTTGGCTGAAGGATGCAGTGACGGCTGGTGGCCAAAAAAAATGGGGAGACAGAAAAAAGGCAGAGGCTGAGAATGCCATTTATTAAACAACAAAAATAAGTTAAATATTTGAACAAAAACAAAACACTTTGCTCACAGAGCACAAGAAATAAAAGATTTAAACAAAAAAAAATCACGGGCACCAAATAATATGACCAGGCTGGGCAATAGCCTTCACTGATCTTACTTTTAAATTAACTTTCGTCTCTCCTCTCGCTCTCTCGCTCTTCTCCGTACACCCCACCCCAGAATGCAGAGAGCTGCAGGCTTTTATTTACTATGGCCGAGGGGTTAAATTATCAATTCTCTCATTACCCCTCGGCCACATTCTGCACAAGTTTATTAATAATTGTGGATGGGACTTCCCATCCACACTACAAAACACAAAAACAAAAACGCATGGCTGGAGCCCGTCTCATGACCTACACATATAAAAACAATAAAAAAAACACGCTATCCCGTTTTATTTACAGATACTGCCAGCTAAATACCAAAACAACAAAACACATGGCGCCTTCACTGATATAAGGTAAATAAATCATAATACTTAAATAACACAGGGCGGAGGGGGAGTTCCTGTTCTAAAAATAAACAGAATATGTTTAAACAGCAGGGCTTTCCTACCATGGCCCTGCTAACATATCAATTCTCTCATTACCACCACTATTCCCCACAACGAAAATGCTGTGGGGGGAGCTGGTCTCCTGACCTCCCCCCCTTCTTCATGGCTGGCAGCTCCCCTTTGAGGGGAGGATTGGCAGTGCCCCCAGGCGAAGCGGAGCTGGAATCCCCAGGTGATGGCGAACTGACATCCCCGGGGCGATGGAGACAATGGGAGGGGAGCCCCTGGCCATGAAGGCGGCAGCAGGATCCCCACTTCTCCCAATGGTGGTGATGGTGGAGGCAGAGATAGCTCCTGTTCCTCTCCTCCTGATGGCCTTGGAGGCAGAAGCAGCTCCTGCGCCTCTCCTCTTGATGACAAAGGTGGTAGGGGCTCCTCCCCTTCTGGCTGCAAAGATGGCAGGGGCTCCTCCCCTTCTGGCTACAAAGACAGCAGGGTCTCCTCCCCTTCTGGCTGCGAAGGCGGAAAGAGCTCCTCCCCTTCTGGCTGCGAAGGTGGCAGGGGCTCCTCCCCTTCTGGCTGCGAAGGTGGCAGGGGCTCCTCCCCTTCTTGCTGAGAAGGCAGCAGGGGCTCCTCCGCTTCTGGCTGCAGTGGGGGTGGGCACACCAGGCGTTCCTCTGGTGGAAGGGGGCAGTTGACTGGGAAATGCCCCCATGCCCCACAGATGCAGTAACAATATTGCATGCCCATGTTCTGGAGGAGGGCTTCCCAGCTAACCTTCTCTTGTGACTGTGGCTCTGATTTCACTTACTCTTCCTGAGGTAGTAGTCGGGAGACACAGGGCTGACCTCAAGCAGGTCATGCAGACGTCCACTGTGGTGGGAAAGTTACTCTTTGCTTTCTGTTTACTTTTTTATGTTAAGGTGTCAATACGATAAGTAGAAAAAGAGTTATCAAGTAATATGTGTTTTGCTTTTATAAGTATTAAAAATTGGAGACAAGACTTGTGGGGAGCTTGCACATTCTGCTGATGTCGCGTCAGCCATGTAAAGACCAATTTGTATGTTAGTAAAGGACCAACTTCCCATAGCAACTGACTTAATAAATCAGTAACCAATAGAAGAAGTTGGTAAACAGGACACAAGATAAACCACAAGTCTTGTCTAGCTGTCTGCAAGTGTTGAACAAAATGTTTGCATACAATTAACTAGCTGATATGTGACAAAAGTCACGTACACTCAGAACAACTGCCTATATAAGGGGAAGATAGAAATAGAAGATTAGAGCGTCTTTGTGATTGCTTGCAGAGCCTGTGTTGCTCTGTTGAAACTCCAATCTGCAGACTTAATAAAAGCTTTTGTTTTACTCCACTTTGTCTGTTCTACAGAGTCTCTGTTATAGGGTCTGAAAATGAAACTTCCACCACACCACCTTGCCAGAGATGAGGTGGGGTTTGCAACCACCCCCTCACTGCTGCTGCTTTTGCCGCTACTTCTTTCCCATCCTTCCCACTCCAAAAAGTTAATAAAAAAAAATAAAAAATAAAAAATACTGCAGCACCTCCTCTCTGGCATGAGTCAAAGGGTGTGGTCGATCCTACGATGACACCACGTGTGACAGAATGACGCTGAACGGTGAGGTCAGGCCAGAAGCAGGAAGAGTCACACAAAGGCAAGTACTGCAGTGAAAAGACGCGCTGCGCACACCATTTATTAAACAACAAAAATAAATAAAATATTTGAACAAAAACAAAACACTGCTCACAGAGCACAAAGCAAAAGATTTGAACAAAACTTGGCTTTTATTTACTATGGCCGAGGGGTTAACTATCAATTCTTTCATTACCCCTCGGCCACATTCTGCACAAGGTTTTTAATTGTGGATGGGACTTCCCATCCACACTACAAAACACAAAATCAAAACAAAACAAAATCGCAGGGCTATCCCGTCATATTTACACATACACAAATACAAAAACAATAACAAAACACACGACGGTTTGCATCATATACACAAATGCATACATAAATAAATCATAATAAACAAATATGACACAGGGGCGGAGGGGGAGATCCCATTCTAAAAATAAACAAATAGTATGTTTGAACAGCCAGGCTTTCCTACTGCCCTGCTACACCCCCAGAACAATTAGAATCTTATTCTGACTGACAACACTTTTCATATGTTCTTAAGATTTTACCCCAATTTGACTGATAAAAACACATTGTCTGCACTAGTCAGCAGAGTTTATTCTAGAAAACATAACTGTTACACACTGCCAGCGTATGTTTAAAAAAAGACACTGTATACAACATTACTATAGTATTTAGATTTCAAGACCACCACACTTTAACATACTTTGCATAAAATATTTTCTAAAGAAAGTTTTTAAGGCAGGAGAAAAGCAGACAAAAATCAAGCACATCCTATTGACTTCATTTGCTAAATTTAAATAAATGAGCAACAAAATAATGATACACCATTCTTAGCTCAATCCAGATGGTTGTTATGCTGATGCGTTGGGGAGATCGCATCGTGGTTGATCCCCGGAGCCATCATTGCAGCCGTTGTGTGTGCTGACGCGCTGGGGAGGCAAAATAAGCTGATTCTGGAGCCAGCATTACACTTCAGCCACCAACACCAGGCGGAAGGATATCTACATCATCACATGGAAAGAAACGCAAATGGATGGAGACGCAGATGGATTACATTAGTAAAGCTACGTCATAGCTGGTGCTTATCTTGGCGAGAGCCAAGTTCAAATCAGCATGAAGTTTTAACATCTACTCTCATGAAGATCTGGATACGTCCAGTGACTGCTGTGAATAGTGCAGCTGGCAACAAGGGAAAGACCATGTGACAGCCTGGAGAGACAGCTGACAGGAGGAAAGAGACCCCTTTGGGGCTGGCAAGGGTTAGACGCCCTTATTGGCAGTATCCAGCTCTCAGTTTACAGAATGCTAGAGAAATTAAGCATTTTCTAAGAAATTAAGGAGAATATCTGTGAGAGCGGTGGCGGAAGATGACTCAGCGTTGGACAACATGGTTAGTGACTTAGGAACAGAAACGCATATGAGAATGGAGAGTACTTCACAAAAGACTAGTTCAAGATCTGCAGTTAGCAAAGACATGGAACTCCAGGTTTTTGTCTGCGGCTGGAGCAAGGCGACAATGGTCAGGGGTTTGAAGATTCATGAAGGCTGAGGGAGAAGGGACATTGATCAGTACTTCTTATGAAGTTAGTCAAGTCAGTCTAAAGAAATCCAGTGATAGGAAGCTAACTACAGTTTGCAGGATATCAGTATCACTGTCAGACGTGAGGAGAACTTGCGTGGATACAGCTAGTGATGAACCTAATGATCTCTGTGAAACCGGTCAGACAAACCAGCATGAGAGAGAAAAGAACCTCAACGGACACAAGCTTGGAGTTAAATAGCCAAGAGCTTGTGAGAAAACTGCATTGGACACAGTAAACATGGCTCTCTGTTTTGCATTGGAAAGGTTAAGTGGAACAGTTGAAAAGAAGCTAGATAAATATGGGGACATCATCTACACATATGGAAGCGGTTTGGAGTTGAAATAAGGAAGGAAAAAGAACAAACTATTCCTGGAAAGTTTAGATGGCAGAGGGTGATTGAACACTTAGTAAGAGAAAGGAGACAGCAGAGGAAGCAATGGAGAAGAGCAGAACAAAGTCAGAAGGAGGGACTCAATCTGTTACAAAGGGTCATAAAAGACAAGCTTGCAACATTGTGCAGAGCTGAGCGATTACAGAAATGCTACAAAAATAAGATGTGTGAAAACTAACTTTTATAAAGACCCATTCAAATTTCTAAAGAAGTTATTCACCAGTGAGAAAAATGGCACACTAGAAGTATTTAAGTTTGAGCTGGAGAGATATCTGGAGGAAACACATACAGATTAAAAAAGGCAGGAGCCTATGTCAATTCCTTCAGACATCCAACCTATCAATCCACTCGAATACCAAATGGAGGACTGTGCAACTAAGTAAAAAGAAGTAGAGCAAGCTGTAAAAAAAAGCAAGGGCATCATCATCTCCAGGGCCTAATGGAGTTCATACAGAGTGTACAAGAGTGCTTCTGGAGTTCTACGAATCCTGTGGAAACTGATGAAAGTGGCATGGGAAAAACAGGTTGTACCAAGAGCATGGCACAGAGCAGGTGGAGTCTTTATACCTAAAGAAAAAAATCCTACAAGCATCAGTCAGTTTTGCCCTATTTCCCTATTAAACATTGAAGGCAAGATTTTCTTCAGCATTATTGCTCAGAGATTGACAACCTACCTATTAAAGAACTGCTTCATTGACACTTCAGTACAAAAAGCAGACATTCCAGTTTCCCAGGATGCTTAGAATACATCAACGTGATCTGGCAACAAATTCAATCCGATAAAAAGGAGAGGAAGGAAGGGCTCTATGTGACATTCTTGGATTTGGCTAATGAATATGGTTTAGTGCCAAATTAACTTGTTTCAGTTTGATCTACTGCCAAGACTGCTGTAGCCACTGACTGTGTACTACTAAGTTTTCTTTGACAACAGTAGAGAAGCTGGACGCTTTAATCAGTCCATACATCAAGAAATAGTTGGGAGTTCCACGCTGCCTCAGCAGAGTGGGACTTTATGGTAAAGGAATACTGCAGCTACCAGTCTCCGCTGTAACCGAGGAGTTTAAGTGCACCAAGGTCCGAATGGAAATTACATTAAGGGAGGCAGCACCTGTGTTGAAATCTGTCAGAAAGTGGGCGGCAAAGAAAGCCGTGGAAGATGCTAAGGCTGTCCTTCGAATTGGTGATATCATTGGGCAAGTTCAGCATGGAAGAGGTGATGTCTTGGTCTCAGTTCAGCTCCTCCTACATGGCACAAGGCAGCCCCAGCTCAATGGTGGAAGCTGGTAGTCAACAAGGTGCAAAAGCAGGAGGAGAGGATGAGGTGCATAAAGGCCATTTCTCAGGCCAAGCAGGGAGAATGGATGAGATGGGAGAATGTGGAACAATGCAAGATCGGCTGGCAAGACCTATGGACAATGGAACAGAACAGGTCAAAACCTGTGAACATATGATGTTCTCCCATCACCACAGAACCTAAATCTCTGGGTAGGAGAGGATCCCTCATGTCCTTTGTGTTCATCACCTGCAACATTAAGGCACATTTTGACAGGATAAGGTGGGTTTTAGCCAAGGAGCGTTTACTTGGTGCCATGACCAGCTGCTGCAATGTTTGTCCTTAGCAAACGTGACTTGACAATAAGTTGCCACCAGTTTCATCAAAACATTACACACAAAATACAAAATTCCACCACCCAGGAGAGCAACCACCAAGAAAAGGTATTAAAACCAAGCCTTGCCCAGGACAACTGGAAGCTGCTAGAAACTGGAAAATGTTGCCACCACTAACTTTCAACCAGATATTGTTTTTTGGTCTGGATCAGCATGCCTTGTTCACCTGGTAGAGTTAACAGTGCCATGGGAGCATGCTGTTGTTGAGGTGTATGAGAAGAAGAGACTGCAGTATGCTCAACTAGCCTCTGAAGCGGAACGAGGATGGAGAGTCCAGGTTTACCCAGTGGAGGTGGTTATTTATTTGAAATAGTACTCATTGAAAGGTGAACTATATACATTATGTGAAGCACTTGTGCCCGAAACAAAAACACAATCTCTGTATCTGTAAGGTGTTTTCAGTATGCCTTCAGATTTATTTTCACAATGTTGAATTGGCAGCAGCCTGTCCCAGACAGCACAGAGCCCAGAGAAGAAGGACGCAAATGCTGGCGTGTTTGTCATTTGTGGTTCGGGACTTTAAAAGCATAAGCATAACAATACTGGGCCTCCCCTATGTGATTATGGTTTTGTGTGGCGACTATTCTGAACTCGGCACCTTCTCAATTAAATTGCCAACTGTTGAATATAAAACAGGATGTAGACAATTTGACTGAACATAAACAAAAAAAGACTGAACTATTTCTTTCGTGACAGACGATCACAAAAGAGAAAACATGCATATGATAAACTTTGTTGTGTTATATAATTCAAAACAGTCACTATGGCAATTAACTTGTCACAAGTTGCCTATTGCAGCCAGTGGTTAATGGCAATGGTAGTAGTGCTGGGAAATAGTTTATGATAACATACAGTATAAAATGGAGGTCAGAGTGTGTATATATATATACCAGGATTTAAAGATTCTGACCATGATGAAGAAAAATATTTACTTCTTGTCAAAAAATTCCAGTGGTGAGTCATGAGCTGCACACATTTACAACTGTCTTGAATAGTTAAGAAAATATATTTAATTTAAAACATTAACAATAAGCTTGTTATTTCAATTATATTGGATTTTGTATTTTGTCAAAATCAATTATAAATTACATATGTGGCATATATTTTCCTTCTTCCAGAAGCCAAGTGGTTTAGTAGAATTCAGCTGCAGTCAAAACAAAATTCAGCTACCAGTCACCATCTGATATGTAGTCCCTGCTGAATTCAATCCGGTAGCTGTAAAGTTATAGATTATGCTTTAGTCAAATACAAAGACAAAACTATATTTTATCCTTTAAAACCTTCAAAATACTTTAATGGACATTAACAGGCCTCAGAAACAAACCCATTTAGTATTCATTTTATTTCACTTGGCTTTCACCACAAATCTGAAGGGTCTGTGTCAGGTTAGAGCAAAAGCCAAAATATATGGATGACTTGGCGTCTTGAGTACAGAGGAACTATGACCGGTGTCTTGAGTATAGAGGAACTATGACCAGTGTCTTGAGTACAGAGGAACTGTGAATCAGACATATATTCTAGATACTAAACAGTGGGATTGTGCAGAAGACCCCTTACTCATATTACTGAGTAGACATAACACTTGTATAGGTCTTCAAATGTTGGCTGTGCTAAAATTTCAAATGCCATGAAATGCATTTCTGGCACTGCTTTTTAAAAAGAATGTGGTTAGGCTGTGATTTGATTGTGACGTGAATTGTGATTGTGAATTTATTGTGCATCCTTCTTCTTATACATCTATCTCTAGATTTGGAACTGCTTACTGTCATTTGCAACCATGAGCTTATTTAATGCATTTTTACACAGAAAAATTTGATACTTAAAGAGTAAGTTGCGGGGTTCTGAAAAATATAGCTTTAAGTCCCCATGCATTGCTACAACTGTTTAAATAATGTACCTGTAATTTCTCTTTTCATTGTTAACACCCTGGAAACCTTTTGCACTTACAATTTTAAAGTTGTTTCAAAGCTCTTTTCAAAATGGCTGCAACCTAGGATATGGAGGTTGATAGTTGCCAGTGCCTCTAAACGTTCAGGAAATTTCCAAGAACCCAGGGAAGCAGCTGAGATGACTCCTTGAACTTTTTTATTTATTTATTGATAACTTCATTGTTAACACCCTGGAAACCTTTTTTTATTGATAACTTCATTGTTAACACCCTGGAAACCTTTTGCACTTACAATTTTAAAGTTGTTTCAAAGCTCTTTTCAAAATGGCTGCAACCTAGGATATGGAGGTTGATAGTTGCCAGTGCCTCTAAACGTTCAGGAAATTTCCAAGAACCCAGGGAAGCAGCTGAGATGACTCCTTGAACTTTTTTATTTATTTATTGATAACTTCATTGTTAACACCCTGGAAACCTTTTTTTATTGATAACTTCATTGTTAACACCCTGGAAACCTTTTGCACTTACAATTTTAAAGTTGTTTCAAAGCTCTTTTCAAAATGGCTGCAACCTAGGATATGGAGGTTGATAGTTGCCAGTGCCTCTAAACGTTCAGGAAATTTCCAAGAACCCAGGGAAGCAGCTGAGATGACTCCTTGAACTTTTTTATTTATTTATTGATAACCAGAAAAGACAACATGAATGAAACCTCTTTTAAGAGAATCCTGGGATTTTCAGATGGTCTGGCATCCTTGTTGACAGCTGTATCAGCAGGATTAACCTTGTCACAGTTTGTTGTGACCTGGTCCACTGCTCTTGTGAAACAGAGAGATGAAGTCTAGATGGAATAAATTTGCCTTGATGATGTCCAGGGCCATGGTGCTCTTACCTTCCCCATACTTGTACCTTCCTACCCCTGCTTGAAATGCAACAGCTGTTCTTCAAACCAACTCTTGTCTTCTTTCCATATATCTGTGTGCAAATGCAGATGCAAAAAAGTATGTGTGCAACAGCAATGCAAAAAATCAGACTCTGCAACAATGACAGTGAAGCACCGAGGAAAGTTGGAAACATATATCTCAAATGTCCAGGTGCATTACTAAACAAGCAGCAGTATAAAAATACAGACCAGTATATTTTTGTCTGAAGTGTAATACGTGTTGTGACAGCTGTGTGCACATTGTATGATGAATACTATAATGAAAAGAAAAATAAATCTGATCTTGTAATAACAGTTTTTTATTTGTAAAGAATGCCCATGAAAACTGTCATAAACCAATATCGTCATAATCCTGATGGGGCCTAAGAAGTTAGCGTGCCTTTTTACAATACGGCCACCTGTTTTGCGATGTTCATTAATCCAGTCTATGTAGGCTGGATCTTCCACTCCAGTTCAGAGTTAACATTCCCCTAAAGCACATTGCAACTCAAAATAAATACTGTGCAACCTGCAGTCGTCCTCCGGTATCCCCAATGACTCATGTTTAATGATTGTTTAAAAATGTGTAACTCACATGCTTGTTGTATTTTACATTGAATAAACAGCTGGTCACAAAAACAACAGTAAATTAAAAACAAAATCTTAATACAAATATTTCTCACATCACCCCATATTGCCATTGCAATGTAATTTCATTGCAAATGACGGGTTGTGACATATTCTAAACAAAAACTGAACTAGAAGGGGCTCCCGAGTGATGCATCTGGTAAAGGCAAGTGGAGTGCAGGATGTGACCTATAGCCTGGAGGTTGCCAGTTCGAGTCCAGGCTATTCTATTGCTGACCGTAAATGGGGGCAGTGCACAACTGGCCAAGCACCATTGGGGGTGGGGAAAGGCTTAGGTTGGCCAGGGTGTCCTCAGCTCACCACGCACCAGTGACCGCTGTAGTCTGGCCGGGCGACTGGGGGCTTGCCTGTAAGCTGCCCAGAGCTGCATTGTCAAAAAAAAAAAGTCATTGTTTTAAAAATATTTGTCACATTAAAACAATGCTAAAAATATATCGGTCGGTACTGTAAGTTAAGTTTTGTAATAAACCGAAGTGCCGGTTGATTGTTATTGGTTTCAAATGTATGTAGAACTGAACTGACAGTAATGATTTTGTTACATTACAGTTTGAGTTATATATGAGCTCCCCATGTCAGGCTCGCAAATGCAGAGAACTTTTTGGAAGAAAATGCGAGCTTCCTCGCCAGGCAGGTCCTGCCAAGCTAGCACAGGTCCGGTGTTCTCCAGGAAATGTGACTTCTAACATGTTGTCCGTTGCTCTTAGCAGTTACACAAATAATTGTCCTAAGAATAAAAATGTGATCGCAACCAGAAAAAAAATGTGTTGACCGTAAAGCGTTTCATAGCCACCTAAAGCACGTAAAGCAAGATAGTGTAGTATGATCAGCACATTACTTTTTATTCATTTTTTGTGAAATTACACCAAAAACAGACACAGAAGGGCTACGGAACTTGATGAAGAATTTATGAAGTTTAAAAGGCACAATTTTTACCTGTATTGCAAAGGAAGATAATTATTGATCTGATACAGGAGTTCATCAATCGTCAAATAATAAAGTTGCTGAAATAATGATATCAAGCACTATCACAAGAGACACACAAACTTGAGTACATTGTTCAGAATTACGTGATATTTATACTGTATAATTAAAACATATATAGATTTTTACCCAAAACTGACTACATGTAATATGATACTGTGTCAAGTGCAATGACATGTACAGCCAATAAAGCTGTTTTTAAATTTGAATTTCATCACATTTCGCGTGATTAGGCATGTACGCAGCATGTGTACATTATAATCCCTGGTTCGCAGCGACTCCCAGTAGAACAGAAGCAAGTCATGTAGTTTACGTGCGAGTCGACATGGCAGGAAAAAGAAAGACACTTTCTGCAGAAGAAAATTGTGCAGGTATTTTTTTGTTTTGTTCTCTGTTAATGAAAAAGTGTTTAAATGAAGTCAGTACACATTTATTGAATATATACAGAGTACAGCAGTGTTATTGAGAGATATGCATGTACATATTTTCAAATGACATAATATTTTCTAAGAACTTGGCTGTTTATTGCTGATAAATCACAGAGAGCTACATTAAGAAACCTTGAAATGCAGATACTGTTATTGATTTAGGTACTGACTGTCACAGGGTGGGTCATAACCTGTCAGAATAAATAATTGCTATGCCACTAACGTGTAAAAAAGTGAAAGGTCCACCGAATAAAAACATAAATGATATAAATCAAAATTGAAATAAAAACACATTCAGATCTGTCCCACACAATCAACTTCTTGCCTTTTCTTGCATAATGCTAGAACAACAACTTAACTGTATGACTAGCCAAATGTACAGCACTTTTCTGAAGAAAATCCAGACACCAGACAAGAACTAACACTTCAAAGATTCCTCAAAAATGCTAAACCAAGATTTAATTTACATTTTTTTTTTTTTTAAGTGCAAATTAACTTTGTGAAAAATACAAAGCAAAATATTTTTTTGGGACAAATTTGGTAAAAATAAAAAACCTCAATAATCAAACTGAAAAATGACCAATTTAAAAGTTAAACCAGACAAAACTGGGGTGGGTACCCTCTTGGAAACACATTTTAAAGGATAAACAGGTGTTATCCCAAACACTTTTCATATTACTTTTGTAAGTGTCCTTTCAAAAATAACACATCTTTATTGTTTTAAGTCACAACATTTTCACAAGATGATCATTTGTTTAGCTGCATCCAAATCCAGGGAGTCCCAAAAGGATGTGCTCTGAAAATCTTTTATATGATGCTCAGTATTCTACTTCTCCTTTGATTTTTACAAACTTTATGTGATACTAGATAATTAATAAGTGTTCAACGTTTCCGGTTTGTTCCGAATTATATGGAAAAATTATAGGATTTTTTTTTTTTTTTAACAGGACGTTGGTTTTTACTAATTTATACCTGATTTTTGTCTATTATTCAATATTTTCCTGGTACTATTTTCTAGAAAATACACAATATTTTGATTAAAATGCTGTTTTATTTTGACTCTGACATTGTAATTAGCAGCCTGTCACAAAGACGGATGTAGTAGCTGACGTCAGACCAGAAACAGGGACCAATACAAAACAGACAGAGAGACGTGAAGTTTTGGTGAAGCTGAGCGCTTGCTTGTGCTCAGCATTTAATGATTAAACAAACAGAAATTAAAAAGTTGAAAGACAAACAAAACACAGGACACGTCACTTGTAGCCAAAACAAAGAGACAAACAAAACGGCCTACACAGACAAACACGGTAGGCTGGTATTACACTTTATTACTAATTGCTATTACCTCCGTCTCCAATCCCGTTCTCCACTCATTGAACACACAACCCCAACTGAGTGAAAACATGCTGCTTTTATGCAGCTGTACCGAGACTCAATTGCTAATCAGTCATTCAATTTGAGTCTTAGTACAACTGGACATGAATTAATAAAGTGCAATTCCCTGCGCTTACATATTATTGCATTTTACCTGCACATGAAGTGCTGTGCAATCCTTGTGCCTAAATACAAATATACATTTTAAACACTCGTGCGCATAACCCATATTATATCCTGTGTACCAATGACTATACACCAACATTAACACACAACATGCAACATACAACACCGAAGTACACACATCATTGCCACACAGCCATACACTGTACCCTAGGATACAGCAGGTACGTTTACATGTCAGAGGATCAAATAATGTTCAAACGTGGTTCTCTGTCACCTCACAAACACATTATCACATGATTATGTTGGCCAATTAAAGTCTGATTATTGTGGCAATTGACAACTACTAGCTTGATCAAAAACTAAATTGAAATACTTACACGAAAATATTACATTTTTAGTGGATGGGAATGGGGAGAAAACGTAAATCAGTTTATGAATATTCAAACGAAAATGAATGTTTCAAAGTGTACAAAAAGCAAATATAGCAGAAGTGGGTCAAATGAGGCAGAGGATACATAGCGCTGAAAATACAGCTGCACTGAGGTACATGTTCTCACTGATAATGAAACAACATACCGAAAAATAAGCAATACATTAAACTAAAAAAATTAAGTGAACTGAGAGACAAGCAATCCATTTATGAGGCCTTTACACACGCTTTAATAAAGAATAAAGCACAGAATGACTGTTAATGAGTTGGAAAACGGTGATGCTTTAGTTAGTAAACTTATGGAACACATTGATGTAAACGCAGTGTGGTTTTTGATGCATTTCCCGATAGCTTGCACTGCCCAGTTCTGTCAATTTTATTTTTATGGTCTGAAGATGAATAAACCTGGCTTGTGTTGTGCTGAAGATGTCATGTGCATGCCTTCTGTAGGTACTATTTCCATCAGCACATCGATTGCCCAAATGTTCGCAAAGTACCAGGTAACTTGGAAAAATGTGGCTTACTTGCACAGATTCTGCTTCATCATGATGCCAGAGACGTAAAACTTAATCAGAAACCAGAACTGCTATGCATCATATTCCATATGTAAAGAGTGTATACTGAGATTTTTTCCCTCTGATTTTTACAGGTTTCAACTTAAAAACTTTTTTTTTTTTGTTTTACCGATTTTATCCCTATTTTAATATATGTAAAATAAACATACGAAAACAAGGAACACTAAAGATAATAAATCAAATATCTGATCATAATAAAGGCCAGCTGGTTCCTTTATATACACCTAATTTTGACATATTCAAAGACCTCTTTGAAAACCACTCAAATATAAAAGGTTCTCAATTAAAACTTGATGATCTCTGTTGCACACAAAGACAACAGAGGAATAGCAGAGATTACTGTGACACCTGACAATTTCCAGCTGACATCTCTGGCTCTCAGAACAGGATCAGCTTAAAATGTATCCCTTTCTTCTGAGGTTTACTACTATCTAAACAGCAAGCAACTTCAAAGAATATGTCCAACTAGGCAGAATATCTGTGTATTCTTCTACAGAAGCAGCTTGGTTTTGTTGTTAAAATTACTGGAAATCAAAAAGAAAAAATGTTTTTGATCTCTGGGAAAATGACTGCTCCAACTCTTAAGGACAATGGGCTTATTTAGAAGCCCCTTGTGTTCATTTAATGCATAGCATCTATGTAATACAATCACAGCGCAGATTTTCTATATATCGCAAATGGGGCTACATGTGAAATGAAGGTTAATGAATGGAAGATTTATCACAAACATTCAAAATCAATGTAAAAAGTGCGATTACGTTGATATGAGACATTTAAAGTTAATGAGCCTACAAAACCCTAGTAAGCAAGGCCAGCTTAGAAGTTTGTGTATGGATGAAAAAAAGGAACCTTTACAATGTTAAAAATGACATTGAATTTCATAGTGCAAAGTTCCATTTGTGGTTGCTCTCGTACTGTATTTCTGAGCATCCAGTCTGCTCTTCAAGGAACATCATGCATTTGTATCAGCCAGAAGGGACCTCCTGAAGTAACAACCAGCACAATCAATTGCAACAATTCAACTTTCTCAGCCCCGCCGGTATAACAAAATGTACTTTAAACTATAAATGTTCCTGTTTATGAGATGCTGGTGGTGGATTGCAGTTGCTTAGGGTAATTAAAAATATTTCAATTGTTTTACCTACAATATACTATTGATCACCCATGCAAATCATTGATAACAACCTACTGAACATTGATAGTGTATTCATATTCAGATCAGAATATAATCATTTCTGTTCAAAACTTGAATTAGGGCTGTCAAACCTCAGTGTAACCATTTTTTGGAACTGATAGAATACCAGCAATAACATTTGTTTGATGATTTCCACTTTCATTTTTGGTGGCATATCATCTTTATAGTTTAACAACAACTTACACTAAACAGATCATTCCGCACTGCTATAGCACGGATTGTTGTATTTAGCTTGGTTTATGACCTTACAGTGTACTTCAATTTCGAAAAGTGTACTTTAACATTTTTATTTGTATTGCTGCCTGTGGCTAGAAGGTTCATTTTGCGAAAAAAAAGGCATGTTTAGCAAGCAGATACTGGAACTCAGTCTAACAGTAGATACAAGCAACCGTCTCCCGATCCACTGAATCGGACCAACATAGAAATGTACAAGCTGTCATGAACACATTGGTCCCACCATCAGGTAAAAAATGCTTTTTTCCTAGATATAAAAGACAACAGTTCTCATCAAAATTATGGAATTTTATTTGCCTTGGGCTATGAGTTACAACCAAAGAAATTGTGCAAAGAAAGCAAAAATTAAGTACACTTTAGGGAAGGGTGATAACCAGCATGATCACACATCAGACATGTTGGAGGAGGGGGGTCACCTTTAACAGTACATCAAACAAGATGCACCATTTCAGAGTAACATTTACACACACACACACACAAGCACGCATGCACGCACGCACACACACAGGCATGCGCGCGCACACACGCACGTGCATGAGCGCACGCACACATGCATGCACACGTACACATGCATGCGTACACACACATGCATGCCCGCACGCACGCACGCACACGGAGATAACAAAGAGATAATTGTCATTAGCATTAAAAATCCAGAAACAAAAACCATTTAAAGCATGTTACTCAGTTTAACAAGCACAAAGCAAATATATGATGAAGCAAATATATTTTAATCCAAACATTTAACAAAGTCATATGTTTAACCAGAGTATAAAAATATCAATAGCTGCATGGCCAAACAAGAACATACAATCACTAGTGGCCACATTATACTGTTTATACCTTACCCGGCCATGTAACTAGTCTTAATAAACACAGAACAGATTCATATGGTCATATGGTGCTTTTTCTTTGCATCGTACTCTCATTAAGATAATATTTTGTAGTAAAGCAAACAAAACTAAATTCCATCTGGGTATTTGGGGTTTTGGGTTTAATGATGTAGAAGGTTAAGAAACGACTGTCACACGGGCTGGGTATACTGTTTTCAAAAAGCTGAAATGTTTGGGAAAAGCAGATGATACTGTATGCCAATCAAGGGCCATAAATTTGCTAGCCATAGAAAACTGTACCCCGCCATGGCGGGCCGGGGGGCGGGGGCCCCCATCGCTCCCATCTTATTTGCGTAACAATATTTTTTGCTTATTTGGTGATGTCCATTTATTTGCTAACTTAAATGGCTGACAACTGTGCAGTATACAGGAATACAGGCTAGCAGTACTAAAGCTTAACTAATAAAACAGGCTGCAGATAACAAAAGGGGTTTACAGAAACTGAAACTAGTTACAGTATAACTAAAAAATATGACCCATACAATTTTTTATTAACTTCATGAAGCCTGGGTAGAGCTGGATTTATATTGTATGCCAATGTATTCAAAGTCAGACTCACAACAATATCAGGACAAATTGAAAAGAAACTACTTCTTGAATATACTGCTATACAAACTGCTTTTTTTCCATAATGACCACAATTCCACAAGGACACAGTTGTATTTTAGTGAAGTCAATTCTTACCCGACTGGAGTCTACTGTCTTTGTATAGCTTTATAATGTTCTTTTGTTGAACAAGCTTACATTTGGATTTGCTAATTTAAGCTTAAGTTACCTTTTTTTTTTTTTTTTCTTGCATAAGTCAAGAGTATAAACAAACACAATGTATTATAATTGGTCCCATGACTTATCATGGGTAACATGCACAAAGTGCACAATGAAACAGCTTGTCTTGGAGACCAAGTTGGTCTCTGACTGGTTTCAACATTAAGATAACAATGATTTGGATCGAGCCTATAACTACCCAAGATTAGAGCAGGGGCACGGGGATCATAAACATTTTTGTAAGAAAAATGAACGAAATAAAGAATAAAGCACATCAGTCGAATCTTAGAACAGCTCTTCTTTTGATCACTCATCGTCACTCCCACTTCCGTCTGATTGGTCCTGGAAGCAGAAAAAAACAAATACAAACTCGGTAATGAAAAAAAACAAAAAAACAATCCAGTTACCAACATCGTTTTACTGTTATTATTATACATTTGAGAATCAGTCTAGGCTTTTTGTGACATACTTCCAATTCCTATGTCACTATTAACACTATAAGCTGGGAGTGGATTTAAGAGTTTGCAATCATTCCGAGTGGTTCTGAGTTCTGTTGCTGCACAACAGAATAATTATAATTTGTCTCAGAGTGGCCTTTACCCTGTTCGTCTAGAGCAGTGGTTCTCAACCTTTTTTTATGGAAGACACACCCGGGCACACCACATAATATAATCTTAAAACTATAGTTTAATCACAGATAGTACTGCTTTTTATATTACTAATTGTACATCAGCAATCAGTGCACTGCATTCCCGACGGGCAAATCATTACTGACAAAAATAATAAAAAATACCATTATAAACTTATCAGTGCAATTGCAATCAGATTGGTGATTGAGGTTTAAACTGGTTTTAAACCTCAGGTTTAAACTTCATATTGTCTGTTGCAATTGCACCATCATGTTTCAGGATAAACAATGTATCCATGCTTTGACTAAAGACATGGCATAAATTTAACAAATGACAATCTTAAACATTGCAATGAGCACTCCTATTCAAATCGAGAACAAAACACTTAGTATAAAACAAACAACTGATTTAAGCTAATATAGCATTGTACTAATTTTAAATTATTAATCAAACTATTAAATCAAATAAAAACTAGTTTAGCCTCTTCAATTTATGTTGCTAATTAGGCATTATAAAAGCCAAGAAAATCCATGTCAGAATGCTCAAAACTGAAAGCACTGATCTGCTTATTTGCCTCCCTGGCGCATCAGCACACACAACGGCTGCGATGCTGGCTCCGGGGATCAACCACAGTGCGGCCTCCCCAGTGCATTAGCATGACAACCATCTGGATTGAGCTAAGTAGGGTACATCTCTGGGGTCTTCAAGTGGGCACCTTCCATCCTCAGTGTTTCGTCGACTAGCCCACCACACCTCAAGAGGGCTCGATGGTGATTCTGGCGTCCCAGCATCACCCCCCTCCGTCCCCCGCTCAACTCAGCCCAGCTTACTTACCTGTACATCAGCGTTTCTTTCTTTCTATTGTGCTTGAGATCCCCAGCCAGAATCTTTCCGTCTCAACCACAGCCAGTTGCTGCTCCTCTCTGCTGCTTCAGATAAGTTCTTCACTTCTCTTGGCCACTGAATCCGACGTCTCTGAGAAACCGGGTTGTAGAGTATGCCACAAATCCTCGACAACCCACTTCCATTGGGTGAACCCGGACTCTCCATCCTCGCTGTTCCGCTTCAGTGGCTAGTTGAGCATACCGCAGTTTCTTCCTCTCGTACGCTTCATCTACAGCATCCTCCCATGGCACTGTTAACTCTACCAGGTGAGCAAGGCGTGCTGATCCAGACCACAAGACAATATCTGGTCGAAGGTTAGTGGTGGCAATCTCAGGTGGAAAAATAAGCCGTTGACCAACATCTGCCAGCATTTTCCAGTCTCTAGCAGCTTCCAGTTGTCCTGGGCGAGGACTGGTTTTAACACCTTTTCTTGGTGGTTGCTCTCCTGGGTGGAGGAATGTTGTCTTTTGTGTGTAATGTTTTGATGGAACAGGTGGCAACTTATTGGTCAGGTTACGCTTGTCTTCCATTGCTAAGGCCAAACATCGCAGCACCTGGTCATGGCACCAAGTAAACCGACCTTGGCTAAGAGCCACCTTACATCCTGTCAAAATGTGCCTTAATGTTGCAGGTGATGAACACAAAGGACATGAGGGATCCTCTCCTACCCAGAGGTTTAGGTTCTGTGGTGATGGGAGAACATCATATGTTGACCTGATGAGGAAACTGATCCTGCTCTGTTCCACTGACCATAGGTCTTGCCACTCAATCTTGCGTTGTTCCACACTCTCCCATCTCATCCATTCTCCCTGCTTGGCCTGGGAAATGGCCTTTATACACCTCATCCTCTCCTCCTGCTTTTGCAACTCGTTGACTACCAGCTTCTTCCTTTGAGCGGGGGCTGCCTTGTGCCATGTAGGAGGAGCTGAACTGAGACCAAGACCCCTTCTTCCATGCTGAACTTGCCCCATGATATCACCAATTCGAAGGGCAGCCTTAGCATCTTCCACAGCTTTCCTTGCAGCCCACTTTTTTCCAGTTTTCAACACAGGTGCTGCCTCCCTCACGCATTTGTTGCGTGACTCTACTAATGTCATTTCCAGTCTGACCTTGGCGTACTTAAATTCCTCGGTTAGAGCGGAGACTGGTAGCTGCAGTATTCCGTTACCATAAAGTCCCACTCTGCTGAGGCAGAGTGGAACTCCCAACCATTTCCTGGTGTATGAACTGATTAAAGCTTCCAGCTTCTCTACTGTTGTCAAAGAAACCTCGTACACAGTCAGTGGCCACAGCAACCTCGTCAGAAGACCACAGTGAAAGCACCAGAGTTTTAGTTAAAAAATGTTTATCAACAATATATGCGGATGCACTCTAAATGTAACTGAAAATCGAAGTGAAATTAAAAACTACTGGTGTTGTGCGTGCTGCTATTCATAGTCTGTTATGAAAGGCAAAAAAATAAATAAATAAAATACTGCGACACCTGTGCCTGTTTTGTGGCACAGAGGTGTTTAATCTTTGGGGGAACTGTTGACAGTGACACTCGGAGTTCTTTCTTCCACAGATCACAGCCGCTCTCTTTGTTCTTAATGTAAGTAAAGCTTGAAAATCTTAACTCACACATGTAAGTTGTAGAAAATGGCAACAGAATTGAGACAGCAAGACTTGAAAGGTTGGGATACCCATTTCCGACCCTCAACCAGAAGTCATCCAGCGGCCTGTCGTCATACTGTATCCTCAAAGTGCGATCCATCCTCAATTCAGCGAGCTGATCTAAAGCAGACATGGACACATTGTTTGCGTTTTTCAATGCAATTGAACCAAAGGGGTATCGGACCCAGTCAAAATCATCAGTATTAATTCCCGCAAAGTATATGTTGATTTTTTCCTCCAGAATCTGCAAGTCTTCTGACACACTTTTGAGAAGGCTGCAGCCACCGGCTTATGCCCTATTTGTCAGGGGGAACATTTCCATTGTGCCTTCCGATACTTTGGTACGCCAAAAGGACAACTTTGCCCTAAAGCCATTCATCTTATCTGTGCTGGAAAGAAGATTCTCGTTTCTGCCTTTTATTTTCTTGTTCAATTCATTAAGATGGCTGAACACATCAGTGAGGTACGCAAGCTTTGCGCACCATGCCATATCAGCAAATAAATCAGTGTAGCACTTTTCCGCGTGAGAGCCAGCGTACCTCTGTGTGTACAACAAACTCTGGTGTTCTGCTTCAGTTTCTTTACACAGCATGTAGAAGAGGTGATATTTCAATGGACGTGTTTTAATAAAGTTCACTAATTTAACTGATTCATTCAACACTTCAGACAGATCGTTCGGCAGTATTTTAGCCAAGAATGCTTCACGGTGCATGAAGCAATGTGTCACCATCACATCAGGGTTTTGTTCCCTTACTTTGCTGACGAATCCCTTCATTTTACCAGCCATTGAGGCCACCCCATCTGTACAAACACCTATACAATTTTTCCACTCGAGGCTGGCTTCCTTAAAGTACGTTGCTGTTACACTAAATATTTCCTCCCCGGTGGTGTGCCTTGGCATTTCTTTGCAAAAAAGAAAATGCTCTTCATTTCTCCCCATCTATGTACCTCACATTTGCATGTCCACTGATATCTGTTGATTCATCTATGGCCAATGAAAATTTTCCACTAGAATGAAGTTTATCAAAAAGTAATGTCTCGATATCTCCAGACATGTCATCAATGCGCCGATGTATTGTGCTGTCTGACAGGGGAACCTTTTCAATTTCTTACTGCCTGAGGACCCACCATTCTTATAATTTCTTTGCAAGCAGGTAAGGTTACGGTCTCTGCTATAGTGTGTGTTTTTTTTGTTTTTGCTACAATTTCAGCTACCATGTAGCTTGTTTCCAGCGCTTTGTTAGAAACAGTTGTATAGTCCACCATCATTCGCACTTGCTTATCTTTCTGCTCTTTCAGACACTTGAAAAAGTAAAGTTCTTACTGACAAGATGCTGGTGTTTGGTTGTAAGATGACGCTTTAACTTGCTTGGTGCCATGGCACCGTTTGAAAGTTTCTCCCCGTGGAAGAGGATAAGAATGTTCTCTCGTTGACAAAAATCCAAACTGCAAATAGCTCTCGCAGAATTGTCGAGTGACAATTTTAGCTTTCTTAGCCTGACATTCAGTTTCATCATTTGTTGATGTACATTCACACGATACAACTAGATCTCTTTTTTGTAGCTACTTGTCTATGTTGTGTTGACGCAAAATTCACTGGCACTTGCGTTGTTTTCAAAACAACTGCGATCTATGGTCGCTATAGTTACGTCTCACGTGACAGAAACACGCCATTACGTCGATATCAACCATAGATATAGCTATCAGCCTACTTGGTGTAATGTTACTTGCTTATAGCTGATTATTATATTTTTTTAAATATACAATACAGAAGCGTGTGTTTGATGAGTTAATAGTGAGCAACATTGTATTAGTTAACGTTAGCTACGTATTTCAAACATGTATGAGGGCTTTATGTAAATGTAACGTTTGCTAACTAACTTGGCTAACGTTAGCTAGCTAGCTAACAGTAATGTTTTCATTTTTTTCCATGAAACACCTGCACACGTCCCACGAAACCCCGGTTGAGAAACACTGATCTAGAGAATCCTAAATGCTGGGCACTGAACGGCCTTTCTCATTCCATTCAAATCATGTGACCTTTCAACTCTGCCAGTCCCACCTCTTCTACATTAAAACAGACAGAGAGTAAGTGGGAGTAGCAGAGTTGAAAGGTCAGACTGAGGAAGGCTGTTAGGGTCAAGGCTCTTAGGATTTTCCAGACAAACTTTGTTCAGCATGTTTGTGCTGTGATGTAGCAGATGCAGGTAGTTTTGGTTTTCATGAGATAGAGGTTTTTTTTTTTGGTTTTTTTTTCTCATTATTAGTAAGATTCTTTCACCCATATATTGTGTTCTGTAAAACAGATTTATATTAATGAGTAAAAGTGAAGGGAACCCCCCTTCCCAGACATACATTATCATCTTGCTCTTCCTCGCTCTCATCGTCGCTCACAACTGGTTTTGCTTTTATTCGACTTTGTCGCTTCTTGCCTTTGTCATGCCTCTTCTCTTCTTTCTTACCAAGCTTGATTTTTACCTTAACTGCTTTGGCTGAAAATAATAATACAAAAAAAGTATAAGCACACTAAACAAGTATTATTTTATGTTAAGGTACTGTATTTCACTGCCAAATAAGTAACACAACAAAGATGATGATACAACACATTCAAGTTTTAATGTGAGCAGCATCTGAAAAATACACAGGAACCCTTCAATACACTTGCTACTTGATCCTGCACTTCTAAGCGTTTTCCATGTTAAATTAATACATTATTTTTTAGCATTCTTTTCTTGATTAAACTACACATTTATCATGATTTACCTTGGTTAACCATGGATTTAACAATGCTATACCATACTCTGATTTACCAAAACTTTTACTACAGTTTACTATACTTTGTTATGCTTTTATACCACGATATACTAAGTAAATCTTTATCAGGCACTATTCTCACCCTCTGGTCCTTGTATAGCACTTTCACCAAACACTAATCAAGGAGCAGATTATTAGAGAATTAGAAAAAAAAATTATATTGATTGAGGAACAAAAACAATGTCAGACCGGTATTTTTTGAAAGAATTGCCAAAAACTTAATCAGTGCAACACATACTGGACAGAGTAGTCATTGACGAGAAGTACGATATGAAATCAGTGGATTTATTAAATTGACGAAGAACGAAAAATAACAACATCAGAAGTTTTGAGACTATTCATTTTTTTAGACCAATCAACCCCTACATGTATCCCTAGATAACCTGACTTGACTGGCCCTTTATCAGGCAAAACTGAGTATGCACATGATAATAAACCACGTGGAAGCATGGGCCTGAAACTCTGTTCTTACCAGTGTGAACAGGAGCATGACACGTAATAGCA
Source organism: Polyodon spathula (assembly GCF_017654505.1). NCBI lineage: Eukaryota > Metazoa > Chordata > Actinopteri > Acipenseriformes > Polyodontidae > Polyodon > Polyodon spathula. The sequence continues at coordinate 73,295,178 of NC_054535.1, forward strand.
TAGAAGTGAATCGTGTTTAGAAAGTGCGTTGTGATTTAAAAAGCAAACAGAATCCTGTTATAGAAGCAACAGTAATGAAGCATCAGGACTTACACTCAGATTCAGATTCCTCATCTTCTTCATCCTCATCGTCAACACTGTCTTCATCACTCTCATCTTCTTTAGCAATCTTCTGCCTGGCGCTCTTGAAAACAGACTGAAGAACAATGGAATCCTCATAGATCTGCATACACAGAAGCAGAGAAGGCAAAGAATTGTCAAAGACTGGGGAGCAATGTATTTGTGTAATTTCTCAAAATTACATCCCACTATAAAACACAAAATTCTTGCATAAAAACTTGTTTACAGGTGTTGGTAGAAAAGCCTGATGGCCTCCAAACATTTCAGTTTTCAGAAAATGATATCTGATTGGTAATATGAAGCAAGGACCTCAACAAAATGAAATTGCTCGTCCAGGATACCCCCCTTTTTAACTCAGTTATGTGCTGTACTTAAACTAACATGATCTTTCTCGAAGTACATTTAGAATTGCAGACAAACTGTTAATAATACATTTTCCAAACTACTGTATAAATATTTAGGATGTAATGCAATCCCTCTCTCACCTCAAGACCAAAGATTGTGTGGTTCATAGTCTTCTTTTAATCATTCTCTTAAAATTGTATGTTTACATATTATCGTATGGTCCCAGAAAGTAATGTCTTACAATGTGAAACCGGGTAAGATGTGACAACTATATAACCCCTCGATGGGACAAACACCAGTATCTTCTGGCAACAAAAAAGATATAAAAATAAAAAAGTGAGTAGGGCCCCTTAAGCCTAGAAAGTTTGGGAACACCTGCCTTAGAAGATGAAGATATAAAGATATATATATATATATATATATATATATATATATATATATATATATATATATATATATATATATATATATATATATATATATATAAAACCAAAATTCTCTAAGCACTGCAATAACAGTATTTGCCACAAGAGGGCACAAACCTGTGATCCCTCCAGATTGAAAGTCTGAGCATTGTGACACAGAAGCATGATATCCTTCTCCAGGTCTCCTACACTCCGGTATTTGTGGTTACGAACTCTTTCCTAAAAAGACCAATCATCATAAATGCATTATTTCAGACCCTTTAGTAAATAACGTATACAGTTCCAATATATCTTTTCACATATAAGTAGGCTTATGGTAGTATAAACAACACCAAAACAATAACAAAACATTTGTGTTCATGTATAGATAATACACAGAAAAACAAATGTAGCTGTTTTAAGTGAGAGGTTAAGTTCAATACACTGACACATTTTCCCTGGTGTATTCATTTAATGTAACATTTGGTTGTTATCATAACCCTGGTTACCTGAAATAGAAATGTAACCATTACTAATGGGTATTTATCCTAATAAATTAATTTAATATGAGACCAAATGACAAATGATTGCTGATATGACATGCATTAATGGAGGCACTAGCCGAAATATTTGTTTACTTGAAGGCTAGAGTTTAACCTGATATGGCAGGAAGTATTAACATGATGGGTATGCCTACAGGGTTGCATTTATGTCAAATACGTTGTTTCCATAGTCAAGCCAACTCGAGTACACGCCCCGATTGCCCCTCCAATGCTGCGTTTCCATGTTTTTGTAAAACTCGAGCTGGGCTCCAATTCGGATGCGTACCCGAGTTCTATGGTACCATTTCACTATGCAGGCTGGACTAAATTAATTCTGAGCAGAAAAGACGTCACTAAATCATGGAATCCCAGGTCTTAGCAACAATCTCTAAAGCCAGTGTCAGCTGCAAATAACGGTTACAAAAACAAAATAATAGCTTACTTGTAATTTAATTGTAAAAAAAAAAGATTTAACATGACAGCGCATTATGCAATGTCCACTATCACAATGTCAATAACGATGACACAGTAATCTGGTTACCTGGTTACCATCTGGTCATCTCTCGCGATTACATGAGTGAAGACTTGTCTAGCTCACGTAATAACTCGAGAAACTCAGGACACCCTGGAAATGCAATTTTTTTTAGCCAACTCGCGTTATGTCTCAACTCGAGTTTTGGAAAATTCTGGCTAACCCGGGACAGCTTGAGTGCACTCGAGTTGGCTTGACTATGGAAACGAGTTAAAAGTGAAGGGTATCAGGGGCTCCCTAGCAGCGCATCCAACAAATGCGCTCCACGCGGATGTGCCCTATAGCCTGAGGATCGCAGGTTCGAGCCCAGGCTATGTCACAGCTGACCGTGACCGGGAGTTCCTAGGGGGTGGCACACAATTGGCCGAGCGCTGCCCGGGTAGGGAAGGCTTAGGTCGGCAGGGGAATTCACGGCTCACCACGCAGCAGCGACCTGTGGCTGATAGGGCGCCTGTGGTTCTGAGTGGAGCCTCTTAGTTCTGTGTTGTCCTCTGGCACTATAGGTCGGACGGCCTCGCTGTAGATCCAAAGCATGTAAAATGACAGATTGGCAGGAGCATGTCTCGGAAGACGCGTGCTCCAGCCTTGGGGGGGTTGCGAGTGGTGAGCCGAGGATAGAGATAATAATTGGGCATAACAAATTGTGGAGAAAAACCGGGGTAAAAAATTGTCGATGACTACATTTATAAAAAAATAAAGTGAAGGGTATTGTTGCATTTTGCCTGAGGAGTTTTCATAATGCTGAATATATAAAGTCAGATCAGCTCTTTACAATAACAGAAATACAGATAAAAGTATAAGTGTCATGCGTCACGGTATTTCGGGATTTATACCAGGGCTCTTACCTTTATCTTTTTGAAGTCTACAGGTTTTCTGATCAACTCGTAATATTCAGGGAGTTCTTTTCTAGATGGGAGCTGGTAGAAAACATCGCTTAGCTGGCGACTCGCTCTGTAAACACAATAAATGGATGTATTTGCATTCATGGCTGTAATACACATTGGATGTGTGTGTTACCATGTTTTTAATTTTTTTTAATGGTTTACCATGCATGTCTGTATGTTACCTTGCTTACCTGTGTTTACCACGATTTCACTGTTTTACTATGGTGGTAATACTGTAGTTTAGAAATCAGATGTAAATTATTATATACAGTGGCTCTCAAAAGTATCCCCCCCCCCCCCCCCCCACCTTGGGCTTTTCCATATTTTATTGTGTTACAACATGGAATCAAAATGGATTTAATTAGGAGTTTTTGCCACTAATCAACAAAAAAAAGTCCATAATGTCAAAGTGAAAAATAAAATCTACAAATTGTTCTAAATTAATTACAAATAGAAAATAGAAAATAATTGATTGCATAAGTATTCACCCCCTTTGCTATGACACATCTAAATAAGCTCTGCTGCAACAAATTGTCTTTAGAAGTCACATAATTAGTTGAATGGAGTCGACCTGTGTGAAATTAAGGTTTTTTTCACATGATTTCAAGTTAAATACACCCGTTTCTTGGAGGTCCCATGGTTGGTTAGTACATTTCCTAACAAAAACTACCGTTTTTTTTTTAATTTTTTAATTTTTTTTTTACATGAAAATACATATAGCGCCAGACTTCTGTAATTTCTATCAATGGGCATCAATGAAGTTATTTTCTGTCAGGAAATCAAATAAGTCTTTCCATTGAATAAGCACAAATAAATCAGTGTCCAATTCCTTACATACCAGTTTTGATTGTACGTTCAGAATCGGAGTCTCTGATAACCAGCACGGATTTTAAATGTTTGTAGTCAAATCACCCACACAATCGTCTGATTAAGTCCTTGTGATGCACTGAATATAAGGTGACCATATGGCTCCGTGTTCAGCAAGACAGTTCAGGCTTTTCAACTCACAACCCAATGCACTCTGGTAAGCATACTCTTGCTTCTCTTAAAGGTAAAAATAGTACCTGAGACAGATAAAACTTGCAAGTTGCTATCTCAAACTGTCCCACTGAAAACAGAGCCATATGGTTACCTTAACTGAAGAGAACATTAGTACTTCTATTACAAACTACAGGACTACTTTAAGAAGGATAACAATTTTTTGTAAAAATGCTGATGACAACAGCTGATAGCAAAAGTGCATCCTACAATTGTGGCCGTAAGCACAGGTTTAAAGCTGTTTTGTACATCGGTACAGAGATCCCGAGATTGGCGTGAACAACTTGACCTTCCATTTAAGATTTAATATACATTACAAAACCATAAATAAGTGCTACACATGTATTTATTTATTTATAATAATAATAATAATAATAATAATAATAATAAAACACTGACTGGTAATGTTACTCTACCTAACAATACCAAAACCACTGTTTTTTCTTTCTTTCTTTTTTTTTAAAGCTAATATTCAGAACATAGTGTACAATTAAATTGTTCAAAACTGTTGGTAGATGGTCTTTAAAAATACTTTACATTTTTTTTTTTTTTTTTTTTAAAAGCAGTAGCCTAAATGTCGCATTGCCTATTAAAATGAATGTACCCTCAAGTTCAATGTACAAAAAAAAATGTGTACCTGCACTGTGCCACCACTGAACCACCTTGACAGATGATTCAGTGGTGGAATAAAGTGCGGCTGCATTTTTACCGCCATTTCCCATTTACACTTCAAGTGATACCGCATCACTGCCGCCACGGACACGGTACATTGCTTCAGTGTAAACATGCCTCTGAACTGTTTAATGATTAACTGACCGCCTTGTTACGAACAAGGTGATTACACTGCCTACTAAGTCACCGCATTACTAACATTGTAACTTCTCTCACAGAAACATGGTCCGTTTGACCACTGTCTCAGTCTTTTATCACACACTGATGTTCACGTGCATTAAACAACGTTATATATATATATATATATATATATATATATATATATATATATATATATATATATATAAAATGGGGATTGATTTTATTCTTAATACAAGGGCGGTAAGACGCTACTGATGTGTATCTGGGTAACGGATATCAGAGTGCTGACTAAGTGTATTGTCACTCAGGGTAATTTTTCTAATCATGATCTATAGCTGTTACAGTTTTTTCTAATTTGTTAATATTGTATATAACCACCTATAGCAGATTCCCAAACTAAAGTATCACCACCACCAAAAAACAAACCACACTAAAAATAGGAAATATTGGTTTTGAAAAAAAAATTGGCAACTGTTGGTAAAGAACAATTAATGTTCATAATCACATTTATGTTCATAATCATATTCCCCTTTGTGTTTGTGTTAACTGCACCAAATACCAACAAAATCTGAAATGTGTGAAGTTTTTATTGTAAGCTTACCCATCCTTGTAATTTATTACAGTATCAACAATGGCATTCATCTGCTTCGTCAGTTTAGGTGGGTTTGGAGAGAGCTTTTCTGCTGGAGGTCTACCTCGCCTCTTCTTCAGTTTTTCTCCTTCCTCCTTTCCAGGATCTTTATCAACATGTCGTCTACGCTTGCGTTTCTTAAGGCGGATTTCCTCCTCCATTTCCTCCAAGTTCCCGTCCTCCACTGCCTATCAAAACACAGCAGAAATAAATTTAGTCTTCTGTACTTGAAGTTTTCCAGAATATATTGTTTCTCTCTAAAATGACAACAACCAAAAAAGGTGGAAAAGGAACTGACACTTCTACAATATATCCTGGCATACATTTGGTGAAATGAAACCTACCTACAGTACTGACATTTTTTGTTTTAATAGCAGTGCCGCTTCCTCCTTTTTTCATATTTGGTCTAACGTACAATTCTCTTGAGTGTGATACAGTAGGTGAAGTAACTTGTGCTTGTTGTTAGATAGCCAATCAAAGGTAATAGAGTGCTATATTCTTGTACAGGTACCACTTTTTGCCCTCTCCTCACAGACCTGCATGACGTACAGTACAGTACAAACAAGCGTAATGCAGCTGTACATTTTCCAATAGGTGAGAAAAAGATCACAAAAAACAACAGCACTGAACCAGCAAATACTTATTGTGACTTACTACATTTAATAATAATGAAAATTAAAAGAAAAACACACGAGAACAAGATATATTAATTAATAGTACAGTACATTTGCTTTACTTTACTTGACCTGACTTCTCAAGTATAAGCAATACATTTGATAATTACATTTCAAAGAATACAATGTTGAATTTTACCACTAAACAACTTCTGTCAGGTGAATACTTAGGGTAGCTAATTTTGTTAAAAACACAATTTAGCTAAGATAATTCTACTGGTTTATCTACTAGTTAGCTCCTGATAGGAATGCCTTCCTCTTTGAAATGCAATGTTTGTGTACAGTCAGTTACAATAACAGTCAATTATTTTAAATCATGTTCAGTAAATTATAAGCTGGTTTAAAAAGTCCCTGGTTGTAATGTAGCAGAACATTGATGCTCTAATCTATAGATACTGAAGGATTTAACATAAGGTTTATGTTTGAAGTTTTTAGATGCGCTGTAAACACGTACATTAGTTCTAATGTACAGAAACTAACAAACATATCGGTACTTACAATTACTGTGTTCTTAGAAAATAAGCCAGGAGCTATCTATGATCCCTGCAGCTCAAGTTTTCAGCTTACAAATCTAAATACTGTCACACAGTTCCATGTAGGCTGCATTTAAAAAACTGTGCTTCACTGGTTACTTTTTGCAACAAAGGCCATGATGTCATACCTAGAACAGCACCAATACGAAGGATTTGATGTTATTTGACGCAGACATCCTTTCAATCACAATATTAAGCAGAACTTCCAAATACTTTGATCAGAGAATTACTGAAATTAAACCAGACCCTCCACATGCAATGCCCTCCATTTAGTCTGCCGTCAGTCAAGGGTGAAATACATACAATATAGTGGCAGCATTGCAGCGGTCGGGAAACGTGTGTGACAGATTTCATCACTATTTTTAATGGGAAAAGGCCAAGGGAATGTAACAGAATTGATAATTACTTTCAGGCTTTATTTGCTAGCTGTTCATGACATTTATAATACTGTGCAGATTAAGATATACACAGTGCACATATTAGCATGGAATTCATTCAAACTGCTTCCAATTTACACCTTTCCGACCACCAACCCCTCCCCATTCCTTATGCACTTTCTGGCAACATACGGTAATGCCCACAGTCAGTTTCGGAAAATGCCATCTGAAGATGCCAAATCACAGCAGCATTTAAATATGCTGGACCAAAAAATGATGCATCCCTGACATTATGTTATATAAAAAAAGTTGCATCAACCTGTGCAAGTCAGTTTCAACCAAAATGAGTAAGCAGACACAACCAACTTCGGTAAAGGGCAGATGGTAGGTGTGAGGCTGCCAGATTCTCCTGTGTCCACATGGAACGGTCTTAACTTCCTACCCAAAAAGAATCTCACAATGCAGATATGGGTCTTCACTTTCAATTTTTCAGAACTTTTCTGAAGTCTCTTGAAAATGATCCCAATACCTGAAACAATTCAGTCCGACTTTAATTCTTGTTCACCTGCAAGGTTCTGTTTTATACGTTACAAATGAAACAGGTTTCATGTTCACATAATTTGCAAATTAATGTATTTTGGTTACACAATTTTTTCATTATGTTTCAATATTTTTGACATGCCTCTTCTCAAAAATCAGAGGGCTCAGTTTTCCCACGCAATGTTATACATGCAGACTGTACACGCAGTGAGGCTGCTCTATAGTGTTCACAGTTACCATAATTAAAAAAGAACAAAAAAAAAACAAAAACAAAAAATAGTGTGCTACTGTACAGTGCCGAGAAAAAGTTTGTGAACCCCAGTGATAATTATGGAAATTTCATAGTTTTACCATGACACCCTTCTTGAATCAAAATACTTTTCTTAAATATCCAATAGGGTTTATATTAACCAATTCCATGTCTTCATGTCTTTTGAAACAAAATGGTGTATGAATTAGACAAACGTTTAAGAATCTGCAGAGAATAGCTACCTTGTTATAGACAGCTAGCTAAATTAAAACAGCCTAACTATGTTCACCAGTTGCCTTACATTTTTATGCTATTAAAAAAAAAAAAAAAAAAAAAAAACTTTACCTGTTCTGAACCTAATTACTTATGTATAATATTATTTTACACCATCAAATTATTTTATTAGGGAATAGTTATGTGCATTATTATAAAATTTGGAGGTCAGCACATCACTACTGTGGAAGAAAACAGCATATAAATTCTAAAAAAGGCAACGTGGGATGGAAAGAAAACTGTATTTTACTTTAAAGAGATGATTGAACATGGATTTGGTTAGCTTTAATTCAAATACTAAAAAGATTAAGAACCACAAATGAAAACAGTAAATAGGATTTACGTATACCAACTGTTTATACCAATAAAAAGAAAAAAAAAAGAATTCTAAAATTCCACACAATTATGCTGCCCATTGTATACGAAACAAGAGACCAAATACTTGTTCCTTTACTTCAATTCCAAACAAAAAGTACCACCCGTTAGGTAAAAAGCAGACTCGTTTAAACCTTCTATAAAAAAATTTAATTAGCCCTTTGTGTAATCTTTTTCTCAGAGCTTTTCTCTTGCATCTCATTCCACTTTCACATGGAGGTATTCACATTGTTAACCTTTCCATCTCCTGTCTGTAGACAAGATTAGCTTTTTCTTTTCATTTTTTGCAACAAATACTGCTAACATTGATGATCATGTAAATAAAGACGATTACATCAAGGCCACATTACACATGACGATTTGCAGGGAAAGCAGCATAAAGAAAACACATCAAGTAGTGGCAGGCATCTCAGCTTCATTAAAAAAAAAAAAAATCACCAGTGAGAGTTTAGCTCCACAGTCTGAGTTCTATTAATGTTAGAATCCGGAGTACAAACACAAATGCAGGTCCTCAGGGACTCTATGGAACAAGGCCTAATAAGGAACAGCAAATCTCCATCACAATCCTTCAGTATGCAGATAACCATTTGTAAAAGGATACAAGATCGGTGAGTACAAGAAAAGAAAAAAAGAAAATCTCCATTAACATTCATTCGACTGCGATAGGTTTCCTGTTAAATGCTGCTGTAAAAAGCCACACATCAGAGATGTGGATTTTTTCTGCATAAATCCAGAGGACAACAGATCATGTAAAACAACAACTGCAGCACGCATACTGTCATGATTCATGCTGAATACTGTTCACAAGCACGACGCTGCCTATGCTGTCTGTGATCTGTTGCACACCTACACATGCCTGTGATGTAGCCCTGCTGAATCTTCCAGATGACAATAAAGAAGGATATTTACCTTACTGCAATCAGCAGGCCGGCTATCAGAAATCACAGTTAGAGGGGATAAAATTAACAACCCGGCAAAGCAGCGTGCAGCTAGTCTCTTCATCAGCTGATCAGTAAAGACAGAGGGCTGTGGGAATGCTGTTTTCATATACAAGTCATTTTATTTTTCTTTCTGAAAAGGTTATACTGAATGGATTGTGGTCTCCTACTCTGCTGTTTCATTCTTCCCACTGCAAGGCCTGAAGCCTTCCTCCTTCTGCTTGTTTTAATGTTGACTACTACTTATCTGGATTTTTTTGGTGCTGTTTAAGCTATCAGATTTTTTTTTACTTGGCCTCATTTTGGATGTTGATTGCAGAATAAGAATGACCACTGGATCTACGTGTACTTTAAGTATGATGCCTGGGACAGAGTTTATCAGGATCACATATTTGACTGTTGAACCTGTCAATATTTAACTTTACAGTTGCCAGTAGATTTTTAACTACAGTATTTGTTGTAATGTTTTTTTTTTACTGTATGCTAATATATTTTGTGAGCTTGGGACAAAAGAAACAAAATGACTAACTTGTTGGATCACAAAATGTCATGCCCTGTATTTTTTCAATACATGTGGTTGATCATTTGAAATATCTATGGAAAAGCACAAGTTAACAATTTTTCTTTAACAAACTCTCTGGGCGGATTAAATTTGGGGCCTGATAGGAAAATTATGATAAAACAACATTTTTGGAAAAACATGTTATTAGTAACTTATTTATTATTTGTATTTAAATAACTCATTTTGGTTTCAGGGCATATAGATCTTCTAATAGCTAACGAAGGGCGGGTGGCAACAGAAGGTGCCAGTGTAGTAGTGTAGTTATGTTTTATTATATCAGACTGCAAGGCTCATAGTTCCTTTATTACTAATGGAACTGTCAATTAGGTATGCAAAACAATGACTTACACTAATACCATCATTTTCAATGTAATTCTTTTTACTGTTAGTAATGAGTTTGTTCCATTTTATGCTCCGATGGATAGCGTGCACCATGTAGCCACCCCAGTATTATTTTTTTTTTACATTCACAAAGCAACATGATGTAACAAATACAATACACTAATTATCACTGGCACAAAAAAAGCAGATGAGTCTACATCAGTTGCATAATAAATCTTAAGTTTTTCGACTGAAACAGTGAGTTCAAATACACCGCTGCAAGTCTCTTGAACAGCTGTGATTTGATTTACATTACCCGTAACGGTGGCTCTACTACAATGAAGCAGACTTGAAATAAATTCTAACAAATATATCTTTACTGTAAGTTAACGATTTAAAAATCACACAAATACTGTTAAAACAACAGTCTTACTCCCTGCAACTGATGACAGCAGTTCTACTGCAATCTCATTTATTACCTATTGTCTACCAAGGAAGTGTCAGCAGCTCTGCCACACTTTTCAACAAGCCCTTTGCTTCTCAATTCCGTTTTAGTATTGTGCACACCTGCATGGGCTACACAGGCAGCAAAGGAACGTTTATTCCACAACCAGTGAATCACATGCAGACATTTCAAATACAATGGTACTAATCAAAACATGTACACCTTTGTTTTGCATCAAAAGTGGTGTGGAGGGGGTTGGGACTGGGGTTGTGTTGGCAGGGTAAAAAAACAATGATCGCCCGTTCGCCCGAGGCTTATTAAAACTAATGAGAACTAGTTGATGTCTGTGTCTCTGTAGTCCTGTGGGCAAGTGCTTAAAAAAAGTGCACAGATATGCTCTCACGTTTACAGGCTTGAGTTTGAAAAATGAAGGAAAAGTCAATTTTCTAACAGGGGTGTAGCAGTGGTGAACAAACATTCATAATGCTTACACTCACTCAGAACTGAAACCTCCCTTCATCTTCCCTTGTCATGCCAACATTTTTGAGATACGCGAATGCATCAGTGTTCCGTTGAATTTTGTCTGTGTGATTATCTTATGCTATTGATTTATTCATCGCTGTGATTTAACTGTCGGTATAAACAACATGTGATTTTTAGATATCAAAACAGTATAAAAACTGCCATTTCCAATTATGTATTTATTTTTTGAAAAAGCTCAGTTACTTGAAAACAGCAATTATTTGGAAGGTCAATCTTTAATCACTGTAAAATATTAAAGTATTTATAACCATATAGATTTAAGGGATGATTGCTTAACTATGTCTTAATACTAACGTATTTGTATTAAGATTTAGTGAAAAATATTCATATAACAATTTAATATGGTCAGTTTCAAAATAACGTAATGTAAGGAAATGGCTATTCACTTGAGCTATTTTGTGTTTTGATGTTGAAAAAGTAGATTTAGTTTACAATATCTTAAAAGAACTTAAAAGAAAAAAAGACGATAATTCGCAAACACAAGGAATATGACAGAGAAAAGAGGCGGTGCATTTTTCAAGTAACCTGGCTTCACAATTTGACTAGCTGCAGTAAGTCTACACCTTCAAGAAATAAGATGTACTGCAAGGTTTGTGTCCAGTATGACAAAAGCCAGAGTGGCACATATTTTTTAGGAAAATAAAATTTAAGCCTAATATTTTTGAGACCCCAACAGCTGTTGTTGATTTCGACTCCAGGACTAGCAAGTTTCAAAAGGTATTTGTCCTTCGGACTAGTAACACAATTTTGTTAGTTTCTAACCCTGTGTTGGTAACATATATATCCTCAAAGAATAGCAGGTGTTTACATAAGGCTACAATTTTAAGGTTGAGACTTAAGGCTGATTTACACGTCAGACTTGGACATAATTTCTGGTTGGAGTTTCCCACGTGACAGGTTGGAATTACATCATCCACACTCTTGCAACGTGCGTCTTTTTTTGGAAAGTACTGCCTTTTCGCACACTGATATGAAACAGCTGGGGGTACTTCTCTCAGGAGAAGAGAAACAGCACGCACACTTTGTAAGGTGAAGTCACTATGGTGTAATGATGATATCATCGAGCACCATCATTTGAAAATACTACCTTCTTCAGTGCTTGCGGTGGACGCTGATGAAGAGGATTAGAAAAATCTTTCGAAAGGTAACCAACACATATTTCATCTTATTTTATTTTACGATGTTCATGTATTGTACAACGCAGTGAATATTTCATCACTGTATTTAATGCTACGTCCAAGTTAATCACGGGAATGCAGCAAGGTGATGATGCTGCTGGCTTGCGTGCAGTGTCTCCTGGGAATTTTCTGGAATCGTTCCAGAACATGGCCTCAGCACAGTTACACTAGCAAATATTCCAACTGTGCCGGAATAGAACCCCAACTTTTCAGAGGATAAGAGGACACATTCCGGAACGCGATCAGTAGTGTTTACACTAGCAAAACCTTCCGGAATATGACCTCTTTGCTGCTTGTGTAAACGTAGCTAATGAAAATTGGACCATTTATGAGGTTACACAGAAAGCAGGAAAATGGGTTTGATGGTATCTATTCTATAAACACAACTACTGCACCACTGTAACTAGTCCTCCATGGCACAGATGCATTTTTTTTCCAAACACAGATTATTAAATGTTGTAAATTCTTTAACACAAGATCTATTGAACCCTGTAAATGTAACCCAAGACTGTAACAACAGAATGAAAAAAAACAGGGGGAAAGAAAAGGGGGATGTAGCAACCAAAACAACAGTTCAGCCATAATTTCGCCAACTCATTACCACATTTCTTCAAAAAAAGCTGAGTATACTTGCTATTAACAAAAAGAGATTTGTAACACATACCCTTAGCCACTGCTTCTCAGTGAGCGCATCACTGTAATCCACATCTCTGCGGCCACGAGAGCCCCTCCCAAATAGCTTATCTTCTTCCTCTTCACATGTCAGTCTCTCCACCTCCGCGTCATCCTTAATAATCCAAGATGGCAGCTCATCCTCCTCCATCAGGCGGGGCTTTCGCTTGTGACTGCGTGCCTCTTCACGGCGACGATCCAGATCCATACGCTGAAAAACAAAAACGAACTAAATAAATGAATCTGTGACATATGTACCTATGTAAAGATGACATACAGGCATCTCCTTATATTTCCTAATTACTGCACTTCCAATCACTTGTGCTAAAGAATGGCCTTTCCAAGTTCCAAGACAACTAAATAGGCAGATCTCTAGACAGACTGCATGTATAACTCCAAAGCGTTACTCACCTACATATGAAGCCGGTAAGTCAGATAGGCTATACATCCAAGACAGATAATAGGTTAACTGCTCCTGCTAGTTTTATGATATTATTGCTGTTGCAGTTTTTACTCTTAATACTGCAAGCACATCTAATGCAAAAGCTCAATATTTTGGAACGTAATACGTGCATAACTGTTATTTCACTTGAATAAAAACTCATCATGTGGTCACAAAAACTAGGTAATTTTACTTTTCATGTAACTTTATAAACAGTCTTCCTATCAGAGACAGACTAGATCTCTCAGTGAGTCCATTAACGCCAGGGCCCACTCAAAAGTGTTTGATGAGGATTATTTGTTAATTTAGCAGATGCCTTTATCCAAGGCGGCTTGCAGTGGCTACATGATGCCAGTCAGGTGCTTACAGAGATTTCACTTCTTCACAACCCAGAGGACAATCACCAACCTTGACACTAAGGGGAGTGGTGCTTCAGCCTGCCGTTATTGTGGTCTGGGAATCTGTCAAGTTTGAGTAGCCTTTCAGATTTGAAATAACACTGTCTTGATGCAGTGTTAATAAAAAGCCCTCCCTATGCTTAAATATCAGCAGCATAACAATTGTGTTAATCAGATGTAAAGTTATCAATGTCTTACCATGAAGAGGTCAAACTCTTCCTCATTTCGAGCAATCATCTGATTGAGGGTCTCCTCATCGGGAACCTCATCTTCTTCCTAACAGGTTACAACAGTAGAATCAAATGTCATGATCAGCATGAATCTAAAATACACAGCAGGCTATAATTAAGTTTCACAAAGCAAATCATTAGCTTGAAGCAAATCCAACTAGTGTTGGGACGATTATCAAAAATTCGATAATATTGCAATAGAAATAGTGCTGGGAAGAACACAGGATTTTCATGTTCGGATATTCGTGCAGAGTTTAAACATTCGTGGGGATATTTGTTTTTTAAAAAGAAATGAAAGCCATTACATTGTTCAGAATGCAGAAAGCATAGCAGCATGGGCAGGGGGGCGTGGCCCCTGTGTGTGTGCCTTTATTTTACAGTAAGAGGTAACACTACATACACTATATAGAAAAAAAATATCCCAGGAGTAAAGAATGTGTTGTGTAGGCCTTACTTAACCCCAGTGAAGTAACTACAAAACAAAGGATGCCAAATAGCAGTTCAAGTTACACGTTGTTTTGTTTATTCCCGAAATAAATAGTATATAAAGTTGACACCGCATTTTATTTATTTTCATTCCTTGCCATTACCGTTTCTTCACAGTAAACAGTGGCCATAGACAAGTTTTCATAAAGCAATAACATGAGGTTTACTTGTGTCTTTTTGTTGCTGAACAGGCAAACAAAACCTAAAATGTAACTTTAAACACTTCAAATAAAACAAACGTGGAAATGGCATTGTAAAATTAAGGGGAAAAAACCTCACCATTTTGATTCTCATTTATTACATTCCACATAACAAAGTCGCAACAATAAAATATAATATACACAATCTATATAAAAACCACTACACAACATTTCTTGCAAGTTGGGCACTGTTTAAGCAAGGCATTTAAGAATGTGTTTGCCTTGTTTTTTGTCCCACGAGATTCTGACTCGCGCTAAAACAGCACCATTTTATATCCAGCCCTTTTTTGATCCAGATGGCTTTCCATAGAGATCACTATGCGTGCGCGTGCATAATGTAGTTTGTTTACTTTTTGCTGTCTAAAACTTTTAAAAGAGGCTTGAGCTGCTGTGTTGATCCTGTGGTTTGGTTTGGTGTGTGTGTGTGTGTGTATATATATATATATATATATATATATATATATATATATATATATATATATATATATATATATATATATACAGCTCTGGAAAAAATTGAGACCGCTGCAAAATTATCAGTTTCTCTGGTTTTACTATTTATAGGTATGTGTTTGGGTAAAATGAACATTTTTGTTTTATTCTATAAAGTACTGACAACATTTCTCCCGAATTCCAAATAAAAATATTGTCATTTAGAGCATTTATTTGCAGAAAATGACAACTGGTCAAAATAACAAAAAAGATGCAGTGTTGTCAGACCTCAAATAATGCGAAGAAAATAAGTTCATATTCATTTTTAAACAACACAATACTAATGTTTTAACTTAGGAAGAGTTCAGAAATCAATATTTGGTGGAATAACCCTGATTTTCAAGCACAGCTTTCATGCATCTTGGCATGCTCTCCACCAGTCTTTCACATTGATGTTGGGTGACTTTATGCCACTCCTGGTGCAAAAATTCAAGCAGCTCGGTTTTGTTTGATGGCTTGTGACCATCCATCTTCCTCTTGATCACATTCCAGAGGTTTTCAGTGGGGTTCAGGTCTGGAGATTGGGCTGGATTGGGGAACATTTTCAGAGCAGAAGGAAGCAAGTTTTCTTCCAGGACAACCTAGTACTTGGCTTGATTCATGCCAATGCTGCCCAATTCCAGCCTTGCTAAAGCACCCCCAGGATCATCACCGATCCTCCACCACATTTCACAGTGGGTGCAAGCCACTGTGGCTTGTAGGCCTCTCCAGGTCTCCGTCTAACCATTAGACGACCAGGTGTTGAGCAAAGCTGAAAATCTGACTCATCTGGGGGTGCTTCAGCAAGGCTAGAATCGGGCAGATTTGTCTTTGTGAAGGACGCATGAATCAAGCCAAGTACAAGGTTGTCCTGGAAGAAAACTTGCTTGCTTCTGCTCTGACAATGTTCCGCAACTCTGAGGATTGGTTTTTCCAGCAGGACAATGCTCCATGCCACACAGTCAGGTCAATCAAGGTGTGGAAGGAGGACCACCAGATCAAGACCCTGTCATGGCCAGCCCAATCTCCAGACCCGAACCCCACTGAAAACCTCTGGAATGTAATCAAGAGGAAGATGGACGGTCACAAGCCATCAAACAAAGCCGAGCTGCTTGAATTTTTGCGCCAGGAGTGGCACAAAGTCACTCAACATCAATGTGAAAGACTGGTGGAGAGCATGCCAAGACGCATGAAAGCTGTGCTTGAAAATCAGGGTTATTCCACCAAATATTGATTTCTGAACTCTTCCTAAGTTAAAACATTAGTATTGTGTTGTTTAAAAATGAATATGAATTTATTTTCTTTGCATTACTCGAGGTCTGACAACACTGCATCTTTTTTGTTATTTTGACCAGTTGTCATTTTCTGCAAATAAATGCTCTAAATGACAATATTTTTATTTGGAATTTGGGAGAAATGTTGTCAGTAGTTTATATATATATATATATATATATATATATATATATATATATATATATATATATATATAATATATATATATATATATAAAAAACAGAGCTTCCTTTTTCCATTTTTTAAACTGTCGCGCAACTTTTGGTGAGGCGGTAAATAAGTGCAAGGTATTTTTGTCATTTCTAGCGAATACGAACATCTGATTTTTGTATCCGAATACATGTCAAAAAAATATCTTTGAATATTTGTCCCAGCACTAAATAGAAATGTTCAATGATACACATGATACTTAATTTTTAGAATACCGTATTTACCAGTTATAATGATTACTCTATGAAATATTTATTGATTACTATGAAATATGCACATAACTTGTTTTACTAGTTTGTAACGTTAATGTTTATTTTTACATTTTAGATAAAAAGCAAACATTGCTGACCCATTTTAAATATATACTTATCTATAAACAATAAAAACATAAAACATAATGTTATAATTATCCACAATTATTATTTTTATAGGATGTGTTTACTCGTTGGGGTTCTACAGCAGCAATGATGATTTCTTGAGAAGCAGGACGCAGTGCTTGCAAAAGACCGCAACCTTTGGTTTCCTGACACCTTCAGTGTGTCCTCCTGTGTAGTCATTTCTTGATGGTCTGCTTACTTCGCAGGAGAGTGAGCATCCCATGCTAAAAGAGCTTAAGTGGACAATCAAGTAGAGAGATGTGCCACTTTCACTGTGATTCTCCACAGCATCACGTTATTTGAGCCTCGCTTTCGTGCATTTATGTTAAAGGAGGAACACAAACATGCTACTACTGAGTGGCAAATACTGAGCATGAGTGTAAGCTAAGCCCTAAAAGTAACTAAAACTTAAAAGGCTGCATTTTGTGTGTGTGTGTGTGTGTGTGTGTGTGTGTGTGTGTGTGTGTGGGTGTGTGTGGGTGTGTGGGTGTGTGGGTGGGCGGGTGAGGGTTCAGCACTGAGACAAAAAAACATTTACATGTTTTGAAAGATATTAAAAATAAAGCATTGCGGCTGGAATTTTAAAGTTTCAGAACACCAAAAATGAATTACCGAGATAAAAGCAGTTATCGTGATAATTTTTCAGATGAGAATCGTGATACAAAAATTCCAATATCGTCCCAACACTAACTATTATTATTTTAACAACTATCATTTTAACAAAAAAATACAAATACAAATGACAAGTAGCCTTTGTGGCATCAGATAATTTCCCATTACATTTCAAAATGAACTGTTCATACACCAAATCATGGTCTAAATGTAAATACTTGCAAGTTTCTGCTGAATCTATCTGTCCTGGATATTAAAAAAAAAACACTGTATATCCCCCACACTGTCATAATATTTAAATGTCTAACCTATTTAATATTAGTACATCGGGATATGCAAATGTCAGCATTACAAGAGCCAATCAAGTCGCGTGAAAGTCACCAAAAGGTTTCTACACTCACAGCATTTTAAAAGTCAGAGTACAGCTACTGTATGCATGTTTCGCCTTGTTTGGTACTCATCAGTGCAGTGTAACTGTACTCCGACTAGTGAAAAGCCCAGTACTCTTAGTGTGAAATTCTTACAATCACTGGTACAACACATAAAAATAAAAAAATAAATCTTAAATGCAATGCAAGCCATTTTACGATAGCAAAAACCATCAGCATCAACTCTTCCAGCCGAAATACCCTTATCACATCAATCATCAACTGCTATTTAATCCTGGTTATAAATTGGGAGCCGAGTTCAGCATTTGCCTTAAAGCTTTTCTAGGATGAGGGATTCCAGATTGCATTAATGCGACTGTAACATGAGAATTGGTTCAGCAGTGAGACACAGTATATTGCTCATGCAACAATCATGACAACCACTTTCCATTCATTGATAAAGGCACAATGATGCACAATTTTTTTTTCTTAAAGAAAAGCAGTAATATACATTCACTTGATTTGGCCATAAAATGTACTGTACAACATATTTATGCAACTAGTAACTCATTTTAATTCTAGAAAACGTAGATGACAAAGATTATTGAGGTAAAATATTATTTATTTACCATTGCTGTCCGGACGCTGTCTTCGTCCTTCATCAACGTGAACAATAGAATGGGGAAAAAACAATACATATAAAGAAGAATGTCTTTATCCTGAGTAGCATCTTTTGACTGAAAAATGTTAATGGAACAGACAGCCAATAAGGTAGCAATCCATCCCCTGATAAATTCCATGTAAAATTTTACAATAGTCATAAAAAAGTGACAATTCATTGGTATAATTGTAAAATGAATATCATTTATTCTACATGTATGTATTGAATTTGCATCACGTCACACCGTTTGGTGCTATTTAAATTATAACACTCCAGCAAACTGCAATGTTACTGTATATTGCATTATGAATGTATTACCATTTTTGACAAGAATTTTGTCAAAGGGGTGTCAATTCTTTCATACTCTGTGTTTATGTTTTCAGTCATCTACGTTTTCCAAAATAAATTTGTGATGTAAAGTCTGTAATGTGCTTCATTGTATAAGCAGTTTTTACAATACACTCTGACACATTTTAACATGATTCAATTGTGTTGTCAACTACACCTTTTTAAATTATCAACTACAGATACCCCAAATTACATAAAATAGATCTTTCCCCAGCCTCTATTGGTTTTCACTGGAACACCAGGGCTTACAAAGATAAGCAGGAAGGACCTTTCTTTACACCTCGCTTCTCTTTGGGAGGACTACTGGAATTAAATGAGGAAAAATAGATCACATTATTACCATATGGACATGGTGTATTAAACCTGAGGTGTCAGATATGCAATCAATCACTGAATTGTCTGGATGTACTGATAATAGTTCATTACCAGAAATACTACAGAGTGATAACTGTGGACAAAGAACCTTGATGTGTGTGTCTACGTGGCATGTTACTCAATTAAAAAGGGTGAAATTAGATGATCAATTCGCATTGGATTCATTGTATTGAAAACGACAAACACAGCGAGGACATTTCACAATGGAGTTCTAAATTCTAAAAAGTTTAAAATATATACAACTCAAAGACTGATTTGACATTAAATTTTATATTCTGTGCAAAATACATTTGCTTACATCGTATTTTCATATGGCACCATATTGGTTCATGAATAATCTAGATACACGATTGGGGTTTCTTTGTGGTTATTTTTGTGGGTTTTTGACACATATGTTAGTTATTGTAGTTTAAAAATGGCCACAAAACAGATCACAAACAGTTGTTAACAGTGATAGTAATTAAAATTAATCAGTTTGAAAGATACATGTGAAAAGACTGGGGTTAATTCAATTCATCTTCTGGATCTAAGTACTGTCATTGTTAAAATATTAAAATGGGGCGCTCCCTGATATTTGACATGTATTTACAAACCTACACACTAAAGTGAAGTAAATGCATTGTTTTATTTTTTATTGAAATCTTCCACTATTTAGACCAATTGAGCAGAACTCAAAGAAGAACTCAAAGAAGCAATCAATTAGATATACCAAACTATTACATTGTAATTATTAAACAGAACTAATACAAACTAATGCACATAATCCCAGAATATATCTTCCCCAGTAACACTACAGGTAGCAAACATGGAATAACAGCCACTCTACACACAATGGGCTCTATGCATATTCTTTCGTGTCTTGACTTTTGTAGGTTTTTGTGACTTCATAGTCCTACCCGCGACGTAATAATTTAATTCTGTAGCTTAGTTTCATCCCTGCTGCAGCAGTAGTTACAGCTGTTCGTTTCAAACTACTTTTGTATGCAAATGTACAAATCTCATTATAATATAGAAGTTCCGCGCTTACCTTTGATGTATTATCATTTTTTTCCTTATTTACGACTTCGGTTTGTGCTTGTTATTTTAAAAGTATTTACTTGCGTAGCCTACTGTATGAACTGTACTTTTTTCCTTTACAAAACTAAAATATACATAGACTCAAACAAAAGTTTTCTGTGATACTTTTAAATTAACATGATTTTGCGATATTAATTTAAGTGTGTTCATAGAACTATGTTTTTGCTTATGAGTTGTAACAAATCACCTCTTTCAGGCTACTGCCCCTGCTCTACTCCCTTTTATTTTCTCTTCCCTCAACACCTCTCTTGCTTCAAACAAGTCTGCAACAACCCCATCTAAAAAAACCCTAATTGGATCCCTCATCCCTCCAGAACTACCATCCTGTCTCCCTCCTCCCGTTCCTCTCTAAAACCTTTGAGCGAGCGATACAACACCAGATCTCTGCTTTCCTGTCAACACATTCTCTGCTTGACCCCCTCCAATCTGGTTTTTCGCCCAGCACACTCCACTGAAACTGCTCTTCTCCATCTGGAACTCTACTCTCTGTTCTTGCCACCTCCCTCTCCTCTGTCCTTATTCTCCTAAACATCTCAGCTGTTTTCTTTCTACACCCGCTCCCTGGCTCCCCTCATCTCCTCCCATGGCTTCTCGAATCACTTCTATTCTGATGATACCCAGCTCTTTCTCTCCTTCTCCACCTCTGACTCCGACATTTCATCCCATATTTCTACCTGTCTCTTGGCCATCTCCTCCTGGATGCACTCACATCATCTCAAACTCAACCTCTCCAAATCAGACCACCATTTCTTCCCCTGTCTTCATCCCCCACCGCTGATTTCTCTTTCTATTCCGCCCGAATCTACCACCCACAATCCTTCCTCATCCACCAAGAACCTTGGTGTCACCCTCTACCCCTCCCTCTCCTACTCTTAGCACATCTCTACTCTGGCACACTCCTGTCGCTTCTTCCTCTACAACATACGCAGAATTCTGCCATTCCTCACCGACAACTCTATGAAGCTCCCTAGTTCAGGCCCTGGTACTCTTCCGCCTTGACTACTGCAACTCCCTCCTGGCCGGCCTCCCTGCCTCTGCTACCTATCCGCTCCAGCTCATCCAAAACTCTGCTGCTCGTCTTGTCTTGTCTTTCCCTTCCTCCTTTCTTCCACTCTACACCGCTGCTCCGCTCTCTGCACTGGCTCCCTATCGTTGCTCGCATCGAGTTCAAAACTCTTGTGCTCACCTATCGCTGTCTTGACCTTTATGCTCCCTTCTATCTCCAGACTATCATTTCTCCCTACACCCCCTCTCGCCCCCTCTGCTCCTCCACCACCGGCAGATTAGCTGTACCCTTCCTCCATTTCCCCGCTTCCAGAGCCCGCTCCTTCACCCTTGCCCCGCAGTGGTGGAACAACATTGCACGCCAAAATTCTACGAAGGAGGCTACGAATTTGCAGTACTTCCGAACACATGAGTAATATTAGTACATAGAGCCCTATGTATGAATAAACTATAAATTACAAAAATAGACTTGTTAATTAATATAAAGTGCTATTTAATTAATCTTACATGTGGCACTAATAGGACTCCGATAGCTTTATTCAAACGCTTTTTGTGATGTAAATAAAGGCAAGTTTAAGACAACTTTTCCCACCATATTCAATTGATGTATTTACATGTAAATGATTCAAATGTCAAGTAATTGTCATTGATTTCAAACCATGCAATAATCTAACATTGCCTTCTTTACCTGACTGATGAAATGCTTGTGAATTTTTGCTCTACACTGTACCATTTTAACATTCTCGAATCAGAAGTGACAACAATGTGAGCAGTAGCTTTACTATTTACTTACCTCATTTTGCTCCTCGTGCTCCATAATAGCTTGAAGAAAGGCCCTTCGCTCATGGCTCGAAGATTTCTGGTCAAACATTCCTGCCTGAATAACCTTCTGATCGACATTGAGCTTATACTTGGCAGCAGCCAAGATCTTCTCCTCCACACTATTTACAGTACAGAGACGCAGAACTCGCACCTCGTTCTGCTGTCCAATGCGGTGAGCCCTGTCCTGGGCTTGCAAGTCCTGCATGGATAATAAGCAAAGGAAAGTGTCACAGAAAATGAACAACTTAAACGGTTCTTCTTGCACCAACATTCAGTTTACTGATTTACTTTCAGTTTTAAGGGGGTTACATTTTTGAACTTTATGGATAAGTAGCATGCAAGTCATTCTAGTGTTTAGTTACAAACATTCATTCATAGAGATTAAAAACAAGTCCCCCAAAGTGGGAAGTGAAGGTTGAAATATTTGGAAAGAAGACATTTTGAAAGTAATGATAATATAATGAAAGCTCTCTTTATATTCAACAGCTTGTCCTAGTTCTCTCAACCGTATGTATCTGCTCTGCCTGTGAAGGGCCCCCCTCTGTTGCATTCAGCTTAACTATGTAATTAATCCTGGGCCTCTTTGGAACAGACTGCCAAATTTGCTAAATTACGTCATTAATTGTTTTACTTGATAAAACTATAATTTATTTGTTGATGTCTTTTGTTTGAGAATGTTATACCATTAAGATGTTTGCTAAAATACAAACCTGATGTGGGTTCCAGTCGCTGTCAAAAATAACAACAGTGTCAGCGGCCTGAAGATTTAAACCAAGGCCTCCAGCTCTTGTACTTAACAGGAAAATAAAGTATTGAGAGCCTGGACAATTGAACTTCTTCAGCAGAGCAGCACGATCCTCTGATTTTGTTGTACCTAGGGAACAGAGCAACAGCAGGGATTAAAAGATATTTCAACAACAAAATGCACCTGCTAAATTGCTCTCATGCCCCCATCTAAAATATTTGACCCCTGTTGTTCCTGCATCACCATTTGGCAACATCACATTAGTAATGATATTTTAAAGGCATTTGACAGTGCCTTTGAATAACATCCAGAACAGTGTCATTTTCTGGCCTGTAATTAAACACAGTTGTGTTCATTCAAACATTACATTTTTAATTCACGTTATGCAATCAAGCGTCTTAAAGAAACAGCTCAAAACCTAACTTATAGGTTTAAAGATTTATTAAAATAGAACACAAATAGAGACACTGAATGCCAATCTAGAGTAAATCAAATCAAATAGACAGATGAAAGCTGGGAAATGAAATCGCTGCATTAAGAAGAAGACCAGATTATTGATTACTGCAAAGAGAAAGTACAGGGAGTCAATACCGGTACACGTTTAAGATCAATGTTCAATTTCAAGTACAATGTTACCCTTGCATTAAAAAATGTGGGGACTAAGCCTTGGCGTTTGTTTTGGATAATATGGAAATGTAACCCATTTTTATTTTGTACATATATTCATTACCGTCAGCTAAAGCAGTACAATTTCTTGTGTCTAGTGAGCATTACTGGAATCCTATTTGGATCAAAGCAATGTCAATATGCCATTCATAAATTTAAAACTTTCCTTGAACTGTTTAATTATTACCTGCCAAATATTGCACATTATAAGCTGATTTAACAGAGATATTATGTTTTTGCAGCTTACCATCCAGGCGCAGGTAGAGAAAGTTGCGGTAAGCAAAATAGTCTTCCAGAATGGTCATCAGGGTAGTCATTTGGCAGAAGAGAAGAACTCTGTGGTTTGTTACTCTCAGCTTTGGCAGAATGCGATCCAGTACCTCAAACTTGCCAGAGGCTCGAAACAGGTCAGGTCTGACAGGAGAAATATATTAAACTAAAGTTTAATTTGGACTGCTATTGTGGTAAATAGTTACTGTATAAACAAGTTTGAAACTACCTAATGGAATATTTTAACTATCTTCCCACATTTAGTTTGTGGGGGGAAAAAAAAAAAACGTATTGTAACAAATAAACAAATGTCAGACAGTGAAAAAAATAGGTCAGCATACCACTGCTTTACATCTATATCAAGCTTCATATCTCATGATATTTGGACTGATGATCTAGACATAGTGGAGCAAGCAAAGGCAGAATTAAGGAGAGGACCATGACAAGTTACAGAATTGGATGAGGGGTTCATATAAATGCACAAAAACCTCTAAAATCTACATGCCCAATTACACTCACCCGCTGATGATACCATTCGGGTAGCCCAGGTGTTCTGCAAATGATTCCTGTGAAAATAAATTATTAACAATGTTGTTCTGTCATCACAAAATCCCCTAAGAAGATACTGGGAAAATGAAAAAGTGAAGACTGAGATAATACTTTAATAATCAGAAACACTGCTGACAAACACTTGTATCGGTGTGTTAACTTGTCAAACCAATCTGTGGCACACGAGGTAACTGCTTTGCAAGTAAGCTCGATGACTACATTTAAGGCGGGTGTGGAAAAAAAGATGGCCTTTCCTGTCCAAGCCTGAGTTTTGAATTGTTTAATTGAAAAAACAAATCTCAGTCTAAAAATCAGTAAATTATTTCAATTGACAATTTAAAAGGGACAAGAGGCAGTATACTTAAAATTGTGGCATATTAGGAAATTAAAAAGTCATTATTAAATGTTTCCCATTTCCACTTTCAAGAAAGTTAGAATTAAATCTAAGAACTATTTTTGTATTAATTATTCTTTGTTTGTGAGTAGAATCTTCTGTATATAAATATAACATGATACACACCTCAATATGCTGGAACATATAGGGGTGGTTACAAATCTTCTTCAGTTGCATGATGGTGTTCATAAGGGTCTTGGCTCCTCCTTTACCCTAAAAAATAAAGACATTTTATTGCACAAAACAGAAAATTACTGCAATCTATAAGGACATTAAAAGTAAAGTAATTCTTTAAATAGTTCACGAGTTAAAGCTTTGTGAATAGGGACTGATATACTGGATTCTGACGAGTCAACGCCCAAGGGGCGTAAAGTTATCATTGAAGCAAATGTGGGTTGGGGGGTGGGCAGGGGTGAAATTACAGGTGTTGGCCGGTAAAGTTTATGTGTACTCTTCAGAGCCAGCTATATCCAAACGAGATTTCTCTGTTCAATATTCTTTATTTCCTTGGCACAGGTTTGTTGCTTTTGGTTACAGCATTAGAATACAAAGCTCAAAGACACTTGCTCACAGTATCCCGTGGTAACGATCTCTCCCTAGTTCCAAGAGACAGCCTAACTCAAAACTGTTCAGCACCTATGTCACAGTGCGTAAGGTCTTCCAGTTAAAGCTACAGTATCATTAGCTGTGCAGTAGAAAACAGAGTACCAACTTATCTTTCAATTTTTTTGTTGTATAATTTAATAAAATAATCTGAACAGTACAAATGTTACTGTAACCTGGCCAAAAACAATAAAAAATACATTCCAACATTACACAGGCATTATTGCAGAGGGGGCATTAATCACTGATGCACAGAGCAACTACTTCCAGGCAGATTTTTCACGTGAGCCGCAATATTTCCAGAAGCATCATTTGCGCATGGTTACTAAAAACCGTAAATTAATGATTAAAATCTTACTTTCAGCTACAAGTTTTTGTTTGTTTTTTTGGGGGGGTTAGTATCTATATACAGTAGAATCTGTTACATCCAATTGAATTGACTCCAGAAGTCCACTGGATATTTAAAAATACAGTATCTCAAAAGGGAGTCATTGTGCTGCATACTAGTTGCTTTATTAACAGTGGCCATTCTAAATTAACAATGTCAGGTACATTAGTGTGTCTGAAACACCACAGTATGGTGATGCCCGTAAACTATACAAAGACAACGACAATACAATAACAATAAAAAGGCAGGCACACAAACAAACAGGCTTTGGAGGATGGTAAAAAAATCAGGAGCCAAGGCTTTGTTACAAACGCCTATCTGCTATTAACCACAGTACTAACAGTAGCAGATCACATGATCTGAGCATGGATTTTAATTGGAGGGGTCCAGAGTGTTTTTTTTCATGTGAGGAGGCAAGCCCCTGTCACAAACTCCTATCTCCTATTAACCACACACAGTACAGAATTAGCAATGGCAGATGATGTAGTCTGATCCTTGGTTTTAATTGGAGGCGCGACTCAAACCCTCTCGCCCCCTGCTGAAGCACTCCTGTACGCCTGCTATGAGCGGACATTTTAAAAAGCGACCAGAAAAAAAAAAAAAAAAAAAAAAAGAAATCCATCATAGTGATAGGAAACTTTTAAAAACACTATATATTTAAACACATTTGTGCTTGTCATGTGCAGGCATTTCCAAAAGTAGAATACCGTAAGAATGTTGTGTTCAAGCAACTGTCTGAGGCTAGATACAGCTAATCATTACAAAGTAGGCAAAACAAAAAGTAGTAACTGCAGTGTTAAATTAATTTTCACTTGATCTGTTTTGTGTTTTGGGGTTTTTATACTGTTTTGATGTCTAAAAAGTGGATTTAATTTATAATGCTGAAAGTTACATGGCGATGAATACATAGTATGAAACGCCGCCGTGTGTTCATATCTTAAAGTAATGCAAAATTCAGCAGGACACAGGGTACTTACAGAAATGACTTATTTGCTGCTCACATGGAAATAAGGATCCGTATTTACTAGGATGTCAAAAACTATACAGAATGACCTGATTTCATCCATTTCCTTTACTGTGCTAGAAGAAATCAATAAATAAATTAATGAAGCTCCTTTTTTTGCATGGGAGATTGATTAGACGAAACAACGGGTTTGCAATTGTAACTTAGAAGTCCCCAGCCACCACTGGTACAGAACAGTATATACTTATTTTGTTGAGGATGTGTGGCAAAGTGCCCTGCCCCTGTGTGTATTTTGTGCTGTATGTTGAGTGTTAATGTTGGTGTATAGTCATTGGTACACAGAATATAAACGGGTTCGTGTAACACGAATGTTTAAAATGTACATTTGTATTTAGGCATGAGGATTGCACAGCACTTCAGGTGCAAGTAAAATGTATGTGAGCATGGGGAACTGCACTTTATTAATTCACGTGCAGTTTTACCGCGACTCCAATTGAATGATTAGCAATCGAGTCTCGGTATAGCTGCATAAAAGCAGCATGTTTTCACTCACTCGGGGTTGTGTGTTCGGTGAGTGGAGAAAGGGATTGGAGGCGGAGGTAATAATAATAACAATAGTTCAAATATCAGCTCACCGTGTTTGTCTGTGCATTATCTGTGTTTGTTAGTCCATTTTGTCTCTTTAATTTGGCGAAAGTGCCGTGTCCTGTGTTTTTTGTTTGTTACAACCTTTTTATTTACTGTTCTGTTCATTCATTAAATGCTGAGCGAAACCAATCGCTCAGCTCCACCCAACTCCACCTCTCTTTTGTTTATTTCCTGGTTCCCGTTTCTGGTCTGACGTCACCCACTACAGCCATCTTTGTGACAAGATGTCATTGATTTTTGTCTGTCTTTCTCTTGCTTTAACTTTATTTTGTAAGTATGTTAGCAGGGTGCATGTCTCCTGGCTCTGCTGTTTTAATTATCATCCTGAGCAGGGAAAACAGATTTTGTACTGACAATGTCTTTCTACTGGAAATGTTCATGTATACAGATGATAGTCAAACATTTTGCATATAGTATGTCAATTCTGTGTATGTATGTACAGTACACCGTCACTTTTTAGTTTGGTAAATGTTGTTTGCAGCATTATAAGCGTACATTGTTACTGCCTTTTAGTTATCTATAATATTAACAGTAATAATAACAACAATAATATTAAATAAATAAAAATAAAAATGACAATATAATCTGCATGGTGGCAGATGTTATCATATTAGTGGTGTATCAAGGTGATGTATCTTTACTAGAGGCTTTCCTACTGTTTTGTAGTTTGTGTATTTTATCCCTTCCTGGAAATCCGACACATCATACTCTGTGAAATCTAAATGCTATATTAATGTTGTAAACAGTGCCTTTTTAAACATACGCTGGCAGCGTGTAACGGTTAAGTTTATTAACATAAACTATGATGGGCTATGGATTTAACAGCCTAGTTGAGGTAAAATGTTAAGAAGATATGAAAATGTTGTCAGTTAGAATAAAATAATAAGATTCTACTGCTGCAGCCCCGACTTTTTTTTCTGCCTCCCCATTTTTTTGGCCACCAGCCGCCACTGATATGTAATCTATATTGTGTTTCAGCTAAAGAATAAATGAACTGGGGCAACTATACCTTTTTGTCTTTCTCCGAGCCATCTGTGAGCAGTATGCCTTTGGCTTGCATATGCCGGTACAGAACCTTCTGTATAGCTGACATGTCACATTTGACCACATACTCCACCTAAAAATGAAACAACAGCAATAAATGAGCAATAACTGATGAAACCTTTTCTGAAGCAAAGTACATTTCTCTTTTCTCCATCGTCATCTCTTTTAATTAGTACAGCAATAAACACTTAACAATAGACAAATATATGTAGGAACCTGAGGATGTCATTTATATAATTGAGTTATCTGTTAGTGAACGAACGTATTACATGAAGATAAACATAAGTGATGTTGCTTTGGTTGTAAAGAAAACCCCTGATACTTACCTTTTCAGGTAACTGCGATTCGACTTCTTTTTTCAGTCTCCTCAGAAGGAAGGGTCTCAGAACTTTGTGCAGACGCCGGATAATAAGAATAGTCTCCTCCTCATTCAAATCAACCTTTCATTTTGATGAGACATTATTTGAAAAAGTAATTATCATCTGTACATTTACATATTTATTTGAAAAGGTTATTACCAGTGGTTTTACTTATAACTTGCTGGTTATTGCAAGCAACCAACACAAACATGGTTGGCATTCTATACAAAGGGGCTCTCATATTTCTGATTACTGTATTTCAACAGTATTTGTTATCAGTTTTACTGTATTTCTATTAGTTGGTGGATGTGTGGTTTCTAGCATTCAACAAAGCTGCTTACCTGTAGACCCAGTATTACATCATAAGTATTACTTTCTATGCTGTACGAACATAAAGACAGTGACAAGCATCTCCATGTAATGCCTTATTCTAATACTCTCATTAACTTGAGCTAAAGATTGTTCTAAGCAAGTTTCATCATAACTGGATAAGCGGTTGCCTATACAAACTCTAGAATGTGACACACAGTGGATAATCAATTGTTTTTACCACAGACATTGTACCTTTCCTCTCAGCTGTCTGGATTTCTTTAGTAAAACTGCATGACATGCTCAATGTCGTCTATTACATGCTTCTATTACATAATATATATTTTTTTGGCCCTATTACATTTTCTTGCACTTCCCTAATTTCCATAACTAGTTACAATGACTGTATAAACCTCCTTCCACAGAAATCAGATGTTTAAAACAAAACTTAAATATTATATAGATTTCATAGATAACAAAACTTCACTCAGAACTGCTATGAAACTGCTATTAAGGCAATTTACCCGTTCTCCAGTCATGGCGAAGGGGGCATTGAACCACTGTTCGAAAGTGCTACAGCTCTTGAAGATGGTGGGCAACAAGAAGTTCAGCAGAGCCCAGAGTTCGGGGAGTTTATTCTGAAGTGGGGTTCCTGTCAGGAGGAGTCGTCTAGGGGCGACGTAATGGGTGTTGAGCACTTGAGTTAGCTTACAGTGGTGATTCTTCATGCGATGCCCCTCGTCTACAATCATGTACTTCCAGCGGATCTGTAAAAATCATCAAACTGCTTTCAATCATCAACAAGCCTACATTCTTTTAAGTCAAAAACAGATTGACTTCAGTTCAAACAGAAATACTAAAATGTCATTAACCATAACCTAATTCTGCAATACTGTCTTACAGCCCTTCTGAAAAGCTGTACGGTATTTAGTTTGTGTGTAAAACAGTTTTACCTTAGCAAGAATCTGTTTATCCTTTATAACGTACTCGTATGTGGTCAGAAGAACATTGAACTTCCCACTTCGAAGCTGTCCAAGAAGTGAGCGCCGCATTGCTGGTGTCCCCTTGAAGAAAACACAAATATGAGCAATATTACATCAACTATAAGGGTTAGGTTATTGGATTTATACTCTATATTATGTTTTGATATGTTCAGTCACTATGTTTTTTGATGATGTCATTCCACTTGTGAGTTCACAAATCCTGTTAAATAGACAATACCTGGTTTAACAAAACTAAAGAAAAGTTGGCAGAAATATTGATTGATGTATAAGGTTTTTTTTTTTTTTTCCTAATCTGAAACCAGTCATATTCAATACTTTACAACCTGAGCATCATGTGAGTTTTAGGAGCCTGCATGGTTTAAAAAATGGAATAATCACTGACCAGCAGCTGAGAGGCTATAGTAAAAACCTATTACTAGGAACACATGGCCGGTCATAATGTTGTTTTTTTGTGTGCTTCTGGTTTCAAATTCCTAATTTTTTTCTTATATGTTCTAAAGCTGATTGATCATTCAGCAATTCAAGAATAACTGGACGGATGGACGACGAACAGTCATATGAACTGCTATTGAAGTGTACTTCTGTAGTATTTAGATAAATTTCAGCACAGAATAACTAACCTTATAAGAAATCTTCACCACAGAAGGTGACCATTTATCCAGTTCATACACCCAGTTGGACAAGGTTCTGAAAAGTAGTAGTAGAAATTAAATATAATAATCACTAAAAAAAAACATTGTATCCTTTAACAGTGTCAGTACAGTGGAAAAGTAACTCAATGTGACCTACATTTAAAGTTTAGTAAATAAACATCTTATAAAAAATCTCTATTGCAAGTTTCATAAGGGGTATTGCTACTCAAGCCTAGTCTTGTGAACGGAACAAGTAAAGGATTGCATTGCTGGATATAGACTGAACAAAAAGACTGTTACTCACGAAAGCGGCACTATGATAAGGTAGGGCCCATTGAGTCTCTTGTGTTCCATCAGGTAAGTGATGAGAGCAATGGTCTGAATGGTCTTTCCAAGACCCATTTCATCAGCTAGGATTCCATTCAGATTGTTATTATATAAGGAAACCATCCATTCCAAACCTTGAACCTAAAAGAGGAAAACAAAAATCAAAAGTGGTATGAAATGTATGACACGATATGTCAAATTTGACACGATAAATGGAATATAGAAATATGCTAATTGGGTGTTATTCACAAAACCATGAAAATATGAATGAATTGATGCAAACACTGCTTGTTTAACTCATTGTTGCAGCTGTCACATGCTGATGTTTCATTATTTGTCTCACCTGATAGTGTTTCAAACTTCCATTAACCAATAGAGAAGACTGTTTTTCCACCCTTTCTGTGACTGCATGGGCCACTCCATAATATGACTGGATGCATATTTCTCCAGTCTGCATTCTATATTCATCATCTACATCCTGCTTGACAGACCTGATGAGAATACACATTTTATTATAAAAATAAAAAATGTTGTTTTTCCTGTACATGTTCATAAGAAATCTATTTTGCAGCAAAGGAAAAAAAAAATCTATGTTTAAAAAATTAAATGTGTAAACCTTTAGTTTAAATAGTTGTTTACTGTCTCATTATCAAATACAATGTCAAAAGTCTTCACTGATATCTTCATTTTTAATAGCTTTTAGCAAAACACAATACAGTTTACCAGTTTAAACTTTGCAGTTTTACAATATATTTTATTTATGGGACCATTTTTAAAAGAATAATAACAAAGAGTAATATGTTTTGTTGACTATTAAAAACATACTCAATGATTTGGCTGGTAGCTCTTTCTGTAACTTCATCACTGTTTGGATCAAGAATCTTCCTTTCTTCTGATTCAGGTCTTGAAAGCTCTCCTTCATCGTCCTATGCAGAGTTATTAAAATCAGACTGATCAAGTATATTACAGTGGCACATCCTTGATAAAACTAACTTGACTGCACACACTGATGCAAAATTCTGAAGAATTCTTTGAACTAGGGATGGGACAGTATAACATTTACATGCATAAAATAAAGGCATAAAAAATAAAGACTAATGTAAATCACCAACAAATCACACTTCCTTTAAACATTTGGTATTTAGTATTTTACTATGCCAAATAACTTGATGTTTCTTTTTTTATAAAGACAATCAGACTTAAAAAAATAAAAAAAATAAAATACCAAGGGACGATGCAAAGATCACGAGTGACCTGCTAATCATAAATAACCACTAAAACTACAGCAGCCACCTTGTTAGCGCAGGCAAATGACATTTTATCATTATTGAATGAAGCCGTGAACAGCCTTGTCAACACTATATTAAATAAATAAATCAATTATTTTAATAAACATAATGTACTAAATCAGTGATAAGTGATGTATAACTTTACAATAAAGTTAATATTAATCAATTACATTAAACTGACTTTTGATAATCCAGACAAATGTAAATATAGCACGTTGAAAATGTGTGCTACGCTGCAAGGTTTGGAGAAGGCGTTTCTCTAAAAGCTGCGTGTGACGTCAGAAAGACAGCAGCCAAGAGCAGCCGGCGCAGCAAACGCTGGGTAACAGAACGCAGCAACTGAAAGTGTATTCTGTGTTGCTGACCGTTTCCTTCAAAACCACTATCAAAATACAGTATCAGTTCACAAAAAGATCTTCCTCAGACACTTTGCTAAGGCTGCAAGTACCACCGCTTGATTTAGAAGAAGCCTGTTTGCAGTTAAAAAATGCTTAACCGTTGTATAAAGGAACTACAATAATTGCGGTACAGAATAAAAGGAACAGTATTAATACCGTAATGTACCTAGACCGCGGTTAACCGAAAAACCAGTATACCAACCAATCCCTACTCTGCACCCTCTGAATGTGCATACCATTTTTATTTTGTTGTTTTTTTTTTTTATCCAATTACATTTGTTTCCCATGATAAGTATACGACCCCTTTGAAACAGTGAGTTTGTCAATGATTCTCCATAGCAAATTTTTAAAACTCATGTTTCAGAAAGTGGTGTGTGGCGGAGTGTCACTCCCCTTTGTTTATTATTGTTTTGATTTATATATTAATGCGATGGCGAAAGCCGTCCGATATTATTATTTATTATTACTATGTATTGTTTGGCCGGACGAGCGAGACGCCGTCCGCCAGGTTATTGTTTTTATTTTTGAAAACCATGTGAGGATGCGTGACTGATTATTTAACTAGCTGACAGTCATGCATCCTTATTTAATCTCTTGCAGACTGTGGCATAATATAAAGAATAATAACATAATATAAGAATATAAAAGCCTGCAGCTGTCTGCAGTCGAGGGGGAGTGTAAGAGGAGAGACGTAAGTCTGTGTAAGAGGAATATAACAATTGCTAGCATGCTGGTTTATACACCAGCACGATACTTGTTTTGTTGCTGTTTATTATTTTTTATTTGTTTGGCAACGTGCCTTTTGTTTTGTGTCTTTTGTTTGATCAAATCTTTTGGTTGTTTATTTAATAAAACGCTGGACGCTGTAGCGTCTCGGGTTTACCGCCATCACGTGTTTTGGTTTCTGTGTTCTTCCGGGTCTGACGTCACCACTACTGTCATCCTGGTCTCATGGTATCAAACATAACTCTTCAATATGCTTTCTCTGTATACATGTTGTGTATAAAGCTAAAAAACAAAGCAGAATTATCCAGCTGCTAAACAAACTACACTATTAAATAAAGTACATACCTCTTCCTCATATTCTGATTCACTTTCTTCGCTGTCTGAACGAGGAGCAACTTCATAGCTAAAAGTGAATTTGAGAAATAATAATAATATATATATCCTTCAGTCCCCCTCATCAATTTACACACATTGCAGACCAGTGTATTACATTCACTAATGTACAGTACATCAAAATGTATTCTTGGCTCTCTTTTACCCCAACAATTCCATATTTATGAGACACTTTGATTAAAAATACATACCCAGGATTCATTTCTAGCCAGGCCTCCAATTGACTGGATTTTGGTGCATCTGTTCCTTGTAAGACTTTGCCAGTTTCCGTTTGAATAACTTTAACTGGAAGTTCACTCATCTGACTGCTTTCATCTATTGGCTGCAAACAATAATAAGGCCTTTAAAATAAATCTGATAGAACATCTGATACAAAAACTAATTAACCCTTTAAGGACCGGGATCGTGTTAACACGACCATAGTGAAGTGGGCTTCTAGGACCGCGATCGTGTAAACACAATAGAAAAGCAATTAGTTTTGATGACTTACAGGGCCACCAAACTTTGCATTACAGGCTTGAAACACAGTCAATAGATAGGGGAGGGACTGACGTTCACTTCCTGACGTTTTTATTTTTTCATGTGACGTCACAGAAAGGGGCATTTAGTGTCTAAAGGGCGGAGACAGTTTATAGCAGCCAGGAAGAGACAGAAGCAGAAACAAAACATCACAGAAACTTATTTAGAGCTAATTCAAAAAAGGGAAGCACTGTAAATCTGATGTATTTGACTTATTATATTAGAACATGAATTCTGTGTCATGTGTTTTGATTTTATACAAAAATTTTTTAGATATTTTGTGTGTGTGTGTGTGTGTGTGTGTGTGTGTGTGTGTGTGTGTGTGTGTGTGTGTGTGTGTGTGTATATAAGCATATACTATTTTATGAACTAAATTTATCAGGTATTTTTTTTTTTTTTTTCCTTATTACTGGTAATAATTAAATTAGTAACTATTATTTTATATTTAAATATTTATTTTGAAAAAATAAATTGACAGCAGTATCCATTACTGTTTATAAAGACCCTGAGAATAGAAGTGTATTATGTAATTATGTAATTGCAATCACTCAAAACAATGTCTTGTAATCTGCCCATACATCAATATTTTTCAACAAAACTTTCCTGAAGTATTCTAAGGTCCCTCGGGTCACAGAATAACACTTTTTTATACATGTATCTTTAAGCAGAATACATAATAAAAATTACTTTAAAAAATGAGAAAAGTTTATATGGTTTCTGAAGTACTTAATAATGTTCCCCAAAGTGTTCTGCAGAAAGAGAGTAAACTACAGCCAAAAAACACCTGGTCCTGGGAGAGCATCCCACTGAAAAATGCTTGGTCCTGAAAGGGTTAAATAGCAGTGTGGCAGAGCAGAGCTCTGCCCTACATAGATTGGCAGGGATGGGGTAAAATTCCCCTACCTGCCTGGGTTTATTGTGTTCAGGTGGCTGGGGTTGATTGGAGTAATTAACAATCAATCAGCACCTAGCCACCTGACACAAAAGGAGGCCTCAGCTTCCCATTAGGGAGAGGAGGGAGCTGAGGAAGCAAGCGGATGGTTGTGCTTGCTATTTTTTTTGGTTTGCTGTTTTGTGTTTTTGTTAATCTTCTGGTCCATGGAAGGCATCGCCCAGCGTGGAAGCCTTTATTTTGTAAGTTTTGCTTTGTTATATGTGTTTGAATATCTTTGTTTTGGCCTTGTGCCCTTTTATTTTGTGTTTACTTATAATAAAAGTATTATTTTTTTGAACTGTAGTCTGTCTCTGGGCCTCTATCCACTCGCCAGTCTGTCACAAGCAATTTGTTTGATTATCAAAACATCATAAATGCTTTTTTTTTTTTTTTTAAAGAAATTGGTGAAATCTTCTTTTAAAAAAAACACAATATTGCTATTTTATACTGACATGCCTATTTGTGAAGAGAAACGTACCTCTCCATCAGGGCCCAGGCTACTATCCATTCCTTCTCCAATGTCCTCTACTTTCTGTCAGTAAAAATGTATATAATTAGAAATTTGTATATAATATAACAAATGTTAGTTTTAAAATTGAACTGTTTAGACACACCAGTCTTACTACTAATGCTAATAATAATAATTTATTTATTATAATGTGTATATAATATTATACATATTATAATAATAATAATAATACTTCCAAGTATTACTTGGTATTACAAACCTTCTTCTTTTTCTTCTTCTTCTTCTTCTCTTTGGCAGCCTGGGCTGCCTTGTGCTCATAGACCAGGTCAGTCAGGTTAGCCACGTATTCATCAGTCTGTTGTAGCAGGTATGCCAAGCGCTTATCCTTCTTCTGGTCAATCAGTTTACGGTACCCCTCTTCATCTTCCGCCTAAAAGTTTGGAACCAAAAGTTATCTTTAAATCACTACTGGCAAATGATAACAAGCTCACTTCCCTGACCAGGACATAAGAATTTATACCTCATGGTGTGACTAAACTTTTCTTTTTCTTTAATGTTTGAGGAGTCTAACAACCATTAAATAAAATACTTTCAACAGAAAAATCTAAACTGAACTATACCGACAGTACGCAGAATCTAATTAACTATCCTAGGCTATTAAGAGCTGCCAAGATAAAGCGCCGCAGCTCCCTCTAGTAGTTATCAAAAGGTGCTTTTGCTAGGCAGTGTTCATTATTTTCAGTCAGAGCTAACTGGTGTTATTTCAACAGTAATTATGAACTGGAGAATGTAATTAAAAAAAAAACAAAAACCTACAAATTATGCAAATCAAAATTAATAAAATGTAACAATTGTTTTTAAACATTTATGCCTCCCAACTCTGCTGTTAGCAGGCCGAGAACAACCCACCGTTTTTAAATGTTTACCACAGTAATTTTGCAGTTTCCCATGGTTAAACTCTGCATTTACTATTATTAACGTATATATATTTTTATATGCTTTACTATACCTCTGCGCTTTCAATGCCTACCTATGTGTTACTACACTTTACTACGCGATTACTAGTAACCTTTTAGGGAAAGGCTAATACGTTTAAACTTTAAAATGTATTTCTGTGAGAAAGTACAGTACCTAACTGCAATGTTACTTTGACTCTGCAATATAATCCAGTTACATACCATCAGCCTCCTCATTCTTTCTTTCTCAATCCGCTCCGTTTCCTTCTTCTGTTCTCTCTCTGTGTTGGTATGCCAGGTAGCAATGGCTTTGGAAAGTTTCTGAATTTTGCCCGTAACAGAACGGTGATATTCTTTGAAATCTTTTGCATGCTGCAGAATGCTGTTTAGGTATTCCTAAAAATGTGTTACAAAAATTAAAAGAAAACACATAACAGTTTCAGAAACAATAAACGTAGGACTGGTGCAGGATATAACAAATATTCTGCAAGAAAATAGCGTATTTTACTAATCATTTTTAATGCAGCAAAAACTATGTATTAATGCTTTTTTTTTTTTTAAAATAAAATGTAACAAATACAATACACTTTTGCCACATGATTTCTTTACCTGGTGCTTCTGCCTGCGTTTTCTCTCCTGTTCAATCTTCTGCTGTTTCTCCAGCTTTTCCGTCATACGGGCCTCTCTCAAAGTCTGGCGCTTACTCCGCTTGTATGCCTTTGAGTTCAGGGCTGTCTCCAAAGTAGTGTCCCGGCGCATGCATACTACCACCTCCTGCCTCAACTGTAAAAAGACAACACAAAGAGTGACGGGCAAATAGGGGACTACTAACATAAGGTTTTTAAGATGTTCATTTTTGGAAAGAGTAAGCATACTACTGTAAAATATCATGTATTGTAACTGCATGTGTCAGGACAAGACAGTATGGTTTTAATGTGGGCCTTCTGCCAAGATGTCTCAACTGCTTCATAGGTTCGTCAAGTACACAACAGGGTTTGTTCTTTTTGTGGCACAAGCACATATTAACCTTCAAATCATAACTTAAAAACGCACTTAATCATAGCATAGATTCTAGTGTATCTTGGGAGAAGCATTAGTCTACAAACATACTGTAACATACTTAGGTGAGGATTTATTTATCACTGTTATTATAACTGTACTGACAAACAAAACACTGACACAAACTAAACAGTACCTGGCGCTGGAAATTCAAAAGTCTTAAGGCCTTCAACTCTACAGTAGCTTTTGTTCGCAAATCTGGTGGCAAAGAACCAGGCAAGTTCTCAAGTTCTTGAATTCTATGAGCAATCCGAGCTTGAAGCCTTGGGAGGAAAAATGAATTGAGTAATGTGCAATAACAGTAACAGCAATACAATGAAGGACACTGAGTGATCAAAGATATTACCACTTTAGAGACATAGGTAGAGACATATCTGGTTCCGCTCTAAATAACTTAGACCCAAGTTTTTTTTGTATTACTTTTGCATAGTGTACCTGTACTCCCGTTCTTGAAGTATCTCCACAGGGTCCAGGCCCTGTGGTTTCTGAATGGGTGTTATCCGGTTCTGTTTTTGCTGGAGTTGAATAGTGGAAGATGGCTGGCCAGGAGGCTGCTGGGGCAGCGAGGTTCCTGGCATAGCTGCAGCAGAGCTAGGAGCCTGCAGGGGTGCAGGAGAAGGCCTTCCACTTGTAGCTGGCACTGGAAGCTTCTGAGGAGTACTCGGGACATCTGCACTCTGGCCTAAGAAAGAAGATATATGTGTGAAGCAACAGATTCAGTGCATAACTACAAATATCAACCCTTTCACTGTTTCTACTACATATTGATTCTTTTCAAATAACAATTACAAAACATAAAAATTTCCTATATAAAAATTAAGAATAAAGTTTCCTATACTATACTGCAGAATACTACTGCTTTTTGATAGTACTATAGTATTTTGCCCTAAGGCTTAAAGAAATTGAAATATTTTAAGTTATCATTTTGTAAAAAACAAAAAAAACAAACAAAAAAAAAGAAACAGTAACACTATAGTAGTGACCATGCACAATATGAAGTAAAACATTGGGTATCCAGATAATATACACTGAACAAAAATATAAACGCAATATGTAAAGTGTTGGTCTCATGTCTCATGAGTTGAAATAAAAGATCCCAGAAATTTTCCATAAGCACAAAAAGCTTATTTCTCTCAAATTTTGTGCGCAAATTTGTTTACATCCCTGTTTGTGAGCATTTCTCTTTGCCAAGATAATCCAGCCACCTGACAGGTGTGGCATATCAAGAAGCTGATTAAACAGCATGATCATTACTCAGGGGCACCTTGTGCTGGGGACAATAAAAGGCCACTCTAAAATGTGCAGTTTTATCACAGAACACAATGCCGCAGTGTGCAATTGGCATGCTGACTGCAGGATTTTCCACCAGAGCTGATGCCAGAGAATTGGCCGCCTTACCATAAGCCACCTCCAACATCGTTTTAGAGAATTTGGCAGTACGCCCAACCGGCCTCACAACCACAGACCACGTGTAACCACGCCAGCCCAGGACCTCCACATCCGGCTTCTTCACCTGCGGGATCGTCTGAGACCAGCCACCCAGACAACTGATGAAACTTTGGGTTTGCACAACTGAAGAATTTCTACACAAACTGTCAGAAACCGTCTCAGGGAAGCTCACCTGCATGATCGTCATCCTCACCAGGGTCTTGACCTGACTGCAGTTCGGCGTCATAACCGACTTCAGTGGGCAAATGCTCACCTTCGATGGCCACTGGATGTGGCCACTCTTCACGGATGAATCCCGGTTTCAACTGTACTGGGCAGATGGCAGACAGTGTGTATGGCGTTGTGTGGGCAAGCAGTTTGCTGATCAACATTGTGAAAAGAGTGCCGCATGGTGGAGGTGGGGTTGTGGTAAGGGCAGGCATGAGCTACGGACAATGAACACAATTGCATTTTATCGATGGCAATTTGAATGCACAGAGATACCGTGATGAGATCCTGAGGCCCATTGTCATGCCATTCATCCGCCGCCATCACCTCATGCTTCAGCATGATAATGCACGGCCCCATGTTGCAAGGATCTGTACACAATTCTTGGAAGCTGAAAATGTCCCAGTTCTTCCATGGCCTGCATACTCACCAGACATGTCACCCATTGAGCATGTTCGGGATGCTCTGGATCGACGTGTACGACAGCGTTTTCCATTTCCGCCAATATCCAGCAACTTCGCGCAGCCATTGAAGAGGAGTAGGACAACATTCCACAGGCCACAATCAACAGCCTGATCAACTCTATGCGAAGGAGATGTGTTGCGCTGCATGAGGCAAATGGTGGTCAGACCAGATACTGACTGGTTATCTGATCCACACCCCTACCTTTTTTGTTTAAGGTATCTGTGACCAACAGATGCATATCTGTATTCCCAGTTACGTGAAATCCATAGATTAAGGCCTAATGAATTAATTTCAGTTGACTGATTTCCTTATATGAACTGTAACTCAGTAAAATCTTTGAAATTGTTGCATGTTGCATTTATATTTTTGTTCAGTGTAATAGTGCAGAGACTCCATACCTTCTGGCCATGGCTTAGGACCCATATTAGGAACATGTCCTGGCATTCCTTGTGCTGAAGATGGTCCTGCTTGAGGCACACTCATAGCGTGCATACCCATACCTAAAATGTAGTTGTCACACGAAATGTCAGTCAGTAGCATTCCCATGGGCACTGCAGGTTCATCATATAATAAAGGGGACTACTTTTAATTATTTAAACAGTGGCAAAATTCAATAGTCACACTTCATTTGTTTTTAAATCTTGCTTGTGTTTTACAGTAACCCCAGGGTTTTACTGACCCACTTATTAACAGTACAGCAAGTGCATACATTACAAATCATTGAATTAAGGGCTGTAAAAAATATCAGCTATATAGATTTTATTATGTTTAGTGACATAGTCCTTGTAAATTTTAAAATACCATTTATTTTACAAACCACTAAACCTGTAAACAAACAAAAACGCTACCTTACTATATATCTACCAACACCCTGAAAGGGCCTGTTTTTCTTTTACAGCATGTGTAGGCCACCTGAAGTGCCTGCTGTTTCTTTGCATGTTCACAGTCCCATTTCCCAAAACCTATAGGAGCTGTACAAAACATAAGAAACACCTGCAATATTGTAATTCTGGAGAAGAGGGGCACAGAGTTTCAGAAAGTTATCTTGAGGGTGCTATAAGTTTTTAGCTGGCAAAATAATTACTGCTTGCTGAATATTGACCTCTAAGCATGCAAGGCCTTAAATCAGAATTAATTTAAATTTTTCATTACCTGGATATTACCTGAATTGTTTCAACACTTACCAGGTGGCCTATTATAGGCAGAACTAACTTGTTGCTGTTGCATCACAGGCAGTGTTCTCTTTCCCTGTACTGCAAGCTGCAGGTTTTCTGGTAACGGCTGCCCCCTGCCAAGGATTTTATAAGCCAGGATCTGAGCCCGAAGCTGCTGCAGCTGAACTGAACTGAAAGAAGCACTGCGACTCTGCTGCTGAGCCATCACCTGGGGATCCACAGGCATCATAGGGCCTGTTTGGGTGGGAGTCATCTGGGGGGGTGTGGGACCACCTCCTGACATTGGACTGGGAACATGTTCAGGAACACCCATGGGTGATGGGTGAGGGGACAAGTAACCTTCAAAGACAAGGAGGAATTTATTACAAATCATTTTCATTAAAAATGATTAATATTTCTCTATATTTTCTCTTTTTTGATTGCCGTTATATTGCATGCCCACAATGTGGAATGACACTAGGCTAGTGCAAATGCAAGGAGAATAAATTAGATTAGACTACCTTTCCAATCAACCTTTTAGAAGCGTATTTTACCACTATCAGTAATGCAAAGCTTTGCTGCTTGTTAAAATATCTGTAACATTAAAAGTGTGATTTTGGTAGATTATAAATATTACTGCAGTAGCAGTATTACTGCAATAGTAGTAAGGTGGATACCCTGGCTATGCGGATCCATAGGACTCTGTGGTGGGCCCATTCCAGCATGAAGTGATCTCATTCCCATTCCCTTCATCTGGCCAAAATGCATTTCTTCCCCCATTCCCTTGTCGTGCATACCTTCCATCAGCTAAAGTGGAAAAATGAAAACAGCATTTATCAAAAGTACAAACTTAAAAAAAACAAGAACACTTCAAGATGTTAAGAAATGTCTTCCTTTTTTTCATTGACTGAGACACAGACCTATATTCTCTGAAACACTCTAACCTATTAGCTAGAAAATAAAGTGGCCTGATGTATATCAACATATTTAAAAAAAAAAAAACTAGTTATTTATCTGGTTATGTGACCAGTAACACATATTAATAACTAAAAATTGTATTAATATTATTGCAATAATGTTACTTAAATTTGAGTAATTTTTCAAGAAATTATATAGCTGTTAACTAACAGTGCAGTAAGCCATTCATTAACTTTCAACCACTGTATGTCTAGAGGCTGATTGAAAAAATAAATAATTCTGTAAGCATACCAATGGTATTTATAGCTTATACTTAGTTATTCTGCAGTCAGATGTTTTCAGATGTTTTGGTATCACTAGGGAAACACTGAAAACAATCAATACAGTACCTTGTGCATCTGGTGCATGCTATCTTGTGAATAATCTCCAGATCCTTGGTTTGGAATGTTGTGTCCAACACTGGGTGGCCCGGGACTTGGCCCCATCATGCTGTGGACTGACCCTGGAGAAGGACCTGGTCCAGGGCTGGGACCTAAAATAGGCCCAGGAGACAGACCTGGCCCTGGAGAAGGGCCAGGGTGGGACATTCCACCCGACGGGTCTGTAGGTGTAGACATCTGTACCACTGACAAGTCTGAAGGAAACTATTGAAAAAATTAGAACAATATA
Source organism: Polyodon spathula (assembly GCF_017654505.1). Lineage (NCBI taxonomy): Eukaryota > Metazoa > Chordata > Actinopteri > Acipenseriformes > Polyodontidae > Polyodon > Polyodon spathula. Next base: position 73,338,050 of record NC_054535.1, read on the forward strand.
TACTAGTTTGAAAGGTGCATGTATATTAAAGATGTACAGTAATCTTCAGTTACCTTCTCCTGCAAGTAGGACATAATAGTAAACCTTGAACAGTTGCATGGGTCAATTTGTACAACTTTCTGTACAACTTGTTAATTCCTACTACAATTAGTTTTTGAGACACTTTCTCTCAGAGCTGAGCTGGAACTTTCAAGTACAATCACTCATATAAAAGGTTGGATACTCAGAGTCCCCATACTGTATAAGGATTACATTTCTTTTTACATAATGTGTTCCAATTTATCAGCAATGTTTTCAGATAAAACACTGGATTTTCATGATATTGATGTTCATGAAATAATTGATTATTGCATTTGTTTAAAAAACAAAACAAAAACAAAAACAAAAAAAAAATTTTTTTTGGTAAATCCCACATAGACAGTTACAAATAAACAGACTTTAAATAACTTTTTGAAAAAAAAAAAAAACTTTGTAATGTATTTTCCATTTGTGAATATCACGTCTAAATGGTTCATCTCTGTTAATAAATTAATATAATGTACTTGTTTAATTTCTTAAATTGTTATATCTTAAATTCTGTTATATTTTAAAGATTGGCTTACACCTGCTATTAACTTTCATTTCCAGTCTCACTAATTTTCTGAAAACAGTTTGTTTAGAGCTAAATTATTTAAGTAGCCTAAATATGTATAGATCAAAAGCCTACAAGCACCATTTAAGAAAAGCTCATTATTTTGCATAACAATAGATCTTTTTTTTTTAATGTCACACCTTCTCAGCTTTAGGCCGATGTCATTTGACATCTGATGTATTGTACTTTATGAATAAAAAGGATAATTCAATATTCTGTATGTGTTCATAAATGTAGAGTTTTTATCTTGTCGTATTTGGGAGAAAGTAATCAACCTGTTCACACGTGGTTGCAGTTATATACCAACACATAATGTAGTATATAATAATTTGAATAGGAAATTTTGGTTATGTATTATTGGTATTACTTTGAATAAATAGATGTAATAACTATTAATATAATTAGTGTACATTGTTTTTACATTTTCCTCAAAGGGTCTGCCTTTATCATATTCATTTGCACAAAAATCCCAAGTGGACTAACACGTTATGAAGACATTTCTTAAAAAAAAAAAAAAAAAAAAAAAGATCTGTTTTACTAAAAACAAAAATAACTTCTTCAACAATAATCTTTTTTTTTGTTCTCCCCTTTGCTCCGTTATGCCAGAATGATCAACAACATGTCTGTTCATCTCCGACTTCTTCCTGATTCTTGTTATTAAAAAAAAGAAAAAAAACAAAACTATCCTCTGCAGGCCTCAACTTTCTAATTCAAACTTCGCTTACACAAACTTTACCTCACATGCCCCTTTAACACTTAACACACACACAATTACGCAAACTATAAGATGATGTTGTTGTTGTTGTAGTAAAAAAAAAAAAAAAAACTAAAAAGAAAAATAAAAAACAAGCAACCTATTTTTGTCACATCCATTGCGTTTTTGTAACTACATTATATTTTGTAAATGCCGCTGATTGGATCATGGCTTCCCCTGACTACTGCGTAAATTACCCAGCCCTTACTCAAAATCTGAATTTAAAAAGTTCACACACAGAGACCGCAAGCAATTTAATAATACACACTGTGGCTGGGTTTAAAACAACTATATTGTATCCCAGCACAAAGGTCAACATTACATTAGTAACTTCATTAAAAAATCGATAACAGTAAGTTGAAGAAGCTACTTCTACTGTAGCCCCATAACATAATAAATTGCAGAGATAGGTATGCAGAGATCAACGCGTAGTAGAGGCGCACGCATTAACCAAATAATATTTAAAAAAAAAAACGTATATGAATTCCATTTACCTTGTTGAAGAATAAACAGAACTATGAATTGTAGGGGGGAAAAAGCAATCGGCCCATAGATATGACTACATTGACAGCCATCAACAGCTCCCCTCCCCCTCTGTTTGCTGACATCCAGAAGGTGAGATTTAGCCTCACGCATTTCGATTGGTTAGAAAGGCAGGAAATACAACCCATTGAGGGATCTGATTGGTGGATTCCACCATCTATCAAATTTACAGTACAGTAAACCCTGCGGGTTTTACACAGTTGCAAGAGAAGGTACTGGAATGTAGATTTATTGTACTTAAATCGTTGTGTTTTTTTTTTTTTTTTTTTTGGGGGGGGGGGGGGGGGGGGGGGGGGGGTGGCTGGACTGAAGGGGTTTTCAAGGACTTGTAGGTGGAACAGTACATTTTACCAAATGCCGTGGCTGGCCTCTAATTTAACCGAAAAATACACACAAGTCAACGAAAATGCGCGTTTTAAATGTCAAATATATGACATTTATTGGTAGATTAAAATAATTCGCATTTCTCCTGAACAGTTCAAGTGAGATTATTCGAGTGTGCTGCGACTCCATAATCCTCAAACTATCTCATTTCCTGCCTTTTTTTTTTTTTTTTTTTTGTCAACACCACCCCCTTTGACTTCTCGCGTTGTGTGATATCCTGTCCCAGAATAGCAAACCTTTTCTGACACCGAGGGGGACAGGGAAGAGGGGAAGGGTTGGGAAGGAGTGGAGACGGGGGTGAGAAGGGGGGCGGGGGGTGTTATTGGCGTGGTTTTAACTTTGCGACTGTGTTTCGTATTCCGAGAAAAAATAAAAAATAAAAATGCCCAGGACGGATGAAACAGTCTCAAAACCCCAATTCTAACAGTATGAGGAATGTTATCCAATTATGTTGGTACCTTATTAACATCCCTCCAAAAATCTAAAGGGTTAATCGTGGTCGGATTGAGTATTTTCCGTATATGGTTCCGCTATTTCAAACAGACTACGTGTGGATGCAGTGGAGCCCCATGTGCTGCTAAAAAGATTGGTGGGATTTTAGAGGATGAAAGGGATGATGTAGCTGCTTTGCCAAAATAAATAAATAAACGAATACATACATGAATAAATAAATATATGTCTATATATGTATTTATTTCACTATTATCTATTTATTTATATATATATATATATATATATATATATATATATATATATATATATATATATATATATATATATATATATTATTTCATTTTGGCATAAAATCTAATTGCTTGCTTATTGTATTCTATTAAATCTTCTCTTGTTTCACACACCTGTTTTGTTTTCGCAGCCTATACCTTTCAATCCTGCCTGTCCATTCAATGAAATCCAAAAATTAAGTAAAAACTAATTTCAGTCATTAACAAAAAGGTTTTTGTATTTAAATACTTATTATGTCACCTTTATGTAAATTTCACCCATTCCACCTGTAGGAAAACAGCAGAAAAGTTTTTCATTTTATGATGGAAATAACGTTCGGGATAAGAGTCGGGTAAAAACAGACGATTAAGGCAATGCTACTTGCAAAATTGGACAATTTGTTGGACAAAATATGAAATTAATACAGAACTTCATTTGCATATTTGGTACCAGGATGTGATTAATCAATACAGTATTTCCAGGATGGAAATAGTTTTAAGGATTGCTTCAATTAGTCATTTATTTGCATATAAACAATGGAATTGAGCTCTATGCGTGAGATAACAATGTCAAAGGCCTGGATTCAATCGAAATTAAGGCAGTCCAATAAACTTTCAATGTAGTATGTAGATAACTTCCTATTTTTTTTTTAAGTCTGATAACTTACAGCTATTTTTAAAAGGCCTTATAAAACAGTGCTGAAAATATCTTGTTCTATTGCAATAATTACTAATTTAAGCCACAGGGGTGCGCTAGTTGCTAAATGGAAGTGGTACCTTGACTGAAATTCCACTACCTTAATATAGGCTGTCTTAGCTTAGAACTTCAGGTTTCTTGAACGACTGAAGTTAATCACCAAACTAAGTGTCATGTTAAAAAGTTTAAGAACACAACAGAAACAATAAATCCAGCCCAGCAGTTTGTATTCAGCACTGTTGTAATTTAATGCAACAGTCACTTTAATGGCTGAATGAATACTTCACAGAATAAAATGTGCTTTTATGTAAAATGTACCTGTACTTTAATTTAATAATAATAGTAATTTTTAAAAAGTATTTTTAAAGTCAGACATTTCAGAATTATGAGTGTTGTGATATGCTGAAATATCACAACTGCTGTGGGCGTTTAGGCACAATATTGTAGGAGGAGTACCTCTAAGCCCACATCATTGTGACATTTCACCAAATCACAACATAATGGAGTAATTCGAATATAAATCATTTCATATCGTTACTTACTAACATATTAATTTGACATTTAGAATCTTGATAATTATGTTTTTGTTTTTTTGGGTTTTTTTTTTTGTTTTGTTTTTTTTGGTTACATGACTAGTGACATCACTAAACACACGAAAAACTTTCACACCAGATGAATACAGGATGGGAAATACTGTGTTAAATAATAAATTGAATGATTTCAAAGATCCCGATTAGCACTAATCATAAATTAACCAATGTTATTTTAGGTAAAGAAGGCCAAGACTAGTGCTATTCATGTGAATAAGGTCCTGATGATATTTAACCACATCTAGATGAGCTTGTGATGTCATATATCCCAGTTAGTATTTTGCAGCTGCATCTTAGGAATAGCTGTATAAGTACTAAGGGAGAAAACAGGTGGGTTTATTTACACCATAGTGCACGTAGGTTGACAGCAGTTTATGATTAAGATTTTTTGTGTGATTAGGGCCCGGTTTACAGAGTGATTGTGTTTGGCTTGTGTCTGTTTCAATGGAGCAATAACACAGGATAAGGATTGGGTGGTGCTGCATAACACCACGCCTCAGGTAGGTTGTTAGGCAAGAGAAGGCAAGGATTTAAAGACCATGGTATACTCTTATTTTAAGTGCTAGTCTTAATTCACAAAGGTATTGTTTATTTTAAATAGCTATTGCCTTCACGTTGGTCTAAGGGGTTATCCTGAAAATCAGATGTGTTCTTTCAATGAAATTGTGCTTGTTAAACAATGTTAATAAATACATATTAAAATAGTTTAAATATTAAAGTCACAGAAATAAAAGTGACTGCAAAACACAACAAGAATACACACTCATGTAATTTCCAAAGCATATTCATTTGATTGATTTGAAATGAAAAAAAAGAAATGTGCAGGATGGTTACAGTTGGCTTGAACACCAAAAGATTCAATAACATTTTTTTTTTATTAAATGTCATCATATTAGCACTAATTAAATATTTCTCAGGGAGATCTTTAACATGGTGGACCCAGCTTGTTCAGTTTGACTGGTGTCAGGTTAAGGATGGAAACAAGATACATATTAACATATTTCTTAATTCTACAATGTTACTGGTTTCTACTTGAGATGTCTAAATGAAAGATGTGTTGTATATTGTATCTGTTAATTACCTTCTGGTTGCTGTGATAAAATAATTTTGCAGGGTAGCGACCAAGATGCTGATCCAATGAGGTGAGCAGAAGGCAGATAATAGTTTGTTAATTTTATGAAATTGCATGACTTGATGCAACTATAAAAAAACATTCATACAACACTTAGTTGCTTCTGTGATACAATGAAGATACCTAACACTCGATACAGAGATACTGTAATACAAACCTTGCCATCTTCTGCGGAAGCTGCCATTTCCATAGTTGTATAATCGATGAGTCACGTGCTCAAAGAGTCTCTCCTGATTGACCACAATTTCTTATTTCACGAAACTCAGAATCATCCAGGTTACACGAGAAAACTGGAAACGTTCTTGACACACTGTGTCAGGGTTTCTCAACCCTGGTCCTGGGGACCCCATGTGGTTTCTGGTTTTCATTTCATTTAATTAATCATGTGCCTTAATTAGAGCTTTTTACTTGTTTTGGCTCTTAAGCAGTTGTATATTTCAAGTTAGCTATAACATTTTAAGTAACTTGAAATCTGCAACTTTTTAGGAGCTGAGAACAATTAAAAAGGTCTAATTAAGCAAATTATTAGTACAATTAAGGGTCTAGCTAAGTAATTGAGGGCTCAGTTGGAGTGCAACCCAGAAGATGCATGGGGTCACCGGGACCAGGGTTGCAAACCACTGCACTATGTACTCGGCACAATCAGAAGATGCAAACCTGAAACCTGTTTTTACCAACCAAAGCAGGCCCCTTTGAAATACAGGCAATGAGTCAGTGAATGGAATTTGCTGTAGTATTTCACAACTGCCTCATTAAAGAGTACTTTTTGGTATCTTTTATTTACAGATTTGTTTTTAAAAACTGTTATGTCAACAAAGCTACAGATGAGCATATGATGTAAAGACTGTGCCTGTTAGATAAACATTCACCCCGACATCTCACATTTGAATTAGTGATGGAACCATTATGCAGCATAGTGACAAAGGCAATGAAAATGTACCATCTGGACATGCAAATGGTCCACTTAGTCAATACAGAGCATCAAAACTGTACCCAAATGAGCATTTGCACAGATAAAATTAAGAAAACAAAATGCAATCCTCTGTGCTAAATGCTGATTTACAGGGAAATCCAGGTTAGCATCTTACTTTACTTGAAAGTTTGCATGAAAGATCTACACTGTGGCAGGTAATGTCTGCCTAACATAAATCCACACTTTTCAAATCATAGAAATCAAATAGCTTAAAAAAAGGTGTTGTTTTTAAGTAAGAATCAAGACCAAGAAAGTATTCTGTTTGTAATGTTCAGGTAATGCAATGTAACCTCTGGCTAGAGGTTGAAAAGATAAACCCTTCCTATCTCCCTCAAATAAATGAAGGACAAGAGACAGCAGTGCAGTTAAAAACAGCATTTTTATTATTGAGTGAAACATGAATTGAATGAAGTATCAGGCAGAATCTTCTTTACTAGCTAACAAAGGTATATGCTAATCAAATGTGCCGAGAATGTAAACTGTAGCTCTATTAGAAACTCCCTCCGACCATACGCCAATCAGGTAAACTTCAAAATAAAGAATATAAATTAATACACACACACAACAGAAACAAAGTGAACGTGTAAAGTAAAACACAGCAAAACTCGAGAAAACAACCAAAACCAAAGCAAACCACAATACAATGCTTTAAACCATAATAATCAAATGATAATGTGAACACAAACTCAATTTAAAGTAACAATTTATCCTGACTGATAGTGCAGTCGGAGTTCCAACAACCAGAGGAAAACTCTTGAAAATTTTGGGTAGCTTTGGTAAGGGTATTCTCAACAAAAATTGTCTAAACTTAATGTTAAGTCTGTGAGCTAGGTACTGTAAGAGTGTACATTAGTAAGAGAAAATAAATAGACTGTAAACAGAAACATTATACAATAAATACAGTTCAACAATAAAATAAAATAGAAAACGGTAAGAGAAACAGTGGCTGGCACTCCAGAATTCTGCAAACACAAACACAAGGATTACAAAATAATACCAGCCCACAGTTTATAAAATATATATATATATATATATATATATATATATATATATATATATATATATATATATATATATATATATATAAACAATACCTCCAGACGGTGACAACAAACACACCCATCCTAAATAAACAAAGATTAAAAAGAATGTTAAAACAAAGAAACCATTAAGCAATAAAATGAAATCGCACAGGGTGAAGCGGTGCAGCCAACTTACCAAGCCACAGATGGAACTCCGATCAGTAAACACAGCAGACCAGGAGGAGAGGATTAAAGAAACTAAACAGCCTTTCTTGAATACAGCCAGACCTGGCGGTTTATAGGTAAAAGCAATCAGGTGATAATTAATCACTAATCTAATTAGTGAAGACTAAGCCACCTCCCTAGGGTCGTAATGTCCCACCTGCTATATTCCACCCCCCCAAAAATGCATCGATGTCCCATCGGTGAAATAAGTAAATTTACTGTCATGGCATAAATAAAATGCTAGGGTTTAGACTGTCTAAACCATGCTCCAGAAGATTAGCAACCCTCACACTCCCCACTGTACCAGTACCTCCAGGTAAGGCCGGCCTCTGAAGAATGTGCCAAGTGTGCTGTCCTGCTGTACTTCTCTTAGTCTGGCATGTAGGTTCCACTGTTTCTCTACTGGCTGCAGGCAGATTGATCAAGACAGGAGAGAATGGCAGGGGATCCTCAGCTGGATTATCCAATTCAACCAAGAAGAATGAATCCTGTTCTATTAAGTTGGAAATAGAATGGTTAGGGGTGTTTGGGCAACTCAAACCCAGATCTGGTTCATTTGGAACCAGCCCACCTTGTGTAGGGATCAAGGGACTGAACTCAACTCAGAATGATGCATTTGTCGGACCCCTCCTTCGCCCTCCACAGGCAGGATGGTGTATACAGCACCCTGATGCTTTGGTGTACGCATAACCCTATATAAAATGGGACTCCAAACATCTTGTATCTTATCGTGCCCCCTGACACTATGATTTTTAACAACCACCAATTGTCCTTCTGGTAAAAATGTGTCCTTTACCTTGTAATTATTCAATTTCCCTCACTGTGTTTCTGTACACTCCAACCACTGCTTAGTGTCTTTGTACACAGCACTCATCCTGTCTTGGTGCTCTGCAACCCAGTCTTCAATGGTTCCTGCGGTGGGCTCCACATCCTCAGTCTCTAAGAGGAAATCTACTGGCAGCTTGGCTTCATGTCCAAACATCAAAAAGTAGGGGGTTCAACCTGTTGCCTGATGGACAGAGGTGTTATAGGCGAATAACATTTGTGGAAGGTGCTTCACCCAGCAGCGTTTTTCAGAGGTAAGGGTGCGTAGTAAACATGCAACTTATGGTTGAAGCATTCACACTGCCCATTCCCCTGTGGGTGGTATAAAGTAGTATGGCTCTTCTGAATGCCATATAGCTGGCAAATTGGTTGAATCATAGCACTCTCAAAATTACATCCCTGGTCTGAATGTATTCTTCCGGGCACCCCAAATTGATAAAACCATTCATGAATCAGAACTTCAGCAACTATATTGTCACGCTGGTCTCACATAGGTATTGCCTGTGTGTACTTGGAGAATACTTACATCAGCACCAGGACAATCTCTCTGCCATCACTGGATGGCTCCAGTAGCGTAAAGTCTATAGCCAGGACTTCCAGCAGGCGGTATGCTAACAAGTTGCCCTGAAATGTACGAACCTTCGGCTGCACAGCCTTAGCAAAGGTACACTGTTCACACACTACACCACCGCTCAATTTCACCTGACATTTGGACAAATAGCATTGTCTCCGGACCAACTGTGTTGTCCGTTCCACTCTCTGGTGCCCATGGTTATCATACAAAGAAGCCAGGACCTCCTCCCATAGAACCTGTGGCAACACAAGCTGATAAAGGGGTTTACCTCCATCCAGGGTGCAGATACAGTGATACAAAACCCCCTCACATTGCTCGGTGCAATCCCACTGTCGCAGGAGCTCAGGCACATCCTTACAAAGTTGTCCCTGTTCATACTGATCCGGGCGCTGTCCTATCTGGCAAAATTTCACAAATGATCCAATCACTGGATCAGTTGCCTGCAAAGACAAAAGATCTGCCCTTTGTCTAATAGAGAATGTTGAAATGGCTTCAGGCCTTACCTCCCCCTACCATTCGTGCTGCACTCGTTGGTCTTATACGGCCATCAGTACACTGGTTCCAGGATTGGCATTTTCCAGGTATTGACAAGATGAGGCATCTGCACTGCCATTCACACGACCAAAAAAAGTCTTTCAGAACCCGACTGGCATAAGCAATCAATTTACCATCACACTCCTGAGCCAATACTGCCCCCAAGCCACAATGACTAGCATCAATTTCTAAAACAAATTGCATTGTAAAATCAGCATAGGCCAATACAGGTGAAGAAACTAACCTGGCCTTAAAAACCTGAAAAGCATCATCACAACCCTCTATTGTCTCTCCTCATATTGAGATGGAGGAATGCAGCGATACCGCTGGCAAACTGAGGCCTCTTCTAAAAGGGAAATTTCATGTTGTATCAGGTTAGTACAACCTAAATCTCCCTCATTAACTGCAAAAACAATTTCATATTTAGATAAAAGGTCTTTAACACAGTGTTCATCTACTTGGGAAAGCCCTGGCCAACTCATAGTCTGGATCTCTTTTTGCACGTCATTTACAACTTTTCCTACACTAGTAGACTTAATGTAAATCACCTGTTCATGTGCAATCACTTCTTCAGAGAATACTACACACTCCCTTGCATGGCTCACAATGTCAACTAAATGTAAGGTTCCCAACACCTCTTGTGTCCCTAGTCGTGCCTCACTAGTTCCTACATTAACCACAGGGACATAGGCCAAACCACCCACCACAGTTATTAACACTGGGGACACCAATAGGCCCCCTGGTAGACTACCCTCTTAGCAATGGCTTTCTTACTGCCACTCGACCTGTCAAACCTGCAGCTCGAAGTCTTCTCTTCATAGTTGAAACTGAGACTTGCTTACTTTGACCAGTGTTAAGCTGTGCTTGAAGCTGTTGTCCTGTGAGCCACCTATCACACAACCTGTTGACTCGCAGAAACTTGTCTTCTGATTCTGTTGTGGCTTTGGGTCTGCCAGACCTCTTCCTGTCAGAGTTTCCTTCAGTTTCCAAGTGCCTTTTGATGGTGTAGGAAACTATACTCACTGACACCTTGGCTTTCTTTGTAATTTCTCTAAAGGAAAGACCTACACTTTTAAGGGTTATAATGGTCTGTCTGTCTTCCTTTGTTAATTGCCTTTTTCTCCCCATTATGGTAGCAATATACTACTTCCTGCAGTACAATACTGTCCAAATAATGCTTAAGAGGGTGTAGTAACACAGTCTGTTCCAACACTGCTTTTTTTGTAAGTAAGCAACAAAAGTTGGGACACCTGTAGGAATTGTTAACATTAACTTTCAAGGCTTAATTTACTTCCATTGCGGCAGAACAGCTGTAAGTTGTTAACCCATTACTTGTTCCCTGTACATTATTTTTCAGTTTTTGGTAACCTAAACTTTTTTTTCTAACCTCTGGCAGTTTACTGCTTACCTTTGTACCATTTCAGGTTATTCACTGGACTTGAACTGCTTAAATTTCAACAAAAACTGGAAAAATGGGGGTGTTCTAAAACTTTTTAAGTAGTGTGTGTGTGTGTGTGTGTGTGTGTGTGTGTGTGTGTGTGTGGTGTGTGTGTGTGTGTGTGTATATATATATATATATATATATATATATATATATATATATATATATATATAATATATATGTAAAAAAAAAAAAAAAACAGGCAACCCAGTGCAATTCCAGTTACTAAAAAACAATTTTTGGACCCACTCTCCTATGGATCCAGGGCACTCCTTGCTCTGGAACAGCATGTTCAAAGTCGCATAATCGTTCCTCTCCAACCTTGCTCTTCTTTGCACTAACCAATGTTTCTCTAACAATTTAAAACAAAAACAAAATGTACCACAAAAATAAATTCCTTCAAACTGTATTCCTGATCAATAATTACACTGTTAAACTGCACAACTGTCTCAATTAATGTCAATCCTGCTTGACTACGCCATAATGTAACCTCTGGCTAGAGGCTGAAAAGATAATAAACCCTTCAGATCCACCTCAAATAAATGAAGGATAACAGAGACAGCAGTGCAGTTAAAAACAGCGATTTTATTATCGACTGAAACAAGACTTGAATGAGGTATCAGACAGAATCTTCTTTACTAGCTAACAAAGCTATGTTTATGCTCATCAATGTGCCGAGAATGTAAACTATAGCTCTATTAGAAACTTCCTCTGACCATGGGTGAAGCGGCACAGCCAACTTACCAAGCCGCAGACGGAACTCAAATCAAAAAACACAGCAGATCAGGAGGAGTGGATTAAAGAAACTAAGCAGCCTTTCCAGTATACAGCCAGACCTGGCGGTTTATAGGTAAAAGCAATCAGGTGATAATTAATCACTAATCTAATTAGTTAAGGCTAAGCCACCTCCCCCAGGGTCGTAATATCCCACCTGCTACAACAAATATGCTGATTCAACTGGGCTATTAATAAAGTATTTTAAACCATTAATTGTTTGCATGCCTCTTTGAAATGAGTAAAAATGAATCTTATGTTTGTGTTGTCTGTGTTGTGTATAGAGTTTGTTTGGTAGAAAAAGGTTTCTTCACTGCCCTTGACCTTTGCTCTGACTTGGACTTTGCTATGAAATACAGAAGGCAGCATCAGAGCAGGTAAGATAGTGTTTTGAAATAAGATTATAATGATTATTATAATTATAATCAAGACTTTTTTTTAGAAACAGTCATGAAATGTTAAATGAATACTACATCTTTTTTTTTTTTTTTTTTTTTTTAACATTCTAATTAATGAAAACAGACTCAACACATAGTATTCCAGGGCATTCCCTCATGGCAAAGAACCACGCAAACAGAGCCAGACATTAATAAACAAAAATAGCAACCCCCCCCCACACACACACACACACACATGGCACCCACTCCCTAGTCAATGGCCAACCTGTTGTAGCCCAAATATGACATAGCTGGACATTATTCTATATATTTTTTAGTGTGAATCTGCATGCCACAGTTTTAAACTATTAAAACTAGGTCAGTATGAATTAACTTTTATTAACAGGTAAAGTGTGGCTTGTGCTCAGTGGGTGGCACTTTGTTATAGGTATTTGTTATAGATATTGATATTCAGAAAATATGACTTTTAGTTTAAAATTGGTGGGGTTCAGTAGGGGCTGTGTTTGCTGTTACCTCCATCCTCCCCTTCACTACCTGTGCAACGGTGTCTCCCTCTGGGGGAGGGGGTCAAACTTGACACCCCGCCAAGGAGGTCCGGCTTTACCAGCTTCACTTCCTTGAGGGTGCTCCCGCTGGGAAAGACTGGGGCCCACGGACCAAACCCTACTTCACTCCCAACTCCACACTCCAGACCACTACACACAACCACCCCTCCAGATTTGAAATAAGTAACAACCCTCACATGAATTCACAGACATTCCCTCTGTCCTTTTATTCTCAAAAAGGTCATGCAGGCCTGGTTTTAAAATGCTGCCCTGCACTAATAAGTAGAAAAAAACATTTTAACCACTTTTTTACAAAACAAAAAAATTCTATTCAATATTCTGTGCTTTTTTATATACCTATGCACTGAATCAGTCAATGCTGTCTTATCCCTCTATTTATTAACGTTACACCTTTATTTTTGGCTGCACAGGTGCAAATTGAACAATCTATGTATACTACAGCCTCACATTGGGGTCTTTAGTCTTTATTTAGCCAAACTAACTGCTTTTACACTGTACAATAGTGTTATTGCTACTGAGGCTCACAATGGGGACAACTTTTGTTTACAGTAAAGTAAACCCCAAAACAATCTATTATGCATCAATATAATTGCCAGTACCTGGCCTTATTTCCAAAAAGAAAAATCAAATTCCCCCTATTTATAGTCTTTCACCCTGAACACGTTTATTTAGCTTGACACATTACTGAAAACAAAGAATTTACATTGTGTTATTGATAATACCAGAGTCCTTTATTATTTCAGGGCAGATGTAAACATGTTAGAGAATATTTGCATTCTCTAATGTCTGAACACGAACATGTGCAGCCTGCACATAATCTTTCCAATAAGGAATAAGGAATTTGAACAATAAATAAATACATGTATGTGGTTTTGGGCTGCAGAGTCAACACTTGAGATATATGTGTTTTTATTGTTTTTTATTTTTTTGATCCTGAATTTCCTGTAAGGTGAACTTTCTTTACCTTTCAGTTTTCACTTCTCTGATTTAAAGGCATTATATATTCAGCTGATTCTATAAAAAGGTAGCATACAAAATCCCAACCTGTTTTCAAAGATATGTCCACATTAACTAGTCCACGAAGGTCAAAAAAATGAAAACGTTATCTTTAACATTTTAATAAAAGAATGAGATGTTTGTGCTGTCAACAGAGGTTGTCAACATGATTAAATCTCAGTATTGACATTTATCATATACTGTACATAGAGTATATTCTCTACTCAGCTAAATAAAGTAGTACGTTCTGTATAATACCCCAGCTTTCAGCATTTCTTAAAGGTGGTCATGCATGTTAGGCCTTAAAGACCATAACTGTGCATCAAAGTAAGCCTGGTTCTTGTAGGGTATTCGTGACCCAGGCACTGCCTGTGTATTGGGATGCCACACCCTGTCACTGCATTACTGTTCATTTTTATTTTGGGAAGTATGAAGGCCTATTGTAATTGAAAATAATGTCTTTGAAAAAGTTTGAATATGAATGTAAGGATTGTCATTGGATAGACATTGCAGCTCCTTAAATATTATAAGTCAAAAATGAAACACATGATTTTCTTTACTGCGAAATCACTCAAGGCATGCACTACCTGATTAAAACCATTGTGATGAGTAAATGGATAAGGGGTACATGCTTTTTTATTAAAATTTTTAAACAGATAATTATTTTATTTATGTTCTTAAATGCTGTGTATGTTGATTGTTGTGTCTGTAAAATAAAAAAAACGAAAAAGAAAATGTAAAGCTCAATGTTTTGGTTCAAAACATATAGCTGCGACTACGTTCATTCATTCGTCAGCGTTTTAAAAGCAGCATTTTGTCTGCCAAACACTTTTGATGGCTCATTAACTGCCAGATATTAGTCTAAGAATGGTGTATTTTTGACCAAAATGAAATTTTGGTTACATTCATTTAACAAGCAGGAGTTCTCCTTGATCTCTGTAAGGAGCAACATGTTAAACTGGGCTTTTGATTAAGTTGATTAAAGCCAACCTGATTTTGACTTACACATTAGTGCCTTGTGATTGTTTTGTTGTTTGACAAACACCAACCACATAAGATGATTTGCATACCTGGCTTCCTAATGCAGGTGCACACAATACTCAAGCAACACAGGAAAGGCTCTTAGTCAGAGAGATATGCTTAGTTCAGGAACTGTGTTAACCAGCAACAGAAGCCACACTGTGGCTGGAGGGCATCTATTGTCTGTTTTCCTCACTCATTTGTTAGCACCAACATTTTCTGCCTCCATTCAAATATTCTTTTATTACTCTAAGGGGCTAGGTATCATTACATTTCTTTATGTTTCAACAGTCACAATCCCGTTTTTTTTTTTTCTCAAACAAAACTGAAAGAAAGGGAAATTGTGGCTTTATCCATATCCTCTTGCAGCCCTTGCACTCAAAATGTACTTAAATCAAATGTTTAAAGCAACTTCTTCCTTGGCTTTTATATTACTTTAGCTAGATGTCTCACTTACCAAGTTGAAAAGCACCAGATGGGAACTAAAAGAAAAAAGGTGCATTGTTAAAATCAACTTTTAATAATATTAATCTCAAATATATTCTATATAGTATAGGACAGGATTGGCTCTCCTAGTAAAAGCAGGTACAGCTTGGAGTGCAAATTTAGTAAAGGGATTTGAAGTTTGAAGGAATGCTGCAATGGCTATTGCACTCCTGTGGGGTTAGGGAGGAAAATTGACCTTGTATAGTTTGCTTCACTGCAATTCAGAAATCACTGCTTTCAGGACAGCAGCGAATCCTGTTGGAGATTTCTCAGGCTAAGCTTTGCTCAAGGGTTCAGCAGCTTTTTAACATAGATTGGTCAGGTTCAGCATGTGAAGAAAGACTGATTTAACAGATGGAACACAGGTTTCTCATTGGTCTTTAGTCATCATTGGTGGGAAGCTGGTTTAAGCAGAATGACAGCATTTGATCTGAGACCATATACTGTATACCAAATATGTACATCCTTACTCGAAAATGCTTGCAAGCTCTTTTTTTTTAATTTTATGATTTATTTGTTGATAGGCGATAATAATTGGTCTATTAAGTTCACTATGTTGTTGGTTGATTGTACAGAGCATTCCAATCCAAAAATATGGATCACATTATTTGATATACTGGTCACCACAGGTTTAGTATTTAGATTCTATAAATTACTAACATTTGATGACTATAAAGATATGTAGGTCCACGTAGGGATATATCTAATTTATGTCATGCTACTTGACTTGTTGAATCTATGATTGAATGACATATACAATAAAATGAAAATACAAAGCAATAGACTGATTAAAGCTACAAAGTGCATTCTTTGCATTATATCAATTAGATCTTGTGTGAGCTGTATCTCGGTTTATTTACATTTGTCATGTCAGGTGTCAGATTATTCCTTGGAAGAGCAGCTAAGTATGTAAAGGAAGATTTGCCTGGTTCAGAGAAAGAAATCCCTGAGCTTGACATCTACAATACTTGGTATTCTGAGCAACTCATTTGTCAAACAGATATGGCTATAAGAATGTTTAAACCTTTAAAAACAACATTTCACTAGATTGTATTATGGAGGTGCTTAATGAAAAAATGAAAAATGAAGTATTTAATTAGATTTTTGTATATTTTTAAACCGTTATTTAGCTAGATGATTCATTTTAGATTGAAATCTATTTTTTAAGGGAGACTTGCTTTAGTTTGTTAAAATATGTGAAAAGTTTGTTAGGCATGATGTTTTTTTTTTTGTTTTTTTTAATCAAATTATCAAATTTCTTTATACAAACTACTTTAAAGAATTTGTCATAGTGAGAAGAGATACAATAGTTACCCTTGACTGTCATGGGTCCATCACTTATAAAAACACATGCACAAAGACAGTGCTGGTTTTGAGAAATGAATAAACGGTTCATAGAGAAACTATTTGTAAAGTTGATTTATGTCAAGGCAGGTCAAGGTGGTGTAGCAAAGGGACCACTTAGGGAGCACAGCAGTGGAGTCTATAAGAGCAGTAATTAGGAAAACCCTTCTAAAATGGTACAACCTACCATTAATGTCTTTCATCTCAGAATCACAAAGTCTGTTATGATATGTAGAGAGATGAGTAATTAACCTTTTACAGACTGAACACGATTCAGCCCCTGAAGCTTGACCCTTCCAGATGTCCTCCAGAATTTCCACCTGGCTGTCCTTATCTTGGTAATATATTGCTGCTGATTTATTACAATAAATTAGACACACCACCGAAGAAAATGAAGCACCTGAACTGCAATAACTCATGGACTAGTTAAAATGTATACTTTTCCTAAGGAGTTCATTCATTTAACAGCTTGGTTTTATGATGATTATGACATTAAGGAATTACTGTATAATTGCTTGTATTATACCTGGGTATACATTGCTTTCTGTTAAAACCCTAACCCAGTCCTACTACTACACTGTTTGTGTAAAGAACAGAATTAAGAAATTAAGGAATAGAAATTAAGGAATATGTATCAAATATATATATATATATATATATATATTATATATATATATATATATATATATATATATACGGTATGCTTGCTCTCGTATGGTGTAAAGCTCTCATTCTTGTCGTAGAACCCACGTTTTAACTCATTATTTTAGACATATAAAGTATGTCAGTCTAAGCTTAAATTGTTATTAAAACTAATTCTTGCCCTCTCCAAATGTGATTGTGACTATTATTTTCCCTTGTGTTGCTGTAAATGTTGATTGATATTGCTACATTGATAAAGAAAATACATCCGACAGAAGCACCCACATAGCAAGTTCTCTCCTTGCCCCAGGGCTGTCTCATTGTGAAAAAGTAGTATATGAAAAGCAAACATAAAATCCTTTACTGTTAGAAAAATAGTGCTTTGCTTTTAGCACTGAAGGTGTGTCAAAGAAAGAAGAAGAAATAACCTTGAGTCTTTGTTTGCTGAGTAGCATTGCAGACAGTAGTCTTCGATGTGCAGACAGGAATCTCACTAAAGAGATTCCAACTGGATTGCTCTAAAAGTGTGAAATCTAGAAAGACTCCTCTAAATCACTGCTGTGTTTGGTGCAAAAGCTTTGGAAAAGTGAAACTGCAAAAATGAGTAAGATGCTATTTGATTTTGTACCTTATTAACATGCATTATTTGAATAGTAAGAATTTGTATCAAGTGCTTTTTAAAAACATTGTTTTTGCTTGCAATAAACACTATTCACTGTGGATGATAAATGTTGCCAAAATACTAAGAAGTTGTGTTTGTTGTCAGTGTAAAAATGTCTTTATGTACTGTATACTTTGAGTTTGAGGTATAATAAGGAATGTGTCTGTTGGATGTACAATATCATTCTAATGGGGACAAATATATATATATATATATATATATATATATATATATATATATATATATATATATATATAATATATATATATTATAACAATGTATTTGTGTGTTGTTATACATTGAAATGAATACTAAAAGAAAAGTTAAAAGGTAATATTTGAAATTCTAAAAACTTTTGTTTATATGCATCATACCGGGAAGTAAATAAGTACAGTTCTAAGGTAAATAGCAACTGTCAGTTTTGTTGTTTTGCTGCTTTTTTTTTTTTTTAAGTAAAAAATGACGACAGTGACCTTTCCAATATCATCTTTACTATGTGCAGGCAAAACTTCACGGCTGGGCTCTTATCCTCATATTCGCTTGTTTTCTGAATCAGCATTAAATACAGTTGCCCTTTGAGTGCGCCTGTTCAAGCATTAATAAACATGTCCTTCATGTGTACCTTCTCAGATCAGATAACTAGTTCAGAAGCCCTCTGTTCAAACGAAAACAACAATGATATTGTACAAGGCATTTTAATCAAAATAGGTATTCAAATGTACAAACTGCATACCCAGACCCCCATCACTACTTCCCAACCTTATTGACTGTTTCCTATCTTTTCTTTTTTGAAAGGATGTGTGCAAAATTCCTGCATGTAAACACATTCAAATAAAGCATCTAAACCTAATTTAGAGGTTAAACACCTATTTGAACATCAAGTAACCAGGAAAGGCTTTGCTGCCACACATTTGGTAGTAAAACTACAGATGGTTGTGGTAACAATTCAACGTGAAACTCGCACCTGAGTGATCCGTTTTATGCTAATAAGGTTCCCTGGAAAATGGCACTTTGAAGAAGCCTGATTTACTAAGATCGGCATGCAACATTATAGTTATACAACTCTTTGGAAAATATATTTGTATCAGTCCTTGCTGCCATGTTTAGAACCTACTAGTCAAAGCTGGTTTGCATTTATCATTTATTTGCTTCATGCTCAATGATTGCATTAACAAAAGTGCAACCAGTGCATGATTTGATACCACAACTCTCTGCATCCTTTTCCCTGTTGCTTTAGCTGTCAATTAAACTTTTTAAATTAAACTAATTACCTCATGTTGCTAGAAAGCCCAAACATGCATTTAGATAGTGAAGACCTAATGCGTATTGTTATTTCTGTATCTGTGGAAATGAAGTGCTCTATCATAATATGCAAGTATATATGTACCGTAATTTTTACACGTTGTATTCTTATTGTCCATGTTTTGACACAACTACATATTTAAATAAATATTATATATTACTTAATGAAATATTACAGAAATATGTGGCAATTCCATAAAACAATTCTAATAATTATTACTACTTAGTTGTATCCACAGCACAGAAGAGTGAAGATGAGTTTCCATAAATACGTTTTCTGAATTAGAAATAAAATCTGATTTAAGACATTGTGAGCAGGTCACTGCTTAATGTCAGTTCTCAGCATAACATCTATGTAACTTTCTGAGAGTTCCAGAACATTACAGCATGTGGTACACTTATAATGAATAGAATCTTTACAGCCAATAGCAAAGTACTATTCAATGGTGCACCACACACGCACACAAAAAGGAATATACCCCCTAGCTTTGTTAACACTGGCAACATTTACTAATATACCACAGTTAACACAAAGAGTAACCAGACCAGGAGTTTGGTTGTGATTTTCTAATACTGATTTACTGATAAGTTGGTCATTAAGAACGGTGAGAAGGTGAAAGTGATGATAGAATGAGAGTGTTAAGGGGAGGAGCCATGATGATAATGCAGTATCAGCAGTTTCATCGCCTGTCTTTCTGAGGCCAGGATTTTGTTTGCTACAAATAATATATTTCTTTAATCAGTCAAAATGATCTGTTATCTAGACTGCTACCGGGTGCATTTAACCATAGACACAAGATATGCACTACCATACAGATAATAGAATCCTCTGTTTGTTTTTTTTTTTTAATTTATTTTACAAAGCTGTACTTTTATGGTGTTTGAAATAAGTGGTTCTGTGTTATATTGCTCCACCTCCTCTATGACATACAATGAAAACTAGCAGAGTTGAAAGGTCATATTATTATTTTTTATGGAGCACAGCAACATTATCAAATAAAAAAATAGTTCTCCAAGAAACAGTAAAGCGGCACAATCCCATAAAAAAAGAAGCAACTTCCTCCCCAGTTTCTCCCGTTTCATAGCACTATAAAAAAAATCTCACTATTGGAGAAAAAAATATCACTTGTAATTGCTGTAGAATACTTGGCCAGTATCAAGATATTCATGTTTAATAATAATAATGAAACCCATTGCATTCACTAAGCATATCAGTTACAAATCTCAGCTTGAGAGCACATGACACATTATACACTGTACTCCATTTACTTGAGTAGAGGACACACAAATGTCGGCTTTAATTATGTCTAATTATTTTTGGTAGCAACTGCTGATTAATACAAGCTACATGAAAGTGTTCATTGCATTTGAATGTTATGTAATTATAGGCCTGTCTCCTTTATCCTGTGTGTTTACATTGCGATATTTATTTTTAGGCTTTGTTGAAACAAGGCAATTATTCATCTCAGTGTTTGATGCCTGTGTGTTTCTGCCAGGTGTTGTCCAAAAAAACAAAGTGGGGGTATGTGCATTTTATATTCAGACACAGTAAATGAGGCAAATGCACCTTTCACATCTGACTCTTTGCTGGGTGTCACATAGCAACAGAATTATACCGTCCATCATCAATTAAACATTGCAGGCAGAAAGTAGGTATGTTCTGTGTTTTTCACAAGGTGATTAAGATGCCTGTTGAAAATCAAATACATGGGAAGGGACATATTATGCCTTCATAAAGCACTGAGCACTACCCTACCTTATGGAGGCTGTGTGGTCCAGGGGTTAAAGAAATGGGCTTAAAACCAGCAGGTCCCCAGTTCAAATCATGGCTCACTCACTCTGTGAGCTTGATCAAGTTACTTAACCTCCTTGTGCTCCATCTTTCATAACTCTGCAGCTGATGGATAATTCACCCACCCTAGTCTTGTATCTTGTAAAGCGCTTTGTGATGGTGGTCCACTATGAAAGGCGCTATATAAAGATTATTATTATTATTTAATAACATTTTGTTTGTATTACACAAAGTAAATTATAACTGTATTCAAAAACTATAACAAACAAAAAATTTGGAATATGTTAATACATTTTAATTGGTTTGCATCTGTATGAGTTGATCCAATATTTTGGAATGTTACAGATGTTAAACTACTAGTATAGATACAATTTTAAGTACCACCTGTTTATTCGGACTACCACTAGATGGCAACCAGATGTTATCTTTTTGGGCCATTAATGCATCCTATCCAAACTGCAAGTTTCAAGTAATAATGAAAACTATAAGAGTTCCAAAAAGCACAGTGCTTATTGCATGATAATCACATGACACAGGGTACACATAAACACAAAAAAGTACCAGTAAAGCAAAATAGCAATTTAATCATCATGCAATCTACTGATCATGATTTTACAACTATGGTTTACAATAGCTGCACGCTATAAACTTTTCAGAGGATAAGAAACTATAGGTGAGTGGTTGTTTTTTTGTGACTGTTTAGCGTTGTGTAAATTATGTTAAATTAATTCACAGGGATAAAGTAAAATATTATGAAATATAATAAAATTATTGTTGAAAGTATCTATATATTGTTATACTAATAAATATGAATTGTCAAATTTATGTTATGTTTGGGAACTAGTATTTATGTTTATGAGTTTTCAGGATTTCCCTAAAATATTTTTGTATGTTCTATGCTATGAATAAAGTTTGCTTCTTAAAAATCTATATTGTAATATGCATCTCCAGAGCAAATGAGTAGTTATTTATTTCCTACAGACAACTTTACTGTCTAACATTATGTTTGGAGAAAGAGAGAAGAATTTAAAGCAAAGTTAGTCATGCCCTGTGTTAAACATTGTGGAGGTTGTGCGATGGTATTGGCTTGATTTTCTTCCTCAGGCACTGGCAACCTTTATATTGTAGAAGAAGCAACGAATGCTGTAAAATATCAAGACATTTTGCACTCTCATTTATTACCCAGTTCTACAAGGCTTATTGAATGTAATTTTGTATTCTAGCAAGATAATGACCCTAGGCATATTATACTGTGTTTTGGAGACTTCGAAATTATCAATATTGAAATATGTGTACGATATAGATACACAATTTTCATATAACTGCCCACCCCTAATAAATATATATATATATATATATATATATATATATATATATATATATATATATATATATATATATATATATATATATATATATATATATAAGCACGACAACAATAAACAAAAACAAAAGACAATCAACCACAATTGCCAGGGGACAGCAAGAGGGTTGCTGCAGAGTCAGCAGACATGAGGGAAGAATAGGGACGGGACTCTAATGGCAGAGAACAGTGCGAGATGTAGCGAGGCTGCGACAGAGTAGACCAGAGAGAGGGAGACGAAGGGCAGAGTGCCCGAAGGATAGAGAGGGATCGGAGGAGGCGGAGCGGAGCTGGCTCCAGTTTTGTGTGTGTGTGTGTGTGTGTGTGTGTGTGTTCTTCAACCCCCCTTACATGACCACTTTTTTGTTGCCTTCTTGAGTTCTGAATAAATATGGGTCTTGACCTGCTCTGAAATCAATTCTTGTCCCTTCGCTTGATTACATCATCTCCTAGGACTGAAAACGCTACTATATATATATATATATATATATATATATATATATATATATATATATATATATATATATATATATATATATATATATCCTTCTAATAATTATTATTTAATTATTTCCAGGAAATCATATATTATTTTGTGACAGCTCTTTTACATTCAGGACTCTGCAGTAAACTAATGGTTTCCTCAGTGACAGAATTCACACAGATGCATTGACAGGGTGGGGTTTGGAATTATTGATGTCCATATCTTTATCAAGCTCCACTTTGGATTTTCCTGATTAAGCTACTCTATCTTTGACGATAACAGCCCAGTGAGGGATATGCAATAAGATCATTGTATGGTCAGTTTTAAATCAATCGTGCCCTATCATTACAGTACAGTGGGAAATACTGTATGTGTCTGGTTGTTTGCAGCTGGTTATTTAAACCCAGACCTACATTGTTATTTGCATTTAATCATCAAAATCAATAATCAATAAACCTGTACTTTTACCTGTACTGTTGTTTACTCGTAGTATTATTGTTGTTGTTGTTGTTGTTGTTGTTGTTGTTGTTGTTTGAACACCATGTAATAGTAATCAGGAGGACACTTTGTTATTGTCTATTGCAAACACCTTTTAAGTTTGGTACATTTCTAACTGGACTGTAATTGAAATAATAATAATAATAATAATAATAATAATAATAATAATAATAATAATAATACTTTTTTGTGTGTGTGTGTTGAAAATAATATGCTGTAGGACCCTGGGAAATGTCTGAAACACCAGGCTGGATTGTGCATATAGAATTATTTTCCAAGAACAATATCCCCTACACACCCCACCATTGCCACCTTTCTGTAAAATAAAAACCTTTCTGTCTCCCTCAGCTGAAGAAGTGCATGGCCATGGTGCGTGGCTGTCTACTCACCCATGTAACCATGGAACTCCTTGATAGAAATTGTAGTCTTAGACAGCACAGCTGGTTATACTGTATTCAGTATATTGTCTGATTCTTGAAATGATACTTTTGGACCCCTATTATAATTTCATGTACATTTGATGTTCCAACTCTATAACGGTAATTCCAAAAATAAACCTGTTGGACAAGAAAGAGCCACTTTAATTAATACAAAAAACTCACTTCATAAGACAATTATACTCTCACATTAGTGGGAAAGAAAGCATTGTTTCAAATTCCTGAGCTTTTCCTCAAACACACACACACACACACACACACATATATATATATATATATATATATATATATATATATATATACATACACACACACACACACACACACACAGTGTGTGTATAGACTTATAGAAAGTCTACACCCCCTTGAACTTTTTTTCACATTTTGTTGTGTCAGTAAATATATATAATGTATATATATATATATATATATATATATATATATATATATATATATATATATATATATATATATATATATATATAGATATACGTATATAGGTTGTGCATGGTTTGCAGGAGAGCAGAATCTTTGTAAACTATGTGACTCATTTCCTTCATGTCACAGTATAGTTGAGGCTGGGGCTCTTGCCAGATTCAAGCTCACAGCGCACATCCCTCCAGACCAATTGACCAGTTTCTATCTTTTTCATCTGGAAAGCCTTATACACTGTGATTATTTATCATTCCCCTTTATGTCCACTTTATAAAAAAGAGAAATACTCAGTGAGATTCATGGGCAGGTGCAGCTTGTTTTCCATCGGTTGACCCCTATTTTTTTTGTGTGTTGGTGCTCAATTTGCAAGGAATCTCTTAACAATCCTCTGGGGGGAAAGGATCTAATAGAGTTCAGTTGAGAAAATCTTTTTGCAAGATGGTGTGGGATTCCAAAAAGGTCATGTACGATGCTCGAATAAAGGAAGTGCTGTCAGTAAGGGTTTCTTTGTAGTTGCCTTTGTTGCAGGTGTTCTGCCAGTCATTATTAAAACTGTTCTTCTATTGATGATCGGAGCCTGCGGCACATCTGTTACCTTGTAACTGAGCTATCTCTTTATCACTTAAGTAAGCGCCAGGTACTGTGAGTAAGCATAGCTCTACATGTGTGATTCAAAATGCCACCCCTCCAAAAAAAATTTAAAAAATAACCTTGAGTGCATGTGTGCTGTAAATCGTGTGCTCTTCAAAGCAGAAGGACTCTGACAGCTCCAGTCGCTAAGCATGCTGCCCATGAGCTGGGTGGGTGTCGTGCCTTCCCCACATTGCAATACTCAACTAAAAGTGAAAATTGACCTGCTGACTATCCTCTATGGAACCAGAGGGCATTCAGATTAATTTGTCACCCTGCCCTGAGCTTTTGTTTTCTTTTCTTTCAGGTTGACACTGGTGAAACAACTGTGACAAGCTGTGGTGTCTGCTACTGGATCATTTCATCATATGTGTCATAAACTTCAATTCATGAACACATACTATATTGAAACTGAAAATATATTGGAAATAAATTAGTTTGCTCTACAATGATTTTTGTTTTAATTGTTATTATTTATTTTATTTTATAACCAGTTGAAGGTCTGGGAATATTGCTGAAAGAATTTTATGTTATGTGTAGTAGAACCCTTTGTATTACGTAAAACAATACAAAAAGTATAGACAATAACACAGTGTCCTCCTAATTACTATTACATGGTGTTCAAACAACAACAACAACAACAATAATACTACGAGTAAACAACAGTACAGGTAAAAGTACAGGTTTATTGATTATTGATTTTGATGATTAAATGCAAATAACAACGTAGGTCTGGGTTTAAATAACCAGCTGCAAACAACCAGACACATACAGTATTTCCCACTGTACTGTAATGATAGGGCACGATTGATTTAAAACTTATTGCATATCCCCCACTGGGTTGTTATCGTCAAAGATACAGAAGCTTAATCAGGAAAATCCAAAGTGGAACTTGATAAAGATATGGACATCAATAATTCCAAACCCCACCCTGTCAATGCATCTGTGTGAATTCTGTCAATGAGGAAACCATTAGTTTACTGCAGAGTCCTGAATGTAAAAGAGCTGTCACAAAATAATATGTGATTTCCTGGAAATAATTAAATAATAATTATTAGAAGGAAATATATAGCTTTTTAAAAATATATATATATATAATATATATATATATATATATATATATATATATATATATATATATCTATATAGTATGTGTAAGGGGGGTTGAAGAACATTTCTTGGAATCACAATAATGAAAGTAATAACTATGTTGAGTAATGCATGTTCTTATTCCAATTTCTTTATTTAGGATTTTATCATATTAGCCAACCTTTCAGTCATCAGTTCCTGGTTTCTTTTTTCTTTTTTTATTGGACCAACATACAGAAGTAAATATATTACCCCTTTCATGGGTGCAGAATTCTTTTGCATACTGACTATGTTGTATATGTTCATACACATATGAAGCCGTTTGAACAAAGGTGGACGTTTCAAACAAGCGTGCACATCTCTCCCAGGTGCAGAGGCAGCTTGCCAAGTCTGCATTTATAAAGGTAAATTTGAAAGTCTACCCTTTTGTGTTTAGTTAAAACTGTTAGTTTTTTAAGTTCTGAGGTTGAAGACGTCACATAAGGGAGCCTGAAATGAAACAACATCCCATGACTTTCCATACTTTATCTGGTTGCAAGGCTCAAAATGTTCTGGTTCAAGTGGAAGGAATAAATCACAAAATCATACACTAGGCTTTTCAGAATCAGATAATCTGGAGCATCCAAAGAGAAAAATCTTTTAAGCCCCCATGCAGAATTTATTCAATTGTCTGAGTTTTTTAATTCTTTTTAGAAACAAAGAAATATGACATATTGGTCTACTGCAGTGTTATGTGGGCATTTCTTTCTAAAATGATTAACAGACTGTTATGTTATCAAACACAAACAAACACAAAAGCAACCCAAGGGGCTTAACTTCATATTCTGAGTTGTTCAATGGTATGTAATGCATTTCTGTTCAGTACGTTTGAAGCACCCACCCATACTTTCTCAAAATCCTGTAAGAACCTCAATGTGTTTTAAACTTGCCACACTAAATAGCCGCAGCTCTTAATGCATGATGTCAATTGCGTACCTGCCCACCTACATACACAAAGCATCTGTGAATAGTTAGAGTGACTTGATCTTTACAAAAATGTTTCTAATCTAACCAAAAACCACATTACAACCCAACATTGTCAAGGAAGAGTGACAGAACACTATAGTAAGAAATATACACATATGTTTGTATTATATGCCTTTAGCTTTTTCTTAAAAAAACAAAAACAAGCATGACCTGTTAATTTGACACAATGATGGTTCATTTGTTATGCTAGCTACTGGAAAAAGATTGAGCAATATGTGATTAGCCTCTACTGATCCCATTAGACTCAGTTTTGAGAGTTCAAACTGTTTTTGATGACCTTTAACACCTAATTGACTTGGCTTGGCAATGAGGGGTCGTGGTCCATTAATCAAACATGTCAAAGATGATTGTTGGATTAAAGCCTTTTTTTACCAAAAGATGTTTCCTTTCCATATTCTGAGTCACCAAATATGTTGCTCTTTCATGCAGATAAAAAAAAAAAAAAAACATTCTGTGTACAAGAGCAATGGGTCTTGTTTCAATAAGAGTACATAGCATCCGCAACTCAGACACAACACAGAGTATGTTTGTCTGAGAGATTCATTAAAGAGATGTATTTAATGGTAACCTTTTGTGTTATTTGGGGAGGCATGAGTGAGGGGTGCCCCCCACCCATTTCCTTCCTATCAATAACATTTTCTAAACACCTATTTAAACCCCAAGCTGTGCACTTGCTCTGGCATTTTTTGTTTTCCACCATCATCCCCTCCTTCCCCACTATGCTTTCCTCTATTCTGCCGCTCCTCCTCTGCAACGGTCTCCCTTTGGGGGTAAGTGAAGCTCACTTCCCAACCTTAGAAGCCCAGCTTCCGCTGGCTTCGTCCTCTTCCAGGATCTCAACGAGACAAGGGGGACCCCCAGCCAAATCTATCTAACTCTGTCATCTTCCCATTTTCTCACCTCTAGGCTCCCCTTGGAAGTATCGATTGCATCCTAGCCTTGGAGTCCGATCGGTTCGGTCTCACCTCAGCGAGGGCAGATCTCCGCGAGCCAAGGGTTATCCACTTACTCATCTCTGTCACAAAGCACTTCTCTCCTATTATCAATGAATTGAAGTATGTGCATCACTTTATTTGTCATATCATTTATGTACAAATATACCAAAGTTGAACTGAGCAATATAGCAATACCGGAGCTAGAAGACATATTACTTCCTCATTTTAGTGGCCTGTCAAAATTAAATTATATAGGCTTAAAGTTGCATGCTAAGCTTATACCATTTCATTTAGATAACACAAAGACAGTCAGGTCTACTTAACATACTTCAATCATTTCTACATTGTGACAACATTTTTGTGGTAAAGTGTTATCAAGGACTTGACAGATTTGTTTTGTGATCCTAATTACATTTAAAGATAAATAATTGTCTTTTAACAGTCACACTAAAGCCAGTTTTTACCATAAATATGAATCACCTGTTTACTCATTAAACTGATGTTTCAGGTATTCACTGACTTTGCATAGCTAAGCTGGCATTGAAAGGCTGACAAAGGACTTAAACTGTAATTAGTACATAGTTCCTAAATATACAATGTTCCCTACAAGTGAGCTGCACCTTTTCTTCTGTTGTTGTCATAAAGCAAAATCTCCGGCAATTTCAACTGGGCTTGCAAGCTTATAAGGTATGTGTCATAAAAACAAAGATATGCAATAACTTCTTCAACCTCTTTGTGTGCCTGCATGAACTTGCAGATTTTCACAAAGACAATTTCTAAAATCAAAAAGGGTTTTTAATATAGTTTACATATAGTCACAAACGTGCCTTCATATTTCCACAAATGGAATACTTAAATAACATGTCTTCTGTTTCCACATGAACATAGAATGTTACATAGTAAAGCACGATTCCAAACTCTGACCCTTAAGTTTAGTTCCAGCAAGTTCTAAATGTGTTCTAAATTCATTTAATGCGGTTCAATGAACTAATTTAGGCCCTTGTTGGTATAAAATATCTGGACTGTGATGCATCTTGCAGGCCAGAGTTGTGAACCACTTCAATATAGAGTCCACATGTACAATTTACAGTCAACAACACTGCCAAATCAAATGTGTGAATCATTGAATTAAAAAAATTATGCAAACACTTGATAAATTCAGCAGTTTTCAAATGGCGTAACTTCATTTTAATTCCATAAAAAAACATTAAAACACATGGCAGACTGGCTATGGAAACATGGCACATGTAACGTGGTTATGATGTATCTGCCAAATAATCTTAATTTAAAAAAATAATCCATATATTAAACTTTTTAATACCTAATTCTATTGATAGAATTGAACGTCACCATTTTTAAACTGAAAAAAACAAACAAAAAGAAAAATATTAGGAAATCCATCAGGATCCAGATGTATCTCTAGCTGACATATGGCAGGAGAGTGAGGAATTCATGCTAAACAATTTTCCCAAATACTTGGTCCACATAATTCTATTGGTGGAGATTATCGGGTACATATTTACAGCTCTTAGCTGAGAAGAAAAGTAAAATGCATCATAATAGATTAAAATTCTGGCGATGAATGAACTAACAGGGAATCCACACCAGCAGCAATGCCTGTCTGCAACTAAGAAAAGTGACTCCCCCAATTTAAATAATCTTTAAAGCCACATTATGCCACAAGAGGTAACAGAATATATTACAATAAAAAAGGTGTTTAAAGCGGATCCCCAGGAATTATTATGCAACATGCATAATAAAATGCAAAACTCAGGGAACAAATGCTACAATTAGGGTCATAGGGTGAAAATTCAATTGTAAAAAAAAATCCTATAAAAACTTTCAGGTTCAAAATGTTGAGTGCTGCAAAGAAGGTTTGGAAAGCTCAGTATTCCCCACACAGCCATAAAGAGCAGGATCCAAGTGCTTCAGTAGGAAAACACAAACACTGACTCTCAGGAGAGGTTTCATCACACTTTCAGTAAAATAACCTGTCAATGAAACTTCAGGCTTGTATCAGATGACCCTCAGTAGACCACCAATTCTGGCCCTGATTAATTTTCTGGATACGCTACACATACTGAGAAGCAAAATGAGACATAAGGATGGGGACATATGATGAAAGTAAGACAAGGCACAGGGGTTAATTTTGTTCTGTGTCTTAATAATATGCATATGTATGTACTGTGTAGTATATGTGTAAATGAAAATTCCCCAATCAAAGTTAACTGATGTGTAGTATGGAAAAAGCAGAGTAGAGTGGATTTTAGCATATTGAAAACATTAGAGCATAGGTAATTATGGAAATAAACACTTTCGTGAACAATACTGTTTTAATCCATTCTTGCCCAAGCTCTACAATGTAAACTATGGAAAATACATACCTAATGCATACATTGCATGTTCATACTATAACTGTGCACTTCTTGGAGACATTCATGAGTTACCATAGTGAAGATGGCGGTAAATAACAAACTGAATCCCTAAAGAGAATATCTGCGTTTTTTAAAAGTGTAAATAAATAAACATGGTTCCCCATTTATTTATTTTCTCTAATTGGAGGCTGGCAGGGGTTCTGAAAGATGCCTTGACAGACTATACCTAATGATTCACTGATCTAACTCTGCTCGCTATTTGTATATTTATTCTGTTAGGCTCACCTGCAGTCTTTTGTTGTCTTTTCAGTAACCTTCACCAGATGACTTCCACCATGTGTCATTTCCGTATACTCATATGGCAGGGTCCCGGCCTGGATTTCTGAGTCATGACTGTCCAACAAGTTCCACTCCCTATCCTTTTTCCTCGTTTGAGTTTCAAGGTGGTCAAAGGCAGTTTTTGAATAAGGCCAAAGACAGCATTTTTGTTTTTCCTATATATGTATATTATATATATTATATATATATATATATATATATATATATATTATATATATCTATATATATATATAATATATATATATATGTATACAGCATTAGAAGTGTATACAGCATTATAACAGGGCATATTTGATTTTTTTCTTCCTTTCCCTGAGGGAGAATAATATAAAGCTGTGGTGTTACAGTGATGTTTCTAGTAAAGTGTTTGTGTCAGTCTGTCTGCATGTTTTCACTGGTTTTTCTATAAGGATTAAGCTATCAAAAAGCTGGGCCATTGAATGGCATATGTAAATAAGCTAAGTACTAGGTGTCAAAGAGATAAAAAAAAGTAATAAGAAAATTATAGATACTTTTGCCAACCAATACATTAAAAAGCTGTGTTGTTTTGTGCTGCACAAACATCTTTATTTGTGTGTGCGACTTTTGCAAGGCACATGCTAACCATGTTGGACATTAATATCCTAATAAATCAAGTGTATGAACTTTAGGGAGTTGTGCAAGTTTACATCAATGGTGTCATTTTCATGGCTTTGGAATTTTTAAGCAGTATCCGCTAGTCTACAAAAATGATCCGCCAGGGGAGAAGGAATAATAGTTATACATAATAAATAATGCAATAGCCATAGCCCTTTGAGAAAACCAATGGTAAAGGTGACACATGGATTGAATGAAATGCAATGTCTTAGAGATGCCTGTTGCAGAAAAAAAAAGATGTCTGGCACTAAAACATCCTGTCCATTAAATATACTGCAGTAACTGGGGAAAACTGACTGAAGAATAGCGAAATATATTACATCTATCAGATAGCTTCCAGTATCTCTGAGCTCATCTTTAATACCTATACAAATGTTTTCTGAGGAATCTTTAGTAACTTAATGGAAATCTGTCTCCCAACAGCCTAATCTTGCGCTTTGGCAAACTAGAAACTATGTTGTTCCTCAACAGTATTACTTAAAGAGCTATTAGCTTCAAAAGACATTTAACTTTTTGTAAAACTTTCCCTTACCTTTTTATGATATTTACCAGCATTCTGTCTAGTTCTTAGTTCTGTTTGTTGGATATTGACATGTTTTTCATGCAACCTGGGACAGTGCTATGAACTGTTTTCAAAAGTGAATCTTAATGGCTGCTGGTAGTGTCTCTTTAGATCAAAAGTGTGGCTTCAGCAAATTTTAATGAGGGTTCAGTTGAGTTTTACAATCAAAGTCCCTGCCCAGGCTGCATTGTACTTCAATCAGATAGCGGTACAGTATAACTGACTTACTCTGATTTTTAATTTTAAACACATCTCTTAGGGATTGAGGGATTCTACAGTTCGGTAACCATGGATATTCACCTGGTAAATTAGGAGTTCTGGCACATTTGATAAGTTGCTGGGTTATCAAAATAGTCCAAAAGAACTTTCCCTGGTCACAGGAAAGATAAATACAAATAAAAATAAATATTTGATCATCGACACTCTGAACTACTCAGAACGATTGCAAATATAATTAGAACTGCCAGGCAGTTTTAAGGTTTCCAAGCCCCAATACCAGTACCAAACACTTAAGCAATTACTGGAAGAAGCGGGTTTAGTTAAAAAAAAATGCATCAAACAGCCATTTTGGTTTCAGTAAAATTGCTACAGTGTCAAGGATGATGCTTGTGAAGTTTGGAGTTAGTCAAGTAAATTGTTTGTCAACTGATGCAGGTTTAAATTTCAAATGTAAACTTATAACTGGCGGCCATCTTGTTATATAAAACATCACCATTTTCACATATTTGTATCCCATTGTTAGAGGGACGATAACTACCAAGTTTGGAGTTTGTTCGTCAAACGGTGTTCAAATACTAGCAGTTTGCTGTTAAGGGCGCGTTTCGTTAAAGTTTGTGGCAGCCATTTCGACATTAAAATTTATCTCAGAAACTTCTGCTTCATTAACTTGATGCGGGTTTGGATGCTGATGATATATGCCAAATGTCAGATCAATCGCTTCACCGGTTCCCAAAAGAAGATTTCGAAAGGTTTTATCGAAAAATGCATCAAAGCGCCAATTGCAAGGACGCAGCAGCAAAATTTTTTCAGCATCTGACAGCCAATGTATCCAGCTTATTACCTGCCAAGTCAGAATCTGATCAGTCACACAGCTTTGAAGCAGCAGCAGTTTAAAGTTTTGGAAAGAAAATAATAATAATAATAATAATAATAATAATAATAATAATAATAATAATAATAATAATAATAATAATAATAATAATAAACTTTAACAATAACAATAGGCAATTGGCTGGGAAGCCTAATAACAATTAATTTTCATACCCTGTACTCTAATCTGTCGAGGTATGTATTCTGTTTATGTTATTGTGAGTGTTATTAAATATGACAGTAAACACACCAAGTTGACTTTGCAGCAGTTATGTGTAGTTGCAAATAAATTATTGTTTATATTAATTTAAATGTATGGTGTAAATGACAGATACTTGCAATGCTACAGAGTTGCATACAAGTTGCTTGCATTCATCTTTGAACATCTGGCCCTTATTTTTTTTTAAATTCTGTTGCACAATGTTGATAGATTTTTCCATATTCATATTAAGGGTTACCATTTTAACATTCCACAAATTGAACATGTTTTCTGATCCCAATATGCTTATGGTTGAGGATATCTTTTGTATTTTGGAGCACACATCATTCTTTGCCAGATTGTTATTTTTAATACAGAAGACACATGGAAAATGATCTCCACAGCTGCTTCACATCATATCTATCTATCTATCTATCTATCTATCTATCTATCTATCTATCTATCTATCTATCTATCTAAAAAAACAAAAATATGTGGGATAAAACATAACCAACAACCCACAAAAAAAAATTGGAAACTGTATTGGAATTTATATTTAGCCCTCTGATTGTGTGAGTCCTATAATTGCATCTTACATCAATACAAGGAACTGTGAAAAAACACAGACAGGATACAAAGATGGCAGTGACCACAGAAATCAAGGTTAACCCTTATCAAGCAGATGTCCAGCAGGAGTCACAGCGATGAAGTAAAGCAAAGCAAGCCTATTTTTACTCCCTTGTTTGTGTGCATACTGCTGTGCTGCCTGTGGCCCCCCCAAGCAAAAATAGACACCTGTGACTCCCATCCTCGCACGATTCCATAACGTGCTGTGTCCACAAAATCATTTGCTGTATAGACTTTTAGGCTCTGCTAGAAAAGATGTTGGATTCAAGGAGAGCTTGTAAACTCCACTGAAATGTGGTGATTGATTTAAAAGTTTGACCTTTAAATCAAGCAACACCTTAATAAAACCATATCATGGACTAGTTATATTTTTTCAGCTTGAAATCCGCCAATCTTTTATCTTTCACATGAGGATTAACATTCCTTTTGTTTGTCATAATGATAAATTACCCAACAAGTGGCTCCAAACTGAGAATTAATGTGATGCCTAGCATCATTGTTCTTGTGAAATTGGGCAAACCGAAATATTTCTTACTTGTGTGATATTAATTTGCCAGTTCAGCAAGCTTAAACTCACAAAGCAAGTGCACAGTTTGCTGCTGGTACCTTTACAGATGTAAAGATAATGCTGCCTCTGCCTGCACAGGTGCTTCTCTGCACAGGGTGAGAAAAGAAAGAAAAGTTTACACTGTCAAGCCTTTTCCATTAATCATCTTTCTCTGACATGTCGATTAGTTGCATTTTACTCTGTTAACAAGTTATCACAAGAAAAACTGTGAGGCTTTGTTTACTCGTGACGGCATAAGCACAGGTCCTAATATCCCATGGCAATGTTTTATTTTTGATATTTGCTTTCTTTTCACTGGTGTTGACAGGTACTCATTCACTGTAACTCTGCCTACATTGTTCCCAATTCGAAAAGTTCTGCATCTATCAAACTTTGGATATGTTTTTTTTTCCTTTTTTGTACTTTTCGTTCTGGTCACCTGTAGTGGAGAATGACAAACAGTTTGTGCTGGAAATGTGTTCCCTTTAAAAAAAAAAAATGTTACATTATGCAACAGGATATTCTTTCATGCCATTGTTTGATTTATTATTGACATGGTCTCTGTTTAACAGTTCTAATCACCATTAATAGTAGCGACCCAGGAGTTCACAATACCAAGTGGTAATCTTCGTGCTTCTTGGACTTATTAATAAAACATATTGGTTATCCAATAGCACCCTCATTGACCGTATATCTTATACCCATCTGTTTTCCTGTGCGGCTCGGTCAGTCTAGGGTCAGTACTGTATTCTGTAAGGGCTTAAACAGATTCTTAGACATAGTTATTATTTGCATTGTAATGCTTATCAATTTCTAAGGTTATTTTAATGTATTGTATTAGTAATAACCCCCTATAAACTGTGGTCATCGAGTATTGTAAACTCTGACTGAAAATTAAACCTTCAGAACTACTATCTGAAGGTCCCTAACCAGTAACCAGGTGGCTCCATGTTCACTAGGACAGTTTGACAGTGTATATTTTATATCCTTTACATTAAGAGATTCAGGACTACAAATACCAGAATGCATTGCAATGGGAGATATTTATTTGTATTATTATTATTATTATTATTATTATTATTTATTTATTATTTATTTATTTATTTATTTATTTTATTTTTTTATTCACTGCTGTTGAAAAGTCATTAAACCTGCTGAGGTAATCAAAAGCATGACCAGTGTTTTCTGTTCATTGTGAATGACCAATAATATATGTGCCCCTGTTCAAAATTAGCAATTTTAAAGACACCGCTTTACTGCAGCACATGTACTGTTCTAAAGGGACTGAAGATTAATGGATGCCCTTTCCTCCTGCTGTCTTGTTAATGTTACCAAGCTGTTATACTGTGGAGAAGAGAGCTGATGTCTGACCACTAGGGGGCATACCAAACCCAGACGATATCCTCTCTTGCCCGTGGGAGTGGAATGCCCAAGTCAGCACTGCCTGTGGGTCCCAAACCAAAATTAACAAGAGGGGTGCAACCAAATCTGAACCTGCAAGCTCACAGATTCTCACCTACCTGCCATAGAGCAGTGCCTTTACTAGGTGAGCCATTGGGGACAATACAATAAAGGTTAGACAGGAGACTAGACCATCAGTTTGGCCTGCATTGGACCAAGGTAAATAAGAATACATTATTCCATTGCAACAAATATTCCCCTCAGGCTTTTTTTAATCATGCAATACATGCCTGTGACTAATGTTGGAATCTAGTAAGAAGTCAGCTCTGGTTTCATGTGGTATTATTCTAATAAAGTGCAATGCTAACACCAAAGCCAGTGATGAAAGAGTGAGAAGAATTAGTTTGGCTTTTCACATCTTCTCTTATCTTTCACTTTTGGTTTTGTGGTGGTGATAATGAAGAGTGTCAAAGAAGCATTTAACAAGCCAGTTCACTCCACTGCAAGAGATAAGCTAATGTTTCAGCAACAGTATCACTACAGAAGCGTTCTGTCTTGTTCTTGTTGTGTGTAAAGTACTTTTTTGTTAATGAAAGAGACTATTTTTCTTGAATTAAAGCCAAGTAAGACAAAAGCAATCCAAAAAGGTTCTTCTGGTATGAACTGAAAATCAAGTGAATAAAACCATTGTTAAAGTGGTTTAAAGTTGCTTAAGCCTTTATTTTCACACAATGGGTCATATTTTCAAAACCTCACCTTCAGTCTTGATTAAAAAGAACAACAAAAAACAAAAAACAAATACCAGTGCAGTTGGGCCATGTCCTTCCTTGCTGACATGCATCACACATTGATTCGTTCCGAATACTTTAAACCCACTACAACTACTGAGTGGCAGCAAATTCCTACATTTCTATTAGAGGCTTGTAACAGCTTGCAAGATTTAAAATGAGGTTACACGAAATGGAGGATTGTTCTTGCTGGCGAGATTTAGAGCTATATTCCAGTTCGATAGGAAGTATTTACACTCTTGTGGAATTTAAAACAGAATTGCAAATTGTGGTAAATGTAAAAAATGCTTAACACACAAAAACCACAATAGCAAAAATTATTGTGTTTTTCAATTACTAAGAAGCCAAGTATCTCTGAAATTCATAAGCTAAGACACAGAGCCATAGCTAGGCATTTTAGCTCCTAGTGCAAGCAATCATAGTTGTTGCCCCGCTCACCGGCCCTAGTTACGGCTCTGCCAAAATATTTCACTCTGTTGCAATATGAACGAATCATGGTATGACTTGGGCAGTTAAAACATTGTTAATGAAATGTCGCCATTACAGATCATTTGCACATTAATGGAAGGAAACTTTTTCCTATTTCAACATATCAGTTCTATATTAGTTTGGTCAGAAGGCGACATGAGTGCAGTCAATAGCACCAAGAGTTTTTGGCATGCCAGCTACAGTACCTGAAAAAAAATATTTGTTGCTGATCTTCTTCTGTGGTTGGGAAATAAATTAAATCTGAGGCTGGTTTCAAAAAAGTTTCAGTAGCTTCAGTTATTATTTTGGAAACTGATGACTGTAATAAACCTTGTTGATCACTATTGAATACCTGTGTCAAAGCTGGTGCCATAGAAATGTTTAAAATTTCAAACCAGTATTGCCTGACTTCTGTAAGTGTCAGAACTGAGTTTAAGAAGCTCCCAACGGTCAACAATTGTTTCTTGCCAAACGGGTACCCTCGTATAGCACATTCTACATAAATGTACAGCTATGGCCAAAAGGTTTGCATCACCCTCTAGAATTAATTTAATATTACTAAAAGTTGAATGAAATCTGATGAATAACGTTGAATTAACATATTGAATTACATACCGCTTTGTTATTTTCCATTTACTTAACGAAAAACGTACACAAATTGAAAAATGTGATATCTCGAAATCTAAAACGAAATACTGTACTACTATTATGGCTTCTGATAAACTTGTGCAATATCATTTTGTAGTTTCTTGATTAAACAAAATATCAAAATTATCTTCATATTGTTTTTTTTTTTATTTTTATTATGTCTCAATCCAAAAATTGTAGATGATGTAAAACATTTGGCCATAGCTGTAGCTCTAGCCCAGGACTATTTTTAATAACTATTTTTAATAACTGAAAATGATCTTTATATATTCCTGTGAACAAGAGAGAAGGAATCTGACCTGTAGATCTACCGGTGCCAAGTAAGGTTGGTGGTACGCCTTCACAGAGATGAGCCGACTCGATGGTAGGACAGAACTGGAAGTCAGTCATCTTGATGGAAGGGCGTAGCTGTAAGACTGCTGAACAGCTCTATTGTGATCAGCTGTGTTATGCTGGGTGGTTGGACAAAGCGTGGCGCCGTGTTGATCACGGGGAGGGGTGTAGCAGTACAAAGGGGATGCAGCTACGCAGTAGGGCCCCTAACGCTGATACACTGAACAATCCAGAGCGTTGCTTTTTTTGTTATTGTTTTGTATTAGCAGACAATCACGGATTCGGGAGCTGAAGCTACAGAGCCAGCACTACCACCTGGAGCACCTCCACTGCCACAGTACCACAGCCAGCTCCAGGACTGAGAGCACCTGCACTTGCGCACCTGGGACTGTGATTACTGTTTATTGTTTGGGATGCTTTTTGTTTGGGGCTGCAAGCCCAGCGTTTAATCCCTGATACCATTGCTGGTTGAGGGGATCATTTATTAATAAAAATGCAGTTGCTGTAAATATACCTTCATTGTGAATATTCAATCAGTCACATATTGACAATTCCATATATATTTAAGGAGATGGTGTACATTTGCACAGATCAGTTATGTGTTAATAGTCTTTAACAATTTTTGAAAAGTATTGTGTAGTTACTAGAAAGAGGAAAATTACTAGAGAAACCTAATTGAAAGTAAAAATACTTTACGTAATCACTTCTAACGCAGCACACATTTACACAGAAAATCATTAAATCTGCTGAGGTAATCAAAAGCATGACCAGTCACAAAACCTGCATCTTACTCTCTTTCGAAAACAGAAGCATTGTTTAAAATTACTCAAAAATGCACTTACTCAGCAGTCAATGCAGTGTGATATGCTGCCGTTATGAATTCTGTCCCGGCAGTGAGATGAGATGAGCTTAAAAGCTCCATAACCACAAATGCAGACAAGGCTGCATCTTTTGCGTTGTGGTTGAGGAGCTCACTTGCGGTGTGCAGGGCTGCCGGTTCACACCCAGCATCTCCCTTGTTATACGAGCGCCATTTGGTTCCTTTGAAAATATCAGATTTAGTTTCTTATTATTTTACCTTATAATTATGATTGTGCAAGATTCTCAAGGCTATATACTACAAATTGTCATCAGCAGGTTTTAGTGTTGTTTGGATTGCTTTGTGAAAGTAAAAATGCATCTAATGAACTAAATAACTTAAATGTTTAATTAAGGGTTTTGCAAGTAGTCTTAGTTTGTGTCATATATTTTTGATAATTATAATTTGAGTTTGTCCTTTCAGATTATAATTTGAACTAATAATAATGTGGAGTAAAAAACTTTGAGAATATGTCCTTTTTTTAAAAAAAAAGTGTGAAGAATTAACCCCATCTTCCATTATATTTTAGTATTTAAAGCTACTATATACTTCTGCAGAATTCAAAGGGCAGCAGGAAATAAAGCAAAGCGGTTCAGGCAGGTAATTCACTTGTAACCTTAGATCAAATCAAACATAACTGAGGTGCTTCCAATGTCAGAAAAAAAATTCAGACAAATAGCGACTATCACTTATTTTTCAATAAACAATACGTCCAATGATCATCGAGGAAGGGATTTATATCTTACCTCAATCCATTACATTCCTGCTGTGCATCAGAGTTTGTCTCCTCATCCCCAGCTTCCAACTGCATTTTGGCTTTGTTGAATGAGGAGGGAAGCTATCCTGACTCTTGCCTGGCCTTCCCAGCAATCAGCCTCTCCACTTATCTGCAAGCTAATTTATGGGCAGGGGTACTTTCAAAGGTAAGCTGAAAGGCCAAAGACTGTATTGTACAAATATGTATAAAGTTGTAATGTTTTCTAGTCTAAGCGTTAAAAGATAATGTATAGCATGAGATTCCTGACTGACTAGACATGAATAGTATATTGTCAGTTTGATTTCAACCAGACACCCCAGAACCTCTATATCTATCTATCTATCTATCTATCTATCTATATATATATATATATATATACACACACACACACACACACACACACAATGCCTATATAAACGCTACACCCCATTTCAAAATTTTCACCTTTTTGTTGTCTAAAATGCTAAAAAATATATTATATATATATATATATATATATATATATATATATATATATATATATATATATATATATATATATATATATATATATATTTTTTCATTTATCTACACATCCTACCCCACAACTTCCAAGTGAAAAAAATATTCTAGAAATTTGTAGAAAATTAATTAAAAATAAGAACTGAAATATCTTGGTTGGATAAGTGTCCACCCCCCTTGTAATAGCAATCCTAAATTAGCTCAGGTGTAACTAATCGCCTTCAAAATCACACACCAAGTTAAGTGGCCTCCACCTGTGTTAAATTGTAGTGATTCAGATGATTTCAGGATAAATTCAGCAGTTCCTGTAGGTTCCTTCTGCTGGGTAATGCATTTCAAAGCAAAGACTCAACCATGAGCACCAAGGGACTTTCAAAAGAACTCTGGGACAAAGTTGTTGAAAGGCACACATCAGGGGATGGGTATAAAAAAATATCAAAGGCCTTGAGTATCCCTTGGAGCATGGTCAAGACGATTATTAAGAAGTGAAAGGTGTATGGCACCACCAATACCCTGCCTAGATCAGTCCATTCCTCCAAACTGGATGACTGAGTAAGAAGGAAACTGATCAGAGAGGCTACCAAGAGGCCAATGGCAACTTTGCAAAAGCTACAGGCTTTTATGGCCAACACTAGTCAAAGTGTGCATGTGACAACAATATCCCAAGCACTCCACAAATCTGGCCTGTATGGTAGGGTGGCAAGAAGGAAGCCATTACTCAAGTATGCCCACCTTGAATCCAGTTTTAAGTATGCAAAAAAACACTCAAGAGATTCTGTAGCTATGTGGCAAAAAGTTTTGTGGTCTGACGAAAGTAAAATGGAACTTTTTGGTCTAAATGCAAAGCGTTATGTTTGGTGCAAACCCAACAAGGTGCATCACCCAAAGAACAAAATCCTTACTGTGAAGCATGGTGGTGGCAGCATCATTTTATGGGGATGTTTCTCATCGGCAGGGACTGGGGCACTTGTCAGGATAGAAGGGAAAATGAATGGAGCAAAGTACAGAGAAGTCCTTGAGGAAAACCTGCTGCAC
Organism: Polyodon spathula; assembly: GCF_017654505.1. Classification (NCBI taxonomy): domain Eukaryota; kingdom Metazoa; phylum Chordata; class Actinopteri; order Acipenseriformes; family Polyodontidae; genus Polyodon; species Polyodon spathula. The sequence goes on from NC_054535.1 coordinate 73,379,139, forward strand.
TCTGCAAGAAAGCTGAAACTGGGACAGAAGTTCATTATTCAGCATGACAATGACTCAAAGAGCACAGCCAGAGCTACACTGGAGTGGCTAAGGAACAAAAAGGTAAATGTCTTCGAGTGGCCCAGTCAGAGCCCCGACCTAAGTCCAATCAAAATTTGTGGCATGACTTGAAGATTGCTGTCCATCAAAGCTTCCCAAGAAACTTGACATAGCTTGAACAGTTTTGTAAAGAAGAATGGCCAAATATTGCCCAATCTAGGTGTGCAAAGTTGGTAGAGACCTATCCCAACAGACTCACAACTGCAATTGCTGCCAAAGGTGCTTCCATCAAGTATTAACTCAGACTTATCCAATTATGATCTTTCAATTTTGTGTTTTTAATATATAATTTTTTTCTCAATAAAAACTTTTTTCCCCTTAACAGTGTGGAGTATGGTGTGTAGATTAGTGGGAAAAAATCCTCATTTAAATGCATGAAACTGACACAAAAAAATGTGAAAAAAGTTCAAGGGGGTGTAGACTTTCTATAAGCACTATATATATATATATATACCAATATATACATTTTAACAATAGATTTCAAAACACTCCTAATGTCACAATGAATAAAAATATGTTTGTTTGTTTTTATTGGAAAATAACTAATTTCATAAGGTCATCTTTGATCAGTAAACATTTTCTGATTCCCAGATGTGAGAGAGGGGATCAACTAGTAAAGAAATAAAACCTGAGACTTAAATGAAATCTCTTTCTAAGGGTGCTAATCTCCCCTGTGCTTTCCCTTGTTGAGTGCTACATGAAATCCTAAAACACTTGATAGGACACTGGGAACAAACGTGAAAGTGTTGCTCCCTTGAGTCAACACTTGGAAATGAAATGCCTCATGATGTTTTCTTAAGGCACAGTCTACTGACAGACAGGATTATTGGGAACTAGGAAAGAGTACCAAGTTTCTGTTTTCAATTCATACTTAGAAAGGGATTTGGATATTTTCTTGCATTTCTGTTTGTCTAGGCTCAGATAGAATGGGGCCATTGTGGGTAATTTGAAACCTTTTGCCTTTTCAAAAGTATACATCACTAAACATAAGTCTTTTTTAAATCAATTTATATGTCTGTTTTTTCTAATTGTAAGAATATGTTCCTTTAAATGGGAATTTGAGAAATGTACTGGTTCAATTTGTGAAAAAAAAACAAAAGTATTGTAAATATAAACCTAAAATCAAAACTGCGGTTATACGAGTACTTTCATGATACTCTGTGTATAACTACACATGAGGAAAGCTCAGCTTTGTCAGTGATACATTCCAATATATTTGATCTTGGTCAAATCATACAAAATGTATAGATTTAACTTACCTTTTGATTTGCATGGTAGATTTGGTTATACTAAACCTGTCATTTTACTAAGGAATTATTCCAATTTCTTGAAAACTAAAATATCAAAAAATCACATACCTGAATACATGCATAAAAGTGGGGTTACCTACAGTACCTCTGAAGTCCGATGATGTACACTGGCATATTCAGTTTCAGAATAACTATTAAAGAAACAAGTTGATGCACTGATACTGACAGCAAGGGTTGTTTTAGGAAGTGTTGCTCCCTGCTGTTTGTCTCAGCTTCACTTTTGTTTTTGCTGTACTTTTACTCTTACCAGCTCACACACAATACAGTACAGTATATAGCTTCTCTGACGTGACTGAAGTGATAAGAATCTAAGGTGTCTGTTTCCCCTGTCTCCACAGGGGGCAACTGCTCCGTTTTACCACACGAAAAAGACATATGCCTTGGCTTGCTATGCCACAATGCACATTATTTGTGTTTTTAACTTTGAGGTTGGAGTTGTTGCCTGGGAAACTGTAATAAAACTAATCAATCTGCATGATGTAATTTTCTCAATTGTAACAAAATGAAGCTTTCTTTTTACCATTTTTGTTATAATGTACCACATGCATGTACAAAGCGGACGGAAAATGAAGCAAGCATTAATGAGGGCTTCCCACTCAAAACTTCTACATATAAATAGGCAACACCACCCTGTGTTTACAAGTTCAATACGGCCTACGTAGTTAATATTTGATGTCAAATACACAAAACTGTTAGAAAAAAAAATCAAGCTTATTTCATCAATGTTGTGGCATAAACATCAAGACTCAGATTAGTGTTCCTCTTTTGATAGCTCACATTTATAAGGTTATTGTTCTATATTCAATAAATACACAAAGTTCCCAGTTTCACAATATAAATATTTATTAAACGTATCCCAGGTGATGTATATTACTGGTTTTCTTTTCTTTTGGCTCCAACAACAAACATGGTTCCTGCTCTGGGTACAGTTCAAAGAGAAAGGTACAAACTGTTTTTTTTTTTTTTCTTGACAAAAAAATATTGTTGTTGGGGGCAACACAAATGGAAGAGTTTGCATTTCTACAGCGTAGGGGTACAGTAAACCTTCACAAGCAACAGAATTATATTTCTACTGTAAATATAGTACGCACAACTGGATGTGAGCCAACAACAGGTAAGATCATCGTTTATGAAGATATTTTCATCAAGCTTTATTTAATTAGAAATTAACTTATCTTAATTTATTAAGACCAAAAACCTATGATCCATATAAAATATACAGCACATCCATGTCTTACAATAGCTAAGGGTCACAACATTGTTGGTTCACAGGTTATATTATACACAAAACGTTTCTGGAAAGTTGTAATGTGTATGTGCTAATGTGCTGTTGCGCTCATCCCAATATGGCTGAACATCAGTGGTTACTTGCTCAGTGATGTGAAGAGTTGGCAGTTTCTCAGGGCAGGGTTCTGAGAAAACCGTGGTCTCTCTTTGAATTGCATTTTTGTGTCACAAATACCTATTTATAGATTATGGATATAGATTTGGGTAAATAACGGAATGTTTTTTCTGACTCGTTTGGTTGATTTGTTATGATAAGTTGATCTGTTCAAAGTATGAATTTGCAATTATACAACTCAATTTCATATAACAACCTTCTGGGAATCTTGCCCTTTCAGTGTTATCAAACTTCTGTCAGTAGATCTGGGTCTCTCTAGTGCATTTCAGTCTGCAGTCTTTTTTAAATTTTGAATAATTTATATAACGGCACTTTTTAGATCCATTTAGTGCAACCTTCGTTTCTTCAAACCCTATAAAAAGAAGTCTCTATTAACACATATATTTCCTTACACCAACAAAAGATTATCTCATTGAGATATTGGTCTACATTTTCAACATCAAATGTTGAATGGCATGCAAAAATAGTATGAACGAGAGAAAACACATATTGCAAAGAGCTGCCAAGGGAAATGAAAATATCTGGACTAAAAAGCATACATGTTTAGAATTAGAAAAGCAGTTACTACTGGCTGAATACCTTTGTTTTTCTGTTTGAAATGGTGTTAATGTTTTCTTTTTTTGTTTTGTTTTGCACAACCTATTTAATTTACCTACAAATCATCCTTGTAGTGACGTGAGCACAATCTAGTCTACACCCAAAATAAACATTTAGTGACAAAGAGCTTTGTAAAAAGGTAATGTTTATAAAACAGTACCAGTAATGATCTTTAAACAGATAAGAGATCTTTCCATTGACCTAAAAAGCTGCCATAGGGAATACCCCTGCTGTGGAAGCTAACACACCAAAATATTACATTAGGGGCACGAACCCAAAGCTACGGCCAGTTTGATCACTTATGGTGTCAGAACCCTGGAATGCCCCTGTTGACCCAGATAATAAAATAGATCATGGGTCCAGAGTGGAAGGAACTGCTGGAACAAATAAAAAGAAATACAGCTATTCAAGAAGAACATAATAGGAAATGAAGACAGGAGCAGGGTCTGCCAGACCCAGAACTAACAGAGCTGGACTTGCTCTTCCAAAGATGGGAGCTGGCAACACAGGCCCCTCAGTCTCCAGCAGTAGAGGAAAAGGAGTTGCCTTTGCTGCCACCGCCTGGAGAAGAGGAGCTGGAGCTGCCACTGCCTCCATCAACTGTAGAAGAGGAGGAGGAGCTGCCTCTGCATACACCACTACTGGTTACCAATAAGGGAGAGGAGGTAAGATGCATACCTCCACCACAGCCCGACCGCCAGCCCCACAAACCAATCATGCACTGTTGAACGCGGTCCTTTTTCCGGGTCATCGGCCCCCTGGGTGGAATGCCTGGACCTACCTCCTCTTACCCTAGCTCCGAGGTTACCGGAGTGCCAGGCACAGTTGTTTGCCTGGTCCCTCATTCTGCTCCTCCTAAAGGCACAGACATCACTACGTGGGAGTCAGATGTCGCACACCTCTGCCTGCTATTCCTTGCTCCTGGTCACCTGCCTGCATTACGGTCACCCTGGGCAAGCCACCTGGATCCCTCCTCGCTGGTTCGCGGTCCCTTCAAGGTAGCGTGGGAGGGACCAACCCATCCTCAAGCTTGCCCGCAGGAAGGGGCGAAAATTAAAATTTATGGACTTGAGGGTGGGTGATTGTGTTTTAGGGGGTGGGTAGCCTTGGTATGGCCTGTTTCTTGAAAACACAAGGGGGGATATGTAACGGATGTAGCAGGACAGGGGAACTGCAATCTAAAAATGTTTGATTTATGGCAGGGACAGGGTTAAAAAGCCTCCCTGCCAAGCTAATTGTTTAATTTAATTACTTTATCGTTAATTGTTAATTATCACCTGTATCTGGTCATTATTGATAATTAGAGCCAGGTGCAGGGTTTAAAAGGAATGCAGCTAGTCTGCTTGAGGCTGCTGAGTAGAAGGACATGGGAAGGTGTACTCTGTGTCCGAGCAGTCACGTTGTAAGTACTGTGCAGTGTTTAGTTTAGTAAACTGTGTGTTTTGTTTTACAGCAGGTAAACAGCTGTCCTGCGAGTCATTCAGGGAACTGCTGTAAGTGTACTAAGTGCTCGTATGAGCTAGGTGTTTGTTTGTTTGTGTTTTCAATAAAAGTGCACGTAAGCGCTGAAAAATCAAGTTTTCTCTGGGTCATGTTTTTAAAGGCGCACGAACTGAAAGCTACGGTGAGTTTGAGTTAGTTTCACATCACATATATATATATATATATATATATATATATATATATATATATATATATATATATATATATATATATATACCTAGGGGTGATATGGTGTCTCTTTCTTCTATTGAAAAGTGAATGGACAGATGCTGTAGTTGTCGGTGCAAATCAAGACCTCTTGTTTTATTGGTCCAAAATAACACTCGTCCCTATGGGCTGAGACCAAACCAAAACAACAAACCCCTTTTTACTATCTCCGACTAACCGTGCCCTGCCCTCCCTACTTGTACCTACCCTTGTTGCCCTCACAGCCTCTAACAGTCTCTGTCTCTGGCTAACCCTTGTAGGCCTCAAGTGGTGCAATGCTTTGCAGCGGCTTGTCTCTTCTCAATCTCTCTCACTAGCAGCCCTCTGATTCTGGCGCAATCACCCCATTTTTATATCTCCTAACCTAGACCCACCCCCAACTCACTCTCACACCATCACTGCAATCTGTCCCTCTCACTATCTGCCTAGCAACAGCAGAAGCTGCCATTTAACCACTGTTACTCCCCTCCTCCCTTCACACACATTCTTATTCCCCATTCACTATCCCTCACCTAGCTAACTCCCCTCCCCTACTCTAACCCCCGGCAAGGTCCCGTCCTGAACAATGCATGCACCAAATGACTGGAGAAACAAAACAGACAACATTAAGAATCCTTTCAGGGAGGAGTGCCCTCTGCATTCCGCAGGTCGCTACATTTTATATATATATATATCGTCAATTTTAATTAAAACAAAACTGGATTAAACTAATTCCCCGATACTACAAATCTTCTACAGGGTCAGCAGACTTAAGTGTTTAGGGATCTCTCCAGGAATCAGTAGTACAATCACACAAGACACTATTTTTGCAACACACACATTCAGTGGTGGAGTTGCATTTTTCCCCCAAGAGGTAAAACAATTGTTCCTGGCAGCTATCACTTTCCCCAGTGACCTGTACAACTTACCTGGAAATACGTATTAGGTTTTCTGTCTTCATACAGACTCCCAGTGCTCTGCACAACTGGTACACCCTGCAGAAACACAATCAAATAGTTTGAGTTCCTTCAGCCTCATAGCTCACAATGGCTACAAACCCCTTTAAAATTGACTGAAATTAATAAGTAGGCACTGTTGTGTTTAAAGTGCATGTATGTATTGTACATTCCCTAACTAAGCAAGAAATATGAATGGATAGCTTATTCTTGCCCCACATTAAGATTCCATACAAGGTGAGAGAAATCTTTCCCCTTATGCAACCAATCAAGCTTCCAGAGAAAGAAGTGAAAGTAAATGGGAAATAGGAAATCCAAAGGTGGGCAAGGAAAGAATGAGCTGTCTGATTGGTTAAGAATCAAAATCAAAGTATATACTCCCATGTGGGATAATACCACACATTGGCACAAGTCAGTGCAATTCTGCTATCAATTCAAGTAAATCATTGGGATTAACATATGCTATACATATTACAAATGCAATTCAAACAATCCTGAATTATTTAGATGAATGCAAACACTTATTTTGGAAATGTGTTTTCCTATTACAAATTACGTCACAATGAAAAGACCAAACAAATCACTTTTAAGGGGTTTCTTTAATGGGCATGTGCAAGCAAACAGTGAAGGTTAATATTTGTAATTGTTGGAGAGTGACTCCAACCAATACTGAAACTATAAACACTGCTTTTTACTTTTAAACTAATAGAACCCTTTTTCTAATTGCTTTTGGATTTAGAATTAAACAAAGATAAGGGACATTGCCACTGGCTACAATCAGGAGCCATGAGCGCTTCCTCACAGCTCTGTGTGCACTAAGCTAAACCACCCTGCAACGTGCTCCAACTATGACCTTGTGACCTGAGCCAGAGTGAAATCCAGGCCTCCATGAATGAAAGGCTTGAAAAGAAGACTGCTGCACCATCAACTCTCTGGTTTATACTGTCATCAATCCTGTATGTTGGATAGTTATTTGTATTTTTAAACTAAACAAACACTTTAGGATTATACTGTAAAGACATCACAAGGGACAGGCCTTGGTGTGACATGTATTTTACAATAAATGTATAAAACGCTAAACGTGGGTGTCGCATGATGATGACATAAATAGCACTCGCACAGCTCTGGCACCAAATACAAATATGTCACACTATTTAAGAGTTTCTGTTGCTTGCTTGACCGTTATAATGTGCCCTCTCTATGGGATGCATAAGTGGACTTGTTACATAAAAATGTGTAATAATAATAATAATTATGATTGCTTGGATCCAAAAAAACAGATCTTTTTTTTAGAATATTTAATACATAATGTATAATTAAATAACAATTCAAAGGATAGCAAGAATTTTTTTTTTCCCCAGCACTTACACAGATTATTTCTTGTAAACAGTCCAGTACTAGAGTATGTTTTGTACAAAAACAACTAAAGATGGTTATCTGGCTAGATAGTAAGATTGAAGCATAGTGCCTGAAGTTATCCTGGTCAAAGCCAGATTAAGCCAATTTCTATTGAAACCAATTGAAACCAATTCAAAACACAGGTATCTTTAAAGCATACCTTAAATTTGTGCTTACAAAACAATTACTTTTCAAACTGAAGCCAAGATTACAATGCCATGCAGCTTATAAACAAGACCAGTGTTTGAAAAAAACAGTGTAAAAAATGTGTTGAATCATCCTGTATTTTTTTTAAAGTACAGTTTATTGAAGCATACCAAGAAAAAAAAAACAAAACAAAGAGTAGTAAAACAAGTGCATGCATAGTACAGTACATAGAGAAGTGTGGTAAAGCATTGCAAAAATCCAAGGTTAACTTAGGTACAGCACTGACATAGTATAGGGAAGAATTATACAATGTGAAACAAATTCTGAACATTCTATAGCAATAACATCAGCTACATCAGTGTCTTTAGATATTGTTTTGCCAATACCTCACTAGACAGGCACCAAAAAAGCAATTGTTTTGCCTTGTGTGATTGCACTAGGCTTCTCGAGTGAAGGGAAGATTCCTCGTCACCAAGCAGGATAAAACTGATTGTTAATAGATATATTGTGACATAAGAGTGCGTAGAATACAACTGATAAATTAGGAAACCAATGAAAAAGATATAATTCAAGAATGCCCTATGTGTTTCTATGTACCAGCCCTTTATTCTCAGTTTTATGAACCAACAAAAAAACGTATTGGAATCGCTATTCAAATAATATAATTAACTGTAATTCATAATTCAAATGTATTTCATAGCTTGTATTGCAGTTTAACAATATGTGGTCTCTGTCTTCTTTTATTTTTTCATTTGAAAGTCTGTGTGTTATGGGTGTATTATTCAAGTATGCCCATTCCTTCATAAAAGTTTACTCAGTTAAAACCATAGAGGTAGCAGGCCAAGCATGGCTAACCATGACCTGTAAATGCATAGTATGGTCATTGGAAGCACATAGTTGAAGGCAAAATTGCAAAGCAAATATATTTAGGCAAACTTTTGCAAAGGCAATTGAAAGACAAAATACAGTAAGTGAACTACCATTAGTACCATCAGTCGCAAGACTCTTCAACCTGTCACCATCTTAGCATTTTGATTGGTTTCCAAATAAACACTTATGTAAACCTCACTTTCTTGACACTTGAAATCAGTTGGGTATTTCCAGCTAGATATGTGATAATTTAAACATTTTTAAATCTAATTTAAAAAATGAATGTGCTGAGTGTGTAATAACACACTACAAAGCACTGTTAACATTTTAGGTGCCATTGACACTTTAGTTAGGCATTATTCAATGTGCTCAACAGACAACTTACAACTGAGATAAACCCCAGACATGTCACCCACCACCCACTCCCATCCCTGGGTGTCAGAACTGTACAATCAGTAGCCCTTCCTAAACTCTCCCAGCAACCCCTGATCCCCCAACCCCTCCTCCACAAAAGGCCTACAGAACCCTGGGTTAACCTGATCTATACCATTTATGATTTTAAAGACATCAGTCAAGTCCCATCTGTCCCTTCTTTTTTTCTAGGCTGAAGAGATTAAACTTGCCCTCATAGCTCCTGTCATGAAGTCCTGGGATCAGCCTCATTGCCCTTCGCTGTACCTGCTCCAGTGCAATCATGTCTTTTTGTAGTGAGGTGACCAAAACTGCACAGTATTCTAGGTGGGGTCTAACTAGGGCATTATATAATATAAACCTCTCTAGATTTGTATTCAACGTTTTTTTTTTCAATATAGCCTAACATTCTATTTGTCTTTTGAAAAATGTGGAATTAGAATAACTTCTACTTCAGCATTACTATTCATACAGCTCTTGGAGGATAAAGCACCTTTTGATAATTTTAAGAAAAATACTGTGAAAATGATGCTGAATGAAATAGAACACAATTAATCAAATAAACCTCCTAACTTTGTGAGACAATGTAACTAGAACTCCTGGTCTATTTTTTTTTTTTTTTTTTTTTTAAACAAAAGGCTGCATCAGTCTACAGCTCCTTGTGGAAGATTCAACAGGGTTCTCAAGTTTGCCACTTCTGATTTAAAAAAAATGTGTCATCCAGGCAGCAAGGAGAGCCAACATGAAACAGAGATCAGAAGGAGAAGTACATTTAAAATGCTTTCATTTATTTTATTGGTAATTTTAAGTATAAATATTAAATACAATATAATGTAATATCCCTCTAGAGAATGTAGTGGTGTGGAAGACAGGGGAGCCATAAACTGTAGTAGAGTTTTAAAGTATCTTACCAGCTGCATATCAGAGACTCTTACACACAGCCTTATCAGTCTTTGCTGGTATAAATGTGTTTTTATGTACCAGCCCTTTATTTTCAGCATTGGATTACTCATTGTCATTGGAATCGCTATTCAAATATTATAGTTAATAAATAATTCAAATGTATTTCGCAACTTGTATTGCAGTTTAACGCTATGTGGTCTTTATCTTTTATTTATTTTTTTCATTTGAAAGTCAGTGTTTTATGGGTGAGCCTGAACATTAAATAATACCATTTATTTATTTTTTTTAAGTTTTCTGTCTGTTCAGCATTAGTAAATACATCAAAGCTATAACACATTTTACGACTTTTAATGTATTAACTATAATCAGGGCTTCTGATTTTCGGTTTCAACTGATAAAACACGATAAAACACCCCTGATATAAAAAAAAAAAAAAAAAAATGACATCGGTGAATAGCCAATAAATACCGGAAAACACAGAAAAAACTGTGGAAATGGTTCATCAATTCACGTTGACTTTACCATTTTTCCATTAAAAAATAAAACCTACTACAAAAATAATAAATACAATTTCCAGTGCTGCTGGGCAGTGTCCCGCCTTCCTGACCTGCATCTATCATTGATTCGTTCTGAATACTTTAAACCCGACCCAACTACTGAGTGACAGCACATTCCTATATTTCTATTGGAGACTCCGCTTGCCAGATTTAAAACAAGATTACAATCAGGAATGGAAGCTTGTTAGCAGGATTTAAAAATGTATTGCAGTTAAGATGCAGAGGATTTAAAACAGAATTGTGGCTAAATGTAAAAAAAATGCCTACACACAAAAACCCCAGAAGAATGTGCCCGTGACCATAGGGATCTCGTTGTGGAAGACAGCAAAGGAAAGAAGGTACAAGTGTACAGGTACTGTCGAATTACTACTGTACATATTTCGACAGAAAAAAAAAAAAAAAAAAAAAAAAAAAAAAAACGCTCAAGCTTTTAGGAAAGTAACAGAAAACATTAATTTCATACAGTATATAAAAAATGAAAGCCCCGAAAAAAAAAAAAACCCTCAAAAATAGTCCTAATTAATTAGTCCTTACGTCTTATTGCATAAACGTTAGACATATTTTATTTAGATACGTTTTATTATCACCCCTTTCATGAAGATTTTTAAAATATATATTTTCATTTAAAGCTATAGATAAAACATGAATTATTCTTTTCGATTATGTTTAAAATATACGTCGAACACACATTTATGTGCTGCTTTCCAAACATGCTACTTTCAACATTGTGCTAATCTTTTGACAATATATGAATATAGGAAAAATCTCCCCGTCAACAGGAATTCTGCTCTTTTCGCAATATGCATTCATACCTTAATAGTAAGTATGTAAGGTATACTAAGCAACACTTTGTATGGCTAGTTTCACAATGGATGAATGACATTTCCAGATAGTTAGAAAATAAAGTGGTGGTACTTATTTTGTTTCGCCCCTATGCACATGTGTGTTTTAGATTTGGTAGGACAATGTGCAAATGTTAAATCTACAAACAGCTAACGATCCTTCTAGTTATATACCACAACATCATTTTTGTTTTAACCTCCCCTTCATCAAAAAGCACTGTAAGTTCTAAATGTATTTACATTATTATATTGTTGTTTAAAAACATTCTCAAGGAAGCTACCTGGTGTCAAAACAAACTCAAAGAGCTCCTCCTCACTGCAACCCTGACAAGATAGGAGTCTATCAGTGTAAAGATATGAACCTGGAAAGAACAGTAAGTACACTACAGTACAGTATGTGCCAGGTCTCAAAGAGTCCTAACATGTCAGTCTACAATACCTTTTGCTGATGGATGTTTTGTGATTAAAAGCAAAAAATGAGGCTGTGGTTACAACATTGCCAAGTTACCTAAATGTAAAAGTAATCATTTTATACCAGCAGGTGCTACTTACCTTACATCTTGTGTGCTATTAGTTTTTTTTTTTTTTTATGCCTTAGGGATATGAAAAGAACATGAGTAACAACTTGCCACTTGCATTTAAATTTCAGTAATCATTGATCAGTATGAGGAAACCAAGGGTCTAAGAAATGAAATTCATATCTGTAAGCAGTGGTAAACTATTGGTTTATTTATCAGAAAGGGCCAGAATATTAGAGGTTTATTGCAGCTAACATTCTCTATCACTACATTAGCTGTAGATAGAGAAAGTGAGCTGGGCTGTGGAGAGGAATGGTGTACCATGCAGGACCCTCTTCTGTGACCTGACCGTTGTGGCCTAGTTAAACTATAGGAAGACCTTCAATGTATTTTCCCTTATTTAACTGTGTGCCAGTTTTGACATTGACCTGGGTGGCCTGACAGCACCAAACCCCTAAATGCTACATTATGATATCTTCAAAGCTCACAGTTGAATATTTGCCATTACCATAAGCAACTGTGCTGGTATTGTTTAGAGTCAATAAGTTTCCAGCAACTCAGAGTCATTCAGCAGCAATCCATTTATAAATAAGCCGAGATGTTAAGATGCAGGTATTGTCCTTCATCATTCAAGGCTTAACAACCCCCCCCCCCCCCATGTATTTCTGATTGGATTCATAAACTTTATTCACTCCAAAAGGATCCTCATTCACACCCCCATTGGCTTTTTGAAAACTGTTATCCTTTATATCTCCTTTAAAATAAATCATGGTGGAACCTGTTAGCCATGGCACCATTCATTCTTCTTGTGCTATACCATGACACTTTGTACAAGAAGAGATTCCAAACCCTCACGCTACAATTATGAAGCAATGTTTTTAACAAGGTTCATGGAGAAAGTTGTATGCCGTCTTTGTTTTCAGGCTTGCTTCAGGAGCAGTACAATTCAACAACATTGCTTGTTATCCGATTACCAGCATGTTGAATTATTAGTAATAATGCAAGTCATACATGACTCAAAGCACAAAGTCTATACACAACTCAAACATAAACACACAGGGCATAGACACAGCAACACGAATATCCACCAACATTAACTCCAGCATCTGTGATCACCCTATTTATACGCCTGTGTATAATTCATGGCTCCAGCCCCATTCACACTTGTTTTTGCAGGGAGGATTATAATCCCCCCCAGTGTCTCAGCAAGGCTTTTGGCCTGCCATACTGACTTTAAATGGATTAGATCCATAAAGTAAACCAATTGTACTGGCAATATCCTAGATTATAAAAACATTTTGGATATCGCTATTCTTTGAGAAACCCTCCATGAGGAATAAACAGTGTTTTATTTGTCCACTTGTCTTGTGTCATTATCAGACAGGTAAACACTATTCTGGAGCTGTCAGAGGCCAGCACAAACCCAGAATAGTACTGCATCACAATAAACCATTTACCTCACTATAACTAATGGACTTAACACATGCTTAAATGCACAAAACTGGTAGGGAGCTGCCCAGGGGAACACAAACATTAACCCTCCCATTTTCCACTCTACAGGTTCTCCTGAGATTCTGTGACTGACCCGACCCCCCCCCCCCAGATGAACATCCAAGGACCACAATACAGGCAAGTAAACTTCAATTTTTTCAAAAGAATAGCCACAGTAATTTTTATCCAAATCACATTTTGCATAACAGTATCATCCCAAACTATACTTATGACATCGAAAATGGCAATTAACGATTGGATTAAATTAACACTATCTAAAAACAAAGTTCAATTGTGCAAATAGGCAGGGAGGCTGTAGCACAGAAAGATACAACCTCATATTCCTTGGGTCCCGGTTTGTAGCATCACTACAGGCAAAAATGGCCCTTGTCCTCTTTGCTATAAAATTAACCCCACAGACAAGACCTGTGGCCAGCTTCTCCCAGTCAAAAGCTGTCCTGCTGGTCACTCTCCAAAAGGAGGTCAGCCCAAAACCCCAGGCACCTGTTTAAACAAGCAAAAAGAAACAACAAACGAGAGCCACTGTCAGTGCAGTTGCAAAATACCGTGTCATAATTTTCTAACAATACTCCAGTAGGTGGTCTTATATACAGACCACCACAATTATGTGCCACCAGTATAATGGTATTACACACTTCATAACTCCTACAAAGTAGTAAAGGCCATATATGTATAGTACCATCAAATGAAATGGTTTCCAATCACACACTGAACAAAATTATTCTAGCCCTGTGCACTTATCTGCAAGCTAGACAGGTTTCACCACTCAAACAAAAGTACTACTACTTGGTTTTAACTTCCCTTGACCTCTTGGTCCAACCTTTCCAGGTTCTTCCTGCAGTCTGTTCATCCAGCACGTCCTTTCATCATCCACTTCCTCATCTAGGTTCTCTAGCAACACAGTCTGCACTATGTTGACAACATACCCTTTATAGGCAGTTTGTAATTAAATGAGGTAATGGGTAACAGGTGATGTAACTAGGTTCCTCAGAATGTCAGTCAGTTCTACCATTTGATCACCACTGTGCTAATAATCAACACAACAAAATAATAAAACACACAAAGCAAAAACTGAACATAGTAAGTCATATAAAATAAAACAACCAAATAAATCACAGCAAAATTATAACAAACAGTGCAAATCAAACAATCAGTGAAAAGTGAAACAGCGCAGTGCTCAATTTGGTCACTTAAGACACTATGCGTTTTGTGTTTTGTGTGAGTATGTAATAAAAAAAACTATTATTTGCAGGGCAAACCCGGGGATTATATTATCTGTTCTTTAATCACCTGCACCTGCACACTATTAACCACTTTGCTACAGGGTAAAATCAAAGTTTTGTGTTTGTTTCATTGCAGATGCAGAGCCTTCTTGTCATAAATCAAATGAATTGGTTCAGAATAAGAACTAAAAGGCATGAGTGTCTTTGAGCTTTGTCACAATCAGCATTTACTTATGTCAGCTACTGTTCATCAGCAAATCTTTGTTGCAGCCATACATATAGCTATAACTAAATACTAAATTAAATCATTATGTATGTCACTACTTAAATCAAGCATGAATTAAAGTATCAGTCAGAGGAATATGCCCGTTCTGCCACTAATTTTGTACTTGGGCTTGAATTTCAAGTGCAAAAGTCAGGGAGCACTTTCTGTGGAGAGGGTATGTACAGTTCCTTACTGTTGAGTAAGGACACATGTTACTAAGCAAGGAATTTGTATTAACAAGCTGTGACAATATTCACAACAAACTCTAGACCCAGCTGCACCCAGCAGGAGGTGCTGTAAGAGAGGGTGTTCAGAGACCCTCCCAAGGGGACTCCTTGTGCATTACAAAGGGACAGCAGGTGCACTTCATTATAAAAAAGAAACCATGCCCTGACATGCATGTGCAGCAGTAAACGTTAACAGAAATATTTGCATTTTACAAGTTAAATATTGTCTGCTTTTGAATGTGTATTCGAATAACAATGCAACGGACAAGTTGACACAGTCTGAATGGTGATGTGATATTTGAATTTCATATTGCTTAAAAACAAATAAAATGTAATTTACTACAGCAACTACAGAAACAACTGCTAAACTCTAAACTGAAATGTAGAACTCCATTATATTCCCTTTTGTTTTGAATCATTCTTTACATAACCAAAGCATCTGGTTGAACACCACAATTGATAATACATGATGGAATAAATATTCGTTTCCTGATTTACATCATCACCCTTTCTGAATATTTCTTTTCTTAACGGTTTAACATCCTTTTATTAGTGCTTTATATAATTATCTGCTGCTATTTATTTGATATTTACCGTTTCGGGAAAACTTGGTTCGCTTCACAGTTTCACAATCATTAAATGTGAGTCAACATTTCTTTTGGCAATTTATCCAGTAAATCTGCCTTTTGCATTCCCATTGCCTTTCATATACCTCCACAATGCAGTCAAATAAAAGTGCAATTAAACTCTGAGTGGGAGTCATATTATAGGTTACTAGGGATATTAAAGAAGGTTATGACCAAGGTCACTCACAAGATGTTTGACTGAGAACGACTAAGCTTGAGTTATTTATATGTCCTGAAGAAAACCACATTACTGTGGGCTGATGTACTGTATACATTTAAGCACTGAAACTGATCACACTATCCTAGTATTTTTTGTTGGCATTGTAACTTTTCATGTATTATTGCAGGACACTCTCACAGGGTAGGTGAATGTGAAACATTGAGGTAGAATCTCTAGCTTTAAAAACAAAAGCGAAAAAGATGGAAAGAAAAATATTGAAAAGGGAAGAAAACATCTTTAAATGAGAGGTTTTTAAATCAAGTACAACCACTCTAGACCACTTTCTAATCGTCATTAATGCCTGATTATCACTCTTGCCTTGGTTGGTCTGTGCAGAAGGATGGGCTTTAAAAGTGTGCTTTTTTTTTTTTTTTTTTGGCTAAATGTAATTTATAATTATGTGCTAAATGTTTCCATTAAGATTCCCTCATAGTACAAAAGAGATTTTTTAATCTGTGCTAATGTTTTGCCAATAATCTACTGCTACTACTAATTCAATGTAAGCAAATGTTTTTAACTATGCCCTATTAATATGTGCTTCGTTTTTTTGGTGACTCAGCATTGCAACCATTTCAATAGCTACCCTGTAATATGAACTTCATAAAAGATGTACGATTCTTAACTCCAAATCAATTCATATTCAAAGCAAGGCTGTAATTGCAGCGCTATCATTATGATAAGAGAAGGACTTTGTATTAAAATACTTTGCAGCAGCGGGATTCAATTGCATGATCGTAAGACAGCAAGCTAAGGCTTTATTGATTGAGCTGCACAGAGAGTTCAGCTTGTTTTGGTATAACAGCGGTTTTATGTGGTGTGCATATCTGGACTATACTGTTTTTGTAATTTCTATTTACACAGATGACCTTGTTTTGAAATGATTCAGTGAATTGTCAAATTCCTGATATAGTAGTGCACTTTTGACAGTGGTGAGGAAGAGCTGATGTAGCTCTGCACTTTCTCTCGTTGGCTTTTTTTCATTATTTTTGATGACAAGTTCCAATAGTTCTGCGTTATTTGTTCTTTGTTAAGCATTACTTAACACAAAACGCAGCAGGATTACAGTAGATAAGGATGAGTTTCTATCTCAGTACGATGATGATTCTTCCATCTGTTCCTCGAATTTGATGCATTTTCACCCATGGCAAGATGATAATTGTACCAAACTGGCACTGGTCTATCACCTCCAGGCGTTTCATGCTTCGAACTTGTATTTCCAAAATCTAGAAAGTATAGAAGGATGATGGTATGATGACAGTAAATTCTGTTCTATTCTGGTTGCCAAAAGTCATGGTGAACAGCCATTGATAATTCCTTTGTGATAGCAAAACACTATAAGTTATACTGTTAAACAGTGAATACAAATATGCTGAATAGAAAAGGTTAAAAAATAAACAACACATTATCACAGATTTGAGAGAATGGACGGAGACAATCATTTTGTCCATCCCTGCTGTGCAATAGAGTCCTCGTCTACGACTCTGGCTCTTACTTCACGACATGGTAAACTACTGGTCATCTAGTCAGGGTTCTCTTGCTTAAAAAGACCAGGGAGAGTTTAAAGGCTCTAAGTTTAGTTTGCCTGTACAAGTAGGCTAAATACTCTGAATCTTAAGTAGCTATCTTAACTACTTGATTAATTTGTTTTGTTTACTTGGTAAACAGGTCATTTAATCATGTCATGCTGTATGTGTGGAGCTAAAGCTTTCAATGGATTTTATGCACTTTAGAATGCATTTCCAACCTTTCTGGAAGTTTACCATACCACATGTGCAAGGTAATGCTATCTGGTACCAATGTATTACCAGCATTTGTATTTTTTTTACCATGTTATTACCAGTATTTGCAGTGTTTTACCACAAATTCAACACTGGTTTAGAAAACACGTTCCAAATGGCTCAGAGGTCAATGTAGACCCCATGATTCACACTTGAATTGATATCCTACCGTGTGACTGATAGATATGTATTTATAAATGTGAAAGATGTTCAGTTTATAGTTATTGTATGTATACTTATACATAAACACTGGGTTCTGTACATGTAGAGCTTAGGCACCAGAAAGTCACCACGGGGTCCAATTTAATGATGCCTGCGAAAATTAAATGTAATAATAATCTACCAGTAAATGTAATACCTGCAATTGCAATAACTCTGAATGCATATGTAATAATGTAAATTTAATAAAATGACAACTGCAATTGTTATTAATCCACTAATTTCAAGAATTGTGCATGCTGTTAGTATTACATTTGCAGGATCTACAAGATCCTTCAGATGCTTAACATGATACACTATTGTAATGGTTTGGTGTCTCAGCCCATTAAATTAAATGGAAAGGCAAGGGCTGGATTAGAACCGGTAACCTCGCAGTTCAAACCAAACGTCATACCATTCAACTGAAGATCAAACTCTGTAGTGCAGAGGTAAGTGCATGACGTATGCTGATTTCAGTGTCTATCTCCTTATTAAATAGCTGTTTCAACCTCAGGGGTCAGGATTCTTCCCCATAGGGTACCACTCTAAGGGTTTGGATTCCCTGTTCCTTCAATGGAATGGAAAGGCAACAGTTGGACACAAACCGGGTCAAAGACAAATGTTTCACTGTGGCAGAAGCCTTGCTAGTGTAAATAGTGTGTGAATGAATGTAAGGTTGGCAGGGGTGGAGTGGGGGAGTGGTCACATGTATAAAAGGAACCAGAAAGCCTTTGTTTGATAAGTTTGGAGTTTGGAGTTTGGAGTTTGGGCAAATGCCCAGCCTACAGCTGTTTAATCTTTTGTTTAAACCTTTTATTTTGGCCCTCGTGCTCTGTTTGTTTTTTCCACTATTTTGGCTTTTTTAATTAAACGTGCGCACCAGCGCTTAAACTGCAGCTTTCTGTCTCTGGGTCTCTTTCCTGCTGGTAGCCAGCCTGTGCCATGACTCTACCCTGTCATACTCACCATTCAACTAAAGAGCCAGCTCTGTAGTCTAATGCTGATGTCAGTATTATTGTCTTATCAGCCTGTAGGAGGAGATCCTTTACAGTATCTTGAGCTATAGTCTGTGGGGGTCAAGAAGAGCTACTTCCTTGTAGTGACCCCTGGGCAACATCTCTGACTGCAAAAAGCTCTTCAAATCGAACTTACCATGCAGTGCTTAAGCAAAGCAATGTTGGGCTTGGTTAGTACTTGGATGGGAGACCATCTGGGCATACTGAGTGCTGTAGGCTGCATGTTAAGCTCATATGATATATATATATATATATATATATATATATATATATATATATATATATATATATATATATATATATGTCTGTAATATTATGTTGCCTTTAGTTCTTCCTGCTGAAAAAAAAAACATATTTGAACATATTCTGTATAACATGATTTGTGTTTTAATTTCCACATAACTAATAATTAAAGTGCTAATAACTTTTTCAAACAACAAAGGACAGCCTTCCACTCATGTGGTGTTTTGCCGTTCTCAGGTATGTTATTCAAGTTAGAATTACATTCAGAACCAAGATATACAGGAACCTTTATTCAATACAGTTCTTAGCAAAATCCATCAAACCACAGAATTAGTAATCAATGATTCAGCAGACCTGTACACCATTTATAATTTTTTTTCCTCTTTCAGAGAAAAGCCTCATGCACAATTTGACACTTGTACCTGACAAAGTAAACGCCTTGATGCCTTGATCTGTTGAAGTGAAGCACTCCAGGAGCCAGTCTTGCCCTGCTTCACACGACTATTTTGTCTAGTTGAAGGCGAGCGCTAGTGTCAAGAAACAACATGTTTTTACCACAGCAGAGATCATCGGGTTACATGAAATAGGATAAAAAAGAACCTGCCATACTCATCTAGGAAAGGGGCTAACAAAGAGGTTACATTAAAATGAAATTTACCGTAAAACCTGGGTGCAGAGAGGAATTTTAATTGACGTGCTCTTGGCTTACTCTCCAATAAACTCATATCCCTCACCAAGACCTCTCCTATACCAGCTGTGAAGACAAGGGGCATATGGGAAGCCCACTTGAGCCCCTCAAAGCCTTGTTCATTTAGTCTTTGTCTTAGGGTTAAAGATGCAAAGCACAAAAAATGGGATTGGAGCCTATTAAACAGAGCAGGGGGATCCTCGTGGGAGCTATCTATCTTCCTGAACACTCCTGTGAACTGCTTTTAGTATCAGGTGCATCATCTTGAGAATCCATCTGACATTCCAAGTGAAAATCAGTTTGAAATTCCCACATTAAAAGTACTGAGGCCAGGTGGCTGACCATTATATGACCATAGTGTGGAACTAAAAAGGTTTGTGTGTCTCTGAGTGGAATGCTGGGGTGATTTTTAACACAGATTTTAAAAATGGTTTTGTTTAGAGCAAGGCTACTTTTAACTGGATCTGTCAACAGAAGCACATTTTTTTCATTATTGTATTAAACTGTATAACAATATACAGTCCTTCTCTTAATTTTTGTGTGCCTTTGGCAATTGTACAGTATATTCAGGTCAGAGCTGGCAGTACTGGTTTCAACTGGTCGTGCTGGTTCAAGAAACTTAGAGAACAGTTAAATGTTGATTTGAGAAAAACAAACAGTATTTAATGAGAAGGTTGGTCTGAAAAGAAAACTATAGCAATGTGTTGTTGCAGCTGTTTAAGTTTCTGTCATGTTTAATTTCAGTCTTAACATCCTGACCACTTTCTAAAACATGAAACACACTGTGATCAAGAGGCTGCAGAAGATGTCTATATCAGGTACTCTTTTTGCTATGACAATTTTGTTCACTATAGCATGGTTCATCATTCATAAATCTTTTTATTTATGCCTATTATTCTCTTGTCTTGTTTAACTTTGCTAATTTGTAATAGATTTTACAGAATCATAAATGTGTATACCCTCTTTTTATGCATGCTGTGTTTATTAGTTCCCTTAATGTATTTGGGTACACTACATTAAAGTGTTGTATACAGGTACAGGGCTTGAGAGAAAAAAAAAAAAAAAAAATAAGTCTGTTGTTTTTTTTTTTTTTATTAGCAGATGAGTCCAAAAAAAAAAAAAAAAAAAAACAGCCATTCAAAAGAGAGAAGAAAATGTATGAAATACAGCTTTCACTGTATGTGTGAGAAAGTGCCTCTTTACATACAGGTTGTTTTCTAGGTCTGAATCTTCCATTTATATTTTTTGTTGCTGTTATGGAACTACATCCCCCACAATGCACTGTGCTTTGGACAGGCCCTTCCTTCATTGAGTGAAATGTGCCTAGTATGTCTCCTTGTCATTAATTTATCACAAATCCTAGTAGTAAGAACAAATTCTCTGAGTATCGTGCTGACTTAGACTATAACAGAAAACTAATCCAAAAAGATCCACCAAACAATACAAAAAAAAATACTATAGACCACCCAACTTATCAACAGTAAATAACAAGTTTCTCTAATCTATTATCTCGTTCACCAAAAAAACTGTAAATAAAAACGTCACAAATATAGTTTACATATTTAAATTGCCCACGTCTGTAAAGATCACCGTAGAACGGTCCTGAATTGAATAGTTGAGCTTAAAAAACAGGCCAAAGATGATCTTCACAGACATCATACTTGAAATCACTGAAGTCAAGTTGTAGCTTTTTTGCATATTTTTTCATGGCTAGCTGTCCACTCGTGTTGTTTAGTCCTTACAGCATATCTAAACTCCTAAATGCTGTGACTGTCAGACAAAGCAGTGTTACAAGCCATGTGTTTTAACTCTGCTACAGTGTGATTGTGGTTAGATACTTCTTAAGTGAGGTATGTTGTGGTTGCTGTCAATGGGAGGCTCGGTGCTCGTCTGATGTGGGTATGGAATTTAAAAGCCTCAACTAATGAATTAAGCTTATGGCAGAACTCTTGTTTTATAAACTGGAGACAATACAGACCTAGGCTTGCCAAAATGTGCTTTAGTTTTGGACAATGTTTGCCACCACCGTTCTTAAGAGCAAAGGTTTTCAAACTTTTTTTTAATTTTATTTTGTGGGGACTTAGGGGCTCACAAATGAGAAAGCTGCATTGCAGTGAAAGTTAGTGCTTAATGTATATGGCCTGTAAGGATCACAAGGCCTGTCTTACATCACAATAGTAAAATACCACTTTGTTTACAGTTGGCGTCACCTAATCGGGGTACTGATAACCAAGATTTCTGCTTAAACCAGTATCCATACACTAACTGACAAGTCTGAATCACTTTGTGTGTGTTATGATTATGTAGTGAAAATGAGGCCTATAGAAAACCTCTGGATTTGATACAGAAAATACTATATTCAGTGTTATAGAAAATGACTATATTGCAATATATATTACTACAGAGAAACAGATATAACATATATAACAGGATCTTGAAAAGGAAAATGAACACACCTATAATTAAACGATACTGTGAACTCTGTACAATGACTGAGCCCGAATAGGAATTTGTATGTGTAACCAATTGGTGTTTTTATCAAAGATAATCTAGTAATACATAATACAAAATCAACAACAAAGTGTAAACATGGGTAAACACCTATTTCTTTGCTTTAAAAACTGTTTAACATATTTTGCATATAGGGAAACGTAAAAACAACTAAGGTGAAGCCATTTCTAAGTTTCCTTTATTTCATAACAGTGGCTACATCAACCAGAGACACAGAGTTTTGAGAAGCAAATTTTTGGAGAACACCTGCTTACAAATGAAATTGAAATTTGTAAGAAAGCAAAACACATTAACAGGACATTTCACTATTGCCATTATTATATAATAACGTGCATTAATGTAAATGACCAACTGCCTAACAGGTTGGTTTAGCTCTATTTCTAAGAAGGAAACCTGTATGTTGAAATATCTGAGCTTGTGGCAAAGTGGTTAACAGTGTGCAGGTGTAGGTGATCAGGAAACAAGAAATTATAATCCAGGTGCAATTTTGTTTGTCGAGGTTGTCACAAAGACGGCTGGAGTGGGGGACATCAGACCAGAAACAGCAGCCAGGAAATAAACAAAGAGAGGTGGAGTTTGGTGAAGCTGAGTGAATGGTCTCGCTCAGTATTTAATAATGAACAGACGGACAGAAAATAAAAGGTTGCAAGACAAACAAAAACACAGGACACGGCACATTCGCCAAATTAAAGAGACAAACAAAACGGACTAACACTAAACAAACATGGTGAGCTGATATTTTTAACTACTATTATTATTATTATTATTATTATTATTATTATTATTATTATTATGTCCATCTCCAATCCCATTCTCTACTCACCAAACACACAACATACAACACAAAATACATACAGGGGCGGGCACTTTGCCACAAGGTGCAATGTTGTTTAATGAGTTTGTAAATTCAGTGCCTAATAGCAAAACAAACAGTAAACAATAAATGATGCCAAGTAATACAGTGGCGTGTATTACTTGAGTTGTCATCCCTGGGTTTGTCCCTATATAATAGTCCCATTCTTTATACACCCACACGAAACACAAAACACATACACAAGTCTGTTAGTGAGTGAATTAGTGCTCGTGATGCAAATACAGTTGATTTGTGAGACAAGTGCAGTGCTGTAATAACTGCTTTAATAACAAGAAACAGAGACAAAACAAACAAACACTCATCATACGATTTCTTTACACAAATCACGGGTACTTCCAGGTTGTTCTCTAATCAAAATGAAGGAACAGATTACGTCGTTTTGTTCCCTATTTATACCATCACACATGACCCCTTGGTAAATAATTGCAGCAGCTCCTCCAATCCACGACTGCCACATATTTTTTCTTCCGGGTCGATGAGTTAGAACACCAAAGCTCTGCCCCCTTTCTAGATGACAGACTTCCTTAACCCTGGGAATGAAGTGTCAGGCCAAACAGTCCAGGGTACTCTCTTCCTGTTACTTAGCACCCTCTCAGGTCGGGAAGGAAATTTACCACCAAGAATCATTGTCTTTCTGTTACAGTGCTGCATTCTTATTTTATGGAATCTTATGCAATCTGTGAGGGCGGTGTGAAAATGATGATTAATTTCAGACCGAAACCTTGGCTAAGTCAATAATAACACAAGGTCATTGAAGGATTTTTAAAGGTGTATATAAGTAACTGTTTCTTCTTCAAAATGATGGTCTGTTATGAAGCTTACAAGATAATTAGGTGTGGGTGGGGCTTCATTCTAATTGACTGTTAGCTCTGAACATTATTGTATAAATTAGCAATTTCATAATAAGAATATACATGAACTATTTAATTGGAATTTAACAATAATGAAAATAATGACTCTGTTCTTGAATTGCATAGTTCTTATCAGATAAGTTAGTAAAGTCATATTTACAATTCTCTGGGTAACATAATAGGGGTCCAAAGCTTGAGCGATATTTAGGCAATGCACATGTTGCTATCGCTAAACAATAAGAATGAGACTCGTTGTTCAGAATCTCTGCAATTTAACTGCATTAACATAGATGGGAAAGTGTGTGGTATGTAAGCAGTTTAATCTGTTAACAGAAGGTATACAGCGATTCTGTGGGGGAAAAAAAAAATATTAGTATGGTAGTTTTTAAATGACAGTACAGTAGTTTTATGGCATTTAGTAAAATAACTTAACTGAACCTTGATTGTCAGCAAGTGTGGGTTCATGAAGAGCAAGGTGAGACAGATAGTAATTTTATGTACAGATATGTAGAGGTTTATATATGTTGCTGTGACTACATAAAACCCATCAAAGTGTAACTGTCTTAACAATTGTTTCTATTTAAAAAGACAGATCAAGACAAATGAAGTATAAAGTTCTATTCAGAATAGCGATATCCACCAGATCTGATTTGACCAATTCCTTATTGCGTTGGACTAGAAGGACCAAGAGACACATAATATACTTTTTTGGCCCTTGTCCATTGGAGCTCTAAAGCTGCCCCGTGTGCTGGCTAAACTGTAAGGTAAATAATTATTGCTCGATGACAGCTATTACCAGCAGGCACAGGGCTGGATGAAAGGGTGTGGGGGCCCTACACTAACCCATATTTTGGGGTCCTGTGCATATTATGGTGAATGGTGTTATTGGCTCATTGGTTAATCCGGTTCTGCATTGGGGACAGAGTGTGTGTGGAGCGGGGAGCCGAGCAAGCCAATTGCATATGGAATGGGGGAGCTGAGCAGGGTAGTTGCTGGAGCGGAACTCAGGTTGGACTTTTCCAGCCTTCTCTTTCACAGCACTGAGAAGAACGGAGCACAAAAAAATTCAAGCAAAGAAGGTGACAAATACAGATGCAGTCACTGTACAGTATTTTCCATCATGCCTGTACATGGTAACCATTACCCTATGAGATATTCGGATACAAACAATCCCAGTAAAAAGCTAATTTGATACAAATCATATGCAAAGTTTGAAAGATGTCATGCACCATACACAACATCGTAGGAACCTGTGAAAACCTGCAAGGTGATATTGCCTAACTTATACTTTGTTTTCAATTCACACATTTTTTTCAGTACCAATCATTAATAATGAGAAAGCATCTTTAAATTGAATGAGATAACTTATCTGAGCACTTTAGGTTTTTTTCTCTGCTGATCTTGTACGACAGAGATCATGTGTAAGTGATAATTAAATCTCACTGTTGTTAATGATCATTTTAATTAACATTCAAACATCTGTGTCAACATAGAACACAAAATGATGCAAATTGGATGACAGACATAAAAAAATAAGATAACCGTCATACAAGAATAACTGAAAGCAAGCCTCTGTGCTCTGATAAAACGTCACCTCGTAGTAGGGGTGGTGGAAAGGTTGCCACACCCAGTTATTCTGGGCCGAGACTGGCCAAAATTCAAACAATTCGTGCAAATAATGGCAGTCTCAGCCACATGCATAAACCTGGCAGAAAAAAAGGAACGGCTTGGTGATGTGTTTCCTTTTCATACTGAAATGTTTTCCCCTCTTTTCCATCCTAGAAAAACAAATAAGGAGAGGCAGACCGCGAGATGGGAGGGAGCGTCTTTGAGACAAGGCTGGGGTCTGGTGGGAGAGTGCTGCAATGATAACAAACGCCAGTCGAAGGGAGTGGGTGGTGATCGCCTGGATTTGGTCGGTCGTTTGGCCCAAGACAACCTCAGATCAGCTCAGCACCAACAGCAGCAGAATTACAACAAAAATGCACAGATTCAAACCTTTCGACCAGGGGACAAGGTAATGCTGCTTCTTCCCTCATCAGAGTCAAAACTGTGTGCTAAATGGCAGGGGCCGTATGAGGTGATTCAGGCTATAGCGAAAGTAAATTATGAAATTAGACAGCCCGATCGCGGGAAAGAACGTGAAATTTACCATGTTAATTTGTTAAAGCCCTGGCAGGCAAGGGAGGTCTTATTTATAGCCCCAGGCAATATGGAGGAAGACCTAGTCCCCTGTCAAAAGACTCCTGGCACAAAAATAATTTTGATGGGGGAACAATTGGTTCCAGATTAGCAACGGGAGCTGCGTAAGCTTATTGAGGAGTTCAGCGATGTTTTTTCTGACTTGCCCGGCAGAACTAATTTGGTTGAACATATCTCTCCACCATGTGTCACAGTGCGAGGGAGACCGTACCGGATCCCGGAAAGTCGCCGAAGTGGCATACGCAAAGAGGTATGGGATATGCACAAGCTTGGGCTTATTGAACCTTCCAGGAGTGAGTGGTGTAGTCCAATTGTCATAGTGGCCAAGAATGACGGCACCAACCGCTTCTGCGTGGATTTCAGAAAGGTAAACGCTATTGCTAAGTTCAATGCATATCCCATGCCTCAGGTCAACGAACTTTTAGACAGACTGGGAAAAGTGAGGTTTATTTCCACACTGGACCTGACGAAGGGATACTAGCAAATCCCTTTAAGGAGAGAAAACCGCATTTTCAACACCGGAAGGGCTGTTCCACTTTAAAACCATGCCATCAGGGCTACATGGTGCGCCCGCTGCCTTTCAGAGACTGGTGGACAAGGTTTTACGCCCACATCATGAATATGCAGCAGCGTATATTGATGATGTGGTGATTTACAGCTCCACCTGGCGAGAGCATTTGGCTAGGGTTATAGCCGTTCTTCAGCCGTTCCATTCTTTGTTAAATGGGCTACTTACTCTTTACGATACTACCTGCTGGGACACTCATTTGATCTGGTCACAGACCATGCCCCACTCACGTGGTTAAGCACAATGAAGGAGGAGGACAGCAATGCCTGGATTACTCAGTGGTATCTGGCATTGCAGCCCTTCATGTATCATATGGTACACTGTGCGGGGAAAGAACACCAAAATGTGGATTATTTTTCCCAGGAGGGGGGAGTAATGGGAAAGGTAGATAAAATGAAACACTTTTCACTGGATTACCGTTGTCTGTCTGTCACTCCTGCACCGCATCACTGCTACACCTGTTCCCCTTACCAGCCACTTTGCCATAGGGCCCTACGCTATAGTGTAATTTGCGTATAGCTTAATCTGGCTCAGAGCAGGCAGGACAAGTGTCATTCTAAGCCACTTTCCCCTACCCCATGTGCTGGCTGAACTGTGATGTAATGGTTATTGACTGATGACCAGCAGAAGAGTAAGTGGCACTCTGAAATACAATTTCAATATTTTTTTGCATCAGTTCAGAGTGGAATTGCATAGGAACTTTTTTCTGCTGAAAAAACTTTTAAAACCAGAGGCGTGGACCGCTCCCTAAACCAGAGCTCTCAGCGGATTCTGTACTCTGTTAGGATTGAAGGTAATTGTATTGAAGGGGATTAGAATGATACTTTGGATCTTTCTACCACAGCCTACAAATCACCCAAGACAACATGGATGGTATTTTTCTCCAGAGGCTTACAGTCTGGTATATTAGTAATGGTATATGTTCCCTGTTTTAGATTTAGAGTACACTTCACAAATATGTGGACAGATTAAAATTTAGCAGTCGTGGCCAAGACTTCTAGGACCTATATATATTTTGGTGGATCCCAAAAGATTCTGTGGTCCATCAGCAATAAAGTGACCAAGAAAACAATACAGTAAATGTGATAAATAATTTATTGATTAATGATGTCAACTGACTTTGTATATTGAATAATTACTGAATTAAATAAAATCCATGCTTAATTCATTTTCTGTCACCCACGTTAATACGATATCAGAAATGAAACATGAAAACTGAACAAAATCACAAATGGAAAAAGCACACTCAGAGGAGATCAGGGTTTTGTTCTTAGGAAGGTTCAAATCAGGCAATGGCACAGCAACTTAAACAGGTAGAAACTGTGTAGAAAATTACAATGTTTAGCTATGTGCTGAGATCCAACAAAAATCTCTTGCAATCCATCCTTGGATCCAGATCTGTGCATTGGCCACCACTATAAATTGTATCCTCGCTCTTCTCAGTATATCAGTTGGCCTTCGAACCTTAATATCTCTTACAAAGCAAAGTACACCCATTAGTTACAGCACATCATTTAAGATTAAGATTGATTATTTCATTATACATTAAGAAGCTGTGGATATCTCTTGCCCTGCTGGTTCAGAGAATATAAAACGACCTGTGTAATGTATACATTTGCTTCGGGTAATAACACTGCAAAGAGTGTGAAACAAATGATTAGAGGGAGCCACTGAACACTTATAAACATGCATTAACAGGGCACAGCTTCTCTAGACAAATACATCATTTATTATGTCAAAAGCAAGATTGTTTTCCAGCAGGTGACAAGCAGTGCAAACATGCACAAGACAAAAACAAATGGGCTAAGATTATATACTAAGAAAAACATACACATACTAACAGACACACCCCCCCTATGGTCTTCAACAATAGTAGCCAATGCTGGGACACCTCCTGCAGCTATAACTAACAACCTCTGTTTAAGTTATCTGCAAGATGTTGAAAGTTCTCTTTAAGTATCAGGGATCATTATCTTATTGTGGTGTATCATCACTGCCAGAATTTTCAATACGTCAAAAAAACACTTCAATCAGTTCAAAAAACAATACTTTGCAAAATACAGTATCTGTATTTATAGAATATTTTCATGTCAGTTAACAATAAATAGCTATGAAACTTTTGTTTTTCACATACACTTTTTTTCAGCCGCGGTGTCACAACAATTTCAGGGAGGGCTTTTAAAAAAAAAAAAAAAAAACTGTTTTGGAAGTTACTGATAACAAGGTTAGCTACTGATTGTTTTTAATGATGTTAGTCTTGCGGTCAACAAATCAAACATGGTGGAAAAGGGTTAATGGAGTTCAATGGTGGTGGTGTTTAGATCTGCTACAGTTTATATCGTTAAAATAGACCTCAAAGCGTCCAATTACTAAATCAGTTTGATCCAGAATGAGGTACTCCCTACTGAGTCACTAACAGGCCTTGCCCAGGGTTACCGTATGACTCCATATTCACTTACACAGTTCAGTAAAATGCGCTGATTGGAACATCATAGCATTTTACATTCCCAAATTCCTTTGTACATTTCCATTCAGCATTGCTCTGACATTTCACTCTTGCATTTCGGCAGACTCCATCAAACTGAACTGGTGGCCGTTAGCCTTTACACTATTGGCTAATCAACCAGTGTGCAGCTACAATCAATAACAATGTACTGCAAGCAAAGTCACTTGCATCTGCAAGAACATAGCTAAGTAGTGCCTAGATCACATGTTAGCGCGTTCAGGTAAAAGGGTGTTTAAATCAGTTTTTAAATCAGTTTCGGTGAAAGCCCTTTTAGCAGACACGCTTAACTCCACTTTGCACTTATGTAACTCTTAGTCATGCTACACTTAAATTTCTGGTAAACACTCTTAATGAATACAACCCTCTGTGTTTAGCCCCACAAGAGGCTAGATATTAGAGCTGTGCAGATACTCAGATCTTCAGAGTAATTCCCTTCAGATTTTGTCAGCAGGCATTAAATGATACCCAAATTCTTGTTGCCCTCATCTATTAAGTGCCAGACGATACCACAATTCACTGCAGAGATATAATTTAAGCCTCGTTCAGATTATATTTATTTTACATGAATTATTCCTCACCGGTTAACTTTGCACGTTTTTGTTAGTATTCTTGTACATTTGTGAGGTTAAGAGTCTTTAATCTATCTACAACTTTACGTATTGTCAAATGCTGATTAAACATATCTCTCAATAAAATGTACAACATTTTTTCCAAGTATTAAATATTGATGTTCCAGTGGATTGTACCATGTATGAGCAATGCAGTAAATATGTAGCCTTTGTGTGTTTAACTGTATGTCTCGCCAATGTCTGTATATATATAGTTTAAAAAAGGTTGGTGCCATGTGCCGTAGAAAGTGATTGCCAGCGAGGAGCTAACAGTGGTTAATTTAGAACAGCACTGCTACTACACTTAGTCAGTTAATCTGTTAGTCATCCCGGGAGGGCACAGTTTGGTTGACTGAACTTCAAACAGCTGTTTTCACTTTTTGCTTAATCTCAACATTTGCAGTCTATGACTCTTTCTGAGTGTTCTTTATTGACCACTCTACACTGCCTTACAAAGATCCATGTAACTTTATTATCAAAAATCTGTTCAAAATATTTTTTTGCAGTCCTCTATACATCTTTTAAACTTTACAGCTATGGCCAAAAGTTTTTGCATCACCCTGTAGAATTAACAAATTTTGCTTCATAAAGTCGAATGAAACCTGCTGAATAATGTTACGTTAACATGTTGAATCATATACCGCTTTGTAATTTTCCATATACTAAACAAAAAACCGACAAAAACAAAAAATATATATTTAGAAATCTGACATGAAATACTGTACTACTATTATGGCTTCCAGTAAACCTTTGCAATATAATTTTGTAGTTTCTTTGATTATATCATCTAAATTATGTTCATATATTTTTGTTTTGTTTTGGGATTTTTTTGTATTATTATGTTTCAAGCCTAAAATTCTAGGTGATGCTAAACTTTTGGGCAAAGCTGTATTTGTAATGTTCCACTATTTCTGTTCTAGTTCTTGAAGTGGTGACGGTGGAATCACTGGGGACAGTGGAATCACATTGTCTTTTTTTCATAAAAAGCCAGCCCTAAGTAGCATAGAAAATAGGGTCCTTTTACAAGCTTGCTTCATCTAAGCCTCACAAAATTGTCTTCACCTAACCCTAAAATAATAATGAACTGAACTCTAGAAAAAGTTTTCCAACATTTACTGCTAATGGAAGTATTGGGGAAGTTTATCCCTTTCCCTGAATTCCCATGAAATGTGTAAATATTTTTTTCATTTGTTCTCCATCCACAATTAGTTGTGGTCAGACCGATCAAAGATCTAAGCGGCCTGTTGCATGTGAACCAGCGTCCCTCACAATGACATCCACAAAGCAGAATGAAATATGAAATATCAAGTTTCCACGGATGTATGAACTTGTAAAAAATCAGAAAGAATAGGAGGTTTTTCACACTGGGTAATGTGAAACATTTGGTGCAGATTGTAGGCCTCTGAAGAGGAAAAACGAGAGCCAAATTCCGCCTGGCAGTAAAACAGAAGCAGGCAGAAGTTAAAACAACAGCAGTCACTGAAACCTATTGATTTAGATGTCATTATGGCCCCTGCTACACTAGATAGCTATTCCCTCTTGGGAGGCTACATTTGTTAACAGATTCACTAGCATGGTAAGCTTTGCCATGGAGAAATGGAACAGATTGCTCCCCCCTCCCCCCATTTGGTGAACCTAAAACCTTGGCCAAAAAAATTTATAACATCAAATGTGTTAATTTTAACCCCAAAATGTCTAGATATTAGGCCTTACATGTTATTATTATTATTATTATTATTATTATTATTATTATTATTATTATTATTATTGTATAGATTGGATATTAAAATGAGGCATTTTATACTACTATAATGATACTCTAATAGCAATAACACAGTTCACACTTAAAATAATGTTCAGTGTTGACCAGATAAATTCATTTTACAACAGTAAATAATTTGTTTACCACTTGAAATATTTTCAGGGCTAACTAGTGAGAAAATATCATTGATAGCGTAAGTACTGGAATTGATGCTGAGGCAGCAGTTTTTGTGAATGAAGATAATATAATAATAGAAATACATTTAGGTGGAATCTTTACTAATGTCTAATGCTAAAAACCCAACTGACCACATATTTTAGGTGTGGATCACTGAAGCATTCCTTAGAATATATCATTAGCTACAGTAACATGGAAAAAGCTAGTCAAAAACATATAGATTTTCAAGGTTGTAAATTCAGAAAGCTTTAAACAGTTATTAAAATGCTTTTTAAAGTCTGTTTTCATGATCAAAATACTGTTAAGACTATTAAAGAAAATGACTGTATTGTTCACACGGTATTTAGTTTATATCCAATTGCACGTTTTTGAAGTTCGGCGCCATTGATAAACAATATTCAAGGTTAATAGATATTTAGCAGCAATGTGTAAATGACAAGATATCAGTATTAAACTTAATAACCAATGCTTTACATACCATATTTGTATGTAGGAAACTATCAACACAAGTCTTAATAAACATACTCAATATACTGTACATATGGACTTTAGCCCATCATTGTAACAGCAGTGTAATGGTAGATACACATTGCAATAGTTATGGCATATCTATTGACTAATTATTAACATAAGTGAATTTTAATAAAAAGGTGAATGTATATATTTGCCATGCAAAATAAAGTACCACAAACAAACACAATTAGATTTTCAGTACATTAAGGGACACGATTTTAAAAATGTGGGCAGATCTTCCCAGGTTTTTAGTTTGTTTTATTGCTTTTAATTTTTTATGTTATTGATACTATGTTACAATTGAGGCATATACATTATAATAGGATTAGTTTTCAGTAACAACTGAATATTTCCATGCTGGACATAACTTTAATCGTTATTTTTTTTAAAGAAAGATATTTATTTTATTCAGGATGTTGATGGTGCAAGAGAGTACTTCTGGCAAGAGAGCAGCACACAGTTAGATTATGTAAATTGACTGAATTGAGAGTTTATCTGGACCAAATGGCTCACTTAATCATCCTACTTAAATTGAAAGTAAATGTGGTGTAGAATTACTGAATGCCTACTTTATCTTCCTGTATATTATGTCCTGTACCAGAAACCAGTAAAACATCAACAGACCTAATTTCACTCAGATGTCTGGCCTGGACTGCAAAATAAAGCAGCCGATGTTGTTACAAACTGTGTTGACTGAGACAGGTGCCAGTAGTCATGAACCACAATGACTGAATACTTGGGTCTTCAAAAGCGCTGTAAGTAAATAAATATCTGTCAGTTAAAGCTGAAGGACCCATTACACAGACTCTATCAGCCACATGTAACAGAAGCTGTGGTCTCTTTATCTCTTTTGCAGGAGTGTGAAGCATCATCTGAGAAAAAAGCCTTTGTGAGGAATACAGTGTGCTTTAATTGCTTCCTATCGCTTTCCCATCTGTTGCACTTTAAGGGAGGGTCAAAGATTTAAATGACCAGTAAAAGCAAACGAAAAGATGTACTTATTTCAGTGACATACTAAACTGACCTCACATAGTTCAAAGACTCAGGCATTTAGAAGTTAATGGACTAGTAATAAATATATTATTGAAGCATTTGTAAGAGTTTTAATGGACTGACCTCCCACAGGCAAGCAGCATGAAGTTAGAGTAATACAGACCATCATTTGTCAGGTTGTAAGGGGCTATAATTTGGTATAAATGAAGAACATGAATGATTTACTTATATCATGCTGAATGCACCCAGACGAAGGAGTGCATCAAAACTTAGAATACTGGTAAGACACCATTATGTCTCTTGAGAGATAAAATATGCTCCACTGTCTGATTAGTGAATACCCATAATTTTTATTAGGTACATCCAGATAAGATTCATACTATTTGTTGGTACCGTAACACAAAACTATGAATTAGAAGATTTTAAATATAATGCTTTCTTTTAGCTCCGTTCCATAGCCCTTTTGAGCTTATAAATCATAGAAAAATATGTATTTTTGAAATTCCACATCCCGCTGTCATATTTAATGTAATATATCATATTTCAGTAAATCAAGACTTAAAGAATTTCAATTGATTTCAGGTGCTTTTAACGAAAAGTGGCATTTTAAATTTTTACAAGTTCTTAAACCTTAATTAATGCGGTATTAAATTTCATTATAATATATTAGAGTATATACCTATAATATATATATATATATATATATATTTCTATACGATATATACCTATATATAATATACCGACTTTTATTCCGCTGCACTCCTTGGCCTATAATGACTAGACTGAATGGCTGAAATAAAAAGACCAAATAGAGAATTTGATTTACATCTCCGCTGCCATTCCAAATATCCCTGCCACCTTAGTGAAAAACAGATTGTTCAGTGTGCCTTGGTTCTTTTGGAGCACGACTGAGTTTCCCTGGATCTCTGTTTTTGCACACACAGCTTGCAGCCATGCACTGTCTATGCCTATAACTAAGCGTAGAAACTGAAAATTAACTCTTTTATGTGGACCAGTTTGTACTGTAGTTAATCTACATGAAAAATCGAATATTTTGTATCACATTATATTGTATTGAGTACAGACTTTAATGAAGTAACTGTAGGTGTGTTTACACTGCTAGAACTGTGAATGCTTGAGCAAAGGCAATACAAATGAATGAGATGGATCCCAGATGTGTTCATTAATCCAATGTGTATGACAGACCTAACGTGCTTAGCTTGCAATCCTGACACAAGGAAGAGTGCATGAGAGAAGCCATTCTAATATGACTAAACATGGGACACTTTTAAATATAATAATTTCTCAGATTTTGCTAAAAATATAAATTCGTAGGCCATATTGTTAAAAAAATATATATAATACAAACAAATCATAATTTCAGTAAAGTCATCATGTAATATTATCAATTGATCTATTTGGAAAGATTTCGATCGTGTTATTTATGAATTATCAGAGCAAGGTATAACACTAGGATTATAAAGCGTTAGGTTATGGCTGTAACCCTTGTTCCCTGAAAGAGAAGACGACCATCAGCAATACTTTTGGGAAAGTATACCAAAGCCGTCGTGAGGGAGCGTGAATGGAGACAGCAGACGAGGGATGTCTCACTACCGCAAAACTAGAGTTTGTGGTGCAAGGGTGCAACCTCAAGGACCCTTGTGCCTAATGAAGGCATAGAGGGATCTGGCACATTAAGTTGGTAGAACCTTGTGAAAGTGTGCGGAGTAGCGCAGCTATCCACCATACATACTGTATATCAGTCAATGAGGCTCCTCTAAAAAGGGCCCATGACATAGCCACTCCTCGGGTAAAGTGTGTGGCCACTCGTCAAGGTGGGAGTAGGCCGGCATTAGTATATGCAGTCAAAACTGTCCACAATCCAGTCAGACAGTTGCTGCTTCAAAGACAGACGAAGAACTGGTCAGACTGACACAGCGCTCTCTTTCTGCTAACATAACATCTTAATGCTCGAACTGGGCAGGGATGGAAACCCTCGAGTTCCACTGACTGATTCAAGTGGAAAGCTGTAACCACCTTAGGGAGTAAAGCGACACCCTGTTTCCATCATCCCAAACATGCATATAGGAGCTGTGCACTGACAGAGCCTGCAGCTCATTGACTCGCTTTGCAGAGGTGATGGCTAACAAAAAGGCTGTCTTCATAGAGAGATAATTCAACTCTATGGAATGCATGGGCTCAAACTGGGCCATAGTGAGAGCCTCCAGTACCACAGCTAAAATCCACTCCGTGAGGACGCCTTTTCTAGGAGGATGTAACTGCAAAGCACCCTTGAGAAAACGGGTTGCCAGGAAATGAGCGCCTGGGGAAACCGAGTCCACGGGGACATGGCATAGCAGTTCTTGCAGGAATTGTAAAATGACTTTAATAGGACCATGACCCCTGGTCAGACACCAATCTTGAAAATACCAACCAAATAGTATCTGTAGACGTACAACGACCTTGTGGAGGAGGCCCTAGCATTCCGCAGTGTACTAAGAGCCCTAAGGAGAACAGATGGTTCCATTCAGGGGCCAGACCCATGATTGGAGTCTGCCCGGTTCTGAATGACAGAGAGGTCCTCTTGCTTGACTGAGGAGATCCAGCATAACGGGATCTCCCAGAGCTGACCTTGCAGTAGCTGGCAAAGGGTTGAAAACGAGATTCTCCTGGGCCATCTGGGGACCACCAGGAGAACTATTGCCCTCTTCTCTCCGGACCTTCTCTAAGAAGGTCAGGAGCAATGGTATTGCTGGGAATGCATGCAAGATCATCCTGGACTGCTCATGGGCTAGGACATTGATGCCTAGTGGACCGCTGCAATGGTGGAAGGAGAACCATAGGGGGCAGTGAGTCATTTCTGTTGTGGCAAAGAGATCAACCCTGGCCGTCCCGAAACATTCCCATATGAGGGTGGAGTCACCATTCTGATGGGTGGGGACCATCCCTCTAGAGGAGGTCGCCGCCCAATTTGCCACTCAGGGAATATGAACAGCCCAGAGGAATATCAGGATCCATTGTGCCCAGGTTAACAATTTGAAGGCTGTGGTGCAACCCTGGGGACCGAAGTCCTCCCTTGCGGTTGACATACGCCACTAGCGACATGTTGTCCATCTGGACAAGAATATGTCTCCCTTGGAGCACCGTAAGAAAATGCTGGAGAGCAAGGTGAACCGCTCGCAGCTCCAGTGCATTTATATACAGGGATGTCCATAGGCCTGTCCAGGACCCGCAGACTCCTCTGCCTTCTCAGACTTCACCCCAACCTAAGTTGGATGCGTTTGTTGTCATCACCTGACGGCTGTGGATCACCCCCATCCTTACACCTTCATGCATGTGAGCCGTGTGCCTACACCAGAGCATGGCTTCCCAGTATACACGAGACACGGTCAGCCGACGGAGTCTGTCGCTTTTACAATGTAGCCGGAAGGCATTGAGGCACACTTGAAGCAGGCACATAGGGAGTAGCCCCAGCTGTAGGGATGATGAAGCCATGGCCAGCAGACCCAACAACTTCTGTCAAAACGCCAGAGACACTATCGATCCCTGTTGAAAAGGGATAGACATTTCTGAATGGCAGCCACTCTGTAGTCTGATAGGTAGGCCAGTATCGTGAGGGAGCCCATCCAGAGTCTCAGATAAACCCGTATTTTGCACCAGAATTAATTGGCTTTTGGCATTATTGAGGGTGAGACCCAGCCTTGACAGATGCTTCATCACGATTGCTGATTGACACCAAACAACACCTCAAG
The DNA here is from genome assembly GCF_017654505.1 of Polyodon spathula. Lineage (NCBI taxonomy): Eukaryota > Metazoa > Chordata > Actinopteri > Acipenseriformes > Polyodontidae > Polyodon > Polyodon spathula. The sequence goes on from NC_054535.1 coordinate 73,416,151, forward strand.
TAGAACCCTCATCTTGGGAGCTCTTTCACACAGACTCAATCATAGTAACTGGAGAGGTTAGTTTACCTGCCTTACCTACCTGATGTAAGAAGCAAAAGAGGAAGTGATCTCTGTGGAGTGACTGTTTGTTCTCTCGGGAGGCGGAACCGAGGATGTCATTTCCCGGATAGGCCTATCGGCAGCTCTGCCATGTAATGCATATTTAAGGTCAATGGAAATTTACAAATAAAATATTTACTTTTAGATCATGGCCCAATCTATTTTTATTAACAATGTGGTTATAAAGAGTTCATCGTACTGTGCACTATTTGACTTTACTAAGTGTCTTGCTGAGCTTTCAAATTAGTTGTCAGCACTGACAAGACTAAAACATTTTCACAGCATGGAATAAAAGAAAAAGTGAAACCCAACTCTTCCTCTAAAAATTGCAAACAACACAACAGGGAATCAATATCCATGTAATGCTTCACTAGAGATGAGCTATGCCAAGACACTTAGCAAATGAAAGCTACTGCCAATATGTCTGTTTCTTGAGCTTCGGTACAGGAACTGTCATGATAAGATGCATTCTGCTTAAGGCTCTGAAACATTATGCTACCTGGCAAACAGTACTAAAGCTATGTTCCAAATTTAATATGATGCATAACAATATGTTTGTATGCTTGACAGCACTGGCTTAAGGGTGAAACCAGAACACTTCAAATACACATTTAATGATGTTACTAAGGGGGCCAATATAGCTCACTTACTTAAAGGGAGGGCCATATTTAAATCAACCTCTGTTGATTGAGATGAATCAATCAATCAGCCTTTTCCTGTAGAACATCTCAAAGTGTTGTAAATACATCAGATACTTTAAAAGATCATTAAAATAGATGCATATACTTAGCTCCTTTATCACAGATTACATGTGTTGTTGAGGCAGAATCACATATATCTTTTAAGACCAAACTAGACAAAGTTTTGAGATCAATAAGCTACTTGGAACTGGACAAGTTTAGATGGGCCTAATGGAGAAAGGCCCGGAGCAAGGCCTAGGCAAACTAGGCAGCCGACTAGGGCGGAAAGTTTAAGGGGGTGACAAAAAAAAAAAAGAGAATGAAAGCAAGGAATCTGCTTTATGTATGAAGCGCCACTCCTCTGACGTTTAACACCATGGCATCGCACTGAAGAATCATATCCAAACGTCTTGTAACGGGGTCGAAATGACCCGGTACTTCACATTTTTATTTTTGCACTTGTGTATTTGTGTATTTTGATTTGTGCATGTTTTCTTTGATAGGGCACTTTATGATTAATTCGTAGCACTTTAATGTTTCTTCCCCACTCAGCACCCGGAGCTAAAGTAATTAATTACCCAGCAATTGAAAATAATATACTCACCTGACTATAAGTATCCCTAATTTTTGGTTTTCCAGGATGGCCATCCACTCTGTCCTTTCGCAGCTCCTGTGCTTATCTTGCCTCACCTTGAGACTCTGTTCTTTATTCTGCCTTTCTTTTGGGATGTGGCCGCTTTCAGTACTCGAGTCCCATACTAACCTCCATGCTTTGTCCTTATTTCAGGTCCCAGGCAGCGTGAAGTCTCAGCCAATCGGGGTTTATCGAGCGCCCCCTTCCAGAAGTCTCAGATGCTGTCTACCCCTCTCTCTCTCTACCTCCTTTCGTGTCCTGGTCTACCGGGACTGACTTCCTCCCGAGGGTGGCTCCTCGAGTTTTCGGCCATTGGATCCTTTGCCCATGGGATGTGTCGGCATTGTCGTCTCAGTCAGCGACCATTTTTCTATCCTGTTTTTGGTTGCTGGGTCCATTGCCCCTGGGGTGTCTTGGCATTGTTGCCCTCAGTCAGCGACCATTTTCTGCCCTAGTTTCCAAGCCCGGGCCAGTTGGTCTGCAACTAATCAGGGGTTCAGCCCACTCCTCTATCCTAAGTCTGGTTCTTTCTAGCCGGCACCCTGTCCACTAACCGCTTCTTTCTGCTTCTTCTGCCCTATCCTTACAACCCAGCTCACACCCAGTGAATTACAGTGCTGTGTGTAATTAGACTGACAGTACTGGGGAAGGTAGTAGTTGGTGTGACACTCTCTCTGCTAAGTTTTTGTACAAGTTTGTATTTTTAAAACTTACGGTACATTGGGAGTGTGTTCATTTTAATATTGTCATAAACAGTTGTTATCACCTTGGATACATTTTTGTTTTTCAACATGTTAGATCATTTGATGGCACAGATTCATGTTAACTTGTGATCCCATAATGTGTGCTGTGAAAGTTAAAAAGCTCTATCTTTTCGGTCTACTTAACTTATTTTAACATTATTATCTGCCTTCTGCCCCTCAACCTACCATTTTAAAATGGTTGGATATTTATCAGTAGTGGTCTGTAGAATATCAATAAAAAGCTAATTTGCATTATCAAAGGAACCGTAGTGCTTCTGCCAAAACATTAATTTTCAACCAGTACATTTAGTTTCGTATCAGTTTAAAATGATGAAGCTATGAAACAGTTATTTCATAATCTCATATACCGTGGGAAACCCATTTTAAAATCTGTACATTATGGTCTGTACAATTTTCCAATCAAAACAGAAACCAAGTTATATAGGAGCACACCGAGTGATTGCACAATACAAGCTGAATCAAAAAGCTATTGATTTTAAAAATAAATAAAGTAACCATTATTTGACTGATATAAGGGTGCCATGCTAGACTTTGCCCAGGGTGGCTGGCAAGTTGCCTAGCACTGGCCGTGCTCTCATTCATAAATGTTCTTATGGTCTTATGTTCAATTACATTTACAAAGTTTCAAGTCCTTTACATCCAGTACAGTGCTTAAATAAATACATGTACTGTAGAAGTAAATAGTTCTAGTTTTGGTTACCAAGTGTGCTTGAAAGTTCTACAAACCGGTGCTCAGATGGGATCCTCATTGTTGCCCTGTTGTCCATATTTGTTTTATACTAGTCCTCATGAGAACTTATGACCTGTTATTTGAAAACTTAATTATGGAAAACCGTTCTGCAATATAGGAGATAATTAGTGTTTTAACTAAAGCAAAGTGAAATATTAAGATGATACTTAAAAGTTATGCCCTTAATGAAGATGCTCCAAATGTCATATTAATAATAAAGGGAAATATGGGATTAGGAGTACAAATGTTATTATAATAATCACAGCAAGAAAGACAGCTTGGCCACTACACAGCAGCTAAAGTCATCAGTCATCACATCTAGGGCTATCGCCCTGAGTCGTAAATGGGTGCTGTATCTCACACTGCTAAATATTATTGTATCACCTGCTTAATATGGCTACCATCTGTCCAAAAAGTGGTCCATCTTAACAATAAAACTAAATAATAAATATTATAATTCTCAGCTAGATGCCCCTGCTGTCGCTGTAGTCAGTTATCAAGCAGGATTAAACCCTGTGGAGAATGCCAACATTTCAACTACCGTAGAATATTACTGCCAATCATCTAGTGTCTCCACTTCCCAGGTTTCATTGCTCAGCTATGTTTGTTGTTTTCCACAGCCCCAGTGCCAAATGGTTTTATAGCCTCCCTGTAATATAATGGCAGTTGCTCATCTGTAGTCTCCATTCACGACTCAGGTCTTCATTAAAAAGATTTAGAATTGATAGGTCATGATCTCATGTTGGCTCATGTTTTCCAGCTAAAGTAATGCAAAGTTTCAAACACAATAGTATTGCCAGGAAATATTTCATCCCACACATTCCCCAAGGCTAAGTCTTTAAGGAAAAGACATGGATCCTTGGCTCTCTCTGAAAATGAAGTTATGGATACTTTCCATCTTGTTGGGCATACAATGGAAAACCTGCAAGCTTGCACTTGTATGTCAGTGGTACTCAACTCTGGCCCTCGAAATCTATTCCAGTCCTGGTCTTTATTCCAACAGGTCCTAAATTAGTTAATTGCCTCTTAACAGGTTCAATTAACTACATTAGAACCTGATTGGAGTAAAAACCTGGACTAGATTTGATCTTGAGGGCCAGAGTTGAGTACCAGTGCTATATGCCATTAGAATGAAACAGCTTGCATGCATTGTGCAATATTGTACAACTAACAGGGGTTTCATTAAAAAAATGCTGCATTGTGTTGCATGTATTTTTTATCTATGACACAATTCAATCATTTTTTCAGTTTTATCCCAGACACTTGTATTGCAATAAACCATGTTATATTAAGTTTTTTTCATGGTTATACCATGAACTATTAACATGGTCAACCTTCACGCATCCAAACCAACACTTCAGGAGATCAAGACAAACATCCCAATATTTAGTAGAACATAGTTTTAATGAACATATTAGTAAATATGCCGGACAATGGAAAACATTGAAATGACAGCAGATTATGGATACACTATTAGGCCGCTTTCCCTCTGAGCTTAGTGAGACGAATGCGTAATGGATATTTCAGGGCGATCAGAGACCCCCACATATATACGCCAAGGCAGCTTTAGAGGAGGAGAAGGGGGAGTCGGAGGGATGATGATGCTAGAGAAGTGGTCGACATTAAACTCTTGGCAGACACTGTTGACACTTGGCCCAGTATGTCTAAACTAGACAATTGTGTTAGCTGATATGGTTACTATAGAGCGTCAACAAAATCAGCTCAGTGTGGAACTGGCTTTTATACAGCAAAAAAGTATTGATAAATATCTAAATAGCAATCATCTATGGATCAGATTTATATACAAATTTAATTCAAATCTAGAATATTTTTTGTAACCTTCCACAGAGGTGATATCTCGTTAGCAGACTCAATAAAATTTGAAAAACATGAAAAAGCTGCATTTATTGTGTCAGTGGTACATGAAAAAATGCTTATGCTTTGTTCGGTTATGAATGACTGAGTGAATGAATGACAATACTGTTTCCTAACATTGGTGGGAAAAATAATATCAAACCACAACCCACCTATCAACAATAAGAGATGAGCGCTGATTGTTAAAACTTAGGAAATGGCTTTGTGAATGGATTAGTAATATAACTTTCTTGAAATTCCAATTGTAAAATACATATGTAAAATAAATTAGTGCAATCTTACATTGGAGTAAGGAGCATAGCATCTGGAATCATCCCCTGTAGTTAATGTTCATTTCTGGGTAGGAGCAGTAATCTGGTATTATATGGTATGGCTCAAAATTGTAGAGTTAAGTTTTCAAACCGTGAAAGAGGCATATTAGTCATATCAACACTCTGCATATCTAAATACTTACCGTTACATTTTTATCCATAACATAGTGTACATATGGAGTCTGAAGTTCACACTCCAAAAATGAAACAAGACTATTTTCGGTTAAGTATGTGTGTTTTACATTAATACAATGTATATAATCCACCCTTTCTTAGGAGAGTAGTGTGAACACAGAAAGACGCTTCAGTGCAACAGCATGGCTGGGGTCACATTTTCATCAGTCAAACCAGCTCGGAAGGGGGAAAGTGGTGTGGGGGGGGTGGGGGTTTGCTTTGGAAATTTGAGAATCATTCTTATACTCCATCTCGTAACATAAGACTATGGGAGACAGACAAAGTATTTGCATGTAAGACATAAAGTTAATTCCTTTTTCCTTGTTTCATTAACACTCCATATCAGAGAGAGTTATCTGGCCTTTATTCATTCACATGGCTCAAAGTGTTCTTGTTTAATGCAGCAAAAAACTGAACATTTTCAATGACCGTTCAATGAATAGCGTAACCACTAGCTAAATACATTTTAGTCACCAACACTTATGTTAAAATCCTCCTGTAGTTTAAAAGCTTTTTAGATGTACTGGATTAATACAAGAAAAAAGGAAATGTGATACTAACAGTTATTCTTGGGAAACAGAGGACTGTATTTAGTTTTGTACTGTTTTGTTAAAACTGTTCTTTTGTTCCTGTGTGAATTTTTTGTTCATAAAAGTGCATACTAGCACTTTAAACGTTAGCTTCCTGCCTCTGAGTCTCCCTCCTCCCTGCTACACTACCCTTTCACAATATATTATTCCTATTTCCAATGATAATGGCAAACAAAGGGAGGTGGATACTGTTTTTTACAGTTTTTTTTTTTTTTTTTTTTTTTTTTTTTAAATACCAATATTGTAGGTAAAGTTTCTTTGGTTGATCTAAAAATGTTATAGTGCAATACACCTTTGAGAAAAGGTAAACAGTTTCTCTCTGCCACCATTTTGTAATTGTGCTTATAGCTCATTCCAACTACAGCTTTGAAAACAACAAGAAGTGTCAGCAAGAGTAAAAATAGGTCATTTTTTTTATTAAAAGCAAGTCATTTTAAGATAGTTTAACTACAGTTTCACCTCATAATGAGACTGGGACTCTTTCACACACTGCTGGTGGTTATGCCACATGTCATGGTATACAGCATGTAATGTGATTTCACAATGTCACACATAGAACATGAAAGGGTATATAACTTGAGGTTCAAATGTAGGCCAGCAACCCTGAACCCTGTAAACATTCCCATATAGGCATTCACATTTTTAGAAGCAGTTTTAAAATCCATTTTGTTTTTTCACTTTATAAAAATAAAAATAAAAATTACACAGACAATATCAGCAAGAGCCAATTTTATTGTCCCATCATAACTCTGAGCTCTTTCAGTTTATCTGGAAATTAAAATTTGTTTTGAAATCATTAGCATAAGAAATGTTATTCTTGTAGTAAAATATTAAATCAAATTGTTAGTTGCCTGTGGAATTAGACCAGCACTTGCAAATGTTCCCACCCCACCCCACCCCACCCCCTCTCAAACAGCTTAAATTTGAAAGGGCAAATAAATATTTTACAAATGAAACGCATCCTTTTTTCGTAACTGGATTTTCAAAAGGCACAGTGGAGAAGATTTTAATTTGTAGACTAACAGTTTTATTGTGGAAACGGAATCCGTTCACAATCCAGCACAGCTGGATAAAGATTTTTTTTTTAGTATAAGCCACACTTATTAGTTTGAAGTTTCCCAGTGTTGCAATTAAACAAAAAAATAGCAGTAAAAGATACGGGATATAGAATCACCAAACAATAACAATTTAGGCATCATTAAAAGTGCTGTGACAAATGCATGTATTTGGTTTGGCTCACCTATCAGCTGCATACCTTCACATCATCGTTTACAATGCTCCATCGAGTTATTTCTAAAACCTATGCTAAATGATATTTATACCAAGTTTAATCACAGTTGGATAAGTGGTTCTCCAATTATAAATTTGGCTTATATACAGCTGGACGACCCTTTCCACTATCTCCCCTCCATCAGGGATTTATTCCCTGTAGGATTAAATAATTTGGAGGCTTTATATTTTATATACATTATGTTGTCTTTGTTGAATAAGAAATGTTGCCTTATATTAATAAGATCTTATTGAAAACATATCTAGTGTTTTAACGTGAAGTGTTATTGGTATAGGACATTGTGTTCTGCCTGTATTTTCCATTTTTAAATTTACAATTATGGAGCTAACCAAGTTTAAAAATAATAAATGAAATTTTATTGCCATAAAAAAAGTTTATATAAGTAATTTGATAACAGTGATAATAATGCACAATTTGATTGCATCTAAAACCATTCAAACATAATGGCACATGGCATTAAGATGGTATTTTGTTTGAAAGTTATTTTGTCCAAAACTGGCTTTTGGACCAGGGTTTTCTGCACATCTGCAAGCCAGCGGAAATACCAAACTTGCATGCTTCTTTGATTGCTACATTTAAGATATCATGTGTGCTACCAGCTCAGCTGCTGCAAAGCATTAAACTCCGTTACTCTTAGCTTGTAAAGTACTTTTGGAAATACTATAGACAAGGAGGGGAGAAGATGAGGATTCCACATGGTTATCCAAGGAGATGATAAACAAAGGGATAAGGTGATGCAGTTTAAGTGATATATTGAGCACATGTGGGACAGCAGAAAAAATGTAATCCCCTCTATTGATTTGTTCTAAGCCTTAAAGGCTAATGTATCCAAGAACAAGTTTAGTTGGGTAGATCACATCACTTCATAACATCTTATAATTTATCAGAAAAAAATGGTGCTTGTGAATCTATTGTTTTATGGAAAAGGGGGGTGTCACAAAGACGGCCGGAGTGGGTGGCATCAGACCAGAAGCAGGAAATAAATGACAGAGAGGTGGAGTTTGGTGGAGCTGAGCGAATGCTTTCGCTCAGCATTTAATAAATAAACAAACAGACAGAAAATAAAAAAAGGTTGTAACAATACAAAAACAGGACATGGCACTTTCGCCAAAATAAACAGACAAACAAAATGGACTAACACTTACACAAACAGTGGGCTAACAGGCAAACAAGGTGAGTGAAAACAACGGTCATATAAATTACTTTGTTAAGTTTTCTCGTTCTTAATTCTCTCCTCTCCACACCCGTTCTCCACTCACCGAACACAGAACTCCGAGTATGTGTACCAGTGACTATACATCAACACTTAACACACCACATGCAACATATAACAGAAAATACACATAGGGGCGACACTTCGTGCTGACTGCAACCCCGGGCGAAGCAGTTCCAGTGAACCCAGGCGATGCGGAGCGGCTGGCAGCCCCAGGCGATGCGAAGCGACAGGCCTCACCAGGCGATGCGGAGCGACTGGCAACCCCAGGCGATGCCTGGAAGGCCTCCTTGGGTGAAGCGTGGCAGGCATCCTTGGGCGAAGCGTGGCAGGCATCCTTGGGCGAAGCGAGACAGGAATCCTTGGGCGAAGCGAGACAGGAATCCTTGGGCGAAGTGAGGCAGGAATCCTTGGGCGAAGTGAGGCAGGGAGTCAGGACAAGCTAGGGTGCAGGTGTTGGCCCTCTTCTCGGCCACTGCGGCCGGGCGGTTTTTCCCCATGCTTCCCACAGCAGCCTATGCAAGAGCTGCTGAGAACCGCCAGCATCTAGTCCTGGTCCTTCTGGTGAAGGGAGAGGTAGCTCCTGCTCTTCTCCCCCTGATGTTAATGGAGGCAGAGCCAGCTCCAGCTCCTCTCCTCGTAATGGTGGGGGAAGTGATACCAGCAGGCATTCATCCTCTGCTGGTGGGGGAAATGATACCAGCAGGCATTCATCCTCTGCTGGTGGACAGGGACCCAGCAGGCATTCACCCTCTGCTGGTGGAGGGCGACTATGTGTAGTGAGTACGGACGACCACCTTCTCCTGGGTCGTCCGTAAGTGGGGAGACGACCACCCCCTCTCTCTCTGCCGGTTCGAGGACGGCCACTTCTCCGCCAGCTCCTGCTGCTCTGCTCCTGCCGATGGAGGTGGCGGAGGTGTGTAGTCTCCTGGCGGCGGAGGTGGGAGCGGCGTGTAGTCTCCTGGTGGCGGAGGTGGGAGCGGCGTGTAGTCTACCCTTATTACAGGGGACTGGTGCGGCTCTCCCTCACTTGCAGGGGACTGATGCGGCTCTCCCTCACTTGCAGGGGACTGATGCGGCTCTCCCTCACTCGCAGGGGAAGGTGATGGAGGCAGAGGAAGCACCTGCTCCTCTTCTCCAGGTGGTGGCAGTAGGGGAAGTGATCCCAGCAGGCACTCACCCTCTGCTGGTGGAGATGGCAACAGCTCCCTCTCGAGCTTCGGATCCCCGCAGTCACCACGCCTGGGCGCTGGACACCCTGCTATCTGGACTGCTGTTCTATTTATAGCTGCCTCCAGGTAGCAGAGGACCAACTCCACACCTTCCTCCAGGGAGTTTGGGGTGTGTTTCCTCTCGTAAGCCTCCCATCGCTCCCTGTCCATCAACCACAGGACCCGGATGGCTATGGGCATGCCTCCAGCCCAGCATTGTCCTGGATCCCGTCCCTCAGCCTGACGGCATCTGACATTTTTTTTTGTTTTGTTTTTGTTTTTGTTGTTTTTTTTAAACAAGAAATTGCTGTTCCTGCTCTGGTCTGCGTCTAGGGGGCGCTGGTAATCCCACTCTCACACCACGTGTCACAAAGACGGTCGGAGTGGGTGGCGTCAGACCAGAAGCAGGAAATAAAACGACAGAGAGGTGGAGTTTGGTGGAGCTGAGCGAATGCTTTCGCTCAGCATTTAATAAATAAACAAGCAGACAGAAAATAAAAAAGGTTGTAACAATACAAAAACAGGATGCGGCACATTCGCCAAAATAAACAGACAAACAAAACGGACTAACAGTTACACAAACAGTGGACTAACAGACAAACAAGGTGAGTGAAAACAACGGTCATATAAATTACTTTGTTAAGTTTTCTCGTTCTTAATTCTCTCCTCTCCACACCCGTTCTCCACTCACCGAACACACAACCCTGAGTATGTGAAAACATGTTGCTTTTATGCAGCTGTACCGAGACTCGACTGCTAATCAATCATTCAATTGGAGTCGCGGTACAACTGCACGTGAATTAACAAAGTGCAATTCCCCGTGCTCACATATTACATTTTACTTGCACGTGCAGTGCTGTGCAATCCTCGTGCCTAAATACAAATATACATTTTAAACACAGACCTGTATATTTCCCGTGTACCAATGACTATACACCAATATTTAACACACCACATGCAACATATAACAGAAAATACATATAGGGGCGGGCACTTCGTCACAGGGGGATATTTAAAATGTCTTCCACAAAGAAATGAGAAACTCCAGTAGAGATAAATAGGGAGACGTATTCAGTATATCAGATCTAGATTCCAGATTGTGCATAGACCAGCTCAGATTTAAGTTTTTGTAGACTTTGAGGTGTTCTTTTAAAATATGGCTTTGCATGGAAACTATTGTAACATCATATTTGAGGTTCTGTGTTGGAACTTTGGTTTGACTTCTTTTGAAAGTGAAATGAACAGCGGAGCGCTGAGTGTCTCCTTTTTTAGAGACATCATGTTCTACGGTTTGAACACAGAATCCAAAATGCACCAGATAAGATTTCTGATAAAATATTAGACACCCTGAGAAAGATATAACATCTTATTAATAGTTGAGAATTACCAGTAATTATAACTGTTATGAGATATCATCCAATAATTGTATATTATTAGTTTTTTTAACATAACCTCAGAGGTCCTATGCCTAGGGACCTTCCACAATACAGTTCTCCCAAGTATTTGCAAAGCTGTGGTCATTGTTCATATATGGCAGTGGCTGAACATTTTGGGTTTGCTATACAGCCCATTCCTTGACTAATGAAACCGTGTGACGAGTAGTGTAAAGGTCCAGAATCTGTTCTAGCAGTGTGCGATTTTGCTATTGCTGCACAATGTATTCATCTGAAAACATAGTGTATATTTCTTCATCCCTTACCTTAACTATATCAATATAAATGTGTATTGCCAGGGAAATTTGGCTATGTACAATTTAAAGTTTAAATCTACTTACTTTACTTCAGGTATTACATGAGGTGTTTTTTAACTTCACATGTGTTGATCTACAGTACAAGGACTACTGGAACATTTTGAAAGTTTTGTTAAAGTTTTAGAACATTTATATAAAGTATTTATTTATTTGGATTATCTATTTGTGGTGGCTATGGGAGTGGTTATTGGTTAGAACAAAATGAAGAAGTATGTATTGATAAAAAGTCGAGCATGCAAATGCACCCTTATAATATCAGTATTCCTAAATTTAGAAAATATGTCACTTTTTTTTTTCATTTTCAAACTTAACCATATATGTATCAATATAAATACTTATTACTTGGGAAACATAAATAAATAAATACAGGAAATTACCTTATTAATCACTGGTACTGAATAATAGTTCATCGTTTCCGATGTTAAATTGTGTTCTTTCTGGTATTAAAATAAGTATATTTTCTCTCTTTGGAGTGTACATTTGCATTCATATGTCCCATATGACATATGTAAAATACCTAATATAATATTATATGTGTTCCTTTAAATATCATTAATGTATATATTTATACCAATGTCATGCAACCCATTTCAATATATTTCAAGAATTGAGTTTATCTTGTGTGTGTGTTTAGGTTGTTTACTGTTGTTCCTAAATCAGCCCCTATGCGCCCTCCCTCTCACAGTACTACTCCAAGCAGGACACCTGAAGCCTGCAATGTAGCACATACTAAGGAAGGACCCTGACTGTGTGAGGAGGGCATCTATCTACTCCCATTGAGACCTCATCAGTTTAACAACCATTACCCACCAGGTGATACCACGCCAAAAGGACAAATAAACCAAAGGAGACATATTCTAAGAGTCGGGTGACCTATTCAGAGCAGCTAGGGATCAATACCTTAAGCAGAGGGACATGCAGGCCCAGCACTAATAAAACAACATGCTTAGCAATTCATCCCAATTATACAATATGGATGTGCTGCATAGGACCCGGAGACCTTTAGAAAAGAGTTAATGAGTGCTGGACAAGCTCTCTATGACTTTCACCTGCTGTTTGCTGTTTAGTGATTGCAATGTGAATTGGAATACATTCTTTTTTAATGAACAAATATGTAAACAGATGCTTTTTAGATTTGGATATACATGTTCAGTAAACCACACAGAACATTTCATAAACTTTGTAGATTTATAATTACCATTTGTGAAAACCATGGCAGAAAGGGATTTCCTTTGCTCCACACATGGTAACAGTCCTCTAATAAAGTGCTTGAAAGCCATACACCCTAATAATACCATTTAAACATATTCTCAGGTAAGTTTAGCAATTAGTTACATGTGATTGGAGAACTTTATAGACATGTTACATTTTATACACTTTCACTGAAACAACCAATAAACCAACGTACTTGAAAAGCAAACTAAGATTCACGACGTAAAAAATTCCCGCTTTGTCAAGAGAAACAGATAAAAGGATATTTAGCAAACTTCAGGCTACGGTAGTTTGTTATATAAAGCTACATAGAATATGATCTGAATATAGTTTTATCCAGCATCAGATGAAATGTAGGTAAAACTGTAAGACATATTTAGTGAATACTGGTTACACTGCTGGAGGTATTTGTCAAAGCATTTCACTTTCTGATTGAAGTTATGGATTATTTTAAGTCATAATGAAAAACGGTGGAATCATTTCCACGTTGTTTTGGTTTTAAATGATTTATCTGGGTGACAGAATATCACACTGAGACTCAAGTTTCCAGTAATGTCAGGTCCATACAAGGCACCTGATGTTCTCCTTTACATCACATTCTTATGGAAAGGGGTTTCATCTTGAGGCTTCTGTGGATTTGAGATGCTTATAGGTTGGAAGGTTATATGACAATGTACAGCTTATAGTTTAAATCTTACATGAGGTATAATAGGAGATAGGTTTTAACTTCACAAGCGTTGACCTACAAGGACAACTGGAACATTTTGAAATATATATTTTGTTAATTTTAGAACTCATGCTTTTATAGAAAGTATGTTTGGTGCCTGTGGGAGTGATTATTAGTTTATGTAATAAATGAGCAAAGCAGAGCAATATTTATTGATAAAAAGTTTTGTATGCCAATGCACCCAGCCTTATAATGTCACTATTTCCAAATTTAGAAAATCTATTTGGAGAGATAAATAAATGTATTCTTTCTCAAACAGTAGGCCTCATAAAGTATAAGGGCTGATTAACAAAGATCTGTGGTAGTGTAGGGCGTATTCTCCTAATACCTCTAAGAATGCATTGAGCAATGAGTTAACAAAAAAAAGTAGAAAATAGCAGTGGCTCCCACAGGCTAGACAAATGCATATGTAAGGCAAGGTATGCATTATGTTCTGGTGCAAGTTCTGTTAAATGATTAACAATACTGTTAATATTGATAAATGATCAATATCATGCTGTCAGGTACATAGGACTATATATACACCTTCCAAAATGTCAGAATATCCTGATATATATATTTTTTTTCCATCAGTTATTCACATTTTTATGTACCTACATAACATTTTTCTTTTTGATTTTGCTCCTTTTGGTACACAACAGTGTTCCTTTTTCAAAACTGTATAGATAGACACACACACACGCACGCACGCACGCATACACGCACGCATGCACACAGAAATACAAGTACATTCTCTCACAGAGAACCACATTAGCCCTTATATTTCTGATGCTTTTTACATTAACTTTTTAACAGCTATTTGTCCTCTTATAAGGATTCACAGTGAGTTATTTTACAAGGTTTCGTTCTACCATCTGTACTGTCCACAAAACAACATCTGCATAGAGGAGTGTTCCCCCCACTCTAGACATTACGTAGCTCTGTATGGCAGCCTGGACAGTGCAGAGAGATGGCCAGGCAGGTCACACGCCATTGGCCCATCACTCACCCAAAAGAGGCGGGAAAGTCTGGTTACAATTAGCCTCTTCCCAGGTTCTGAATAACACGTCACAGTGGCTTTGGGATTATTTCACTGTCAGCGCCCTGCTGGGCTCAGGAGGTGTCCATGGATGGTATGTGCCTGACCAGAGGGAGGAGCCCTGGCCTTCTCCCACTAGTTGTGCTCATCATCAGCAACATGTTTCTTGTCACGCTGATCGTGAGTACAGCTGCTGGTGTTAAAGTTCGCACAGAAGAATGAGCTGGTACCAATATGCTTACCATAAAAAAGAGGAGCTGGCAAGGAACAGCTAGTACTTGGATCCATGCTAAAGAAGTTTAATATGTCAATCTCATTAAGCAGCTACTGTGCTGTATGCTACAGTGCCATATACAATAATTGCAGAGACATGAATAGTCATATACGTGTCAAAATGAACACCAAAATGCATTTGTCTGGTTTTCAGCCAATAACTTTTTATAAGCTAATAGCAAGCTCTGCTAAAAGAATTTTGGAGAGTTTTGCCCTGTCTATTATTGTGATTATATTTTATGTATCCAGTTGTTGCAGCACGTTTGCTGACAGGGTGCCCCTGTGAACAAGGTGCTTGCAACTCTCGATAAAAAATACAATAAATAAACTGATAAATGTTACACTTTCCATTTCCTACCAACATACCCAGACACAACAACTGGGAATAGAGGAAGTGCAAGAGAGTAGTTACAAGTGTGCTCCAGGTATACTTCAGTGTTAGATCAGTCAGCATCTGAATAAACTGGAATTAACCAAAAGGATAAAGGATGTAGGTGTTAAATTAAACTAGATTAGACCAGATGTATATAAATTAAATATAGTAACACATTTTCATTTTAGATACACACAGTTTTACAAATTTAATACAAATGTTACATTACTATAAAGCTTGTGAGGTTTTCAGGCAGGAAATCTATAGTACATTTGTTGGTTAATCTACAAACCTATTACCAGCAAGTTCCCATTAACCTATAGGTATATAAACCTATTTCGTGAACTCAGCCTTGCCGTGCTTTCAAATTACCACCTCCTGCCCAACCAACACCACCTCACTCCCAGCCTTGTTCATAATACTCTACTATTATTTATCTTCACCCATTGCTGGGTCAGTGTTTTTGATACATATATGACTTTGTATTCTAATAAATGTGGTTATTTAACTCAACATTGTCCTGAATGAAATGGCAGTGCCAGATGGGATACAAAAGGTTTTTAAAAAGAGGCAAAAGGGCAAATATTGTAAACCCTTAGTTAAATCTCTTTTTACAAAAAAATCTCAAATGGCTTATGTTTCTGTACCTTTGTTTGATGTTAACTTGTTATCTTAGGAACAACGATGGCCATAAGAAATATCTAATTTTACAAACATTCATTCATTTTAAAGGTCTTTCTTTGTCTCAGAATTATTTCCATATGGTCTCAGTCCTATGTGAGAGGTCTCAGTGGTACAGATCTAGACTATTTCAATTGGAGCTGTGGTTCGAATTGAAAGCTATGTTAAAGGTTGAAAGTTTGAAAAAGGATAGTGCCATAATATTAAAAGAATGGCTATACCGTATTCCATTTGAAATAAACCATCAGCAGTGTGGGAGGGGTTTACATAGTTTTATTATTTCCTTTGAAAATTGCATTTCAATTTATAAAGTGTCCTGCACGTGTGTCATCTGCAGTTCCCCCATTTAATACTACATCTTTCAGGCAGAAGCTTTTAAAACTTCAAACGTGCCGGTATCTCCTTCCACATGTCATTGCATCCCACTCTTTATTGTAGATCTTGCCTGTAGATCTATATATATATTTTGGACAGTATATTTAGACACCCTTTGTAATATTGAAATGTTGTTCAGAATTAGAGCTTTTAACAAAAAAGATAACTTTTTTATTTACATTTTTTATAAAAAAAGATTTTGTGTTCTTGCTCTTATGTGTATTTACCTGTTTGTCAGACAGGAAAGTGATGTACAAGTTTACATCTTTATTTCTATTGAATGGATGAGCCAGGAGATAATTATTTGAGTAATTAGTATAATTTTTTTTTTTTTAAACTGTTAATATTGAGAAACAAATGATACTCAAATCCAAGCACAGCTAAACCTTATTATTTAATTCTTCACCTGCATCTGTTAGAATAAAATTAAATAACATATATGGTATTCGTGGTATGTATGGCTCCTGTGAACAATTGTTTATGAAAATAGTAGGCCTACAGATGACCCTGGCAATTTAATTTTGCATATGAAAACATGAGTATACGAACCTGTTGTGTAACAAGCCCCAAAAATGTAATAATTTTGATACATGGTCCACAGTGACCAAAACTAAATTCTACAGGCCTCATTAAGCAAAAAGTTTGTTAGGAAAAGGGCAATGTCAAAAATGTTGTTGTCATCAGCAAAATGCTGCCATGCACAGGTGACGTACCCCACACATCTCAATAATCATAAAAAGATGGTTGTTACAAACAAAACTACCAATTGGCTAGTTTCTAGAGGCGTTTACCTTGGTTAATAAGAATCACATTTTGAAAAGCTGACCAGGCTGGCTTACAGTAATGATGTAAGTGACAACACGTTTGGCTGAAAGAGTAAACACATGTCCTGGAAGTAGTACTGTATAATAATATTGTATTTAACTACCACAGTGGGTTCATGAAGGAGTTACTAATGTTTCCTAGGGTTTGTTAAGTTGTTCAACATGAAAAAACATCAGGGTGATTATTACCATATATATATATATATATATATATATATATATATATATATATATATATATATATATATATATATATATATATATATATATATATATATATATAATTTTAAGCGTTTAATATAAAATATTCCCTTATGTCTGCCTAATAATCACCCTTCAAGAAAGGTGCCTTGGAGAATCATATATTGTGTGCAGAACATAAATCTTTCAGTCCATTACTGTAATGTGTACTGCTTTCCCTCTTAAATGTAGCCCAGTGCTATGCAGTCTGTGGCAGCTGAATAGCACATGTTGGACCCCCTGCTGAATTTCAAAGGCTCTCTTGATAAATTTCTATAGAGCAAATATTTTATGAGGTACTTAACTATAAAAAAATATACCTGAGGTTCCTGCATATATGCACACATCACTATGTTGTTTGACCATACGTTTGAAAAATAAACATTTTACTAAAGGAAATTCAGGGATTCTGAATCAATGGTGTATTTAAAACAAAAAAAAAAAAAAACTAAGCACAACTCTCCCATTGACATGTTCAGCCAATTTGAGGATAGGAAAAAATAACTTTTGAAAAACAAGGCCTTTGATAATCTTGGTAACAGACTACAAGGAACTTATGCAAAGTAGAGCGCTGCTTGGTTTAGCCATGACCATTTTGACCTGAGCAAATGTAAATCAAACAGAGTGGCGTGTATTTTTGTTAGATAAACTTGATTCTTACTTACCTTGTGCTACCTATTTTATTTTTGTTTTCAAACTTTTAGTTGGTATTTACTGTATTTGCTGAATTTGCTGTGGGGGGAAATAACCTGACGTTTTAAACTGGGGAGGAAATCAGAGTTAAAATAATTGGGCACACTAAATAAAACATAAAAAAAAAAAATGAATACAAAAACAAGGAGAAAGAACAAAAAGGTCTCAACACAAGAAAACAAGCACCAGGTATATAATGCAATTATGCTAATAACAAATAAGAAAGACACATTTTAAAGCTTGGTTATGACTCCTTTAACCACTCTACCCCTGTCGGTGAGATGAGATGAGATTTAAACGCTCTATACCCACACGTGCAGATGAGCCTGACTCTTTTGCATAGTGGTTAAGCCCCTTGCTTGCGGCGTGCATGGTCCCTGGTTTGTGCCCAGCCTCATAGACTGTGGCTGATGGCCGAGGTTAAAGGGAAGCGTGTAACAGGCAACGTTGTGTGATACACTGCAGTTATGGAACTCTGTAACCACAACACAGAGAGTTATGCAGGGTGGATTTACACCTGCTACTGAGGGTTTCATCGCTTTATTACAGACATTCCCTTCCATTAGAGTTTCCACAACCTCTCTACCAAGAATGCTTAGGGTTAGATTTTGACTCGGGTATATGAAAGGAGAAAATCCTGCTTCTACAGTATTTATAGAAAAAATGTTTGAGCAAGGTAATTGGACATGGCTAATTATGAGCTGCAGCTGTAGAGTTGGTGGCAGAAATGATATAGCCCCAGCAAAACATATTACACAAGTGTGAAAATTGTACTGTTGTGTTGAACGGAGATGAAAATTCTGGCCTTAGGTAAAAATTGGAATAGGTTTAAATGCAAACACCATAAAGCTTGAGCTTTGCCAGTGCTGTATTACTGTATGTATAGAGTAACACATACATAACCATGTAGCCCTCCTCAAATTACAATATTACATTATGATTATTGTCATTTTTGTAGAATATGGAAGCAGCCTTTTCTACTTAAATGCAATTCAACATTACATATGTAACAGCTGACTTAAAATGGCATCAGTCACCACTTAGAAGAGTACAACAATGTGCTCTCAGAACAGCACAACCAATGGTATTATCGCTGAAGGTTCCAAAATATGCAAAAAATCAGTCTAAGAAACATACGGTACAAAAAGCATATATATATATATATATATATATATATATATATATATATATATATATATATATATATATATATATGCCGGTGTATACGGTGTATACATACGGTGCCACATCTACCGGCAGTCAAAATTCCCCATTGTATTTTAAAATTGTATATAGAAACTTTGAATTTAAATTCGGTAACCATGAGATCACTCTCCGTAAATGTACACTGTTATTATTATTATTATTATTATTATTATTATTATTATTATTATTATTATTAGCACATAAAATACTCACCTGCTCAGAAAAAAATAACTTTTTTTCATTATTTTAGTGAAAGTTTCTTTTATTTTTTTTACTGTATTATCATTTTAGTTTTAGAATAATAAGAGTCATTTTAAGGCCTGGTCACGCAATCAACTTTTATTGACGGCAACAAGAGGGATAATTGTGTTGCCCAAGTGTTGCCTTGAGTGACCACACTGGTCAACATGCTGTTCAGCACTACCACACCAGTACCTGGTTTTATTGTGCCATTTCTCTTTAGGAATATATGGTATATGTACATCTTCTGTTGAAGCTACAGTATACCTTTTGTTTATATATACAGTATACACAGTGCCTTGTAAAAGTATTCAGACCCCTGACCAATTTTGTCATATTACTGAATTACAAATGGTACATTGAAATTTCGTTCTGTTCGATATATTTTTTTTAAACACTTAAACTCAAAATAAATTATTGTAAAGTGACATTGGTTTTATGTTGGGAAATATTTTTAAGAAAAATAAAAAAAACTGAAATATCTTGCTTGCATAAGTATTCAACCCCCACACATTAATATTTGGTAGAGCCACCTTTCACTGCAATAACAGCTTTAAGTCTTTTGGGGTAAGTATGTATCAGCTTTGCACACAGTGTCGGAGTGATTTTGGCCCATTCTTCATGGCAGATTTTTAGGACCGCAGTTTTCAAATAGTGCCACAGATTCTCAATGGGATTGAGATCAGGACTTCGACAGGACCACTGTAGGACATTCACCTTTTTGTTCTAGAGCCACTCCAATGTTGCTTTGGCCTTGTGCTTGGGATCATTGTCCTGCTGAAAGGTAAATTTCCTCCCAAGCTTCAGTTTTTTAGCAGACTGATGCAGATTCTTTTGCAGTATTTTCCTGTATTTTGCTCCATCCATTCTTCCTTCAATTGTAACAAGATGCCCAGTCCCTGCTGATGAGAAGCATCCCCACAGCATGATGCTCCCACCACCATACTTCACTGTAGGGATGGTGTGTCTTGAGGCATGGGCAGTGTTAGGTTTGCACCACGCATAGCGCTTTGAGTTTTGGCCAAAAAGCTCTATCTTGGTCTCATCTGACCACAAAACCTTTTCCCACATCGCAGCTGGGTCACTCTCATGCTTTCTGGCAAACTCCAGGCGTGCTTTCAGATGGTACTTTTTGAGTAACGGCTTCTTTCTTGCCACCCTCCCATACAGGCCAGTGTTATGCAGAGCTCTTGATATGGTTGACTGGTGCACCATTACTCCTCTCCCAGCCACTGAACTCTGTAGCTCCTTCAAAGTGATTGTTGGCCTCTCTGCGGCTTCTCTCACAAGTCTCCTTCTTCTCTGAGTGCTGAGTTTTGAGGGACGGCCTTTTCTTGGCAGTGCTTGGGTGGTGTGATGCAGCTTCCACTTCCTGATTATTGATCCAACTGTGCTCACTGGGATATCCAAACACTTGGATATTATTTTGTACCCTTTCCCTAATCTATGCATTTGTATTACTTCATCTCTAACTTCTGTAGAATGCTCTTTGGTCTTCATTTTCCTTCAGATTCACAGCCTTACCAATGATCCTTCAACAGTGGGGTTTTTATCCAGAAAATGTGACAGCAACTTTAATGGTTCACAGGTGGAGGCCAATGGTAAGGTAATTGTGTCCTCGTTAGGGCAATTTCTTTCATCGGTGCAAACTGGGAGCTTCCACAGCACAGGGGTTGAATACTTATGCAAGCAAGATATTTCAGTTTTTTATTTTTCTTAAAAATATTTCCCAACATAAAACCAATGTCACCTTACAATAATTGATTCTGAGTTTCAGTGTTTAAAAATAAAATATCAAACAGAACGAAATTTCAATGTACCATTTGTAATTCAGTAATATGAGAGAATTGGTCAGGGGTCTGAATACTTTTGCAAGCCACTGTGTGTGTGTGTGTATATATATATATATATATATATATATATATATATATATATATATATATATATATAGAATATATACCCTTTCTTAAAAATAAACCCCATGTCCCCTCAGGAATATTCCTTAACAAATGCCTCTGTATAAGATGGCACCTGACCCAGAATTATTGGGGTTTACTTCCTCTTGCAGCTCTCCTGTAAAGTCAAGTGTTCTGGAACATGGAAGCACTACATAAATTGCACAAATGCCCCTACATACATGGTCAGAAGTGGGAGGTCTGTGACAAGTTTGAGAGAGACCTTATAGTAGAAGAGGAATAGCTAGCATCAGTTTTATAGGTCCATAATAAAATCCACATGACAAAGTGTCAAATACCATTTCCATCTGGACAGCTGCGTTAAAAAAAAAAAAAAAAAAAAAAAAAAAAACACCTCCCAAGCCAAAGTCAAAAGAGCCTATGAACAGACTGAGAGGAATGTTATCTTTAACTGGAGCTACAGATGGACCACACTAACTGCAAACTCAGTCACTAAGGACTCTAGTGGACCTACAGTACATGCTATTGATTATTGAAGAGTAAACTAAAGTTGAAGTTCTTACTTAAGAGTGATACATCATTGGCATATCATTATAATATTCCATAAAATGAAAACTTTGAACTCCATTGACAGATACTTAAAATAGGATTTGCATGCTTTCAGGTTCAGACCTTAGAGGCTGCGTTCTTCTTTGAAAATCTTTTAATAGAGCACAACACCATTTACATGAATTCCTTTGTACAGATATGCACATTGTTCTTTAGAAGTCTGTTTTTGACTGTGCACACTATTTGCAAAACAGAAACCCAACAGCAAAAAGTGTCAACCTTTGTGATAGTATAGTTACAATTTCAATCCTCGCCTGAGCCTTCAATTCGATCACAGCACTTGATAAATCCTGCTGCTATGGATTTAATTACTTTAAAAGCAATTTTAATTGTTCATGTGGTTTGGATTTGGTTCAATATTGAGTAATCATTTTTCAATATCTAATTTTACCTGGCTTTTAACTCTGAGCTTTCTTAATCTATTCAAAGCATGTGGTTATGTGATGCTGTAATTCTACTGGTTCCACCTACTCTCAATGCATATGTAGAGTTAGTTTGAAAAGTCACATGGTCACATGATTTGAATGGAATAAGGAGGTCTATTTAGTGTGGTTAGACAAGTCAAAGACAAGTTAAGCCAGATACAGAAAAAAAAAAAAATCTGTATCAGAGCAACACAACACAGAACCACATTGTGAACAAGCTGGCTGTAGTGGTGACGTCAGATCCAGAAGACAAACACAAATACTGTGGATAATTGTGAATGCCTCCTGCACTGTTCAGTAAATGAACAAATAAATCATTTGAACAGACAAAACACTTTAACAAAACAAACAATTTGAACACAAACGGACTAACCCTAAACAAATGAACACTCCACAAACAGGTACAGTGCTGGTCCTTCAGCACAAAGTAAAAATGGTTATATTATTATTCTTACCTTATCTCCTCACTCCCTCCCGTTCTTTCACCATGAACACACAAACCATGTGTGTGTGAAGCGCTCACCCTTTTATGCAGCTGTACGTGAACTCAATTGCTAATCAATCATTCAATTGGAATCTCATGTGAACTAATTGTACTCCCTGTGCTTCCATCCTAATATCCTCTTTAACCTGTCTAAATGCAAATTACAACACTTGTGTTACTTGTTTATATCCCGTGCACCAATACATATACATCAACATTAACACATCACACACAACATAACACAAAAAATACACACAGGAGCGGGGGCATCCTGCCACACACTTATATACAAATGTAAGGGTACTTTCTCTTTCATTGTTAGTTGTTGCCTTGGTTATTGAATGTTTGGAGTAATGGGTTGCTATTGTCCTGTGCATAATGATTTTTGTGTTTAGTCAGTCTGGTTATGAATGTGCTGGAGTAGAAGTACTCCCTAATGTCAAGATTAACAATTATGTATTTTGCATTATTTAAACAGAAGCATGTGAATAAAATATAAGAGCCCCTTATTGTGAGGGCAGAGGCTGGGCGTGAACTGGCGACTCCGCACACCGCCACCAAACGTCTTAACCACTGTGCAAAAGATCGGGCTCGTCTGCATTTATGTTTCAGAACTTAAGTGTTATTTCATCTAACCGACAGGGGACTGAATTCATAACGGCTGCAGTGAAACTATGAGATCCAGGTCACAATAGACAGGAGCGGCATAATTGCTCTATTTCTTCTATTGGGCACCAGCATTTGCGAGGTGATTTGGTAGCTTGCTCTCCTCTGCTCAGGCTGCTCTGCAGTATTTATATGCCTCTCACCTACAACTGGAACCTATTCACTGCCTGCCATCCCCATACTTGCTCATGTGGACTAATTTAGAAGAGGAACCTTTCCAATTATTAACAGGATAGAATTCCTAGATCAAGCAAGCCTGACAACAGCACTGTCCATACACTCGACTATGAACAATTCAGAACATTGTTATTCCTGTCACATTTGAAGGCATCTTAATGAAATGAAGTTTTATACAGTAACATTTACAGATAAAAAGTGTTATGTAACGTGAATTTATATGCTTTGCTGCTATCAAAATGAAACACTCAAGGGATCCCCAACAGTGGTAAAGGCATTGCAGCATGGTGTGAAGTCAGGGGAGTACAGGTTTGTGTCTTGGCTGCAAAGTTGCCAGTCTTCGCTGGGTATTTCACAAAGAGGAAATTGGCTTGATTGTGTGATCTGAGGAAACCCACTGATCTCCTGAGCTGTGTGGGGAATTTCTGTGGTGAGGGAGTGTAAATGGACACTCTAAAAATGAAGTAGAAAACTGTTCAAATTGAATTTAAAAGTAAATAAACCAATCAAGCCAAGCACATAAAGAACAAACACACTTGCAGGATGAATCAATGCTCTTTGTAACTTCACCTACTACTGATTGCACTGTATGGCTAACATGCTAAATAAGTTTGTCATGGCTTTTTTGTGAGATAATGCTTCACTGCCAGGCAAATATCAGCTAACCTGTAGAGTTTTTAAAACAACTGGAATGAGGATAAGCTCATGTGGTGTGAGCTAATCTATTGTACAAATGTCCTCAAACAGCATGATACAACTTGCTAGTAAACCCTCAGTAGAAATACCACCTGTAGACAATGAATAATGTCTGTTCCATGCTTTTTTCTCTTCCTGGTTTTCAGATATGGTATGGATTAGTTTAGTAACAGCCTTCTTCATATTTTTGAGGTAAGTCTTTCTCCTAAATTATATCTCATGCAAAGTGACACCGCACCAAAGTCTTTTTTTCATGCTGGAGCTTTCAGAAGATAAATTATTCACAGTTCACAAATCAAGATATTTATTGGTGAATGATACACCTTAAAAGATACAGAAATCCCATTGGGCTCTGAAATATTTTCTACATCTGCTGGAGTTTTACAAAGCCGCTAAAAGCCATCTGATTAATTTGTCTGAGTATTATGTTGTTGAATCAGCTATCTTAATATTAATAATAGTTCTTAGTTTCTCTTATTTTTAAGTAAACACAAAACAAGGCAGGATATACTGTTGGTATGTACTGTATGTAGGGGGTCCATGATCATCTATTAAAAATATATTCTATAATTTTATAATTCTGGTGTTGGTTAATGTTATATAAACAATATTTGAGTTAGAAAAATGATGTAAAAGAACAGCTGTGTAACTACAAATGGTGAGAAAGTATCAGAAAGTGGAAAAAAATACACATTTTGAGAATCTTTGACCTCATTTTTTTTCAGCTGGGGGATGGCTTAGACAAAAAAAAAAAGAATGAACTGAAGTTTCTAAATTCAAAACATTTTACTAATCCACTTAATAATGACAGCAATATCTGTCTTTTTACTAGAACTGTTTTACTGTTCTACTATAACTGACAACCTGCTGTTTTTTTTCTGCTTTTTACACAATGTCACATTTTTCAATCCTTCCACAACAAAGTGGCCCTCAGACATATAATGATGTAAACATAAGAACGTTTTTAAAACAGTCACAAAGCAGCTATCAACAAACATGCCCTCTGTGATTGCAACAGCAAACAGTTTATGGTTAAATTGCTTGAGTAACTGTTACCAGAACAAACTGGGCCCAGCTTTTTACAGTTACATATGCAGAATCGTTTATAAGATAACTGCTCAGACAAAGTCTTCCAAGGGATGTACAACGCCATCATGGTGCATGCACACAGCACGGCTTCATTCAGACTAGTACATGTTGTTCATGTCCAACAAACCGCTCGGTTTATCACCCTGGCCATGTAGATCTTAGAAAACCATCATCTACTTGGTAGGGGTGCTGCATTATGTGTAGTAGGTGGTAATCCAAGATGGATGTGGAGTTCTTTGTTGTAACTATGTATACAAATGGAATAAAGGAGACACTGCTTTGCCAAGTAAAGCAGGCCCAGAGCATGAACTGTCATGTATCTGATCACAAAACACACCACTGCTAAGCATTCGGAAAGGGCATAAAACCCTAAAATACCATGCTAGGGTTCAAGGTACTACCATAGACCTAACATCCTTGAGACAGTTAACTAGGTACAGCACGTGGAAAGATGTTTATACATCAACCCAAAGGGTTATTATAGTACTACTGAGCTGCTGCATGATGATATTCATCTTACATTGTCATAGATAATAGGATAGCAGAAGTACTCCCTGGTAGATTTGTGCCAAAATGAAATTATGTGAGCCCTTTGCCCCTTGTATTTGTAAATATTTTAAATATTCATACATTATTTAAAATGTTATAAAAAAAAAAAAGTAATAACAGTTGCCAATAAAGAAAAAGTCGATACTTCAACACCATTATGTATATGCAGTAGATGTGGTCAAATAGTAAACCTTTTTTTTCCAGCTGAAAACATGAAATCTGAATCTGAATTATCAACAAATCACAGAGCACAATTGGTTTCGTAACTTTAATTGTGCAAGAAACAATCAATGTGTATGAATAAACATGAACAATAATACAAGCTTATTGACTAAATACACGTTTAGTGCTGTGCGTGTTAACTTTAAATATACTGTGTAATGACAAAGCAAGGTCACCCTAGACTCTCCTTTAAGGCAGTTGAATACAAGTATGAAGCGGTTGAATCTCCTCTGTAGCCACAATTGGTATTAAGTAGTACTAAAGTCACTCCCTAAATCTTATCTGTATTACTGTTCGCTATGTAGGTCAGTTGTTTTTTGATTTTATAAAATATCTGGTTGAACAGTAAGTTAAACAAAGTTCTGTTTCAATGCGTTACTTTTCAAAGCCAGTGATCCAATTGTGTGCCATACAATAGCAGCAAGTATAAATTGTTGACTGTATCTTTACTGTGAATGGGTCCTGGGTGAATGCGTACTGCATTCTTCAATAGTTAAGGTTTCTGTACACTCTGCTTCATCAGAAACATCTGACTACACTGCCACTCTCCTTGTTTCCTTACCTTACGTATCAATGTTTTTGCATACTGATAACATTTTACAAGGAACTATAATCTTCAGCATGGGCATGTGAGATAACAACCTACTTAAATACATAAAATAAATTAATACATAAATACAACAGGGGCTGGCTAGAATTAGGTTAATACCACTTCCGAGTATGGCGCTACAGCCAGAATGTGTGCTTTGACTCATGTATCTGTTTATAATATGCTAAGGTGAAAGGTTTACCAGTGGTATGTACTAACCATTGCACCACACAGATTCCTATTATATATTATCAGGCAGTAATGATGAGTGAAGAGAATGACATGTAGACTTAAATATTTATTTTATGTGGGTTGAGGCAAAGGAGCAGGGGACATCTAATTAGGAATTATTAGGAAGCACTAGGCAAATTAAGTATGATGTGATAGATCAAGCTGTATAAAGATATGAGCAGTTAGCTGTTAGTTTGTTGGACATTAAAGAGATCAAGCAAATATTTATAGAAAACGGGAACTCCAGTGTCATGGATCTTAAGGTCATGAAACATCAGACAACTTTCAGCCAACTTTTTCTGTCAACTACTGACAGGGTTGTTAAAGTAAATACAGTAGTTGCTGGTAATCCGGTTCATTTTTAAAAGTAAGGCATATAACAGAGATTTAATTTATATTCCAGTTAGAAATTGTGCAGCTGGCAGAAGAGACTGTGCAAATAAGTTTTCACTAACCATCTGATTCATTTTTTCAACCATTGCTAACGTTAAAACATGACAACACACATCCAAATGGGTTCCTGCGGTTCCTATTATGTATGTTTTATGATTATTATTAGCTAAAGTAAAAATAAAAGACTATAAAATCACAAACAAATTACTTCAAGAACAAAATAATCACCAGTAATATGTAACCAACAGTATATTGCTTTTTCATAGTAATATTAAAATCCCTGACTATTGAAGCAACTTGTAGGTTTAATTGTTTTTTTCACCAAGTTTATGAAACCAAGAAAATTAAGACTTAAAAAAAGAGTAAAAGTAAGTTTGGTAAAAGTCCATGTTATAAACAGCTTAAGTAGAATACTAAATAAAGTTGCTATATTTAGAGTTGGAAGCAACTGAATCAGGAAAAAAAAAAACCCTGCAGATGCTATCAGCTCACATAAGATATTTCTTCGGTACCGATAAGCTTATATAACAACATTTCACTCCATGTGGAATGACATGGATCATCCTACTCTGTGTCTTCGGTGACACTCGGCAATGTGTAGGTTTGTAATATGAAAACATCACCAGGATTTACATTCCTCCCTACAAAGACTTTCACACTCGACGATCCTGGTGTTTTTCTTTTCAGTCTCATTAGGTGACATGTAATCCCCACTTCTCTCTTTTCTGCCTTCACCTGATCTATCATCAAGGCACTGTTTTCTCGGCCTTCGCTGAGAACGACCTCATCTTTCTCAGCAGGCCCTGGTCCCTGAAGGACAGGGGAGGAGATCAAAAAGCCACAATTAGAGCAGATGTCAAGTGGCCTCTGCAGGCCCATCCTTAACCCTTGACTGAGGGTTTGCTAGATACTGATGAGAAATCAGCCAGAAAGGAAGTGAGAAGCTCTTTGAAAACTGCTTTTTAAAAACTGTGTTTTTATTATAATTCGTTCAGTAGCTGATTATTGCTACACTAGACCATTCCCACAGGGGTGTGGGGGGGGGGGGCAAGGGCATGAGCCCTAATCATAGCTGATTTGTTAAAACCAGCTAAGGTTGCCCTACACGTCACTATTATAGAACATCATTCAATTGTTGCATCATTCATTTCTCCTCAGGAAGGAGTTTTAGTTTTCCCAGACATTTTTATTTACTTAACATTATAAAATAGATAGAAGGATGTATGGACTTACTGTTAGGAAATGAAGAAGACCCATTTTTTTACAACTACAGTAAAATGTTGTTTTCTTTTGGGTTTTTTTTTTTTAAATTAAAATTACATTTGAAGCTGCTTATTCCTTAAACCTACCAAGCTGACACTGAACCCAAACCCTAATTCATATTCACTACATATTTGGCTTTTCCTACTTGTGAGCACCTGATACTTCAAAGCAATTCAGGCCTCCTGAGTTAAAGTTACTATAGGGGTCCTTCGTTATAAGACGACCTTTATGGTAAAAAATTGTTTATAAAGCAGCATGGTCACTACTCCCTTTTTCCCCGTAATTCCATTTAATTTGCTAAAACCACTCTTCATGTTTGACTATAGCTCCAGACTACAAAAATTTGAATAACAATTTCCATATTATTCCATATTTCCATATATACTATATATGATAATACCCCCTTCAGTCATGATTTTTTTTGTTTCTGAGACAACCCATGAGTACATAATTTGTACTGTTTTATTTAAATTGCACAACTGTGCTCTAAGTTCCTGGAAAGGATAATATAAAAATAGTTACCATGGAGATGCAAACTGAAATTATTGTGGTAATGCATGACAAGCATTCTTGTCACACTGAGAAATGACGATAAAGATCAAGTTTAATAAACTTCAGAATAAACATTCCAAAAACACAGCTTGAAAAGTGACAACACCTTTCCAGTTAATAGAGACTATTATGTACAATTGAACCCCTCTTTTTAATGACATATCATGCTGGTTCATTAGCTGGATGGTTGTTGTTCTGTATAACATAAGCAAGGCTGCTGTTAGGATTTTCTCTCGCTATTGTCACACTTTCTTGACAGTAGCATAAAGTTGTCACACAAAATGACTGGTGTGTGGATTCTGCATGATAACATCTCAGAATGCTAAGAGGGTAGAGGGTGAAACTCCCTTTTCATGATAAAAAGCACTTTTGACTATGCTGAATATGCATCATTAGGGTAAGGTGAAACAGCCAACCCACAGACTCAGTACGGTCTATGAGAATATATATACACTTCTACATAAGGAAGTTTACAAACGAGAGGAGGCCATTCGGCTCATCTTGCTCATTTGGTTGTTAGTAGATTATTGATCCTAGAATCTCATCAAGCAGCTTCTTGAAGGATCCCAGGGTGTCAGCTTCTAGACCCTTAAGATTCTCTGTGTAAAAAAGTGCAGCCTATTTTCTGTTCTGAATGCCCCTTTGTCTAATCTCCATTTGTGACCCCTGGTCCTTGTTTCTTTTTTCAGGTCGAAAAAGTCCCTTCGGTCGACATTGTCAATACTTTTTAGAATGAATGCTTGAATTAGGTTGCAGCGTAGTCTTTTTTGTTCAAGACTGAATAGATTCAATTCTTTTAGCTTGGCTGCATATGACTTGCCTTTTAAACCCAGAATAATTCTGGTCGCTCTTCTTTGCACTCTTTCTATAGCAGCAATATCCATTTTGTAGCGAGGTGACCAGAATATTCAAGATGAGGTCTTACTAATGCATTGTACAGTTTTAACATTACTTCCCTTGATTTAAATTCAACACTTTTCACAATGTATCCGAGCATCTTGTTGGCCTTTTTTATAGCTTCCCCACATTGTCTAGATAAAGACATTTCTGAGTCAACAAAAACTTCAAGGTCTTTTTCATAGATTCTTTCTCCAATTTCAGTATCTCCCATATGATATGGATAATGCACTTTTTTATTTCCTGCGTGCAGTACCTTGAACTTTTCTCTATTAAATGTCATTTGCCATGTGTCTGCCTTGTTCTTGATCTTGTCTAGATCATTTGAATGCCCATTGCTGCTGCAACAGTGTTTGCCACTCCTCCTATTTTTGTGTCACCTGCGAATTTAACAAGTTTGCTTACTATACCAGAATCTAAATCATTAATGTAGATCAGGAATAGCAGAGGACCTAATACTGATCCCTGTGGTACTCCACTGGTTACCACACTCCATTCTGAGGTTTCTCCTCTAATCAGTACTTTCTGTTTTCTACATGTTAACCACTCCCTTGAATCCCTACTGCCTTCTAAAACTGCAACATTTGTTATCTTAAACCATTCATTACCAAATACGTTTTCTGTCTACTTGCCTAATGGCTGTTTGAAGCAAAATGTAAAAGTTTTCAATCTTTTAGAAGTGTAAAATTACAGGCATATTTACAACATATATTCCCAGTGTCCTATTTTGAGGATAGTCAGGTTGGACAGACCAGTGAATTTTGCCGCTATGAAGCGTGATATATAGAGAATTGAGCTTTGTGTAGGAAAACACCAGGAAATGTAGCTTTTTAGGCTTCAGTTTCTTATTTTATATTGAAGCATCATAAAAGCATTTGAAGGACTATATGTGCAGAATTAACAGTTACATATACAACTTTTACTGTTAACAAAATTGGAGTAAGTTATCATAACAATATAGTTAAAACAAAAATTAAAATAACGAGTAGATGCCGTTTAAAAATGCTCTAAAAAATTACAAAGTAGCCTGTCCTCAAATGAGGACAATGGTTCTTAACGGGTTAAACTCAGAAGCACATTGGATAATGTAGTTGTATAACAAGCTATGGGAAATGGTTAACATTACCTTTAAGACATGTATTTAATGGGTGGGAACTAGGGATTTATTAGTCGTTTCCTTGTTGGCAATAGATTTTCAATAAACCATGCAAAGTCAACGCTTTTGATTCTAGCGAATTGAGGGCTGGAAGCACAATACAGGTGCTGAACTTGCTCTGCTGAGGCGTTCTGCTTCACTGCAAACAAGCGAAACTGAAGACGAGGAGAGTGACGGTTTGTAAAACAGCTAATCTACAGATCAGGATGTTTAAATGTTATTGGCAGGAACACTTATTAGTAAGATCAGCTGTCAACTCAGCACAACGTGGTAATTAAATGCTAGCTGCCTGACAAAAGATTCCCTGCAACATATTCCTTATAATATTACAAGTTACGGTGCAGGAATGTGCGCTTTGACTTCTTCAAACAAAACAAACCAAAAATATCCATGCTGGTTGGTAACGTAAACTAAAAAGATAAATCACTTTAATGCTATCATGGCGGTCCTAGTTTTTTTTCTTTTCTTTTTTTTTTTTTTTTTTTTTTTTTTTTTTTTTTAATACTTTATGATATACTATTGGAGATTTATATTTAAAAAAAAAAAAAAAAAAAAAAGTGATGGCCAAGTCCGTGTTTTTTCTTATTTCTTTTTTCTTTTTGTGACCTTTTATCCTCACTGCAAGTGATTTATCATTTATCAACCTGAACTATACCTGAACCTCCCGGATATCAGTATTAGCGAAATTAATTTAAAGTAGGGTGCAGTCTATAATAGTTTCCTGTTTTTGTTTTTGTTTTTTAAGGAGTAAAATATCTGCTGATTTTTACAAAACTATCTTAGTACTCCGAGGTTTTTGTTTGTTTGTTTTCTTTCCTTTTGTAACTGATAAATGGAACCTTCTATTTTCAGAAAAGAGCGAAGGTCAAGAATTATACCATTCTCTATTATTATCTGAGGTTGAACAGATTGAACCAATTGTAGTTTATGAAATTAAAATGTATGATTCGTTAATTGTAATGTCTTAAATACTATTCAGAATGAATGTTGCTAAGGTTGGTTCTCAATGGCCATTAATTTTAATTAATAACTTTAAACAGTCAATCATAAGGTTTAAACAATATAATAACAAATAAGACATTATTTACTACAGTGTTTTAATCATAAACCAGTGAACTGTCCTGAAAAATAAAATGCAAGGATACCTAAATGTGGATAACACTGCTATGAACTACAATAAAGTAAAAGCAAAACTAGATTTTAATTCATATAACATATTTTAGCATTAAATAAGTACACAATAATTACAATATTTCACTTATTCATCATTAATGTGTATCAAGCACTGATGCCCAGTTCTGTGTTGTTATATATCTATAAGAATGGAAGTATCCTTTTAAAATGTATGTGCATAACTGTGGTATTTTTAAAGCTAGCAATCACATTCTTATTGGTTTTAAATATAAGACTAAAACAACTTCACCACTACCATTAAGAGATTAGGGTTTCCTAATGAGCATACAACAACAGGTAAGAACTGATAAGTTCATGCTTTTAGAGTAATAGGAGAAACCAGTAAATTGTATGCAATGAAATTTAATATAGTTTGCAAACATGCTGAATCTGACACTTTGGAAACGGTTGTGGGACTTTTTTTTAGACAGCCTTAAGCAACTGATCGTTATCACATCCACTTTAAACCTGAACTGATGTTAATGTAAAGATTAATAATCAGTACATCAACATCAACCTACTCCCCACCCTTAAGAAACAGTCTGACAAGTCCAGTCAGATCTAATTGATCTACTGCTGATATGGATAAATAAACTGATGGCATTAACTATCCATGCTTTAAAAGAATTTGGCTTGAAAATTCCAAATGAGCTGCATGTCATATTTGAAATCACAATGCTTTCTGTAGCAAAAGTAAGAATAGTTAATCGCAAAAATAAAGGCTTTGTATAGATTCCCACTGTAAAATATGTTCCTTGATGCCAGACAATGGATAAAGCTATTCCAGCATGGATCTACCTTGTCATCAAGGTATGTCACATCAAATCAGTGTCTGCTTCCCTCTAAAGTAATACAATAAAAAGTAAACAATGGTGAGATTTGTTCAAACTTTGAATGAGATTCGGGGGTTTGGCTTCCTGACACCCACCAATTATTCAATTAATCTCAAATGCTTTTGGTATAAACACCCCCTTCATTTCTTTCAAGCATGTCACTTACTAGCACAATGGTCTACGTGGAAGCGCTCCTGTTCTTTTTACTCTCCTAATCCATCATCTTCTCCCTTAGGGAAGTACATACCAGAAAAATAAACTACCTGCAAATTCTCTTGAATATAGTGTTCCTGTAGCATATCTTGCATTGGTAACAACCCCCAGAAGGAAACTAACAGGTTTTACATGCTTGAGTACTATACTATAACATGAATGCAAATGGTGGAAGAGATTTCTCATTTTCCACCTAAACGCAATACTTTGTATAATTCATACACTTTAAAAAAAGCTTCAAAACCTTTGTATTACTTATTCACTGACATAATCCAGTGGAACAGAATGCATGTCAAATTCATTTTAAACTTACAGTTCATGAAAGATTCCACACTTGAGTGCAAAAAAATAATGTATTATTACTGAATAACTAACACCGTAATACTTGTATATAAAACACAACTTGTGAGGGATACAGCAGCTGTTTGCGCTGTCATGTGAGAAGTTTCAGTGAGAATTCAATTTAACAGGATAAATCCCATAAAGTATAGGGTATCTATCTATAATCTACAATTAAAGAAGTCTTACATGTTTTCCCACACTGTGTTTAGAAGAAAAACATGTCCACACACCAAATGAGATGAGGCGTAAACTCCCAGAGCTTCAAACCCATGCTTGACCCTTCTGGATCACTGGATAAGGGTATTCTTGTGGTACTTTTCTGCATTGGAAAATAAATAAAGCATTACAGGCAGGCAAAGCTGCAAAATAACCTCATCATTAACCAGATCTCAGTCAAATTAAAGCCCTGCTGGATGAACTTGACTGACCTCCTATGATTTCCAAACAACCACATAGCCCATTCGGTTTCAGACTTCAGAATGAAGAATTACATTAGAATTATAAATAAACTTGTTGGTGATTAAATGTGCTTGCTATTATTCTCAAGCTTCTACGTTAACTGCGAGTGATGTATGTAAGGTATTGCATTTGAATCATTTATATTTTTATTTCTTTAAATGGCAAATAAATATCTAGGTTTCAAGATGAAATGTATTCGTGTTTTGGAGAAGAAAATTAGCCCACCATATTAATTTTCATTGTGACCAAATAAGTTGAACTGAACGTCCCTACTGCATTATTAATGTGTTTTTGCTGATATGAGGTGAATGTTTAGTGTCTCCCCAAAGTCTGCAGTGATAAAGACTGTCTGAATTATCTGAGGTTCGATGGTCTATTGTTCAGTGGTAATTCACAACATTCAGAGCATTGTCAAGCGTCGGGGTTGTCACTCTGGGGAACGGGAACAGAACAGTCAGGCACCATTCCTATTGAAATTGTGTTTATTGTTATAATATATTTGCATTGTTGTGCATAAAATTAAAATGTTCAATTTTCTTCATTACCAATTTCAGTCATAAAACACATAAATATATATATATTCATTATGTCAAAAACTATATGAAACATGCTTACTTATTTACACGATATAAAACATTTACATCACAAAGTTCATTAAAACTGAAAATTCTTTGGGCATTTTAAAGGTTAAATAACTTGCAATTCAAGTATAAATATAGGTCAACAATCACACTTGGGGTCTTGTTTTTGAGATTTTGTATTGTTTGCTTTTTTTTTATTTTTATGTGAAAACAAAATCCAATAAATGATACTTGAAGTAGCAAACATTTTTCAAACTGATGTACAGCTATGTGTTTACAAAGACAATAATTTATATACAACAGGAGTAAAAATAAAAATCGCAAAGACCAGACACATCACAATTTAATGAGATGCACGATTTACTGTGGGTGAAGGCCTTTTAAGAATAGACTCAACAGAAAATGATAAAGACTCGTTGGATGAAAGCTTTGTCCCAGCTTGCGTGGATATCAATAAGTCTTTTGCATAACTGTCCATGAGGCTCTGGTTTTCTTTGAGTGCACACTCTCTGTATTTTCTGGCAGCCTCCTCAAAAAGCTCCTTGCAGTATGGCGCTTTCAGGTCAGGGGCCGACTTCTCACCGAGTGTCTGCTGGATCAGTGAGTGGAATGAGTTTAATTTCATCGAGACGGCATGCTTGGCACTGTCCTTACTGAGCCTGCTCAAGACGTGCTCTTGATTAGGAGGTGAGGAGCTGTTGGTAAATGTCTGAGCAAAACTTTTCTTGGGTGGAGAAAAGGCTGATCTCTCCTGGGGTCCTTGAGAGGTGCACTGAGTTTCTGGCTGGGCTTGCTGAAGATCAGAGGCTTCGTGGACAACACGTGAGCTTTCCAATTTCGCAGACGTCAATTCCTGATCTGGAGAATGGCTGTCTGACATCGGCATGATTTTTGGATCCCAAGTTGCACCTGGTTTAATATTCTGGACTGCCGACGCATTCAGAAGGCACTGCTGGTAAAGAAGAGCATCGTTGATGTTGCTACACTTCGGCCACATCATGAACCGTGGTGAAAGGGGATACTGTCTGTAAGTGGCAGCCACGCTGACGTTTGAGGAAATCAGTTCCATGTTTCCAGATCCAGTGTACTGCATTGACAGGTCGAGGCAAGTCGGTAGAAAGTTGTAGACCTCCTTGGCTGGTGCCTCCACTTGGCCAGCAGAGAAGGCAGTCTTATAGGAGTTGTATTCAGCTGCATGGACCATACCAGTGGGCAGAAACAGAGAAGCAGCAGCAGCAGCCTGAGTGGACTCCAGCAGATCGCGCTCTTTGTATTCTCTCTCTAACATGATGGTCTCGAGCTCCTTGTCTGCAAAAGCCCTCCTCTTCCTCATTCTGTCACTGAGAGGGGGAGGAAGCAATGTGTTTCCTCCAAGATAGTGGTCTGTCTGTACTGGACGGTAACCTGCCAAAAAAAAAAAAAAAAAAGAGAGAGTTGTATTAAATATTTGAAAACCTTTGCCATTTGCTTACACTGCCCCAATTATTTTTTTTCAGAAATTGTGTAACATAATTAAATTTCCCAAATGTTACTTGGGAAAATACAAGTTAAAGCAATATGTCCATTATATCTTATGGCCTGTTTTACTGTTGCTGTTATTTACCCACTGGTCATTAAATTCTCTAGATTAAAAAAATAAATAAAAAAACAGTAATGCTGTCAGCTTACTGCAATATTATTGCCCAAAGATGATTCTTTAATAGTAAGGATGAAAAGGAAGAGAAATCCAAACACAGCTATGAAAAGGAGATAAAGAGAAAAGTCAGAATGCAGAAAGAAAGTAAAAGAAAACAGAGAAGAAAAGGGGACTGTAGAAACAAATTAATCTGTAATAATGTAGGGTGCTAGCATTGTTAACAAAACTATATACCATCAGATGTAGCCCTGTCAATGACGGATCATCCTAAATTGCAGTTGCTAGGAAAATAAAATGTATTTTGTTATACGTTTTATCTTTAAATATTTGTAATTTTTGTTTTTTTTTTTTTTTTTTTTTTTTTAATATAAAATATCGGCCTTAGGTCTTCCAGGATACTTTTTGCCAACATACTGGGGGGTCTGAGATGTCTTTGGTAGACTGCCCTGCGCTCAGCGGTCATCTGTTTCCCTGAAAGTCCTTTCTTATCCTGCAATACCAAACAATAAACATTATAGATAAATATAACATTCCTCTTTACAAGTACTGTAGAGAGATTTAAAAAAAAAAAAAAACAGCACTACAAAGGAGACATTGTTGGAAATCCTCATGGCGACAAACTTTAAATAATAATTAGTAGTAGTGGTAGTAGTAGTGGTGGTGTTATTTGTAGTAGCAGTTGTAGAAACGGGAAGGTAAAATATATTATTATGGGGGGTTATTTTAAAAGGTTAAACCGAAAAATCACGTTTTTCAAAACAGCAAACATGGAAAATCCATCACTAAATTATGTTTTTTATCTATTAAACGAAATAACTTAGATTAAATTGAGATAGTATTCAAAACACCCTTCAAATAATCGAATTATAATTGTTGTTAAATATAGGCATTTCGTAATATACACGCAGGCATTAAAGGCACCGTGTGAAAGATAGGCCTATCAATGAAACTAAAACGTGTGTGTGTGTGTGTGTGTGTGTGTGTGTGTGTGTGTGTGTGTGTGTGTGTGTGTGTGTGTGTGTGTGTGTGTGTGTGTTTAGTCTGATATATTTGTTTTAATATGGGCCAATATTAGCCATAAAACCTTTTAACGCAAATAGACTGTTCACTATTTTTAAGACGTAAAAAACAGTACCTCACAGATATTACACCTGTAAACAATCATTTCAAATAAATACAGGTATGACGTTTATATTATCGATCACAGCACCTAAACATTGCTACATAACTAACAACACATATTGATATTGATTTTACGATTGTACCTTATGATTAAATGTATTTTCGTTTATTTATTTTTTTCTGTTATATGACAATATTAGAAAAAATACAAATGAATAAATCACTAAACACTTATTATGATAAGAACACACATCTTAACTATACAACTGGAATGTCATTTAAGTAGGCGGCTAGGTAAACCCGTAGCCACTCCCAGATAAAGAATATTGTTGATGTACCCAAACGCTCACCTCTGTCGCCTGCTGCCTCCTGAGTGCCACTTGAGCTGCCATCACTCTCTGCCTCTCCACCACCAGCAGACAGTTGGCACACTGACAATCTCTCCATCTACAAAACCTCTTGTGCCCTTTAAGGCACGAAACCACTCCGTGATTCCTGCAGCGGGCACACTTCGGGGTTCGGCTGAGCTTTCTCTGATCTCCCGATCTCTGGGAGTGCTGATCCGACCTCTCGTCGTGCTTGCATCCAGGTTCGTCGTCTCCAGCTCCGGACAGACCTACACCAAATTCTGCCTGGTCATCGCTTTCTGTTTCCAGGCTCTCTACGTCTATCTCGAGCTCGGGAACCAGAAGATCCGTCATGTTTAAACAGTCTTCTTCACCGAGAGTTTGCGGGAGACTCCTTTTCCGTGTTCAGTCAGATCACCTGGCTTCGTTTGCTCTTCTGTTAAAAACTGATATAAAATAAAAACGTACGATTTAATGAGCAAATACAACCCAGCCTAGTTTATATATATATATATATATATATATATATATATATATATATATATATATATATATATATATATATATATATATATATATATAATATATATATATATATATCCCTGAACGGATAATCTACACTTGGACTTCTAAACGAATAATAAACACGGTTTCAAGTATAGATTATAAATAGGCTACATTACGATTGTATGCTTTTCATTATTTAAATTTCAATGCAAATAAAATATTAAAAGATATTCGGATATACGAAACGAGTGCCAAAAATAATTAACCCCAAAAATGTGTCTTGGCACATTTTGAATAGGTATTGCAGACGATATTCTGAATGTAGCCCATATATACTGTTGATTCTCTTTCTATATCACCGTATTGAATTGTACCATCCTACCATGAATAGTGGAACAGCTAACTTACCTTGATATCAAGAGCAAACGATGACAGTTGCTGAATCCTGAAATTCTGAGAGTGGAGTTTTCTATGAAGAGTGTCAACATTAAAGTCGATTTTAATGTATTTTTAAAAGTATTCAATCAGTAGGTGGTGAGCATGTAAGAATAGCTATACGAAGCCCAAATTAGCTACAGGTATCCTAGCTGTTCAATGATGTTGTCACTGCATGTCCACCGAGACTTTCACTGCAAGAACACTCCAAGCACCTCCTCTATTATCAGCGCGAACACAGTGCCTCGTCTGATGATTGGATAAACTTTGATACCCGAGAGCTCATTGGACCTTCCAGTCTTTGCGGTTAAAGGTTGAAAAGAGGTTTGCGGCCGCGGGTGAAGTTACTACATCAGTAATGAAAACGATTAACATCAAATGATCAAATGGTCGAGTTATTAATTAAAAATAGAACAAAATCAAGACACAGCAATTTGAAAGTTAAATTCAAATGGATGTGGTGTTAATAACTGTCAATATGTGATCTGATGTACAATCATATAATTACAGGAAAATACAGCATTGTATACGTAGCAAATGTGCAGATTATTAATTTTTTTGTTTTTGTTTATTTTTTAAACAAAGTTACCAGTAAAAAGAAAGAAAGAAACATGTTTACGGAATTTGGGGGAATTTTTGAGTTCTGTTTTAATGTTTAATCGTTATTTACAATAAATAAGCCTACTTAAAAAAAAAATTAAAAAAAAGAAAGAAAAAACATCAAACGGTCCATCTTAGAATATGTAAATTGACATTATATATTAATAATGGACAATTATTTTAAATGTGGCACAATATAAACAATGAAAATGCAAATTTAGTAAAGGGGTTATTGTTTATTTGTAGGTATGACACAGTAAATGCCTTTCAATGTGTGAAGGGCTGCTATAGTCTGAGTACTCGATTTAAAGCAAAACCTGGCTGATAATGAAACGACCCTGAAGAAGCAGACTATTCAAATCAAAGCATGCATATGCAAATTATGTTGTTTTCAAGGATTCAAGTTTCATAGGCAAAGCCGTCAGGTGGAATTGACTAAAATATACTGAAATAGATCGAGCAAAATAAACTAGACTAGGTAAGGTACTCTGTATCTATTGTGTACAAAACGCAAGTAATTTCTGCTTTAAAAAAAAGTAAGGATCATTTAAACAGACTAATCTTATATATATA
Organism: Polyodon spathula; assembly: GCF_017654505.1. Classification (NCBI taxonomy): domain Eukaryota; kingdom Metazoa; phylum Chordata; class Actinopteri; order Acipenseriformes; family Polyodontidae; genus Polyodon; species Polyodon spathula. The sequence goes on from NC_054535.1 coordinate 73,456,070, forward strand.
ATATATATATATATATATATATATATATATATATATATATATATATATATATATATATATATATCATGATCTAGCATACACTATATATATATATGTGTAAGACCGCGATATTATATTATATGTAAAAGATATATATTAATATAAATACTTATATAACACATTCTGGCGCTAATACAATATACAGTTTTCTTTATATATTTAGAATTAATATACTTTAATAAACTGGATTTTTTTTTTTTTTTTTTTTTTAGTTTTTATTAAGCATGTTCAGGTGAAGAAAAGTTTAGCAATACAAATGTTCGTCATTGTGTTCTCTTGTTTCATCTTCGGTAGGTGGTGTGAACCCGATATGAAGCTAGGTGTAACAGTTGTTTACTGGAGAGTGACTGATAAACACATTTTAACTGTAACGTATTTCCCATTGCTTACCGGAGGAAACGGATTTAGATTTATTGTATATTTGTCTTATACAAAGATGGTAACATTTAAATATTATCGACAGATGCATGTATCCCATTCTTGAATTTACAGTGTTTTTTTTTTTTTTTTTTTATGAAAAACATGTATATATTTGTTTGAAGCTTCTGAGCAACAAGATTCTGTTTTCTTTGTAGAGATAAAAATTATGTTGGTAAAAGTGATGATTTGGGAATAATCATGCATAGGCAGTATTTGAAATTCGTATCAATTCCGCATAGCTCCTTTAGCAAGTGCTTTAATAAAGTGTTTCTACACCGTGTATAATAAGATTGAATGCGATTATTTAAGTTTACATAACAAACACCACTGTAAAAACACAATCAGAGCGCAGAAGGGTACACAAAACACACTGTCGTTTGTCCTATTTGACCTGACATATTTCTGTTGTATACACTTTAAAGAAAAGCGAGTCTCGAGCTGCCACGTGAGATTATGGGTAGCTTGCTACTGTGTGAATTACAAGCATGACTAAAAGGTAAATACCCGCAGAATGTAAAATGTATCCCTTGGGATTTGACATTAAAGGGTGGGGAAAGTCCAAGGACTTGTTACGTTGGGAAAGTCTTATTTTCTGCTTGTGTAAACTGATACAGAAGAACAAAGCAAAACACCGTGAGCCACTATTGTAAATTATAACATAGTTTACAATAATCATGGGGAATATTTCACGTACTGATTAAAAAATGTTGCTTGAAATTATTTTATTTATTTATGTATTTAGTTATTAGTGTTTTCTAATACATTACATTTATTCTAGTGTCTTTTTGTCTCCATTGTACTTTGTCACAATATTTTTAATATTCACGAGCCAGTTTAAGCTTCATAAACTGCAACCTGTGGAGTGTATTTTGCTTACTGTATTTTGCTGGTCACAGTTCATAACATGCGCAATTGTATACATATGGTGTGTCCTAGAAGACCCATTGAGAATACATCAATGGCAGTAAATGTATACGAGACATAAAAACTGCACAATATATTTACATAGGCTGTGTTATAAAGTATGAGGACATCGGTTTAAAAACACAAATTATGTTGACTTGCACACACAGTGATGTATTTTACACGAAATAATCTATTAAATAGAGATCGTTACTCATGTTGTTAGAAATTATTTTGTTGACAAATTATCTACATATGGTAATTGTTTATTTATTAGTTTAAAATGTTTAATAAAATGTGATCAAGAATGGGTTATTGGAACATTGATAAAGGGAGATGGGCGAGTCTGTGTGGTGTATTTAAACAGTAATTTAGAATCAGTATACGTAGTGATAAATTTGGTATAACAATTGTGTAAAAGGTTCTTGGTAGTGTATTCAGTTTTTGTTGATGTCTATTTATTTGCACGCAAAGGTAATTTTGCTGTTTTAAATTTACTGTTTCAATTTAAAGGTTAAAATATAAGTAGACAGAAACCTCAGTGTGATGACATTAGTAAATAACACGAGCTATGGTGAATTACAAACTTAAACCATGTTCGTGTGTTTTGGATACAGCAGTGTAGTTTGTCCACCCGTTTGCCATTTTCCTCAACATTACTGTGATCTCAGGCTGTATACAAATGTGTCAGCCGGGGTCTTTAATCTACGCTCCGCGTATGTTCACTTCTCTTAGGTCAGTTTCCCTAAGGTGTGTGCAGCCCCAGGATCTGATCAACATTAGGGATCAGTTGCGCCTGATCCAGATCCTCGTAGTAAAACCCCATCTCAAGATCCGGCTCCAGTGGTCCCAGATTGGTTACCATTTTTCTTGCCACTAATTGATATACTGACTAGTGATTATACCAATAAATTACCGTGAAATAAAAGTTTTACTGCAATGTAAGGGGGACATTTCCACATCTTTGAAAAAGTGGGGGGACATGTCCACAGTGTCTTCCGTGTGAATTACTCCTATGAGTAGAAACATAAGTATCACATTATTAGTAAAACATATTTGAGAATCGGTGTTTAAATGATAAGATAATATTGTACAGTGGCTTCCCCCGGCGTCTCAATAAATGCAGTAGAAACGTGCTGACCTATCTTAATGTTGTGCTGCTTTCTTACATGTGGTGAGGATTTCAAGCCTGCAGGTGCAGATTTGCCACTTTCTCTTCCTCTTTAATTTATTAATATGGTTACGGAGAGCTAACCAAACTGCTACCTCGGGTGCAATTTCCAGAAAAGGAATGCTTTGAACCTGCCATGTTCCTCAGTCCTCAGAACAGATTACACCGGCCAGCCAAGAATCCCGTGCATTGCGCTGAGATGTAATCGGCCCATTTGAAATAAAGAAATACCAATCTCGTCCCCGCATATTATTATTCTTGATTCTGTTTGTTACCCAAACAGCCGCGAAGTAGGTCATAGACCTCTTCTTTTCATATTTTGAATTTGCACGGCTACTGCAGTTATGTTTTATGTGCAGGTTAGTCGCAGGGACAATTTCTTTTATGGCTCATACAAAATAAATAAAACAGGATTAGGCTATGTTTTAAAATGTATTTTATGTAAAACTGTGAAAAAAGTTAAAATATAGGTCCATAGCGATTTATAATATATAATAATAGACAGTGTTTTATTATTGGTAGTAGTACTGGTAGTCGTCGTTATTGCTTCAAAGTAGTTCTTTTTTTAAATGTGTTTACTTGGCGTCTGCCAAATAAATAAATAATAATAAGAAGATTTTATAAAAAATATTTTTAAATTACACAAGTGATTTCATAAATGTGACCGCAGTCATGTTCTGCAGTCTGTTTGATGAGGTTTTAATGTACTATTAGAGAAATCATGTTGCAATGTATATAGAGAAAAAACGCTATAGGAAAAAATATGTAAAAACGTATATTGATCTAAATTATTCCTAATATTTCTTCTGGAAAGTGTACTGTTATTAAAACTCATAATTAAGCTCCTAGATGTTTTAAGGTCTGTCAAGACGTATTGTGATATTTATTTTATTATATTGTTAATTTCATGTCTAATGTGATCGATTACTAAAATTATTCATTCAAGTACTAGTTTTAAAATCAATTTTGATTCTGGAAAAAAAAAAAAAAAAGCACAAGAATACATTTCTAATTCGGTGAAGGCCATTTGTCTAATTGTTCATAAAACAAACTCTGGCTATTGGGTAAATCTATATAGGCCTATCTTTTTTTTTTTTTTTTTTTGTATTTTCTAAGCTGCAAAGTAATTGAAACACACTAAACGTAATGTTATCAATAAACAAAAATAAATATATTTGGAAAATAATGTGTTGTATTTTTTGTCTGTGTACTTTGATTGCATCTGAATTATGTTTATTTAAAATATTACGATATAATATGTTGTACTTTTGCTTTTGACGAAGTAGAAAGAGTTCAGAAGGGTTCTGAGAAAGAGTTAAAAAAATAAACATAAACAACATCCATTGTGTATAGATTTTAAACACAACTGCAATGTCCTAATTTGACACTGTAGAGGCGTAGGCTAGACACTTTATTTAAGAGACTTCTTAATATCACTTATATTTTTCATTAACATCGGTTTAGTTGCCGGTTAAGGGATATACTTTACAAAAATGAATCCCGTTGAATTAGTTGCTTCGTGCTCTGTCCGTGATTATATGACTATCATTTACTTTACAACTTTATAAAATTTTATAAAATTAAAATATATATCTATATATATATATATATATATATATATATATATATATATATATATATATATATAGATATATATATACTTACCCATGATTGGTCTTATGCTTGAAATATGCATAGGTATTGTCTGCCTGCAACCGAACAGTTCCATCTCCTTACGCGTCCCCACATTTGTAAATTGCACTAAACAGTAATCCGATCTGTGTAATGTTGTAAGAGATCTGTGGGTTTATTGCGCCCCTGTTTGTGTTAATTAGCATTAGGGACATGATGGATTAGCAACACGTGCATTTCGCTGAGCGTTTAACCAGTCATAATAGTTTAGCACTCCATTAGTTACACATCAGGCATCCGAGGAGGGGGGAGGCTGTATATATAACGTCATAATGGCGCTCCAGCACCGTGATAATAAAGAAACGCGCTAGTACCCTCCATCTGCTAAATATTTAAATAAAGGAAACCCACCCTAACATCCCTCCACTGAACAGATAGCAGGCTGCTTCACGCGAGAGTAAGCACAGTTCACGGATTGGAACCAGCGTTAACAAATGCAACTTTTTTGGCCCCCATATGTTGTGTCAGAGAAGGACTTTTCCATCTGTGAAAATAACCCCCTCTTTCCACTGCACCTGTGTTTGAAAAAGAGAGGGAATTCATTTGATGGCTTTATAATCATATATAGTCTGTACCCTATGTATATGTCCATACTTAGAAATTACCATTCGCCAACTAAGGATGGGTGGGGGGGACGATTACACGTTTTATTCACACTGGTATTCCAAGTCGATTTTTAAATATTAACGGTGTACTTCATCTTTAAATATAAAGCTTTTTTTTTTTTTTGCACTTTTTACAAGCCATATGAATGTCCTGTAGGTGGCAGCAGTAACACAAGCTCCAGGTTGACATGTGGAAAAAAATTATTGCTGCAAGATTCAGTTAGTTTGTTTCCCTTGTAGTTGCTAATGTAATTACTGGGTTGGAATTTAGTTAAGTACAATAATTCTGTTGAAGAAGATCTGAAATAATTATTACAGTTTACCATCTTATGGCATTTTATGCCCCAAAAAATCCGACAAATTCACGATTTAGCCACCACTGGCATTATACACTGAAGCATTTGAAGTGTGTGCAAGGTGACAACTGCAGGGGTTTGAAGATTCATCAAGGGAGAATGAAATGCTTGAGGGAGAAGGGACAAGAGCCTCGCATTGATCAGTTCTTCTTACGAAGTCAGTCAAGTCAGTCGAATGAAATCCAGCGACAGGAAGCAAACCACAGTTCGCAGGATATCAGCACCCCTGTCATAGACGTGAGGAGGACACGTGGATGCAACTAGTGATGAACCTATTGATCCTTGCGAACCCGGTCAGACGAACCAGCGTAAGAGAGAAAAGAACCTCAACGGGCACAAGCTTGGAGTTAAATGGCCAAGAGCTTGTGAGAAAACTGCATGGGACACAGTAAACTCGGATCTCTGTTTTACTTTGGAAAGGTTAAATTGAATAGTTGAAAAGAAGCTGGATAAATTTGGGGACATCATCTACGCATATGGAAGCGAGAGGTTTGGAATTGAAGAAAGGAAGGAAAAAGTACAAACTAGTCCTGGAAAGTCTAGATGGCAGCAGGAGATTGAACGCTTGGTTAGAGAAAGAAGGCAGTTGAGGGCAATGGAGAAAAGCAGAACAAAGTCAGAAGGAGGGACTCAATCTGTTACAAAAGGTCATAAAAGATAAGCTTGCAACATTGCGCAGAGCTGAGCGCCTACGGAAACGCTACAAAAAGAAAGAGCGTGCGAGAACTAACTTTTATAAAGATCCATTCAAATTTGTAAAGAAGTTATTCACCAGTGAGAAAAATGGCACACTAAAATCATCTAAGTTTGAGCTGGAGAGATATTTGGAGGAAACACATACAGATTAAAAAAGGCAGGAGCCTATGTCGATTCCTTCAGACATCCCACCTATCAATCCACCCGAATACTTGTGCACCTAAGTGGAAAGAAGTAGAGCAAGCTGTGAAAAAAGCAAGGACATCAACATCTCCAGGGCCTAATGGAGTTCCATACAGAGCTTCTGGAGTTCTACAAATCCTGTGGAAATTGATGAAAGTGGCATGGGAAAAACAGGTTGTACCAAGAGCATGGCATCAAGCAAGTGGAGTCTTTAGCTTAGGAAGGAGCGCCATGTGACACTCCTGGATTTGGATAATGCATACGGTTCGGTGCCACATGAACTTCTTTGGGAGACATTTGATTTTTTCAGTGTACGGATGACAATAACAAATTTAGTGAAAGCCTACTTTGGAGATTTGCAATTTAGTTTTTCAACTTCAGAATTCAGCACTACCTGGCAATGCCTAGAAGTTGGAATAATGACAGGATATACGATTTCTCCACCTGCTTTGACCATGGCAATGGAAGTAATTATTAGGGCATCAAAATGGGTAGTGGGAGGAGAGCGCTTGGCTTCTGGAATGCGACTACCACCAATTCGAGCATACATGGATGACATGACAACCATGACTACAACAGTAGCCTGCACTAATCGGTTATTGGGCAAATTAACCAATAATATTGGTAAATCAAGGAGCATCTCTATAATTAAAGGTAAAGTAGTAGATAAAAGGTTCTACATTAACGGTGAGGCAATGCCAACAGTGTCCGAGAAGCCAGTGAAAAGTCTAGGGAGATGGTACGACGAGGATCTAAAGGACACAGTTCATGTGGGAGAAGTTAGACAACAAGCAGTGGAAGGGTTGAAGAGCACAGACATCAGCGCTTTACCAGGCAAACTGAAACTCTGGTGCTTTCAGTTTGGTCTACTGCCAAGACTGCTGTGGCCACTGACTGTGTATGAGATTTCTTTGACAACAGTTGAGAAGCTGGAAGCTTTAATCAGTTCATACGTCAGAAAATGGTTGGGAGTTCCATGCTGCCTTGGCAGAGTTGGACTTTATGGTAAAGGAATACTGCAGCTACCAATCTCTGCTGTAATCGAGGAGTTTAAGTGCGCCAAAGTCCGACTGGAAATGACACTAGTAGATTCACGCGTCAAATGCGTAAGGGAGGCAGCACCTGTGTTGAAAATTGGAAGATGCTAAGGCTGCCCTTCAAATCAGAGATATTATGGGGCAAGTTCAGCATGGAAAAGAAGGTCTTGGTCTCAGTTCAGCTCCTCCTACATGGCACAAGGCAACCCCAGCTCAACAGAGGAAACTGGTAGTCAATGAGGTGCAAAAGCAGGAGGAGAGGATCAGGTGTGTAAAGGCCATTTCCCAGGCCAAGCAGGGAGAATGGATAAGATGGGAGAGTGTGGAACATTGGCTAGCAAGACCTGTGGACAATGAAACAGAGCAGGATCAGTTTCCTCATCAGATCAACATATGATTTTCTCCTATCACCACATAACCTAAACCTCTGGGTGGGTGAGGATCCCTGATGCCCTTTGTGTTCATCACCTGCAACATTAAGGCACATTTTGACAGGATGTAAGGTGGGTCTTAGCCAAGGATGGTTTACTTGGCGCCATGACCAGGTGCTGCGATGTTTGGCCTTAGCATTGGAAGACAAACATAACCTGACCAATAAGTTGCCACCAGTTCCATCAAAGCATTTACACACAAAAGACAATATTCCTCTGTCCAGGAGAGAAGGTGTTAAAACCAAGCCTTGCCCAGGGCAACTGGAAGCTGCTAGAAACTGGAAGATGCTGGCAGATGTTGGTTAACGGCTTATTTTTCCACCTGAAATTGCCACTACTAACCTTCAACCAGCCATTGTCTTGTGGTCTGGATCAGCACGCCTTGTTCATCTGGTAGAGTTAACAGTGCCATGGGAGGATGCTGTAGATGAGGCGTATGAGAGGAAGAAACTTCAGTATGATCAACTAGCTGCTGAATCTGAAGCAGCAGAAAGGAGCAGCAATTGGCTGTGGTTGAGACGGAAAGATTCTGGATGGGGATCTCAAACACAACAAAAAGAATGCAACACTGATGTACAGGTAAGTAAGCTGGACTGAGCTGAGTGGGGGATGGAGGGGGGTGATGCTGGCATGCTGATGCGCTGGGGAGACGGCACTGGGTTGATCCCCGGAGCCAGCATCGCAGCCGTTGTGTGTGCTGATGCATGGGGGAGGCAAAATAAGCTGATCCCTGGAACCAGCATTACTACTTCAGCCATCAACACCAGACAGAAGGATATCTACACCATCAGATGGAAAGCAATGCAGATGGATGGAGATGCAGATGGATCACATTAGTTTACTGTAAAGCTGTGTCTTAGTTTGTGCTTATGTTGGCCAAATCCGAGTTCAAATCAGCATGAAGTTTAACATCTACTCTCATGTAATGGAAATAATATAATTATATATATATATATATATATATATATATATATATATATATATATATATATATATATATATATATATATATATATATATATACCAGTTTTAGGGGAAGAAATCCCCTTCTTTATATTTATATTAAATAAATTCTTTGAAACTTATGTTGTACATGTAGCATGTACGTCGTACCCCCCCCCCCCCCCCCTTCTCTATAATGCTATTAAAACACAACATCCAACTGGTGACAATTGAATCTCCTCACACTTAAAAATGAATATCTGTAACTTCAAAAGTGCAAAAACATGCAAGGATCACCGTTTTAGTTTTTGAACTACAGACTGCCACCTGGAGGATAGGTCTAGCATTAACAAAGGCAAAATGCTACACTTTTTCAAAGACTATTAATTAATATTGTTCTTTTTTAATGTTCTATTTAAAATGTGCATAATGTCTCTTAAAAATGGCCTTTTATTTGGTGGGATGCTTGAAAAACAACAGCAAATGGCTGCCTATTTGAGAAGCAACTTTTGTCCTGACACTGGAGCTGGCCCATGTATAATGAAGAGTGAAGGAATAACACATGTCATTTACCAAATGGTTGGTTAAGCAAAAAAAACTAAAAAAAACCCCATCTAAAAATATAGAAAGAACAAGGATAACCTCTGTTCACTTGTGTTTCTAATTTAGTTTTTTTTTTTTTAAGTTTACAAACGAGAGGAGGCCATTCGGCTCATCTTGCTCGTTTGGTTGTTAGTAGCTTATTGATCCTAGAATCTCATCAAGCAGCTTCTTGAAGGATCCCAGGGTGTCAGCTTCAACAACATTATGGGGGAGTTGATTCCAGACCCTCACAATTCTCTGTGTAAAAAAGTGCCTCCTATTTTCTGTTCTGAATGCCCCTTTGTCTAATCTCCATTTGTGACCCCTGGTCCTTGTTTCTTTATTCAGGTCGAAAAAGTCCCTTGGGTCGACATTGTCAATACCTTTTAGAATTTTGAATGCTTGAATTAGGTCGCCACGTAGTCTTCTTTGTTCAAGACTGAAGAGATTCAACTCTTTTAGCCTGTCTGCATATGACATGCCTTTTAAGTCTGGAATAATTCTGGTCACTCTTCTTTGCACTCTTTCTAGAGCAGCAATATCTTTTTTATAGCGAGGTGACCAGAACTGAACACAATATTCAAGATGAGGTCTTACTAGAGCATTGTACAGTTTTAACATTACTTCCCTTGATTTAAATTCAACACTTTTCATAATGTATCTGAGCATCTTGTTAGCCTTTTTCATAGCTTCCCCACATTGTCTAGATGAAGACATTTCTGAGTCAACAAAAACTTTTTTCATAGATTCCTTCTCCAATTTCAATATCTCTCATATGATATTTATAATGTACATTTTTATTTCCTGTGTGCAGTACCTTACACTTGTCTTTATTAAATGTAATTTGCCATGTGTCTGCCCAGTTTTGAATCTTGTCTAGATCATTTTGAATGACCATTGCTGCTGCAACAGTGTTTGCCACTCCTCCTATTTTTGTGTCGTCTGAACATACTTTACAGTCCTGTTCTCTCAAGAATGTAACCGTATTTCTTTGTTGGCATTGTATCTGCAGTACTTCTTTATTATTATTATTATTATTATTATTATTATTATTATTATTATTATTATTATTATTATTATGTTTAAACTCTCAACTGGAATGTCATATCACTGCTGCAAGATAATCAATTATTATTTGGCAGACGCCTTTATCCAAGGCAACTTACAGAGGCTAGGGTGATTGAACAATGCATCAGCTGCAGAGTCACTTACAACAACGTCTCACCCAAAAGACGAAGCACAAGGTGACTTGCTCAGGGTTATAATTGCTCAGATCATAGTGACAGTTTGTTATGTTCCTGCAAACTCTTGTAGGAAACTATTTGCTAAGACAGCTTACTGTGGCACCTGACCCTTTTGATGCATTTGTACAGATGTAATGAAGGCACAGTGTTGTTGTCTATTCCTTTATTGCCACACGGACACATGCTGAACAGTCAGGGTTTGTTTGAAATCCCCTGAGGAATAATCAAATTCTGTGTTAAGCAACACAACAGGTGGATTTGAAGAAAAAAAAAAAACAGTGCCAGTGTAGCACAGATCCTAGTGTAACAATATGACGGTCCAGTGTTTTTGTATTGCGCTGCATGACCCCCATCAGACATGCTTCAATGTTCTTTGTTATGAAAGTGAAGTTAAATTCACAAGTCATATCAGTATAACGAAACACGGCAGGTGTGGCCTAAGCTGAGGAGCTGAGAGGTTTGTTAAGATAATTGTGTTTTGGTATGGACAGTGACCGTGGGTCACCCAGCAGAGGACACCGCCCTTCAGGTTATCCTTGAGAAGCTGTGCGTGTCAGTCATTAACCCTTTGTGGATGTAAAATACGTATGTGCATTCACAGACAGGAGCAGCTGGAAGAAAAAGGTGATTTGGGGTATACAGCATGCTTATGAACTCAAAATACTCATTTGAATCTATGGTTTCATGAATGTAAATTGCACTGTATTGTTCAACCGCATCTCAGCATATACAATCCAACCTAAACCAATGATTATATGTTAAATTCATATTATACGGCTTTGAAAAATGCATTGCTTGAGCTTTCCCCAGCTTCTTCTATCATTACATTTTTTGTTGTTGTGAATTACTTAGGTCAAGGAGTATTGTACTAATTATTAAAATGTACATCGTATTCATCTGTTCAATAGAAACAGGAGCATCTGAGCTTAATAGGCATCTGTTAGTTTAGTTCATTTTGAGCAAAATTATGGTTCTTAAACAGTGATATATTTAACACACAGCCCTACATTCAAAGAGTTTGCAATCTTTGTGCTTTGCTGCAAACTAGGTTTAAGTAAACAGGGCATTCATATAAATTAATTCCTATGCTTCAAGTAAAATGGCAAACTCCTCAGAACCCACACTGCAATACAATGTGTAGTTCATGTTTTGTGTTTTTCTACATTAAACAATGTGTTTTTACATGGTATGGTATGTTTATTAAATGATATACTACATTAAAGTACAGTTTGGCCACTACTATATAATAACAGTATGTAGTTCTCTGGTAAATCTCAAAATATGGATTGCTGAACTATAGGAATAAGGTGCTCTATAAAAAGTATAGCTTGTTGTATTGATTAAACCAGCTTCATTTACTTATAGAATTGAAAATAACTACGGACGCAGCTAGTGCCAATTTAAAAAAAAAGGTATCTCCTACATAGGACTATTTAAAAAAAATCCGTACTAGGACGCTTCTGTAAATAACCCTGCTTTGAGTAAAATGCACTTGTTTTGCATTCACTGGTTTGTGTTACACTGCACCCTGGTGGCTCTCTGAAAAAGTGCTCATATGTCAGGGTCATATCAAGTGGCAAGTCTAAAGACATAGAAAAACAGATCTGAAATCAGCTGTCTCTGTGTGGCAGGATATATTATTCAAATGAGATAAATACTTGTGAGATACGAGAGGACCCATCCATTCATTTCAATACAGTATATGTTTATTGAGATTGAGATGGCTAACATCAATGAAGAGTTGTTTTACTTAACCCCATAGCATTAGAGCCAAAAACAATATGCAACTGGTACTACCACTAGGTGGGGATGTTGCTCACGTTTATAGTTGAAAAGGCCATGCACTTGTTCCACGTTCAGTTTATCAAACTAGTGCTGGTATTATTAATCATTAACAGGGTTTTGATGCATAACCTAAAAATGTTTCGAATAATTTGTGTATCGACGATGTCATTAGTGAACACGAGGATGCGGAACTCCTAGTGCATATTTCATGGGGGAGTGAAGAGGATTTATTTATTTTCAGATGGGATTTTAAGGAATTGTAATTCATTGTCGTGTTTTAATAGGATTTAAAAATGATTGCTGTCGCCTAATCTTCAGTAAATGACAAGTACGGTCTATAAGATGGGAATTTTCTTATTCACCTTTAATGGAACTACTGTATGATAAAGGTATATTTGCAGAAATCGCCTTGTCTATTGTTATATTGTTATTTTTTCCATGTGTTTGAATGCTGTGCACTGCCACTTGTAAAATGTTCTCATACCTTGCATGCTTCATTTTAAGGATTGCGCACGTATGGAAAAATGGATGTAAAGTGAATTACCCTGAGCAGTCTACATATGATTTGATACAGATGTAAAAAATAACAATGTGACTATAGACACGTGAATTAAAGTAATCTGCAGATATACGTTCGTTGTTCAATTAAAGGTGAAGCAACTCACAACGGTAAACTTAAAAAAGTCCCCAAGAGTGAATCATGAATGTGCCTTGATACGCCAGGGCAGATCAGATTTCGTTGCGTTTAATTAAATGACGCATAAACAGCGTGATGGTTACAAGGTGCTGGAAAGTTCATATTGAGTTTATTTTATATACAACTCAGCTATTGTTACTTTAAATACATGTATGAAAACTGGTTCAATGGACTGGGTTAATGACAGAATAGCAGAAATGGTTCAGAGATGCTTTACATGTTGGTCTCCCAGGGATCTCCCAGAAGTTATCCTGCAACGTGTGTGAAACAGCATTGGTCCTATTGGTGTTATTAAAAATCAACAATTTAACAGTAAAACAGCTCACACCACACTGTGAATATTATTTCAAGCATGTACTGTATTTTAGCTTCCAGTGCCATTTAAATCAGTTTTTTCCCCCTCCATTAAATTATCATCATGTTTGCAAACATTTTGAACGGTCGTGAGATCTGTAGTTGTAATATTTTAAAAAATATTTTCCAATTGCTTGCTTGAATGTTACTGTGCGTTCTGGGTGAGTAACATAGTCTACAGCCAGACCCGGTGCAGAGACGGCACTATGCAAACCTTTATACGAAGCTTCAGCAATCCACCTAAATCTAAAGGGTGGTTTAATTATGCAGCAAATCTTACCTTCAACATATTGTTAGTCTTCGTGGGTAATTTTTCAACAGGTATAAAAAAAAAAAAAAAAAAAAAAAAAAAACATTTAAAAAGAAATTTCATCTTTCCTGTTAATTGTGTTTTATGTTAATAGAGTCCCAGAAAGAGTTGCAGGAGACACGCTCATTTCTTGGTATTTTAAAAGGCTATTGTCATTGGACAGTGGTTGCTTTTAAACACTCTTCCAATGTTTTCCCACTGTGAGTCCAATACACTGTTCTCCCATCATTTCAGCTACAAAGAGGTCAGGGTCAAGTATGGGAATAGATTCAAACAGTTTCTCATATATATTTTTTTATCTATAATTTCCTCTCACTATAATAATTACTTTCGTGGTAAGAATGTTAAGGACTATTCTCCTCGTTTTATGTAGCCTTTGTTTATCGGTCTGCCCTTCTTTTTTAAATCCCCTAGTGTAGCTGATAGGGTACAAGTAAGGAAATAATGTCACTGCCCTGTCAATAAATTAGTAGCCTTCTATGGTCATCACAAGACACATTTAAACCATCTCTATTATTATTATTATTATTATTATTATTATTATTATTATTATTATTATTAACAAGCTGCATGTGGTGTTTCTGAGAGTAAATTACTCTAATTGTAAATGATTTTAGATATATGACCATTCCTTAATAAAGATTTACTCAAATTAATTTATGTTCAGTGATGAGGAGGTGATGCAGAAATACTTTTAAATTAATTAAAAGTTTTTATATGACTTAAGAGCTGATACACAATGCATTAACAGGACAAAGAGAAGAAAATGTTTGCCACTTCTAGCAATTGTATTTGTCATGGTAACATAACATCCAAACCATAGTATTTTCTATTTTATTATTGCGCACCACTACTACTAATAATAATAATTATAATTTTTAATATGACGGTGTGCTTCAGTTTTGAAAGATTTTCAGTAAAATACAGAACTATTGCAATAAATTAGTAGCCATTAGTTTTGCTATTAATTGTTAGTAAGAATGATCTTTTATAGAGCAGCTGAAGAGGAGAGGGGCTTGGTAATGGAAACTGTATATTTGTATCAAAGTCTTTAACCCTTTAACGTATTTATTAAAAATGATGCATAAAGAATATGATTCAATAACTAGCCTTTTTAAGGGCACAGCAATTTGTTATCTTTATAAACTAGAAAAACAAAGGTATACATATATTTTTTGTATCAATGTTTTCTGTTACTGTTGTTGAGTTATTCAGTGTTTATTTAAACAGACCATTACATTAATTATTAGTGTTTTGTTGTATTCTCTCTTCGCTGGATGAGCTTACTAAAATTACTAAAAAAAAAAAAAAAAAATCTGATGGCCGATTTATGTTTTGATATTAAATCTTTTAATACTCAAGCTATTATTTTGTTGTTTTTTTGTGAGCTTTGTTTGGATTTCCCAATAGTGAAACCACAGGTGTGGCCATAAGTGGCACTAAAATGAATATTATTAGAACTATGTATAACATAATCATTTATATCCTCTGGTTTGCATTATATGTATTTGTTTCATCTATGTCCCTCTCTTATGATCACTGCATTTGTCTGTTATTTGCTATCTTTAATAAAGTCACCAGCATATTTTACCTTTGGAGCATACTCTGAGCAAGCATGTGCAAGGTAGAATTTCTGCAGGAAGACCAGTACTATGTTTTCTTGAGCTTTGCAATGGGAAATAATGCACTGGCATTACAGAAACAGCACTTTGCTCAGAGGCTGCCCCAAAGGTAAAATAGTCTGGTGACTTTATTAAACTATACACCATAAAAAGTACACTTACAGATTTGTTGTCATATGGTTACCATTGAACGTTTGTGGCACATAAAAGGAAAGGGTTAAAAAAAAATGACACAGATCAATCTCAGTATAATGGTTTATTTTAACTACTCTTAACATGCTACATTACTTGATCATTTCTACTTCTGTGGACATATTCACAGTTTATTTCATGCAGCTTGGTATACATATAGATATCCATACACATAATTTATGTATTTGTCTTTCTATAGGTGTCCACAATTAGTGTCAAAGGCAATTATTTATTAACAAACACTTTGATTAAAGTGGAAGTAGTTACCTTAGGCCTCAACTCAGTCCTGACACAAGAAAAAGACCAGTATTTAAAAAAGATCTTCTTAAAAAAGGTCTTCCTTTTTAACTGAAAGGCGTATTTGGTAGCACATTCTGGCACTTCACACTTAGGTCGATCAATACATTTTAAGATGAGGAGTTTAAAATTCTAGAGTCTGAGGAGTCTGATCTTTCATCATAGTCATCCTCTGTATATATGGGTTGCTTAGGAACCACTGGGCAACCATCCTCCTGAATTGTAATCCTGTGATCCTCAGAGGGATGAGCTGGAAGGACTGGAGAACTTCTGAAGACACTGCTGGAAGCATTGGAGAATGGGGAAACATACTGGGCTCTCAGCTGGTATTGCTGCTGCAAGGTCATGGTATTCCACAAGGTCAAGTCATTGTGGACAAATGGGTTGGCTTGACTTCTTGTCAATGAATTCCTCAGCATGAGCGGGTACCGTGGAGCCTGGGGAAACGGGTGCTGCAGAGGCATTGCTAAAGGACTGGGCACCATGTTACTGGACTCAGTGGAAAACCTTAGAGAATCTGGAACCCTAAACGCAGATCCCACTGACCATTTGGATGACGACACTGGATAAGAACCCAATGTGTGGTCAAACAAACGTCTGTTAGAAGGCAAAACGAGAGAATCAGATCCTTCAGTGGAAGATCTCTCAGAGTTTAGCACAGACCTGCTGGAAAGGAGAACCTCTATGGCACCAACCAGATCACCCCCACAACCCTTAAGGATCAGCTCCAGAACAGCAGGCTTATGACTTGGGAATATTTTCTTTAGCACTTCAAGTGGAGGTCTGTTGGCCTTCAAATTGAAAGGGAGGGAGACTGATCCAGACAGACCTTCTATCACTAGAAGTTGCTCTCCATGGTGTTGAGGGCTCTCTGCTGTCGCTTCTGTACTGTTAGTGTTTATTTGTAAAGGATAACGACTGTCATCTGGGCCTGGAACCACGTCAGGGCTTTCAGGGGTGTAGCAAGGCTTTGGGTTGGAGACATCTGGTGAACTTCTTTGATCTTGCTCTTTGTCACTGTAGCTCTCTCCATTGTCTCCTCCAGACTGGTCACCTGAACACTCTTCATTAAGATCTATAAAAAGAAGGGATATATTGAGCTTTAATCATGAGCAACACCAGTAGCAGACAATAATAGTCTAATAATAATAATAATAATAATAATAATAATAGCTATACTGTACACTTTTACAACCCTTGATTGTATCCTTTGCACATAAGAAAGGACAGTATGGTCTTGGTATTGGTTTTGGTAAAACAAATCCAAATATTTTGGATTAAATTAAACCTTTTTAAAGAACCATTTTCAGTCTTTGACAGTGTTTATTTACATTTAATTGAATATGCTATATATGTGTGTGTGTGTGTGTGTGTGTGTGTGTGTGTGTGTGTGTGTGTGTGTGTGTGTGTGTGTGTGTGTATGTGTATATATATATATATATATATATATATATATATATATATATATAAAATACTGGATTAAGTAAAATATTGTTTATTCAGATTGGTTTTGTCTCCCCAAAAAATTGTTCATGGTATTACACTATTAAACACTATTTCAAAATAGTTAATCTACTTGAACTATATTCTTCAGCCCAGACTATCAATCGTAAAGAGTGCATTTCCAATAGCTTCTTCGTTTCTGTGGAAAAATGCAACATTCAAGCAATTGGTTATCAAACTGTTCCTGGGCCTTTGATTTATGAAGATTTACTTATTTTTCTAAAAAGCTGTTAACAGAAACTGCTGACTTGCTGGCACTGAAAAATTTCTAGTCAATGCATTCTGATCATATTTTGTAAACAGATAGCCTGTTGCTTGGTAGCATTTCACTTCAGTTTGACCGTTTCTCAAAAGTGACTGCTATTACATTCGATGTACTCTGTCTTCCTTTGATTACTGTAATCTTTTAAACTTGAATGTCCATCCATCACAGTGAAATCACTTTGATATAAAGTCAATATTAATTCCTGCAAGTGCAGGCAATTTGTAAAGTTTTGAGCTGCTTCCAAGATTTACCAGTGTTTGAGACCAAATAAAAGGAGACGGTAAGAATATCTGTTTTTGAAAGTATGATACTGCACTTTAGGTAAATACAAATTGGAAACATACAACTCTATTCATAAATTGGGATCCTTACATTGGGCATACTTAAGCATCAAGTTTACCGTGATATTTTTGCATGATATATTTGCATTTTTACCATGCTTTTGCCGTAGTTGTAACATGAATTTACCATAGTTTACCCTAGTTTGCCAGGTTTATTAATATGCTTTACCAAACCTCGCTGTTGTTTTCAAAGCTCACTTGTGCTTTACCATGCTTTCTTACACTTCTGCTTTCACTATGGTAAATGTTAATTAGTGAAGTCCCTTAACCTCCGACCACAGATTTCATTAACTTCAATTTTAGAATCTCCTTTCATAATCTGCAGTAATATAAGTGACTGCCCAGAATCAGCACATTTGAATGTATTATTTTAAATGAATTAAACCTAATAATTATTAGGTTTCATCTCATGGAGATATGTAGCAAAATAAAAATGAAATAATATGTCTGACTGTATATTATACATGCATGATTGCATGCATGGAGAGTTTTTTTAATTGCACATCTGCAAAATAAACTTTTTTTTTTTTTTTTTAGTGCTGCTCATAAACAGTATGGAACATATCTAGATTTTATTCACAGACCCTTTAGATTGTTTCGCTTTTATATGTTATCTTTAGAAACTTTAAAGTCAGTAACCTAGAGTAATTTTGGGCCCTACTGGAACTTGCTTTATACACGCTATTTACGTTCTGGAAGAAGGGATTGCGCACCCTCTGAAAGCCTTCCATCTAGCGCCTAAATAGCGCGTAAACCAAGAGAGAATAGGGCCCTTAGTAAACAAAATCACATGCACCAATTTAATTATGATAGATCACTGAGACGTCACCTGTATCCTGACTAAAAAATTATATATATATATATATATATATATATATATATATATATATATATATATATATATATATATATATATATGTTTTTTTTTTATTTGATTTCATTTAGAAACAGTGACAATCATTGTCAGAGGCAGTCTCATTTATTGTATTTACTGTAAAGTTAAACGAAAAACGTTGATGCGGGTTTGCTGATGCTAAAAAGGCACAGTGTTTACACGAATCCTAAAATAATTGTATTTCAAGGTGCAGAAATGTGGTACAGTTAGCTTTTTTTTTCTTAAATGTTTAATACCCTTATAAAGTAAATGACAAAACTCCTTACTTTTACTAGCAAAGAACAATCGGGTAAGGGTGTCTGCTAAGAAATAAATAATAATACATAACATGTATTTTAGTGTTGAAAAGATTGCTATTTAGCCAGCTGAACGATGGAAGATATCATTTTAAAACGTGATTTATTTTACTGATTAATAAACCCAATATGATTATCAAATGTTATATATATATAGCACTGCAAAAATACAAGTATGTATATATTATTCAAGGTAAAAGATAAAAATGCAAGAATCACATTAGTTTATTTAGCGTTATCTTTCAAATAAAGACAACAAGTGTCTGTGACTGTAATGACATGGGCTAGATATTTTAAGTTGTGTCTTCAAAAACACAGGTACTTTTGTACTAAATACATTGACAATGTATATTACAGATGTAAGAGTATAGAAGCATATACAATTATTACAATATGTAACACAATTTTTGTTCCTGGGTAGTAAGTGTTATTTCCTAATTGCTTATGCCTCAAAAGTATAGAAAATGGCTGTTATTCCCCCAAAACTTTGCTTTTGTGACCAGGACAGTGATATTTCAAAATACCGCTATTTCCAATGGGAAAAAGGGCAAATGTGTGTCTTTTCAGAAAAAAACAACATATGAATCCAAATTAACATGTATTTATACTAGAGTAATACAAACATGACTACAAAAGATTTAGAAGTCAGTAGTTTTTCGAGATTTACGATTATACTGTAAATACCTTAGTATAAATACATGTTAATTTGGATTCATATGTTGTTACACGGTGTTATCAGACCTGCTAATTGATCAGCTCCACTTTTGATCTAAAATCTAAGATCTGTTTTCGTTAATCTCAATGGTTAAAAAATTAAAGTTTGAATAATCATGAAAAAAAAAAAAAAGCTCAAATACTTTCTCGATTTACGCATCAACAAAGGAAATATTATTTTACACAGAGCCGCCTTTGTTCTACATTCATTTTAAGGAATTATAAAAAACAAAAAATAAACAAAAAAACAAAGTATGCAACAGATTTAACATATATTTGATTTTTGATTTTAAAAATATACTTTCAATGCACAAAAAACTATATGTGTGTTTAAAGTCTGTTGAAATCGGAGTTTAACTGTTTAACATCTGGTTTAGGGTGGATCCTAAAGACCACCTCCCCTGCCACAAATAAAAGGGATTTGAGTATTAGAATAAATTCTACACAAATAAATAAATAAATAAAATAAAAACCACCACAATTTCAAATTCCCTACGCGAAACATTCACTGGCTTCTAACATAGCTAATTTTAAAAATATATTTGCATTTTACCAATATGGCATGTTCTGATCGGTTTTATTTTTTTTATATTTGGTCTATACACCTTAGCCTGATATTTAGTTTGACACAAAGTTATATTACATTTATCAATGCTATCAGTCTTAAATGTCAGGACCGACATAGTGCAACAATAATAGACAATTGTTTGCAAAGCACAATGTGCGTATCGGATGCTTTCATCTTACCCGGTTTTGTTGGCTGAATGCTGCCTTGCTGATCTGAAGCCCATCTCCCGACACCTTCCACGGGTCTCGGCGGCTCTTGTTTGCTGTCTCCCGAGGCAGTCGTGACGAGTCCCGGTAAAGTTCTCAAGGATTCTGGAATCAGACTTTCTAAACTCTCGTTTGCCTGCTGCCTTCTTAGGGCAACCTGAGCTGCCATCACTCGCTGCCGCTCAATGATTAGGATGCACTTTTCACAGGTACAGTCCTTAAAGCGACAGTAACGTTTATGTCCCTTGAGCCAGGAAAGGACCCCGTGGTTTCTGCACCGGGCGCACTTCGGAGTCCTTTGAAGAGGCGCTCTTGGCTGGGAGACGGGGCCCCCCATGTAGAGGTAGGGAGATCCGTAGCCATTCATTGTGTAGGCTAATGTCTTTTTGCCTAATGATGATCTAATGAAAGCACAAGTGAATCAGCTGAGGAGTGGAGCCGATTGTAGGAGGCGGTCGAAGATCAGCGTCCCAGACTGTGTAAGATCATGAAAGGGATGTGAGGTGTTGACTCAGAGATTAGGATCCACCTTTCCCTGGCAATAAATATAAGCATCAGGGAGATCGGCGTGCATTAATGTAGGCAATTAACCAAATATTATCTCTCACATCACTGACAATGACTTTGCTGACTAACCCATCATGCTGTTAAACCTTAGTCTTCCAATTTATAAGAAAGTCATACTCACATAGCATAGTCCATTAACTTGAAATGCCCATCGTTTTGTATCGCATTAGACATTGCCAGCTATAAAATAACTATTCAGTAGCATTTTCATTTTTTACTTTCAATATCCGATCCTTCTTGAGGTTGTGTTTCTGCTGGTTAACACCGGCATCTCATTTTGCGTAATTTAACTTTCTAAGTTTGAGCTGCTGGTGCTGTCCAATTAATCAGTTAGACCTGCACAAGTATTTTAATTTCATGATAATGAACTGTCAGGTCTGGTCATGTCTTTGTTTAATGTAGTCTATTTCAACAGTTTACAGCAAAAACTATATATATATATATATATATATATATATATATATATATATATATATATATATATATATATATTATATATATATATATATATCAACTCAAAAAGGTCATATCATGAAATGACACGATTCAATTCTGCCAAGTCTGTACTGTAATATGCTGCGGACCTCGTCTGTAGAAATTCAACAACAAAACAAACATGCAGTTTATAGTTGAGTTAAATGCCAAGCTCGGTCTACTTTCCCGGGAGTCTCGACAGAAGTGCCTTTCCCGGTGATCCAGAGGTTTAGACAGAGCATGCGTGCTTGATGGAAAGTA